>NW_023600993.1:70981465-71711319 GCF_014898055.3 Talpa occidentalis | reverse complement strand
TGTGCTAGCCAAACATTTTCTAGATCAGGCCTAGAACGTCCTCTAAGAAGCTGGGCACATGATGTTTCTCTTTGCACATGAAGAGACTGTTGAAGCCTATTGTTGTCTTGTGGCAGGTGCCCCATATTTATTGGGCAGGTGAGTCCAGCATTGCCACATGTCGACCAAACTTCACACATTTCTTCTCAGCTAGTTCATGGTTGCCTGCTAATTATATAACTTTGAAAAGGTTTTGCTAGAAATTTAGGAAGAGCCCAGGCTTCTGTAGGTGCGGCCACATATGGTTGACAGGCGGCCAGTTGAATGCTCTGGTGAAGTCAACTTCTAGCACAATTAATTTGGCTGGCATCGAGCCTCCCTGGTGGCTCAGGGGTTAAGCACTGCACTGTGAAGCAATCCACAAGCCTCTGCACACAAGTTCGATCCCTGGCCGGCCAGAGAGAAACCCACATGGCGAAGCAGACCTCTCCTGCTCGACAGCTGCTCCCCTCAGCAGTGTATTTCAGTGAGTCTGCCTGTTCTGTTCCCTGCTCTGTCTCTGGTGAATTCTCTCACCCCCTGCATCTCTGGTCTGTACACCAGCTCTTGTATGCATAAATAAATAAATCTAAAAAAAAATTTGGCTGGCATCACAGTTTTGATCACATTGGACACCATGCCCATACCAAGAATAACCATTAACATTCATGGAAGTTTGCCTCATGCCAGGCACTGAATTGAACACTTTTACATTGACTATCTCAGTGTTCTCCACACTCTTTGAGGTTCAAGGGTCAAATATTTTATCACTTATTGTCACAATCATTCTAAATAAAACCAAAAGGTAGGGGCTTAAAAATAACCCCACTTTTTTGAGTGAATAATGATGCTGGGCAGTTCCTCTGGTTGGGCTCCCTTCTGTGGTCAGCTACCAGTCAGTGAGGCAACTCCGCTTCTGGCAGTTGGTTTGCTGTTGGCTGGAGAAATAGGGATTTTCGTTCCACGTGTTGTCTTGCAAAATTGCCTCAACTTACAAAGCCAGCAAGTAGTGTATCCAAACCCAACCAGTCAGACACCAGCACCTAAGCCTTCAGCCTCTTCTCCCGTCTTTCTGCATCTGTGGAGGCTTCCTGACCAGTGCAACCCTCAGTGATATTATCCTCTCTAAAATTTCACAATGTACATAGTCAACCTCAAGAAGAAAAGGAGTTCCATAGATATTAGCTCCTTGAAAGAGAAATGTGTGACAAGTGGAAGGTGGTGCTGAATAAATATATAGAGAGGACTTGGGACTTGAACTTGAGGAAGAGCTCATGGAGGCTAGTCTGGGAGACTCCACTTTCCCAAAACTGGCCCCAAAAATCACTCAGGTAGGCATGGAGCACACTGACCTGAGATTCTAAATTTTAAGTTTTATAAAATATTTTTATTAGAGAGATGGCAAAAAATAAATCAAGGTGCAAAACCCACATAAAACAATAGAAGGCAATATCAAAATAGCAGACAAAAAATCTGACTATATTAGTAATTAGTAATAATATTACATTGGATATAAATGGATTAAATAATGTAATCAAGAGGCAGAAATTGACAGAATAAATATAAAAGCAAGCTCCAACTATATCCAACCTGCTACAGTACAATTTTAGTTTTACTTGGTACAGGGAATGGTAGGATGACCAAGTCTTTGCAATTGAGGGAAAATTATTAAAATAGAGCATGTGTCTCTAAAAGTAGCCAGGTTCAAGGATATAGACGTTCCTGGAAGAGAGTCAAAAATTGTGGCCATTTTTACAAATGGCCACAGAGGATATAACTATCTCTCTTGTATGCTGGTTAGAAAGATTAACATTGAACATCGTGCAGATATTGGGTACATGCATAAATAATTACTTGTATGATTATTATAGCTCATAAAGCAGTGAATAATTTGAATGTACAGTCTGGTCAGTCTTTTTAGCTCTGACCATCAGAACTTTACTATCATGTAGCATTTTTGGCATGAAAGTTCTGAAGCTCATTGTCTTGGGTCAGGTCCTCTGGAAGCAGACTCTGGGCGGATGTCTTGAGAGAGGTGATTCATTAAGGGTGTGCTCATTCAGAAGACCAGTGTGGGGAGAACAGAAGAGAACAGGAAGGTCTAAGCAATTGTGTGCTTAAATGCAAGGTCCTGGGAGAACTAAAAAAGTGTATATCTCAGTTTCCCCATTCAAAGCAAAGGAATTGCAGTATCATCTGGGCCTTGGTCACAAGTGGCCTTGGTAGAGGGTATTAATTCCAGGTACTTCTAACAAGATGTTAATATCAGGGGAAGCTGGATAAAGGATAAAGAATAAACTATCATTTTTGCAATCTAAATTTTTTAAAGACAGAATACATTTGAAAGTAGATCTATTTTAGGTTCCTTAGAAAAGGGTGCCTTTAATAATGGTCTGGATTTACCAAAAAACCTGTTTATCACGGACTCATGGTGAGTCAAGAGAGCAAACTTGCGTGTCTATGTGAAAGGAACCAAAAGCCAACTGTTAAGATAGCAGAGTGTTGTTCTGACTTTACCCTTTGCTGAATCAGTGTTACCAGGTCGTTTTGGTTTTCCAGTAATTGCAAACAAACCCTGAGTTCACAAGTATCACAAATAACTGCAATTCTTTGCATGGTGTTATATGGCTTCTGTAACACTTTGTTCTAAAATTAAAAGTAGTTAAACCAGCTGCCAATTGACCCCATAACTTCTGGGCTCACATTGGTGCATTGGTACCCTCAGACCAGATCCAGAAAACCACATTCTTTAATACAAGGGTTTAGAAGCAGGAACCCAAATGATAGGGAAAAAAAACAGGGAATAAGGGATTTTTTTTCTACTAATTGAACTTTTAGGAACTTATGAGAGAATAAATCAAATTTTAGGTAGACACAAAGGTTTGCAATCATTGTGGTTTTGAAGGTCATAGCAACCAACCATCAGCAGGAGGAAATTTGTGAAGCATCTTTGTTTTTTTATTTTTTAAGATTTATTTATTTATACAAGAACAGGTACAGGCCAGAGGCGCGGAAGGGTGAGAGAATACACCAGAGCCAGAACAGGGAGTAGAACAGGCAGAGTGACCGAAAACACTGCTGAGGGGCGCAGCAGGCGAGACAGGGGAGGTCTGCCGCGCCATGTGGGAATCTCCCTGGCCGATAGGGAGCGAACCGGCGTTGCAGAGGCTGCGGACAGCTTCATAGTGCTGCGCTCAACCTGCTGCGCCACCGGGAAGACCCAACACCTTTGGTTTTGTAGCAATGAAACAACGAAAAAGAACAGAATAGTCCCTGCTTCTAACTTTTGTGTGCTTTTCTAAGAAAACTTTATTTTTAAATGAAATTGTGTTTTTAACAAGTGTTATGTATTCTTTCTTGATCTGTGAATAATAGGACTCCTTGAGTAGAGAAAATGTGGTTCTAGCCAGGGTTACCATGAACAACTGTGCATGTTGTGTATTGCAAAAAGGCACCCAGTTGAGGGGCTAGGGGACTGAAATCCATCCGCCTTCTGTTCCCCAGTATGCCTCTATGTGCTCTAGAGCCCCTGGAACCTGTTTGTATTATTGGGTTAACCTGGTCCTTGTTTGTTGCCTTCCTGTTATGGGAAACCCAATCAACTGGGATATGCTGTCCCTAGTAGTTGTAGTGGGGGGGCAGAGGGGAAATGTGAGACCAAATAAGTCACCCTTGGGTGCTTAAAGGTCCTGAAACCCAAGCTAGGAATCCTCTGAGTCCAGTCAATATCCTGCTTACAAAGCCCTGGCCAGCCAATATCCTGCTTCACCTCTGCCCAGCCCTGGGTCCCATAAAACCAGGACCCTCAACTGCTGCTTTCTACTTGGGAGTGTGGCTGGGGGTAATCCCCTCCCTCCCCCATTGGGTGATCCACAGTAAATGTTCCTCACTTGAAACCAGTTTTTGGCTCATTTCAAATTTGTGTGGGATTAATTGGTAAAAGTCAAAGACCCTTTGGAATCAGTAACATATCCACCTAGAAGAGGGATGCCTCTTTCTAATTACACAAAGGTGTTGATGGGGCAAGTGTCTGCTCTTACAATGGGAGTGGCACATACTGAGACTGGTCGGGAGATAAAGTTCTTGTGGCAGAAGGGATACTGATAACCTCAGGCTATTGAAAACTACCACTTTATGGCAAATATACGTTTTTAAGTCAAATGTTATTAAAAAAAATTAAGACTGCTATCCCAGAAACCATGATCAATACTTATGTGTCCTTCTGAAATTTTTCTATGCCCATACAGATATTTGTGTGTACTTACATAAACATATATATTAATTAATGCAAATAGCAGCTTACCCTGTAATTTTGAAAAACTTTAAATCTTATTTTTTATTATTTTAGTAAAATGTACTATGTTAACATTAAAATATTTGTATTTTTGTACAACCATCTGTCACTAACTATCTATGTTCAGAATTCTTTCATTCTCCCAAACTGAAACTCTGTACTCAGTCAACTCTAACACCCAGTGCACAAGGATTCCAATTTGATCACATTTTCACCAGCAATTGTTTTCTGGTTTTTGATAGTAGCCATCCTAATGGGTTAAGGTTGTATCTCATTGTAATCTTGACTTGCATTTCCCTAATCACTAGTAAGGAACATTTTTTTGTGTACTTATTGACCATTTGTATATTTTCGCTGGAGAAATGCTTTCCCACCACCATTGTTGAAAAGAATGTCCTTTCCCCAGTGTGTGGTCAAATCTATTTGACCATATATATGTGAGGGATAGCTTATTCCATTGGTCTGTAGGCCTGTCTTTAAGCCAATACCACATAGTTTTAATTACTGTAGCTTTATAGCTAATTTTGAAATCATGAAGTATGAGTTGTCCAACTTTTTTTTTTTTTTCAAGACTATTTCAGCAATTTAGAATCCTTGAGATTCCATATGAATTTAAGGATGGATTTTTCTCTTTCTGCAAAAAAAATGTCATTGGGATTTTGATACCCTGACTCTGTAAATTACTTTGGGTAATAATAACATCTTAACAATATTTAGTCTTCCAATCCATGAACACAAAACATCTTTCCATTTATGTTTGTCTTCTTTAATTATTTTTTGGCAACGTTTGTCATTTTTAGGGTATGTTTTTCACTTCCTTGGTTAAGTTAATTCTTAAGTATTTATTCTTTTAAATGCAACTGTAAGTGGAATTATTCTTTTAATTTGCATTTCAAATTATTCATTGCTAATATATAGCCATACAACTGATACTTGTGTGTTGATTTTTTTTTTTTTATAGAGGCATGTTATTTATTTGTTTGTTTGTTTTTTGTTTGTACATGCATTGGGTATAGTCAGAAGCGCGGGAGGGTGAGAGAATTCACCAGAGCCAGAGCAGGGAGCAGAGCAGGCAGAAGGACCGAAGTACACTGCTGAGGGGAGCAGCGGGTGGCAGGAGAGGTCTGCGTGCCACGCGGGACCCTCCTCCGGTGACCGGGAAGGAGCTGGGGATTGAACCAGAGCTGCAGAGGCCGCGGGCGGCTTCGCAACCCAGTGCTCAACCGCTGCGCCACCGGGGAGGCCCTTGTGTGTTGATTTTTGTATCCTACTCCGTTCCTTGATTTTAATGCACTGGGACTTTCCCACATAATCATCAGACATACCTCATCACACACTTGATAGCATTTCTTTGTGTGAAATTGTCAACCAGAAACTAATACTTTTTTCATACCTGAGTGAGAACAGTTTTAAAGTCATGCTGAGATAAGAATCTTTATCTTGCCTCTTAGCCAACAAAAGCCTAAAATACTATCTGACCCTTCAGTAAAAGTTTGTCAGCCCTTATTCTAGAACATTCTTGGTCAGTCTCTTACAGAATCACGTCCAATGCTATGCTATTATAAACAATGTTTCTGTGACATATCATTCATTTTGCCTCACGTATATCTATAGCTAAATTCCTCATAGAGGAAGAATTGCTGGATTTTTGTTTTGTTTTGTTTTTTTGATAGTTAATGCCAAATGACCTAGAAAAGAAATCACAACCATCTACTTATCCTCAGCAGTGCTTATTTCCCTACATGCTTATAGTGTGAATTATCAATCTTTTAAAAATTTTAGTGTCCATTACTGGAATTTCTATTTATTTAAATTGTATGTTAGGTTGAGTACCTTTTCATTTATAAATAACCTGTTCTTGTCTTTTGCTCATTTTTCTTTTAGATGGTTGGATTTTTTATTTTTACCAGTTCTTGTTTTTACACTTTATCTTAGCCAAAAGGCCAAGAAGTGATAGTCTTCTTGTTTTTAAGTAGAAATTCTTTATATTTTAAGGCAATTGGCCCATTGCCATATGGGTAACACATGTTTTTCCCAAGTTAAAAACTTTCAAAATAAGATCTTTTCCTAAATACATTTTATATTGCATAAATATAGCAGTCTTTTCCTTTATGACTTCTGGATTTTATGTCTTACTTAGAAATTCTCTATTTGGAGATTTTTTTTTTTAAATCTCTTGAATTTTCTTCTGGTACTGTTATGTTTTTAAAAGTTCTTTAATCCATCTGGAATTGACTTGGGTGCAAGGATTAAGGTAAGACTCCAGCTGGTACTCAGCTGTCCTGAAGCCATTTACTGAATAATCTCTTATTTTTTTCACTGCTATGAAATGCCACCTTCCCGTATGTATTTGGACTATTTCTGGACTCACTTAATTTGTTCCATTGATCTAGATGTACATTCAAATGTTATTTCAAGTTTCTTTCATCAAGTATAGTTTCATAATGCCTTTTATTATTTGGAATAGTCTCCCCCCATTAACCTTCTTTTGTAGAATCTTCTCAGCTATTCTTATATGTTTTAATTTTCATATGAACTTTAGAACTAGCATGTCTAACTTAAAAGTAGATATTTTCTTTGACTGTATTACATTTTTGATAAATTCAGGAAGAAAAAGATAATTTGTTCTTAATCAAAAATAAGGTATATTTTGCTATTTATTCAAGTTCATTTCTTTTTTAAAAGATTTCTTTGCTAAAACTTTAATATCTTAGTTCATTTAAATTCATTTTAGTTAAGTTTATTTGTAGATATTATGTCTTTTGTGTTTTCTAACTGTTCTTTGCACATGAAATATCAGTTGCTTTTTGTATATTAATTTGTAGTTAATCCATATTACTGAAAGTTCTTATTATTTAATATTCATCTTTTAGTTGAATTGCCTGGGTTTCCCAAATATAGAATCACATCACCTGCAAGAAATGACAATTTTACTTTCTCCTAAAAGTTATTTACACATTGACTTTGACTACAGGATTTCATTGTGGAGTCCTGCATGGAGCCCCTAGTTCTGTTCCCTTAAAAGTATATACCTACAGTGGTGATACACTAGCTCCCAAGGCAGTTCTTTCTAGCCCAATGGATCCCACTGGCTGCTTTTGCGCCAGCACAAGACTTAACAGAGGAGAGATAGGATCATGTCTGGAGTTATGAAAACCACCCCAGCTGCAGAGCGAGCCGACTGCATGAGGGAGGGGCAGAGGAAGGGGACTGGTAAGCAGACCTGCCCTTACCAACGAAAAGATTTCTTTTCTGTCGTCGGTAGTTAAAGAGTGATAGTCGAGAGTGGGGATTGCAAAAATTTCCCATAAAGAGCTAAATAGTAAATAAACTGTGCAGGCCAAGAGGCAAAATCAAGATTATGTAGGTAACTTATGTAACCACTTAAGATGCAACTATTTAAAAATATAAAAACTATTCTTAGCTGATGGATTGTACAAAAGTGGCTTGCCACATTTGCTGAGTCTTAGACAAGAGTTTGGGGTCAGGCAGACTTATATCACATGCATTTTCTGGCTTACCCTCATACTAACTGTGTCGCCGATGGGCAGACTGCTTCCGTGAGAGAACCAAGCTGCAAGTCTGAGTGAGGTTAAATTTGACGAGCATTTATTATGTGCTGGGTATCAGCACTTGAAGCCCAGTTACCTAGGTTCATTCCTACCATTTACAGATGAAGGAAGTAGGACTCAGAGACGCAGTGTGCCCCAGTCACCTGTCTAGCAGGTGGTGGTGCCAATATCGGGACTTGGCTGCTGAATCCCTGTGCAGCGCTGTGGGATAAGAGAAGGAGTCATGGAGGGTTTGTGACTGTGGGGACTGCTGCTCAGAGAAAGAGCCTGTAAGAGCAGGGGAGGATCTCTGGGGCTCGGCACGAGATTTCCATCTGGACATGGACATGCTGTGTCGAAAATCTAACAAACAGAAAATTCCACAAATCTAGGCCAGAAGTGAACCAGGGCAGCAGGTATGTTGCTTTATTGCCAGATATGTTGAGGCATAAGTCCTGCCTCAAATAATGGGGTCTCTACTGGGTACTGAGACATCCCAAATGCTGTCACCTGTCCTTTCTGGAGCTCCAAGGATGACTAAATTGAAGGATTCGGTGTCATCATCCCCAATGGCTAGTGCAAGCCAAACTTCGCTACTGTCCTGGGTGCTGGTCTGTCAGGCTCACCGTCCTCATCACACCCACCCGAAAAGCCTATGACTTACTGTCTGGGAGCCTTAGTCAAGTTATTTAATGTCTCTGTTCCTCAGTCTCCTCATCTGTAAAATGGATATGCTAATAGTATTTTCATCAAAAGGTTTTATAAAGGTGAAATGAATTAATATTAATACATATATAAATGCTATTTAAGTTGGTTGAGATAAGTAAACAAATGCAAGGAAAGGATTTTGTATGATATGTAAGATGAGCTTTAGGAAGAAGGTCAATTTTGTTTGGGTCTGGGATGGTGTCAAGTAAGAGATGACTCTTGGGGTGCTTTCCCTGCCCTCCCATACTCGTGGGACGGTGAGACCCAGATTTGACCTCTCCTTGACAGTCCAATGTGCTGTGGGGAATTGGCCAGCAATAGTTCTAATTTCTCTAGCTTCTTTTTTCCCAACAGCTGATGATCAGATATTTTTTAGTCATTCACTTTTTTATATTACTATTTTTAAAGACATTTTTTATGAGACATAATAAGCATTGTAAGTGCACAATACAGGGATATTTACAAACTGAGCACACCCCATCACTAGCACCAGCCTCTCCCAGTCACTCATGCCCCTGACCTAACTGCTGTCTGCGTGGATCTTGGACTGCGTATGTGAACCTATTGGTTGTCACACTTGATGTAAATGGAATCATGTAAAATGCACCCTATCAGGCTGGCGTTTTGGGTTCAAAATTACCTTTGTAAGATCCAGTCCTGCTATTGAGGGGTACGCTCATTTGTGTTGTTTTTGTTCCGCATTTTCATTGCTATAAAAGAGTACATTGTGTGACTAAATCACAATGTATCCACCTTCTGTTGACAGACAGAGTAGATTCATAGACTATTTGAATTATTTTCAGTTGAAGGGTGATACAAATAGAAACGCAAAGAACATTCTTGCCTGTGAGTGCCATGCACTCATTTTATTTTTTTCTTTTAAATTTTCTTTTTCTTTATATATTTTTACATCATTGTTCATTTTTAAACAATGTTTGCTTTCCCCACCCCCTTCAGGTGTAGTCCCCACAGAATTTCCTTCACCAGTGCACCCGTGCACCATCACCTCAGTTCCCTGTGCTCCCCGCCCTCCTCCCCTGGTCCCTCTGGTCCCTCTCCCGCCTCCTCCCCTGCAGGATGTCTCTGGTTTACAATTGTCTGTTTGTTGTGTTGTGTTGTGTTTTGTATTGTTATTGTTTTTCCCCTGATGTCTTATTTGGTTCCCCTATATTCCTCCTATAAGTGAAACCATCTGATATTTTTCTTTTTCCTTCTGACTTATTTCACTGAGCATAATTCCTTCTAGCTCCATCCACGTTGCTGCAAATGGCATGAGTTTATCTTTTTTCTATTGCTCAGTAGTATTCCATTGTGTATATATATCACTTCTTCTTGATCCAGTCATCTATTTTTGGGCATTTGGGTTGTTTCCAGGTGTTACCTATTGTAAATAGTGCTGCAATAAACATAGGGGTACAGGTGTTCTTTTGAATCAATGTGTTTGTGTCCTTTGGGTAGATCCCTAGGAGTGAAATTGCCGGGTCATATGGTAGCTCCATTTTCAGTAGACTGAGGAACCTCCAGACAGCTTTCCGTGGTGGCTGGACCAGTTTGCACTCCCACCAGCAATGTAGTTCCTTTTTCACCTCATCCTTGCCAACATTTGTTGTTGCTAGTTTTTTTGATATGTATCATTCTTACTGGTGTCAGGTGGTATCTCAGTGTGGTGTTGATTTGCATTTCCCTGATGATAAGGGATGTTGAACATTTTTCATATGCCTGTTGGTCATTTGCATTTCGTTTTGGAGAAGTTCTTTTAAGTTCTTCTGCCCATTTCTTGACTGGACATGCACACATTTTAAAACAGTGGGAACTAGGGGCCTCCCCGGTGGCGCAGCGGTTGAGCGCTGGGTTGCGAAGCTGCCCGCGGCCTCTGCGGCGCCGGTTCGATCCCCGGCTGCTCCCCGGCCACCGGAGGAGGGTCCCACATGGCGCATGGACCTCTCCTGCCGCCCGCTGCTCCCCTCAGCAGTGTACTTCGGTCCTTCTGCCTGCTCTGCTCCCCGCTCTGGCTCTGGTGAATTCTCTCACCCTCCCGCGCTTCTGACTGTGCCCAGTGCTTGTATAAACAAAAAACAAACAAACAAATAAATAATAAATAAATAAAAACATGCCTCTATAAAAAAAATTTAAAAAAAAAGTTTTTAAAAAAAAATAAAAAATAAAACAGTGGGAACTAAAGCAGGGCCAAGTCTAGGGGTCCCAAGTCTATGGGTTCTTGCCCATGCATTCACAATTGCAAGGTACCACTCACATTCAGGGTGCAAGAACAATGGAGTTTATGGACAAGGGGGTAATTGGGGAAAAAGAAAGGGTTTATAAGGCCACAAATGGCCGTCTGTCCTACTCCAGAGGGTGTCTGCAGTGTCCAATAGTCCAAACCAAAGACTGCTTGTACCAGATGAAGCTGTTCCTCTGACTAGAACCTGGAGCTTGAGACTTACAGTGGACCACAGTGGACCAGCACACAGTGGACCAAATTCAACTCACAGTGGCAGCTGGAAAGGCTCACAGCAGAGAGCAACACCTGTTCGAAGCCTGGGCTGGCCAGAGCCAGACATCAGACTGGATAGTGCCAGAGGCAGCAGCACCAGGAGGGGGTCCGGGAGATCAGAAGCGGCAGCCAGTTCTCAGAGGTAGCTGGACACAGCTCAGCGTGTTGACGGTACCAGAGTACAGGCACTAGTGTTACGGCCCTTGGAGAGCTAACAGCAGATGATCCTATTGAAGACACTGGGCACAAACCAGTGGAGCCCATCAGCAGGTAACCCTGGAGGCAGCCGGAGGCAGAAGTAATGGTTAGGTTGCAGCTGGAAGCAGAAATAAAATGCAAAGGTTTTGGAGGTCTATGAAAGTCTACAAGGTCTTAAACTTCTTCCCCTGAGGTCTGGATGAGTTGTTCCCACCAGTCTGTCTGCAAAGGTTTTTCCAGAAAGTCCAACAAGTCTGAATATCTGAAGGTCTTCTGAAGGTCTGGGTAAATCTAGCCTGCTGCAGCTTTGGCTTATATCCCCAGCCTTTCAAACCTGATTGGTCCACTTACAGTTCCAACTGTCTGATTGCTGCAGGCCAAGCTCCCTTCAGATTGGTCCATTTTGTGATTCCAGCACCGTATCCCAAAGGGAAACCCTGGCCACTTGCCCAGACCCAATCTGCGCTGAGGCCTGGGCAGACTCCTTGGTGGTGCATGCAGGGATGCCCCCGCGGGGCTGGACTGCAGACTGCACTGCCCTTCCGCCCATTCCTGCCCCAAGGTAGCAGCAGCCAAGAGGCTTCTGTCTCAATTTCTCTTAAGTGCACAAAATTCAGATGGAATTGCTGAATCAAAGGGAAGGAATGATTTGGCCTTAGGAAATTATGCCAAATGGAGTTCCAAGGTGGTTGTATCATTTTACTCCTGTCAGGAGTTAGTTAACTTAAAGAGTTAGAGACTTTTTTTTAATGTTGAAACAATTCCAGCATTTGAATAATTCCAAGGAGACCTAGAATGGCTTGTAGTAATCATTTGCTACAGAGGATTGTAAAATGCTGCTCGAGGTATATAATTGGCTTTCCACTTACTGATAGCTTTAAAAGAAATTCATTGCCCAGTGACCCCAACAGTAATGGAAATTACATTCTGAAGCTCTCCTCATTGCATAAACTATTAATTGATTAACAGCATGCTGGTCAGGACCTTGAGCTCTTGTGGGATACTTAAAACAGCATGGCGTCTCATAAATGCTCAGTAAACACTAGCTATTGTTGTTTTGCTATCTTCAAAAAAGTACTGATAATTTAAATTCTGGGCAAAATGTATGAAAACAATGCTGTCATCTGCTCTCCTTATTACCACACCAACCTCTCCTAGCCAGAAGCCAGTTACTTAGAAATACCACCATGGAGTGCAAATAGCAGGTTGTGATAAACCAAGGTTGATTCCAAGCCTCCTCAAGGAGGCTCAAGTTCCGCTGGTTCTGAGTCAGGCTTCGCACTCATCTTGGGTCAGGGCAGTGACCCCGTCTGGTGAGCGGGCAGGGGGTGGAGGGTGGCAGCCCGTGGAGTGACTGATGGACCACAAGTCACAGAGGCAGAACAAACAGAAAAAAAATTAACAAAGATTTCAGGCAGCTCAAATTTCCACATAGTTGGGCCCTGAACAGGTTCCCATTTCAGCAGAGAGCAAACAGAACTGATGTTTTACATGACAAGCCCACTAGAAAGACAGTGAGAGTCTGTAACTAATTGTGTATCGTCAAGAATAGTTTAAGTTCTTCTGTGCATAGATAAATAAATGAATCTTTAAAAAAGAGAATAGTTTAAGCCTAATCAACTCTTTAACTTACCTCACCTTCTACAAAAAGGTTTCTCCACTCTAACTTAAGCAAAAGATTTTTTTCTGTTAAAGAAAATGCAGGTTCTTCAACACAAATTTAAAAAAAAAGAGGGAGATGGAGGGGAAATCTTTAAATTAGGACCCTTAAAAATCATATCATAGTTGCAATGTGATGCCTTTATTTGAATCCTGGTTGCTAAAAGAAGTCTACAAAAAAGTATATGACTGTGAAGCCATTGAAAATGTGAAGACAGCTGGATAGATGATAATCTTGAGAAATTAGGATTAATTGTTACATGTAATAATAGTAGGGTAGTTGTCTTTAAAAAGCTTATCTTTGAGAGATAAATAGAGAAATATCTAGACATGATCTAATGTTTGGAATTTGCTTCAGAACAAGAGGGCAGGAGGTTCATTTGACTAGGGTGTGAAGGGGATGGAGGATGGGGCTCGCAGCTAGGTGGTGGGTGCTGGGGAGTCACTCAACTTTGAACCATTTTTGTGTATCAACATTCTCTGTAATAAAAGTCTTTTAAAGGTGCTCCAAAAATGTAAGTAAATGTGTCATGTATTTTAGAAAATTTTTCATTGAAATTGCTAAAAACTTGAAAAAGCAAAAAGAAAGCAACACAAAAACAATAAAGAAAGAAAAAGAATGCAGGAAAATCCCAATTTATTTTACAAAAATGTTCCTCAAAAATATTTAACAAATTTTTGCTGAATAGAGGCGTCTGAGGGAAGTCATTAATTATCTGAAGTCAGTAACTTAGAAGAATTCCTCTATGCTCTTGCTTATACATCCATCTGAAATTTGCAGGGCACCCACTGTGGGTAGACCATCAGGTACTTGGGTGTCAGGCCGGGAGGCTTGGTCATGTTCTGCTTCTGCCACACCCGTGTGACCACATGGGGTGGGTACTCTCTCCCGACACTAGGTCAGTGTCCACTTCACTGTGTTGTGAGGATCATGGAGTTAGGCACTCTTGCTTCATTCAGGGGGACAGATTTGCTTTTGTCATGGTGCTGTGAGCAGGCAGAGTGAACAAATGGCAATTCTTTCAGAGGCACACAGAACACTAATACTGTAGTAAGTGAGTGAACAAATTCTTACGATGCCTTGAGGCACTGCTCTGAGGGCCAGGGAAACTGTCTGCCTCAACTACCTTTCTGAATTCAATCTGACCTCAGTAAGACTTGTGGTGATGATAAAATAATTAATGTGTGGAAAAGGCTGAGAAGAGCGTTTGGTCTCTAGAACGTGCTTAGTGCAGATGCTAAATCAACTTACTCATTGCTATTACAGTATGTTAATCTGAAAATTCAGAAGACAATTTCAAAGCAAAGTGTTTGTATTTGGGATCAAAGAATTGCAATTCAGGGCACACAGATTCAGGTAGAAAGCAAAAAATGTGCCCCTAGGAGGGACAAAATCGGGGGTTTTTATGGGGGGAAAAGAGGAAGGTAAAAAAAAAAAAGAGGTTAAAGAAAAGAGTTAATTTGGCTTAAATGATTCTTGACTATACATAATTAGTGATTTTCTAGAAAGGATTGTGTCTTGCACTTAAATGTCCATAATCTACCTGCATGACTTTTCAAACAATTGTTTGCTTGATGGTTTCTTAAAACAATTGCTTTTGACCCAGTCCAATGTCTTTGGCCTAGCTCAAGGAGACAAGTAATGCAACTTCTCTGTAATTGCTCCCCAGTTCCATTTAAAATGGATGTCAGCTATTTATTCTGAAATCCCACGGGCCTCTTAATTGTGGGGCCAGCCCATATTTGCAAATGATGAGCCTCTGCCATGGATAGCTTAAACATCTTTTTGTTAAAACCATAGTTGGTTAAGTTTGCACTGAATGAACTCAGCTAGCAACTAGCTAGCAACTAGGAGGATCAAATGGCCAACGAGACCTTTAATAGTACCTTTATAGTTCATGTTCAATGACACAAACCTCCATTTTCCTCCCCTGTGAAATGGGTACACATCCTCAAAGTGGTAAGAAAGAGAAGCCACTCTGTAAATATAAATAAAACTTTGCAGAAGGATTAAGACTAGAAGGTTCCAACACAATGGGTCTGGGTATTTCCTCTTCTCTCTGGGTTTACTTCAGATACTTCTGTTCCTGCTTTCCTCGTGATGTGACTCAGGGTGACTCATCAGCTTCAGACTGAGAGCAGGATTCGAGGGTTTCTGACCATCTTCCCAAACATGCAAGGTCCAAGGTTTTGTTCTACAAGGCTTGGTGTCCTCAGTCAAAGTTTCTGGGTATTGGCTGCAAACCGTGGGAGAGAGGCATGCCCATTGGCTTCTCCGCATGGGGCATTGTTCAGGCATTAATCACAGAGGAAAGTGAGTTTAGTTAGTGCAGCAATAGAAAGGTTCCATGCCAGCAACTTCTTTGATATTGTAAACTCTGTCATCTCAAGAAAGCCTCATCAAACTTTGCCCTTCACTCAGAAGGACAGTACCTGTAAAAGCACAATGCCAGGAACATGGGCTGCATGCCCGGCTCCAAGGCACTCAGACTGCTCCTTATTTCAAAAGCCTTCTGGCAGTCCCCCTGAAAACATTTGGGCTCAGGATGTCACTCCCCGGTCACACCTAGATCCCTGACTGATTCATTAGATTTTATGGGAGAAAGGTTAGTCTCTGTTATTTGCCTGGCAAACAGTTTTTTTGGCTCCTGTTTGAAGATGGTTAGAAAAAGAATGTGGAGAAAAAGTGGAGACTCTAGTGACTCTAGTGGTCCCCAGAGTTGCCCTGGCAGCTTTCCAAAGGCCTTAGGGTCAATTGGGGGGATGTAAGGTTGGGCTGGGGTGAGTCATTCCCAAAAGATATGGACACACAGATAAGTTAAAGACAATCCTCAAAATTCCCCCAGGGTGTGCTCCTCAGGTCAACAATAGGGAGTAGTGGGGACTATGGTGAACTAGAGAATGCTTGATTCTTATAGGGAACAGCCCCACCCCCTTTGCTGATCCTACCTGATGGCTGATTTATGGGAATGTATGCTCAGCTTTGCTCAGCTCTTGATTTGTCAAGAGGCCAGGAATTTGGAAATTTCCAAATTTATGTGAAATTTCCAGATTTTTCATGTTGGCAACTATTTTTTAAAAAACTAACACTGGGCCTCCCTGGTGCCTCAAGGGGTTAAGCACTGCACTATGAAGCAAACCGCAGCCTCTGCAGCACAAGTTTGATCCCCGGGCCGGCCAGGGTGAAACCCACACGGTGCAGTAGACCTCTCCTGTCTCGCCAGCTGCTCCCCTCAGCAGTGTATTTCAGTCAGTCTGCCTGTTCTGTTCCCCACTCTGTCTCTGGTGAATCCTCTCACCCCTGCCCCTCTGGTCTGTACCCCATTCTTGTATGCATAAATAACTAAATCTTTAAAAAAATACAAACCAGCACTGTATGAGCACATGAGAAGATATCAACATTGCTAGTCATTAAGGAAATGCCAGTGAAAAACAACATGGCAAAGGGCCACACTTTGGCCAGTGGGGGTTCACAGATTGAACCTCAGTCTTATAAAAAGCTTTTTCATACTATGAGCTTCACTGCAATTTCCTGCAGTTGTTTCTAAACAATGGCTTTGTAGAAGGCCTGATAGCCCATTATGTGTTAAACATTCACAGCAAGGAACAAGGTACAGTGGGATGCTCCAGGCACCAAAACCAATAATCAAGTGAGGTTCAAATAGTGTACCCACTCACGGCCAACTGGCCCAAGAGGCTTTAAAAAAGGTTACTAGTGAGTAGAGTGAACTCAGCTGGCCAAAAAGCTAGCAGGCTAGTAGGGAACACTCAATATACATGGCAAAGTGGCAAGAATAAGTGAAAAGCAACCAACCCATTCCGGGCAGGTTTATGAACGGTTCTAGCAGCCACATGCTCTTCGCCGTGGTTTGTAGTCGCCGCACGCCTCTGTACACTCCACTCCTCCACCCTCGACACCACACTACCACCACACCGCACTCTGCTGCACCACCCTTATAAATCAGTCTCTTAGTCCAGGTGTACCCACCTACGCATGCCCACACCCTACTCCAGGTGCCCGCCATCAGGCAAGCACTCAGGACCACAGGGTTCCGTCATCCATCCTAATGGCGGGAGGGCAGAAAAACCTGATACCTTTTACCTTACCCTACAGTCCCCCCCACTCAGGGTTTTCTGCCATACAATCTAGATATATACAGTTTTCTTAGCAAACATAAACAATGCAGCCGTGGCCCACAAAAGCAAATGAAATACATCACAAAATGACTAAACTCAATTTTCCCTGGGGGCAGAAAGACAGAGAAGTTACCGGTACCAGCAATGGGAGATCCCTCCCATCGGGCAATATACATGCTAATTTGGCATCTGAGGACAATATTGTCACTGGCATCAGTGGCCTTCCAGGTCGTGAGTACCACACTCGCTTTGCCAGTGAAGAGGCATCAGTGGGTTCTACATGCAGCAGGAGTGGAGAGCTCATAATGGGCCACAGAGTTATTACAAATGTCCCCTTGAGGATTGCCCGCTGATCTGCCACCCCAGGGTGGGTAACACGCACCCGTGGCGGCCACTGCGCAGTCACCCATGGTATTATCTGTAAATAGGCCTCCAGACCACGACCCCAAGGGGCTATCAGAGCCACCCACCACATGTGGGGAGACTTCACTGTCCAGGGCCATTCCCAGTCCACAGTCTGCCCTGGGTCCACTCCAGTTGGGGCTGGCAATAGGATGTTACCCTGCTGTCCAAGTCCCGGTTCTAATAAGACATCTGAAGTCTTTATTTGTAATTGGATGGGAGCAGCAGCACGATGCAGCAATGCCTCCCCTGGAGCCAGGCCGCCTCTCCTGCTCCTCTCATTTAATATCTGCAATACCTCCCAGAGACGTCGGCTCCACCCGGCCAGCGTCTGAGAGGGGGCGGTGGCTCTTAGTCCTTGCTTCAGCAGGCCGTTATACCTCTCTATAATCCCTGCAGCTTTGGGATTATAGGGAGTGTGAAACTTCCATTCAACACCCATGTTCTTGGCCCACCTCTGCACCCAGGCTCCTGTAAAACGAGTCCCTTGATTGCTTTCCACTACCAGCGGACGTCCATATGCAGCACATAGGCGTGCCAGTGCTGCCAAAACTGTCTTTTGGTCCGCATGTGGAGCAGGGTAAGCCGCCAATAACCTGGTAGCCATGTCCACACAGGTGACCACATATTGTTGTCCATCGGAGCGAGGTAGTGGTCCAATGATGTCAATCTGCCAGTGTGTCAAGGGTATCTGCCCCCGCAACACCTGGCCTGTAGATGCAAAAGGTCTCCGGGGGTAAGTCCTGGAACATACTACACATGTTTCACATGCAGTCTGAATTTCTTTTAAAGTTACAGGTAGACCCCAGGTACGCACAGTGGTCCACATTGTCTTCTGCCCTGCGTGGAGCAAGTGTCTGTGTAGCCACTGCACAACATCCCACCCTGGAGCAGTTTCAAGCCATCGAACCCGGGCTAGGGTATCTGCCTCATCATTGCCTGGTGAGGCTAATGGGGCATGTCCTGTGACATGATAAACAGTCACCTGTTTCTGATGCCCCAGATCCCATAGATCTTTTCATAGGGCCTGGCCCCACAATGGCCAATGCATAACTCTCCAGTCATTTAGATTCCATGTGGAAATCCACGGTGTCAGACCCCTGTACACAGCCCATCTGTCAGTACAGATTACTAGAGGGGAAGGCCCATGGGCCACCACCATCCATACTGCTCGCAGTTCAGCCCATTGGCTGCTCTGTCCTGTCCCGGTTTCAAACCAAATAGTGTCTGTTTCTGGGTGTACAGCCACCGCTGTCCAAGAGGCTGGCTGGCCCCAGCTGAAGCCGTCCGTATACCAGGCCTCTGCTGGAATCGGTGCTCGACCCTCCTTGTAGGGACTAGCTTCAGGTTCGGCTTCTATACAGGCTTCTGAAGTTGGTTCCATACTAACATATGTCACAGGACCAAGACCCTCCTGCAACTCCTCCCTTAAGGGGCTAGTTGACAGGGTGCAGCGCTGTTCTAAGTATGCCCCCCACTTCGCCAAAGTGGGCGTTTGAGCAGTGCCACTATGGGGCTTTGTTGTCTAATCCCGTACCCATCCAGCTATTGGGTAAGTGGTTCTCACTGAGACAGGGGCTGTGGCAATTAGATTTTCTGTGGCTAGTAAGGCTGCATATACCGCAGCTAACTGTTTCTCAATTAAGGAATACCTAACCTCGGTCCCCTTCCAGAGTTGGGACCAGAACCCAATAGGCTGTCGTAGCCTCTCTGATTTCTGCCAGAGTCCCCACCCGAACCTTTCCTGAGTAACATGCACATCGAGCTCACAGGATCGGGCTGGGTCAAAAACCTGCAAGGCCTGAGCAGTCTTTATAGTTCGTTTGGCCGTGGCAAATGCTGTGTCTGCCTCAGCTGACCAATCCCACCTGGCTCCCTTACGTATTAACATATACAAGGGTCGTAGGAGCTGGGCCATGTGAGGTATAAATGCCCTCATGACCCAGCAGACCCAGAAAGGCTTGCAGCTGCTTCACTGTGGTTGGAGTGGGGTAGGCTTGAACTTTATCTATCACAGCTTCAGGGATAACCTTTGTCTTACCCGACCAAACAACTCCCAGGAACTTAACTGACAGTCCAGGCCCCTGCAGTTTGCTTTCGTTGATTGCCCAGCCGCATGTTTTCAGGTGTGTTAATAAGAGAGGTACTGCCTTTTCCAGATCTGTAAGAGAGTCACTTGTCAATAAAATATCATCAATATAATGGTGTAAACGCACTGAAGATGGCCTCTCCCACCAGGCCAAATCTGCTGCCACCAGCCCGTGACATAGAGTCGGGCTGTGCAGGTATCCCTGTGGTAGTACAGTGAATGTCCACTGCCGGCCTTCCCAGGTGAAGGCGAACTGGTCTTGACTTCCTGGGGCTATATCTATCGGAAAAAAAAGCATTTGCCAGATCGGCTACAAAATGGTACATTCACAGCTCGTGGCTCAGACGATCCATCAAGTCTGCCACTGAAGGCCCTGCAGCATGCAAGGGGGGAACTACCTTATTCAACTCACGATAATCTACTGTCATGCGCCAAGAGCCATCGGGCTTCTTCACCGGCCACACTGGCGAATTGTAGGGGCTGTGGGCAGTACGCACAATGCCCACTTTCTCCAGCTCTGATATTGTGCCTGTAATTTCTTTGTAGCCTCCGGGCTACCGATATTGCTTGGTATGAGTCACTCGCCTAGGGACTGGCAGTTGTAGGGGCGGATGCTTAGTGTGTCCTCTTACCACTGCCTTTACCACTCGCACTCTAAGGCGAAACTCTCCGACTGTGGTTTCTGGCCATAAGCCACGTAGTACATCCACCCCCAGGATGTACTCCGGGATGGGCGATACATACACTTTATACTCTTTTGGGGGTAATCGCCCAATCCCCAGAGATAGTCTCACTGCTGTCACCTTGACATGCTGGCCTCCATAGCCATCAATATCACAAGTAGACCCATGAAATCTTTCTGGATTTCCATAGAGCAGAGTACATTCTGCTCCTGTGTCTACTAGAGCTAAAACCCTTTGTACGTTAGTCGGGGACCAGTGGATGGCAAGCTCCACATGTGGCCTTCGGTCCCCGCCCGTCCCCTGTGGACGGGTTCTTGGCCCTCACCCTATTCAAAAGATATCAGGCCATCGCCCGAGGACGGGGTTGGCAGCAAGTGGTCTTCCAGGCGCAGGGCTCGCGCCTGAGGCCTGGATCTTCCAGGTTCCCCCTGAGCAGCAGTCCTTCTCATGGGTGTGAACCTCTGGTCTTCTCGCAGCTGCTGCCATAATTCCAATAATCATGCATTGGGCTGCGCGTGTATTTTAGTGCCATCTACCCCTGCTCTTATTAAATCCATCCACATTTGGTTGCGGGTGACTTTAATAGGTTCTGTGATGCCAAGAGGCCTCCTTGCCCTCCTTGGCATTCCTTTTGACCTTTCTGAAACTACCCGTATTCCTTTCTGAGAGCGCCGGCTCTCAACTTCTCCCAAGCTGGCTATCATTGTGGTGACGTCATGTATCTGACATCCCACATAGGGTGCTAGTACTGCCATGAGGGATCCAAATGTAGATGAGGGGGCATTCTTTAATACCAAGTCTCTCACCCCTGCTGTGAAACGCTCGTCGTCAGGACCACGCGTATTCACATTAAACACGGCCTGCCGCACCCCAATTCCCGAAGTACCTGCACCAGCTCGGCGTACGTCTGCCATCCGCTTACTGTCTCCGGCACGTCTCCTGCATCAGCCCAGACTGTCCATATGGCAGCCATTATCCACTCCAGGAGGGTGTGGTCGCCCTGACCATACCGCCGGCTGTTCTGCAGCCTCTGTTGTAAGGATGGGTGTGAAGTCACGGAGGCCAGTCTCTCCATCTCTTGAGCCGTGCAAATAATCCCATCCACCCCCAGGTCCCATAAACGTAGCAGCCAGGCTGCCAAGGGTTCCCCTGGTTTCTGGCGGAACTGTTTGCCCAAGTCCACCAGTTCCGCCTGGGGGTATGGCCGATAGGTAGTAAATTCTGTCATCTGTGGTGGTCCCGCAGCCAGACCCCCTGGGGCCATGGGTCACTGCCACTTCATTTTCTGAGTCACCACTGGGCGGGCCCGGAGCATGGGACCAGCCTCCTCCTCCTCTCCAGAAGAGTCTGGCATCTCTGGAGTCGCAGGCTGGTTTGCCACCACCGGCTGCGATTCGGGCAAAGGGCCAACCTCCCTCTCCTTCCTTCCTGAGACGGAGTCTGGCATCTCCAGAAGGGTGGGTCGGTTTCTCCGAACTTCTTCCTCCAGAATCCTCAAATGTTGTTGCAGTATCCGCATCTCTTCTCGCATCTCATCCTGTCCTTGCTGGATCCTAGATTGCTCTTTCTGCCTGGACTCTCTCAGAGCTGTGAGAAACACCCATCCCACGGCTCCTGCCACCTCGCGGGCACTGCATCTACTCAGGGTTTCTTCTATTTCATACAGGGCCTGGTCCAACTACCCCAGGGATCCATCTACCTCTGGCCATTCCTGGGGAGGTGCCCACTGGGCGAGGAGGTCGGCCACCAAGTACCATCTGCTCGTGGCCGGCCATCCGGGGATCCCTCCCCAGGTTCCAAAGGGTTTCGTCTGCGTAGAGCCGTCCTGCCTCGAACCATCCTGCCGACTACACCAGTTGTAAAGCAACCAACCCATTCTGGGCAGGTTTATAAACGGTTCTAGCAGCCACATGCTCTTCGCCATTGTTTGTAGTCACCGTTCTCCTCCGTACACTCCACTCCTCCACCCTCGACACTGCACTACCACTACACCGCACTCTGCTGCACCACCCTTATAAACCAGTCTCTTAGCCCAGGTGTATCCACCTACGCATGCCCACACCCTACTCTTGGTGCCCGCCATCAGGCATGCACTCAGGACCGCAGGGTTCCGTTATCCATCCTAATGGAGGGAAGGCAGAAAAACCTGATACCTTTTACCTTACCCTACAATAAGCAAATAGGGAATACATGGTGGAAGCCCTGCCCTCAAGTGGGGGCTCCCCTAGGCAGGGTGGGAGGCCCCATTTTGGCCAGCAGGGGATTCACAGGGTGAGGACCCCCAAGATTCACAGCTGCTGACAATTGATAGCCATTCCTAGGCATATTGAGCTCAGCTGTTGGCAATGGAAACCTCTAGTGTGTTGATTTAAGTGGTCCTTTGGAAATACTCTCCTTGAAACTATGCCTAATATGTTAACAAGAGGGCAGCAAAATCACCAAACTCTTTGAGGTTAGGCATGCATGTGTGCCAAACTGATCACTGTGACAAAAGGGAGGGAGATGAAGTACTAACAGAAACATTTTTAAATAATATTCCCCCTCCCAGTTTTCTTGCAGAACTTAAATTTTTTTTAAAGATTTATTTATGCATACAAGAATTGGGGTACAGACCAGAGGTGCATGGGTGAGAGGATTCACCAATAGAACAGGCAGACTGACTGAAATACACTGCTGAGGGGAGCAGCGGTGAGACGGGAGAGGTCTGTTGTGCCATGTGGGTAGCTCGAACGCATGCTGCAGAGGCTGCAGATAGCTTCATAGTGATGTGCTTAATCCATTGCACCACCAGAGAGGCCCTTAAAATTTTTATTATTTCCTGGTTTCTCTAAGTAATTCCAACTGCTGTGCTTTTCTCTTTTTTCTGACTGTTTAATTTAGTAATAGTAATTGAAAATATTTTTGTAGAAGTATATTTTTTAGTTATTTTTTTTAATGCACCATCTTTTCTTTGACTTTTACTAGGAGTTCAGAACCAAATAAGTTGCATTGGGTGCCTGTCCTCAATTAGCTCATATTCTAGAGGAAACAGAAAATTCAATGCAAATTTTTAGCTTTGGGCAAGAAGGTACACTGAGGTCACTTGGGATAGGTGAGTGACTCCAACCTGGGGGAAGGAGGTTTGGGAAGTGTCCTTCCGGAGAGGTTCCTGAGCTGACAAATCCAGGGTGACAGGATTTAGCCCAGACAGTAAATGGGAGTGGAGAACTGGAGAAGCACTCAGAGATGAAATTCACATGCTGAGATATAAATTTTAAAATGCAGGCACCATGTTAAGTGCTGCCCTGACTTCCTGTGAATCCTGGAGAGCCTGGAATGCCCTAATCATGTTATGCTTCCCACTCCACTCCTGGGGTTAATGTTTCCTAACCAATGTCTCTCATTGTAAAGTTCTATCCCTGGCCAGCCAGGGAGATACCCACATGGCATGGCAGACCTCTTCTGTCTTGCCCGCTGCTCCCCTCAGCAGTGTATTTCAGTCAGGCAGTCTCTTCTGTTCCCCACTCTGTCTCTGGTGAATCCTCTCACCCCCCACACCTCTGACCTGTACCCCAGTTCTTGTATGCATAAATAAATAAATCTTCAAAAAAAAAAAAAGAAACCAACCACAGTTCCTGCTTATCTCTGAATTGAGGGTTTCAACTATTCCTATCAGTCCATGGAATTGCTTGAACAAGCCAATCACATCCTGCCTCAGGAGTTAGAAAGTGGCCATGCCTTCTTGAAAATACAAAGTTAGCCTCCACAGGCCCTGATTGTCCATTCTGTTTGCAAGGGCAGCCCCTGTGTGGCCCTGCAAGGCATTCAGTGTCCGCCTTCCTGGAGTGTGTATATGTGACTAAAAAACTGCTGTCAGCTCATATGTCCATCCTTATTGCCCTAGGATAGGAGTTCCCATCTCATCCTCACCAGGGGGTGAGTAGGAATTGATTAGAGAAATACCCATAAGGGTCAAGTATAGAATCATAAGTCATCATTGCTAGAGGATTTAGTGAGGCTGGAGCCACATGATAGCAGTGCATCAAAGTTCGAACACCTTTAATTGGGCAGTGTGGATCCTTGGTGGCAGGAGCCTCTGGAAGGCATTGAACAGACATGAACTAGCCATATCTGAGGTTCTGGCAGATGTCTCTGGCCAATGAGTGGATTGAGTTCCAAAAAGGGATGAAGCTAGAGGTAGCAGGTCTGATTAGGGAGTTAGTGCAGTGTCTGGGTCAGGGGGCGATGGGGACCTCAACTGGGATCTGGATTGCACAGCTGGAGAGGAAAGAAGATTCTGAGAAACTATTTTATTTTATTTTATTTTTTTAAAGATTATTTATTTATGCATACAAGAACTGGGATACAGGCCAGAGGTGTGGAGGGTGAGAGGATTCACCAGAGACAGAGTGGGGAACAGAACAGGCAGATTGACTGAAATACACTGCTGAGGGGAGCATCGGGTGAGACAGGAGAGGTCTGCTGCACCATGTGGGTATCTCCCTGGTCAGGGATCAAACTTGTGCTGCAGTGGCTGTGGATAGCTTCATAGGTTGTGTCTCTACCCCTTGCACCACCAGGGAGGCCCTGAGGAACTATTTTAATATAAAAATGTAATTGAGTTGCTCTCACTCACTTGGGGAGGCTGCTCCTGGCCCTTGGCAGAGACAACAGCAGCCGTTATCTTGATGAGGTATGTTTTCAATTTTGAGTCTCTTTGTCCCAGCTCTCTGGGAGCTGACTAACCCCCTTTTGTAGTTCCTTAGCAGAAGGTGCCTTAGACCTGTGGCAATTTTTCAGGCCTCAGTGACTCCATTTCAGGCCATGTCTGTTTGTCTGGGCATTTGCCCATAAGGGGTTGGGTAATTTGGGGGGTTTTATTGGGAATCCATTACTTGAAGTCCTTAGGCAGCCCTCAGCTGTCACTAGCAGCAGGACCACAAGGCAAGTTTGTGCAAGGTCAGTACTGCCCAGGGCAGCCCACCTGCAGGCGAGTTAAGGCTGTGGGGACACCTGACAGTCAACTCCTTCTAGGTGATGACCAGGAGATCTGAGACAAAGATATGGTTCCCCAGTTTACTACTTAGATTTGTAAATGCAGGAGATGACTATGATCACATGCTAAACTGCTGATTCAGGCTGGGCTTGCAGAGTTCTAAAAAGGCTCTCTGATTCCTTACTTGAGATAAGCTTTGAGCTTCTTGAGAAAAATAAAAAGCTTTCATTTCTTCCCTTTGGGTAGGTTAACTTCAACTTGTTGGCTCACATGTAGGTTGAACCAACGGATCCAATTTTAGGATTTTCTTTCATCAAGGTTAGGAGGTTCTACCAGGGTCCTCTGGACTGTGATTTCAAGAGAAATTTTAGAAAGATGAGAAATTTAATGAATGAAATACTAGAGAACTTTTTGCCAGCAATTCTCAACCCTGGTTGCATATATGAAACATCTAGGGAGTTTTCACAAATATTTAATCCAGACTCCACACCCTGTTTGTAATACAGATGAAGAACCAGGGCCCTGGAAGCTGTACTTAGACACCCCATAACAGGTACAGGGTGCCTGCCATGTTGTTAGTCTAGGCTTTGGTGGAAGAGAAAATATACATTGTGAAACCAGCAAGCATTATTTTATATTAAAGGACTTTAAAACTCATTGGTTTTCAGGCCTCCCCAGTGGAGCAGCGGGTTGAGTACAGCGCTTTGAAGCTGTCCACAGCCTCTGCAGCGCAGGTTCAATTCCCAGCCGGCCAGTGAGAGTCCCACATGGCACCTGCAGACCTCTCCTTTTGCGCCCGCTGCTCCCCTCAGCAGTGCTTTCAGTCCATCTGTCTGTTCTGCTCCCCACTCTGTCTCTGGTGAATCCTCTCACCTCCTGCGCCTCTGGCCTGTACCCCAGCTATTGTATAAATGAAAAATAAATCTTAAAAAAAATCATTGGTTTTCACTATCTCATTTCATTCACTATGTATATGTATATCTATATATATGGTTGTCGATATATTTATACACTATATAGCTGTATATTTACTATATTGCTATGTATACTACTTTTAGCAAGCAGGGTGAGGGACAGCCCTGCCCGCTCTAAATAGGTTCTGCTGCATAGACAGACACATTCCAGTGCATAAGACCATCAATGGAAAAGAACTTTAATACAATTAGTGTGCAATAGAGAGAAGAGAAAGAATATAGTTTCCAAATCAAGCACCCAAAGTTATCCATCCCCTCATGGATAAATGTCCAGCCAAACAGGTTGGTCCAAAGAAGGGCAGCTGAGGCCCAAAAGCTTGCCACAAGTCTAAGGCACCTTCTGGTGGGGACCGATAAGAAAGGGGCAGATGTTCTAGAAGGAAAAGAGCAAAATCCAAATCAAGATAAAGGCTGCCATTTTCAGCCTCCCCACAGGTCTCTCATCCACGTCTCTGTCTTATCAAGTGTCACCTTCCATGTCCCCCAAGTCTCTGGTCCAAGTCCAAGGCCAAGAAGTAAGCAGATTCTTTTTCACATGTCTTTCTGCTCCATGTGCCTCCTCCAGTCTCCTTCTTCCTCCATCTCCACTTCTCCTGCTGCCCCCCTCTGTCCTTTATTTCCAGTCTCTTTTCTAGCTTTACCTTCCTGCCCAGCTCCATCCTTCTTCAGGGCGGGACAGGGAACTTACACAGTTATACCACTATACATAGTGATATAACAACTATATACTATAAATTTATAGTCTATATTATATAGTATAGACTTGTTCATATTCTCAGACAAAGCATTTGAGAATTAAATACAGGAAACCTACAAGTTGAAAAAAATGATTCGATAAGATTCCATCTTATTGATTTAAAATTAAGCGCATAATCAAGCACATTGAAGAGACGGCTTTAGAAAATCAGCAAATAATTAAAAAAATAATTAGAGGTAGTACTTCAAAGCTCTGATAAGTTCACTGGGTCGACATCTTAAATTTTGTGGACAATTTTTGTTTTACCTTTTTGTTTCACTACCTTTGGCTCAAAGCAAAACATAAATCAAGGTTTCCAAGAACTTAGAGGATTTTCTCTTTACTAACAAATCCCCTAAAAGGTGTGGCAGAGTCCAGAAAAACCAGTCTTTCATGTGCTCCTGGGTTCAGTTGCTAATTTTCCCTGTGGCTGTTAGCAATTTCTCCTTTGCAATTTTCCCATCGATGTAATTAGTGAAAAGCACCACACCCCGGTGGATGACAGTCATGGCCACTGGAGTCCCACAGAACTTTCTACCAAGAACTTTCAAAAACATAATAAGGACATATATCCCTCCAGGACATACTTAAATTCTAAAACAACTCCAATTAATTTATACAGTAGTGTAAAGAACAGAGAAAATCACAGACTACCAAGCAAAATCTAGCTAAAGATAAATATGTCACTGGTGGGGTTAATTATAGCAGAGGACCCCCAAACATTCTTAGCGCATGGTATTCTGGGAATAATAATATCTCAGAAATTTTTTCATGGCTCCTACTAGCCAAATCTCAGTTATTAGGTTCAAATAACATAAATATTATGTGTTTTGTAGCCATTTGGAAAAATAATAAATGTTGATTGAAAAAAAGGTATTTCGGGTCTCCCTGGTGGTGCAGGCGGTTGAGTGCAGCTCTGTAAAGCTGTCCCCAGCCTCTGCAGCACAGGTTTGAGCCTGGCCAGCCGGTGAGATACACACATGGTGTGGCAGACCTCTCCTGTCTTGCCCGCTGCTTCCTTCAACAGTGTGTTTCGGTCAGTCTGCCTGTCGTGTTCCCCTCTCTGTCTCTGGTGAATCCTCTCACCCTCCCGCACATCTGACCTGTTTCCCGTTCTTGTATGCATGGATAAATAAATATTAAAACAAAGGAAAAAAAAAGAAAATTAAAAAAAGAAAAAAGGTATTTCATTTCTTTCTTAAATAAACATCCTGACTCAATTAAATATGACTGTGCCTAATGGGTACTGGGAACTTTTCATCTTGCAATCGATTGGACAATGTCACCTTCATTTCTTTTTTAAAAGATTTATTTATTTATGTATATAAGAACTGGGGTGCAGGCCAGAGACAGAGTGGGGAACAGAACAGGCCACTGCTGAGGGGAGCAGTGGGTGAGACAGGAGAGGTCTGCTGTGCCACGTTGGTTAGCTCCCTGGCCAGGGATGCAGATAGCTTTATAGTGCTGACACTTAACCCCTTGCACTACCTGGGAGAACTGTCACCTTCATTTCCTGATCTTCACATGGCATTTGATTTGTTTTTATTATAGCAAACATTGAAATCTCAGTTTTTATAAATACAGTGTCATTGAAAGAAATGAGCATGCTCAAAGTTTTAAAATGTGAATTCCTTCAAGCTTTTTCAACCTTTCTAATTCTCAGTCTCCTCACCCCTAGAATGGTGATAGAATAAATGCATGCCTTCCTTACTTGACATGAGTGCTATGGAAAAATGAAAATGGGCAACTTCACCCAAGAGTTCTTGGCTTTCCCAGTCCACAGTAGGGACAGGGAGACAGTGGCCCAATGGAATGCAGGAGAAAAGACAGTGCAGTATGCACAGCAAAGTTTATTTGAGGGAAAAGCAAAGCAAATCTTCATTTGAAGCAAAAGCAGCAAAGGAACAAAAAGCTCCCAGTACCCGGAGGAGTCTTGAAAATGCCTTACCTTCAGCAGGGTTTGGGAGGCTGCTTTTATCTGTTGGGGTTTGTGTTAGTTTTTGTTCTCTTTTTTGGGGGGGGGGTGTTGTTTAGGGGGCAGTTTCACATTTTTGTTTATTTGAAGCTGCTGTTCACGGCCCTTGATCTGTCACTGCTTCCTGGACATGGTCACCACCATCGCCACTCCACTGGCTCCCTAGCTTCCCTGCAGCTGTCTCTGAACTTGGTTATTCCCGTGTTCAGAATGAGAGGGATAGGGGCCTCCCCGGGGGTGCAGGGGGTTGAGCCCAGCGCTATGAAGCTGTCTGCAGAGGCTCATCTGCCCGTTCTGATCCCTGCTGTGTCTCTGGTGAATCCTCTCACCCTCCCGCGCCTCTGGTCTGTACCCCAGCTCTTGTATAAAAATAAATAAATCTTTAAAAAAATAAGAAAAAAAGAATGAGAGGGAGAAGGCATAAAAATGTTCTCTAGAAACTAAAACCCTATGGTAACTGATGCTCATGTTTCTAGTAACAATAAAAATGATAAATTTGGAATATATCACAAAACAAATGGAGTCAAATAGTTAAATACTAAGTATCTCGAAAATTAGCATCATCCTTTAAATATTTCCATTCAAGGTGAAGACCAAGAGCACCTGGGAGTATGTTAGGAATATAGACTTTCAGCCCAGTCCAAATTTACTGAATCAAAATCTTCACTTAAACAGGAAATCTAGTGGTTCGTGTGTACATTATAAAGCTGGGAAATACTGATTAAATTTCTTTTCATTATTTTCTATTGTTAGTTACCTTAGTAAAATTACTCGTCCATTCATAACAGAGCAGAAACCAACAAAGGAATGAAATCTTGAGATCCCCAAATGTTTGCAAATTAAATAGCACTCTTAAATAATCCATTGATCAAAGAAGAAATCCCAAGGAAAAATTTAAAAAAAATCTTAAAACTGAATTAAAATGTAAATATATTACATCAAAATTTATGGGCCACATGCTTCAGAGGCACATGCAAAGAGCTTGAGACCATAGGAGCTGGGGCAATCACCCACCGCCTGCACATCCCAGCAGCCCTAAGAGTGAAGGGAAATGATGGTGTGTTGGATTTACAACTACCTTTTTGTTCTGTTTCCCACATGCTTCACATCTCCTCCCTTACCACCTTTTTGTGTGTGTGTGTCGAATAAATATGTTTTGTGTGCCATTTTAACTACGTTTCCTTTTTTAGGTTTAAGGATTTTTCCTCAGTGGTGGCTTTAGATATTACAATATACACTTTCAGCTTAAAATCCACGGTTAATTCTGATAAAATTAGCTGTGATAAAACACACTGACTTAATTCTGATAAAATATATCACTTTTTCCTTATATAGGTATTATATTATTGTCTTATATATTATATCTCTATATGGTATGTAACCACACACACTCTCACAATCTATGTATTTATTATTTGTTCAATATTTACTTATTTTAATATCTTGGGCTGTTATGTTTGTTGTCATTGGCAAATAGCTATTAATGCATTATCATTAACTAAGATCCATGCTTTGCATTAAGGTCCACTCTGTGTTGTACTGTACAGAACACTAGATTTTGACACATGCATAATGTCATGTATCCAGTATTCCAGTTTCAAAGGAAATAATTTCACAGCCTTAAAATCCCTCACTCCTATACTTATTCATCCTTGCCCTTAACTCCCAGCGTTTGGCAACTTTTGGTCTTCTGGTCTCATAGTTTTCCTTTTCCAGAATATCATATATCATAGTTGAAATCATCTATTATGTATCCTTTTATACTGGCTCCGTTCATGTAGCAATATGCATTGAAGCTTACTCCCTGTCTTTGGTGGCTTGATAGCTCATTCTGCTTTATTACTGAGTAATATTCCATTATATAGCGGTACTACCATTTTCATGTCCATTCACCTATTGAGGGATATTTTGGTAGCTTTCAATACTTGGCAATGGTGAATAAAGCTGGTATAAACATTTATGTAGAGGTTTTGGTGTGAACATACATTTTCAACTCACTTGGGTAAATACCAAGGAGCACAATGACTAGATAGTATGGTAAGAGTATGTTTTTTAAGGAAAACATAAGAAACAGCCAGATTGTTTTCCAAAGTGTCTGTACCATTTTGCATTCTCACCAGCAATGAATGAGAGTTCCTGTTGCTTTGCATACTTGTCAGCATGTGGTGTCAGTCTTTTGGATATGATCCATTCTATGCACTTATTAGAATTACAAATAACTTACACGGCCCTCAACCGAGTAATGAACATATACATACATGCCATGTTATCTTTATCCATTCCTCTGCCAACAGACATAGCTTGTTTCTAATGACATGGGTATTGTGGGAATGCTGCAATGAATGTAGGAGGGTAAGTCTCTCTTCAATATCCAGTTTTCAGTTCCTTTGGCTATCTACCCAGAGGAGGAATGGGTGGATCATATGATAGATCTAGGTTTAATTTTTTGAGGAACCTTACCATTTTCTATAGTGTCTGTATCAGTTTACATTCCCACTAACAGTGCACAAAGTTCCCTTTTCTCTACACCCTCATCAAAATTTATTGTTACCTTTTTTGCTAATAGCCAGTCTGACAGGCGTGAATTGACATCTCAACATGGTTTTAATTTGCATTTCCCTGATGATTTGTGATGCTGAGGACCTTTCCATGTACCATTTGTATGTCTTCTTCAGAAAAATGTTTGTTTAGGCCTTTTGCAGTGTGTTATCTTTTCATATGTTTTCATGTTATTAAATGTTGATGAGGGGAACTCTTTTAAGTCCTGGAGTTCTTCCTGGGACTGAGCAGTGTGGTTCTGCAAAATGGGGTGATGCAGGCAAAATGAAGCTATTCTTGGGCTTCCCTGTGGCACAGGGGTTAAAGTCCCAGTGCTATCAAGCTATCACAGCCACTGTGGCATGAGTTCGATCCCTGGCTTTGGCCAGGGAGCTGACTCACATGGTGCAGCAGACCTCTCCTATCTTTCCGGCTGCTCCCCTCAGCAGTGTATTTGAGTAGGTTCGCCTGTTCTGGTCCCTTCTCTGTCTCTGGTGAATCCTCTCCCCTTACTCCCACCACACCTCTAGCCTATACCCAAGTTCTTGTATGCATAAATAAATTTTTTTTAAATCTTTTTTTTTTTTTTAATGAAGCTATTCTTCCATTCCTTTTGGGGCAGTTAGTCTGCCACTTTATTGAAGAAGCTTCTTAAGTGGACTCCTGAGCTCTTACAGAGCTATTTTCATTCATGGATGGTTGTCTAATTGTTGATCTTTGTGGGAGAACAGATTGTGTCTCCTCCACCATCTTGGTTACCTATACATATACTCAGAGAAAAGATATACTTACTGAGTAATAAATTGCAAGCACAAGGATTTAATTTCAAATAAAATTATTCGTTCAACAGATGTTTATACACTTCTTGTATACTATTATATATAAGAAAATACAGAAAACAGATCCCTGTGTGTGGGCACCAAAATGTCTAAATGCTCACACAAGTTTAGTCCTTAACCTACTGTGAATTAGGGTAAATGATGTCATTATAGTATGTTAGTATTTTTAGTACCTATTTTATAGTGTCTATAAAAGGTTTAATTAAAAACATTAAAGTAATTATATTACTTACTCTTTCATTCCTCTTTCTGTATAATCACTATTAGAGCACAATACCCCCTTGGGGCATTATAAAAGACAAACAAAAGGTAGATAATAAGACAAGATATAGAATACCCAAATAATTAGGTTTCAAACTTCAAATTTAAAATTTCATTCTCATCTTGGCATTTCCTTGGGGAAGCAGCAAGATGCTGTTAAAGAGAGGTGTTTACTCAGAGCCCCCGTTTGAATCTAAGCTCAGTCCCAGGCTAGATGGCTTCCTCAATAAGTTTCTTTATTCGTGAATTTGAAGGGTTCTATGGCTGCGGTGGATTGCCCTGTGTCACTGTGTATGAAGGTCAATTTCCTGTGTGGAGGTAGACGAAGGACTGCCTGAAAGTTGAAATATGTCCGGGCCTTATAAGCAAGTTTCACTCCAGGGATAGGCCTGCAGATGGTCCGCAGGCTCCAGTGGAGAGAGCTCAGTCCCAGTGGGAGAAATCTCGCCTTTCCCTGGACAGTACATCAATTTGGGTGGGAGAAGAGTACTCTTATTTATTTCCTTCACCTAGCTCTCAATTTCCTCTTAGGCTAAAAGGGAATAACCACCCTCGTCTCTCATGATCACAGTGAGGCTTAAATAAGATGGTGACACATATAGTTAATCAATAGGTGAATCAATCAGCAATGCATTTAAGATTCTCTCTCTCTCTCTCTTTTATTAAGGATTTATTTATTTATGCATACAAGAGCTGGGGTACAGGCCAGAGGTGCGGGAGTGAGAGGATTCACCAGGACAGAGTGGGGAACAGAACAGGCAGACTGACTGAAATACACTGCCACGGGGAGCAGCGGGCAAGACAGGAGAGGTCTGCTTCGCCATGTGGATTGCTCCCTGGCTGACCAGGGATCAAACTTGTGCTTCAGAGGAGAGGCTGCGGATAGTTTCACAGTGCTGTGCTTAACCCCTTGTGCCACCAGCTTGGCCACTGAGATTCTCTGTAGAAGCCCCGCACGGGCAGTACAGTCATACACCTTAACATGTAGCCTGGCCCTTTGGGAAGACCACAACTGAAAGGACACTGAAATTTGTCAAAGGTGTGCTATGGTCATGTGTGCACCATGTCCCTGATGAAATTGTATCAAGAGAAGCTTCAGGGGCCTCCCTGGTGGCTACCTTACCTTCAGAAATTTTTTTTTTTTAATTTATTGATTGACTGATTGATACATACAAGCACTGGGCAGAGTCAGAAGCGCGGGAGGGTGACAGAATTCACCAGAGCCAGAGCGGGGAGCAGAGCAGGCAGAAGAACCGAAGTACACTGCTGAGGGGAGCAGCGGGTGGCAGGAGAGGTCTGCACACCATGTGGGACCCTCCTCCGGTGACCGGGGAGCAGCTGGGGATCGAACCGGCGCTGCAGAGGCTGCGGGCAGCTTCGCAACCCAGCACTCAACCGCTGCGCCAACGGGGAGGCCCACCTTCAGAAATTTTTGTTGACCTATTGAAAACTTTAACCTCAACTACTGGTCTCCTTTAAGGTTACCTATCTTCGTGAAACAATCTCGCTTCCTCCTTCCTGGTATCTCTTTCCTGCTGGGGCATCCAGTGATACTACCTGGGATCACCACTTCCCCTCTTTAGATGTACATTTGTCCTAATATATTAAGATTATGCCCCTTTGTCTCTCATCATATGCAAATAGGACTGGTGCTCTTATCTGAACACTGGTTTTTATTCTATTCTCTACCTTTAACTCATCTATTTTTCCCTACTTGTCATCTGAAATATGTTCAGAACTTCCTGCTTATTTTCTAATCCAAACTTATTAGTTATAAGTAGGTATAATGATCTAATTTCTACATACAGGGGCAAGCATTTGATCTTTTATTGTGTTCCAGTGCAATCATGCTAAAGCAGCTACATACTGAAGTACATATTTCTTTATAAATTACTTTTAATTCTACTTCTTCATATGATAGTTTAAATATATATTCATATATGTACACACATATAGTATGTATATATATTTAATTTTACATGCTCATTATATGTGGCAGGTAAGTCATGTTATCTGTGAATTTCACTTCCAAACAGAAATGGGGATTTACTCAATACTAATTACAATAGCGAGGTCATTAGATCTCATAGAGTTGAGGACCTCTGACACAGGGTAGTGTTAGGAAAGGATTTGACATTGGTGTTGACAATCTTGGGCTCCATGAGCAACCTGTAAGATTTTATGGCCTTCTGGAGAATGGCAATCAATTAGCCCATAGAAAGGACTCTCACCTGCAGGAAGCTTTTGTTTGAGCCCTTCCCCTTGAATGATCCAAAAATGTTAACTGCTATAGTCCCCATACATTATCACCCCCCTTGTTTTGACCCTACTCTTTCCTCCCCCCGCCCCCCGCAGTGTGTCTCTGGTTTATAGTTGCTTGTTGATTTTGACCTTTACTTTGTTATAATTAGGTTTTTTTCCTGGTCCCTTATTTAGGTTTTCTAAATTCATGCTATGAGTGAGACCATCCATTATTTTTCTTTTTCTTTCTGGCTTATTTCGCTGAGCATGATCCCTTCCAGCTCCATCCATGTTGCTGCAAATTGCATGAGTTTATCTTTTTTGATTGTTGAATAATATTCTATTGTGGACTATAACCAAGATGAAAATGCATACATTGTGCAAAAATGAAAAATAATGTAAAACATGTATAAAAGAAAAAAATCAGTAAAGAATGATTTTAATAATAAAAAAAATTAACTGTGTAATCTAAAAAGGAGAGGTTCCAGGTTTCCCGCCCCACCTATGGAAGGGTGGAGCTGATTAGTGAGGGGAAACTAGAAAAGGAGAGCAAGAAGACTTAGAGGAGGCACGTGGAACACAGAGACATGTGAAGAAGAAGCTGTGCTTGCTTCTTGGCTTTGGACTTGCATCAGGATCTTGGGGTACATGTAAAGAGACACTTATAAGAGAGGTGGGTGAGAAACCCCTGGTGAGGCTGACAATAGCAGCTGTTACCTTGATTTGCATTTTGATTTTGCTCTTTTCCTTCCAGACTTCTGCCCCTTTCCTATGTTTCCCCACCAGAAGGTGCCTGAGAATGATGGCAAGCTTTTGGGCCTCAGTGGCCCCACTTTGGGCCAACCTTGTTTGGTTGCGCATTACCCACAAGGGGATGGATAACTTTGGGTGTTTAATTGGAAATGATTATCTTTTCTTCTTTTCTTTCTATTGCACACTAATTCCAATAAAGTTCCTTTCTGTTGATGGTCATATGCACTAAGAGTAGGTTTTGTCTTTATGGGCAGATGGCAGAACCTATTTAGAGCAGCCAAGTTTGGGGGTCCTGGAATGCCCCTCAGTCTGCCTGCTAAAAACATCATAGGAAATTCTGAAACCCACCTAACCATCTGGAAGCTTATAATTGCTCAAGCTATTAAAATCCAAGCCTCCTAGGGTGGAAATGGACATTGTGGCTTCCTTGGTCCACATTTATCTATCCTGCCCTAGATGACCCATGCTATTGGAAATATGCACCAAACTACACTACAGTGGAGTCCTGGCTACTGGAATGATCACTTCGAATACAAAGTATTAAAGATGTAAGAAAAGTGCATCATTATAATACACCATCCTACCCAATGACTGGTGCTTTTAATTATTTTATCCTTCTATGTCCTCATAAAACACCACATTATAGCCTCCTTTAGAAAACTGCTAGTTATAACAAAGCCTGACAAAGTGACAAAGCACACTACTACTAGAGCAGATATCATCAAAAACAATTAGGCTCTCAGCTCATTATGGCTCTATCACGTCACGTTCTTCCAAGGAGCAGAGAATCATCTGCAGACATGACATGATCTATCTATACAACAAACCTATACATAGGTGGGCTATTGTTATCCCCATTATGTCTTAGGTAGCTAGAACTGCCTCAAGATCACCAGGAAAATTGGACAAAAAGATGAGACTGGAACCTTAGCCCTGACATTCTCATGTTCATTCTGAACCTGTTAGAGCTTGTTGCCACTGCCTGCAAGGCAAAGAGACATTTGGAAAAATGCATGTGCATGTTGCCATCTGATGTGAACATGGCAGTATCAAAGCCTAGGTGCTTGAAACATTTTCCAAAAACGGAAATAAAAAAGGAGCTAATACTTCTCTAAAAGAAACTGTGGCCTATCTCTGGCTAATGCACATAACGAAAGTGTTGGGCCTTTCAAGTGCCATACCATGAAAGTAAAAAGAAAAACAATAAATAAACATCAGAGATGCCTAGAGGCACCCAGAATGGTCCAGCGTTTGACAATCCACTGAAGACCATCCCACAGCACAGCCCTTAATGGGACTAGGCTTTCCCCAAGCCCTGGGAAGGACTATTTACCTTTTACCAAGAAGATTGGGAAACCACCCAAATCCACAAGTGGTGTGTTCCCAGGGCGACTTAAAAGAGTTTGTACTGTGAGACCTAAAGCTCTTATGAGACTGTTGAAAATGAAAAAAAAAAAAAAAACATGTCAACCTGGCTATGGAGGCTCTGCAAGCTAAGTGTGTCCAGGGCAGGATCAAGCAGGCTTTTCTTATCAGGGATCAGAAAGCCCTTGTAAAAGTTTGAAGGCACAAACACAGTTATCAAGTTAAGTAAAAAATGAAGCTATTCTGAGTAATAAAACTTTTAAGAAATAAATAGCGAAAAACATTCCTTTTAACAAATTAGTGCAGATAAGAGTTTCCTTCTGGAGGCCCCTGCAACTAGAGGCATTGTAACACTCACACACAAAATGGAATGAAAGAAAGGGGAAGAGCTGTATCAAAATAATTTGCTTTTTAGAAACATCTAATTTTTACATTCAATCCACCTGCAGTCTGTGTATGTTTTTTAAATTAATCTACTTAAATATTCATAATCTAAGAGGGCCTGTGTTTCCTTAAAAAAATTCTGAAAAGAGGGCCTCCCTGGTGGTGCAAGGGGTTAAGACCCAACCTATGCAGCTATCCACAGCCACCGCAGCACAAGTTCGATCCCCCGCAAGGAGCTACCTACATGGCGCAGCAGACCTCTCCTGACTCACCCACTGCTCCCCTCAGCAGTGTATTTCGGTCCTTCTGCCTGTTCTGTTCCCCACTCTGTCTCTGGTGAATCCTCTCAACCCCCACACCTCTGGCCTACACCCCAGCTCTTGTATGCATAAATAAATAAATCTTTTTTAAAAATTCTGAAAAGAGTTTGTTTTCAGGCAAAAAGAAAGTTAGTTTAAACAGGCAACATAAAGGGACACGTTCACATTTAATTTTCAGTAGAATCTTCAACTCCAAGGAATTAAAAATATAGGAGCAAGATTGAATCAGTTTTTGTAGCAAATTTGAATAATAAATTAGATGAAGATAAAAAAGATAACTATTATATTCCATAAGGGCTTGGATAGAGGGAGGATAGAACATGTGTATAGCTTGAGGTGTGAAGTTGACTCCCCAAATTATAGTTTTTTAAATGACTGGAAAATTAATAAAATTTGATTTTAAGATGTAACTATTAATATCTGACCCCTTGCTGAAGATTACAAGTCAATTCTAGACCTTTGAACTTTCAATTCATTGAATTAGCATTTTTTTTGTCTTTCTAGAGGCTTGTCACCTATAGTTAATAGCAAAGATCATTTATTTCATTTTGCAAAACCCAATCCAGTAAAACTCCAGAACGTCAAATGTACAAATCAGGAAATGCTTCTGATTATTAACAGTCTTCAGTTTTCCAGCCATCTAAACCACCAGTACCCCACCAGGGCAACAGCCATGTTCTCCCTGCTCTCCCTGAAACTCTTCAAAACTTGCTCTACAGTCTTTGGACTCACCTGCCTATCTTATCTTTCTTATCTTTCCATATCTAGGTTTCCTCCAACTCTTGAGTACTTCTGAATGTCAGCTCTGAGGGTGTTGGGAGATAAAATGAGACCTGGCACCTCCCCTGTGAGAACTCATTCCTGATGGCAGAGAAAACTGTTGGAAACATGTTGCAACATACCGTGGCAGAAATACTAAGGCAGAGGTTTTGTGAAATGCACCAGGAATATCAATAGAAGGGGTGGGAATAGGCAGGGAAAGCTTCAGAGATGAGGTGACACTTGAATGGGGCCTTAAAGGATGAATAAAATTCGGCCAGAGGAAGAAAGGGTGGTATTCAGTCTATGGGGTACAGGAAGAGGAGGGGCTTGAAGCACCGAATTTGAGGTAATTCTTTCTTTTTAAAGATTTATTTATTTATGCATACGAGAACTGGGGTACAGGCCAGAGGTGTGGGAGGTGAAAGGATTCACCAGAGACAGAGTGGGGAACAGAATAGGCAGATTAACTGAAATACACTGCTGAGGGGAGTAGTGGGGTCAGTCAGGAGAGGCCTGCTGCGCCATGTGGGTAGCTCCCTGGCCAGGGATTGAACTCGTGCTGCAGGGGCTGCGGAGAGCTTCATAAGTTCTGTCTTAACCCCTTGCACTGCCAGGGAGGCCCTTGTAATTCTAAGTACATTGCAATGGCAGGGAATACCATTGGTGAAGGGATAAGTAGAAACAAGGGCAATGACTAGTGGTCAAATATAGGGTCACATTGGGGTAGACTGGAACACAATTGAGATTTTGCTCTAAGAGTAGTAAGGAAACACTGGAGGTTTAGAAGGGTTTGGGTGACTGGTTAGAACTCTGCTTAGATAACTGGAGAGCAGAAAATGAAATGAAGGTGAGGAGCTTTCTGAATGGCCAGAACACTGACTGAAAAACTGTTGCATTAGTACCAGGGAGAAAAGACAAGGGTCCACGGCTAAGACAACATAGCAGAGAAAAGCTGACAGATTTAAGAATCTGGAACAGGTAATGAATGGTACTTAGCAACAGATTCAGTGTCTGTGTGAAGGGAAACGGACATGTTGAAAAAGATTCTTAAGAAGGTACTTAATAATTTGTGAAACTGAGTAATGAAATCAGTAGAGATCAAGAGACAAAGAAGGAGAAAAGATTGACTGGGAAGGAAGAAAACGGGGTGAATTTGAGACATGTCGAGTTTGAAGGTGCCTGATGATCTTCCAAGCAAAGTTATCCACCTGGTGTTAGAGAGCTGGTCTAATATGGAATGGATCTTGTATTCTCCTCTATATATAGAGACTGGTTTGGATTCAAGAGATTATAGAGCCATTGTAATTCCAAAACAATGGAACAATACTCATTTAGCAGATGTGATAAAAGGAGGAAAACTAATCTAGCTGCTCAGAGAGAAACTGAAGCCAGACCAGACTGCAATGTCTTTTGTTGTTGTTGTTGGGGGTTTTTGGCTTTTTTTTTTTTTCCGAGGGCATATGTATGCAATATCATTTGCATGCTTGTTTGTTGCAGTCATTTAGAGATTAAATGTCTTCTTCCAAGAATGTACTTAATTGCTAGGACCTGGTATGGACTTTTTAATTACTGGCATAAAAATTATGTCTGCTTCCAAGTGAGAAGAGTTGGCGATGGGGAAATGATAAAAAGAAAGTAATTACAAAATAAAATCATGAAATAAATTGCCCTTCTGCTTCTTTATTCATATCTATCAGGAGAGCTGTTTGGTGTGGTTGTGCAGAGTGTGTAGTAAATAAAACTAGGGAGTCCAATTCATATCTTATACTTTGTAGAAATGAATATCTATTATGGGAAGTTTCAGGAAGATGGGAGTAAAATGACTTAAGGAAGGGGGGTATCTTTTTCTAATTTGCACACAGATGTTCTCTGGGCTAGTAGAAGCTGTCCTTCATGCTGACGATGACTGACTGGCAAGATATATATGAAGAGTAACAGATACTCATTTCACCCAGATATTACAAAGCTTAAAGGAAACATGATCCATTTGTTTTCTAGTTGCTAGAACCATATTGTGGATATCAGCCTGGAATTTAATCTTTAGCCAGAGCAAACAGAATTCAAGATATAATCAGGCTTAAAATTTTGTTTTGGTCAAATGCAACATTCTTTTTACCAAAAGAGAATGTATAGTATATCCAGCTTCTGCTTACATCTTGTCGTCTTGACTTAAGTTCTTTGCTAGGATTCATATATCCATTCTTTAAGTGGCAGTTTTTTGTTATATGAACACATTTTTTAGCTCCAACTGCTATAACACAAATATCACAGACTGGGTGGCTTAAACAACAGACATTCATTTGTCATAGTTCTGAGGCTGGGAAGTCCAAGTTCAAGGTATCTGCAGATACAGTGTCTGTGAGAACCTACTACCTGCTTCATAGACAGCCATCTTCTCACCATGCTATCACATAGTGAACAGGGTAAGGGAACTTTCTGGTATCTCTTTTATAAAGGCACTAGTCCTGGGCCTCCCTGGTGGTGCAAGGGGTTAAGACACAGCCGATGAAGCTATCCGCAGCCACTGCAGCATGAGTTCGATCCCCAGCCAGGGAGGATACCCACATGGCGCAGCAGACCTCTCCTGTCTCACCTGCTGCTCCCCTCAGCAGTGTATTTCAGTCAATCTGCTTGTTCTGCTCCCCGCTCTGTCTCTGGTGAATCCTCTCACCCTCCCCCACACCTCTGGCCTGTACCCATTTCTTGTATGCATAAGTAAATAAATCTTAAAAAAAAATAAAGGCACTAGTCCCATTCATGAAAGCTTTGCCCTTTTGAGTAAATCATCAACCAAAGGTTCTACCTCCTAATACTATTTTATTGCAGATTAGGTTCCAGTATATGAATTTTGTGACACATTCAGTCTATAGTGATGTATCATCAAGAATACCACAAATAGGTATTTATACACAATGGAATATTATTCAGCAATCAAAAAAGATAAACTCATGCCATTCGCAGCAATGTGGATGGAACTAGAAGGAATTATGCTCAGTGAAATAAGCCAGAAGGAAAAAGAAAAATATCGGATGGTTTCACTTATAGGAATATAGGGGAACCAAATAAGACATCAGTGTAAAAAAAATAATAACAGTGCAAAACACAACAATGCAAAAACAGACAATTATAAATCAGAGACATCCTGCAGGGAAGGAGGAGGAAGAGGGATCAGAGGGAGGGAGGGAGGAGCTCAGGGGACTGTGGTGATGGTGCATGGGTGCCTTGGGGAAGGAAATTCTATGGGGACTCAATCTGAGGGAGTGGGGGAAGCAAATATTGTTTAAAAATAAAAAAGAAAAGAAAAGAAAAAGAAAAAGAAAAAAAAGAATACCACAAATAATATTTTAATGTTGTTCAAGTAATTAAAAAAAACAGGAAAATTTAACCCTAAAGAAAGAAATACAACTTGCATTTGTTACATCTGCACATGTTTACTGCTTTATGTATTTACTGCCCAACATCCCCCTGAAACTGCAAGCTCCTAAGAAGATAGATGCTCTGTCCTGTTTATTGACAAACTCTTAGTGCCTAGAACAGTACCAGCCACATAGTAGGTGCCTGAAAAATGTTTTCGTTTTGGCTGACTGGTTAAAAAAAATTAAGTCTCTTTAAATTAAGATTTAAAGAATTTAGGATGAAAATAAATTGGGACTGGGTCAACTTGAATCTATACTGATAATCATGCTAATGAGTATGGTGTATATTTATTGAGCAATGACTATGAGCCAGGCCACTGTTCCAATGACTTATATATCTATGGAGAAGTGGAATCCTTTATGAACCTATTTAAGTTAGATTAAGAAGTTTCCAGTCAGTGGAAAGTTTCCAAAGTTTTGGAAGTTTCCAAAGTTAGCCAGTCAGTGAGTGGTGGAGTTGGAATTCAAGCTGGCACCCTAATTCTAGAACTTGTGCTATTCACCACAGTAAATGCATTAGCTGTTTCGCTTAGTCTGAATACTGGTACCCTTCCATCCAGTGTACTCCTTTGAGGCTGAGAAATAAGACAAACTGAGCTGGCTTTCTTGTCTGACTACGTAGTGTGATGTATCTGTACTTTCTTTAACTCATTCAACAGGCATTTTCTCAATTGCCCCATTTTGCTGGTGGAAAAACCAAAAGATAAGCAGATTTCTTACTCTCTGGGAAGCTTTATTTTTATACTAGATGGTGTTTGTAAGGGCAAGATTTTCAGTTAGCTCAAATATGACTCCAAATATGCATTCCTATGCCTGAGATCCATTTCAGTCCACCATCTTAAAATGTCCTATAGTATAAGCTTTAATGGGAGCTTTTTCTGTTAATGCTGTAAACTTAGATTGTTCAGCACACAACAGACCCTCAATAAATGTGAATGAATGAATCCATTTTCTGGGAACCTTGGGACACAGTGAGAAATACCCTACCTCATGAAAACAAAAAAAGAGTGGTTATATTACTTAGCTGTGTTTGATTTTAGAGCAGTAAGTTACCATGGAATTACAGTCGTTCCTTGGAATCAGAGTGTGAGTGGTTCCAGGACCTCCATAGATACCATAGATCAGCAGATGCTCAAGTTGTAAAATGGCACTGCATTTGCATACAACATACACACAGCCTCTGCTGTACTTTTAATCATCTCTAGTTTACAATATCTAATACAATGAAAATGTGGCATAAATAGTTGTTATACTATACTAATTGGGGAATAATAACAAGAATAAAAGTCTGTAAGTGCTCAGTACACATGCAACTACAGTAGGTCTATTACATTGTACACAATTTTGATCCATGGTTGGTTAAATTCCCTGATGTGGGACTCACTGTATAAGAATACGTGTCATCATCTTCAATGATATCTATATTAAAATACAATTAAATGTTTCTTTTCACAAATAATTGGAAATATACAAAATCAGCAGATTTATCTGAGGCCTTGGCTGCTAATATTGTTCAGGAAAAGGCTAGCCTTTGGACAACTTAACCCAGATTTTTTACAAATTAGTCAACTCCTATTGCCAGAAGGGCCTACAGGGAAGAGAATGGATTACTGTGTTTAGGTTGCCCCCTGCTGTTTATTGTGCTGAGGTTACTTGGAGGACAGGGGCAGGGTTTAGAGTGGATGAGGATCTGACCTATAGGTCAGAGAACTATAGACTTTCATTCTTGGAAAAAGGAGAAGTTGGAGGGGAATGTGGAAGCAGCAGTAAGGAATCCCAGGTAACAGGGACTGAGCCCTCTGTGCCAGATAGTCTAACATCTCCATAAGTATTATCACAATTTTTATTACATGTTTTCCAGTTCATTCATTTATACTTTTGTGGTTGCTTTTACTATTTTTTCTAACTTGGTTTATTTTCTTATCTTTTAAATTTTTTCTTTCAACAATAAGTTTATCTATTACAGTGGAATTGTTACAATCAAATTGGTGGTGTTTTCTTTTTCTTTTTGCTATTTTATTTCTAAATTGGATTGAAGGTTTTCTTTTCTTTTTTTTTTTTCTATAGAGGCATGTTTTATTTATTTATTTATTTTGATTGTTTGTTTGTTTGTTTTGTTTTATACATGCACTGGGTACAGTCAGAAGGTGAGAGAATTCACCAGAGCCAGAGCAGGGAGCAGAGCAGGCAGAAGGACCAAAGTATACTGCTGAGGGGAGCAGCAGGCGGCAGGAGAGCTCTGCGCGCCATGTGGGACCCTCCTCCTGTGGCCGGGGAGCAGCCAGGGATCGAACCGGCGCTGCAGAGGCTGCGGGCAGCTTCGCAACCCAGCGCTCAACCGCTGCGCCACCGGGGAGGCCCTGAAGGTTTTATTTTCTAATCTTTCAAATCTTTTCCTTCCATAATAAGATCATTAATATAGTGGATTTGCTAATCAGAATTCTGGTTTTCATATGTAATATTCTTGTTTCCACATAAGACAAAAACCTCTAGCACTTAAAAAAAGAGAAAGGCAGTGTTACTATGTGCACACTGAAAAAAATTTCTAAGTTGTTCACTGAGGATGAAAATTTCATGTATCTTAGAATGTTAGGAAAGTAGAAATAGGTTTCATTGGAAACTAACACTCTGGATGAGTCAGAATGAATTCATAGATATTTTTCATGATTGGTAAAAATGGCTCCATATTTACAGGTGAAGAAAAATTCTTGCATTAGATCCAAAAAGTTTATGGTTTAATGAGGTCAGAGTTTATGATTCTTAATAGATTTAGCTAAAAGAAACAGCATTCATTTTTATTATCTTCTAAGTACTGCTCATAAATGAAATGTTTTTTCTTTCACAGCCCCTTCTTTTGATTGTTTCTTTTCCTAAAATTATGAGAAACCCACACAACTATAGCCAAATTAGCAGATTTCCAATTCTACACCTCTGTACTGTTTTTAGTGTCATCCTCACAGGATTTCTTTGCTTCTATCAGTCACTTCATTTTCCTTTTGATACAGAATCATCTGTGGTTTGAATTGATGGGTTGGTCACTCTGCTGAAGTACTGAACACCCTGTTAACAATTCACTTGACAGCAGCAACAATTAGAAACAAGGACAAACATATCCTAAGATGTATAGAGGATCCTTCAACCAACTTCCTGCTTGGTCAAACCAAGTCATGAAAGAGTTCCACAGCTGAGTTTGTCCCACCAGAAAAAGTAACTGGCTTGTTCTATACCTCAGAAGTATATATTCAAATACAACCAAAAGTGATAGGACACAAAAGCCAATTTGTTTGACTCCCACAGATATCCCAAAGAAATTCCTTTGTCCCGTATCTTTGCAGTAAGAGATTAAGGCCTTTTTTAAAGTTACAATTGGAGACACAGATTGCATGGTATATGAAATGTCATTATAAGGGACAGGTTTCACATGTAAAGTCAAGCACTCAGGCCAAGAGAGAAACCTGGACATAAAACAATGGAAGCCAATCATCTCCAGTTCCCCCTGGGAAGGTTGCACTTCAAAATGCACATTGATGGGAAAGGATTTACTCCTTTGAGACCTCACTAAGGAGTATAGACACCTTCAAACAAATAATGACATAAGACCATTCAATCAGAGGCAGACTCCTTCCTTTCTCCAAAACCAGCATTGTGTGGTGATCAAAACTTGACATGAATACAACAGGCATAGAAGGGTAATGAGAGTAAAACTAGTACATTTCTGTATGTATATTTCTCAGATGCCTAGAAATCAATATAACAAAATATGTCTAAGGTTATAATTTACAGGTGTAATTAATTCAACCAATATAGGGACATTGAGTGTCTAGTTGAATGTATTGAGTGTTGCTGGTTATCTCCTGTAATCTAACAGCAGTACAACTATGTATAACATGGTTTTGTAGAAAAGTGAAAATACCACATAGCTGAAATATTTGTGTTATATTTCCAAGGATAATGGTAACACCAATCACATACCTTTAAAAATTTTAATCCATCCAACAAATTTTATTTTACCTCAAAACTAGTTACTGAAGGGCCTCCCTGGTGGCACAAGGGGTTAAGATGCAACCTATGAAGCTGTCCGTAGCCACTGCAGCATGAGTTTGATCCCTGGCCAGCCAGGGAGCAACCCACATGGCGCAGCAGACCTCTCCTGTCTCGCCCACTGCTCCTCTGAGTAGTGTATTCCAGTCAATCTGCCTGTTCTGTTCCCCACTCTGTCTCTAGTGAGTCCTCTCACCCCCCAACCCCTCTGACCTGTACCCCAGCTCTTGTATGCATAAATAAATACATCTTTAAAAAATGGTTATTGAATATCATTAACCTGTGAGATATGTATTTTATGAGCCAATCAGAAATACACATTACATTTTTTTTGATGGGTAAGCCTTATCACAATTGCAACTGACAGTGTTTTAGTAGGATACGCTATGAAAATATACATTACTTTTATTCCAGAGAAAGGGTGACAAACCCATCACCTAAAGTTCCTTCTGCAGCTATGAGCTTACAAAGCCTTTTTTTTTCTTTTAAACAACTTTACTGAGGTAAAGATGGCATACTTAAAACTGCATTTAATTATTGTATACAATTGTTGAGTGTGGACATATTGTTGCAGTTTTGTTAGTAACACCATAATTAGGTTAATGAACATATCCATCACCTCCAAAAGTTCCCTTTTGCCCTTTTTTGGGGGGGAGTTAGGAACACTTAACATGATATTTGACCTCTTAACAAATGTATCTTGAGCCTCCCCTGGTGTCGCAGGTGGTTGAGCGCAGTGCTGTGAAGCTGTCCGCAGCCTCTGCAATGCCGGTTCTATCCCAGCCAGCCAGGAGGGTCCCACATGGTCCCGCAGACCTCTCCTGTCGCTCCCGCTGCACCCCTCAGCAGTGTATTTCATCAGTCTTCCTGTTCTGCTCCCCACTCTGTCTCTGGTAAATCCTCTCACCCTCCCGCACATCTGGCCTGTACCCCAGTTCTTGTATAAATACATAAATAAATCTTTAAAACAAAACAAAAACCCAAAAAACCCAAATGTATCTTAACACAATATCTTGTTAACTTAGGGTACTATGTTGTCCAGCATATCTAATTTACTCGACTTGTATAACTGTAACTTTATACCCTTGGAACAACAACTACTCTATTCTGCCCCCCACCATAACCATTCATTTTATTGTCTACTTATATACATTTCACCTTTTTTAGATGTCCCATTAAGAGAAATCATGTAGTATTTGTCATTCTGTGATTGGCATTTCAGTTAGCACAATATTTTCCAGGTTGATTCATGTTACAAATGGTAGGATTTCCTTCTTTTCTAAGCCCAAGTGGCCTCCTGGTTCTAACAAATGGTTCCCTCTATAAAGAACTAGTTCTAGGATTAGGATGATAAGACAAATAAATATAAACTTGATGATTAAAAATATTTACTAAATGAAATTGTTCTGCTGGCCATCATGGAGTAACAATTATCAGACCATCATTCCCATCATAAATAACTGTAACACTAGTGAAAGGATGAAATAAGTATTTCAGGTATTGGACCACAGGCAGCATAAGACTATGATTCCTCAGGGATGGAACATTTATATGGTGTTTCCCATATTTGCCTGGGCTAACTGCTGGGCTGATTAGCTTTTTCCTGGCTAATTTCCTGACTGTGATATAGAATGGGGCCAGAGCATACTGATCCTACTATGGTTAGGAGCCAGAAAGGCTATAGAGATAGAAAAGTAGATGTAATTTGTCAGACATACCTCAGAGAGGAGGCACCAGTGCAGAAGGCACAAAGTTCACCCTTGGCTGAGGGTAGGCATTGCCTCTACAGGGCAAATTATGCAAGGATTACCAGAGTATAGCTGCTGTGTTTGAGAGAACAGAAATTCTACAGGTTGAGCTGGAATTGTTATGATAGAACTTCTGACCCAGTCATGGACAGACTTCCTTAATACCCCAATCATTCAGCTGAGAAAGGAGAGCGGTCACACTACAGAAGTAAAAAAAAAACACAATTTATACTAGGGTGTTCTCTATACCTACTATAATAGAGACTGAAATATTTAATATTCATGGGTCAAAGAACTTGGAGTTTGAGTCCCACCAATTTAGAGGGGCTTCACTTGAACTTTCAAAGATCTATCCCAACAAGGCAGAAAATGAAGCCTACATACTATAAAATTTTAAGATACTGGATATACCAAGAAAGAGGAAGTGTGAACCACAGTGAAGAAGAGAAAGCAGTTAACAGAAACTGATTCTGAGATAGCCTAAAGGCATTAATAAAGACATTATAGTAGTAATTATAAACATTAAAGGAACATGTGTGCATAATGAGTGAACAGATGGGAGAAAGAAATCTCATCTGAAAGGTAAATATTATAGTAAAAATGAGAATTTTTGAATTAAAAGTATAATAAATGATATTTTAAAATTCACCAGATAGGCTTAAAAATTTCAGTATGGCAAAATGCTGGACTAGTGAACTTGAAGGCAGATCCATTGAAATTAACTAATTTGACAAAGAAAAAAATACTGAAGAAAACTGGACGAAGTCTCAACTGAACTGTGGGATAATCAAATGGTCTAACATATGTGAAACCGGAGACCCAAAGGAGAAGCAATCAAGTACAGGCTTAAAAATTACTTAAAGATATGACATCCAAAGTTCCCAAATTGAGTGAAAAATATTGGCTTACAGATTAGAGGATCTCAATGAACCTCAAATTGAATAAATACCAAATTTCAATAACACTACACAAAAACAAACCATTTAAACACATATATGTTAAACATCTGAAAAGCCAAAGCAAAATCTCAAGAGCAGCCAGAGAACAAAGAAGGATTATGTGTAGGGAATAATAGTATAAATTAAGGCCTCCCTGGTGGCGCAGGCAGTTGAACGTCACACTGTGAAGCTGTCCACAGTCTCAGCAGTGCAGGTTCCATCCTGGCCAGCCAGAGCGAAAGCCACACGGCGCAGCAGACCTCTCCTGTCTTGCCCGCTGCTCCCCTCAGCAGTGTATTTCGTCAGTCTGCCTTTTCTGTTCCACGCTCTGTCTCTGGTGAATCCTCTCACCCTCCCGCACATCTGGCCTGAACCCAGTTCTTGTATAAATAAATAAATAAATCTTAAAAAAAATAGTATAAATTAAAGCTGACATCTCATAAGAGATAATGGAGACCAACATATAATGGAAACACATCTTTTAAAGAGCTAAAGGAAAATCTGGAAAATTCAATATCTAGAAAAAAAATTCTTCACAAATGAAGGCAAATTAATTTCCAGATAAACCAACATAGAATTCACTGCCATCAAAACCACATCTAAAAGCTTGTAAAGGATGGAGGTTCATAATGAATGCCTAAGTTAAAGCCATGATACATACCAAGAAAATAGCATGTCTTATTTCCTCACAGGGCACATCAGTGAATTTCCATTGTTTTTATGCACTGAACACCATGATCTTCACCACCTTGAGAAGGCGAGCTCCCTGCCCATGATCATACAGCCAACTGGGACTAACTGTCCCAAGCCAAGAACAGAAGAATGCGGGTGAGATAAAGAAAAGGTATTTACTGACTCTCTCTCTAAACATACAACTTCTGCAGCAGCATTGGGCATACAGGGTTGGTTCTTGTTTAAGATCAGGTCAAGTGAGAAAATGCATGAGTAAAGAAAGACTGTGTAAGCCACAGAAGGCAAACCCAGTGAGAGGAAGAGTGGTTTCCTGGCAGATGAAGGAGAAAAAAGTATGCTGGAGAAAAAAATATGCCAGAAACCCCTCTCTTGGATAAAGATGAATCTGGAAGGCAGACAAGGTCAGCCAGTCTAAATAGTAGCAGACGAAACCAGAAGAATCACTTCCTCCCTAAAACCTCAATGATATTTCCACTTTCCTAATTTGCTGAATGTTGTGTCAAAGTGCACTCAGTCACCCTTTACATGGACAAGGGCCCAGGAGATGCTGGGGCTCCTTTTGGACAACTGCAGCTGGGTGATGTGTCTTGGTCTCGAGACAATAGATGAAATTCCTGCTCACAGGAAAGAAAATGAGATAATCATAGGATATGAACTTAAGATGCCATTTCAGAACACGACTAAGTTGGCTGAGGAAGCCCAGAGTGTGGGCTAAAGAACCTTTTCAGAATTAACTCACAGTGGTGGAAAAGGGGATTTATAAGGAAAGCAAAACAGCACGTAGAGTCTACTTGCTGGGTGGATGAAAAATCTCCCTCATCTGAAGCAAGAATATCTAGGAAGAGAATCTGGCCAATAGTGTAGTAGATACACATGTACACACACATATGCACACCCACATGTGCATACATACTCTCTACCTACTCTCAACTGTACAAAAAAAACCCCCAAACTTTCCCTAGGGGGATATAGAAAAGTATTTCTTTGTTGTCAAGTCCAATCCTAAGGTAAAGATGAGCTAAACCTAGCAGCTGCTCCATTCATTGCCCTTTTCATGGGGGGTTTAGGTTGTTCAATGAACCATATTTTAAATTGGAAGGGAAGTTATTGTTACCCAGTAAAACCAGGGTGCTGTACTTCTCTAGCATTACCTCTCAGTACATGTTCTTCTGAGCAAGACCCTACAATGTTCACATATCCTCAATAAATCCATAGCAACACCCTTTTATGCCATATAAGTTTGTTAGGCCAAACACAGCCCTCCTCAATCTGTTAACATCCATGCTTGTGGTTTAAAGTTAGGGAGCAAGAAGATTGCCCTGAGTAAAGCAGTGAAAATGTTTAGATCCTGTCTTTGACTGTAAATTTGGTGCTTAGATTCCAAGACCATTAACTCTACTCTTCAATCAGCATCACTTGATTACTGCCTAGGTCCTATGTTGGCTATTAGAGAGTTTACAAGCAGAAATAGAATTTGTAAAAATGGGGTGCTTAACACTTAGGAAAACTACACATGAAAATATAGAATTATAGCCTCTCTGAGTTTTAGGAATTTGGAGGTTGTTGGACCTAATTTTATATATATATATAACCTTATATAACAAGGTCAAATCCTTGTTATATAACGTGGTCTAAGGATAAGCAGAGTCAACATTATCTGGAATCTTTTAGAAATGCTGATACTTGGGCTTCCCCCCAGGCATGCTGAGTCAGAATGTTCATGTTTTCAAGATCCTAGGTGATATTTATGTACATTAGTATTTGAGAATACTAGTTTAAATCATCCACACAGGTATGTTATTCAGTAATAGCAACTAACTAACAAGACATAAATCTCTCCTCTACATTGTCATATGGCATTTTTCCTTTCTTAAAGTAAATACATCTTTGCTATCAGCAATGGATGCCAGGGTCCCACCGCAAATTTATAATCTCTAGGGGGATTGGGGTTCAGACATTACATTTCTAAAAGCTCCCGGGTATAGGCAGCATCAGAAAAATCTCAAGAATCTGAAGAAGTAGGACAAAGATCAGAGAACGTATCATGGGAGAGCTGAAAATTTGGTTTTGAAGAATGGGAGGGATTTAGAAGAGTCAGGAAAGAGGAGAAGATAAGGTATTCCAGATGAGGTATGGGGAAGAAAGGGTTGGAAGTATACGGGAAAAAAAGACGGGGAAAGGGGCAAGGTGTGTTTTTAGAAAGTAAACAGTCCAGATTTCTAGATGGAAATGTGTGTGTCACATATGGATAGCTAGATCACACCCTCATCTATATGCATGGAAAACCATTCTGCTTCAACAACTTTTGCTATCTCCCTGAGGCCAAGGCAGCCAGCCCTGGGACCCAGATCTGAGACTTGCACGTTTCCCTCTTTCTTCCAACTAGTCTGTCTTTATCCAACTCCTCATCATCCCTCAGGGGAACTCAGGCAGCCCTCATAAGGAAAGTTTTTAATCTCCAGATCTCTGAGATCCCAGTCATCCCTGCCTTTTGAATAGAGCAAGCACTACTGACACTTAAACATAAACTGGACGTCCTTGCATTGTTACATTGAAACTACATGTATGTTAATAGCTAATTTCTTGGACCTTCCTAGTGGAGCAGTGGTTGAGCGCTGGGTTGCAACGCTGCCCGCAGCCTCTGCAGCGCTGGTTCCATCCCTGACCACCGGGCGATGGTCCCACATGGCGTGCAGGCCTCTCCTGCCGCGCCTGCTGCTCCCCTCAGCAATGTATTTCGTCAGTCTGCCTGTTCTGTTCCCCGCTCTGGCTCTGGTGATTTCTCTCACCCTCCCGCGCTTCTGACTGTAGCCGGTGCTTGTATAGATAAATAAATAAATCTTAAAAAAAATAACTAATTTCTTGAAAATTAAAGAGTCACCTGGTGAGACAGTGAGGGATGTGAGAGAGGCTCCTAGTAAGACTCAACACTTCTCCAGGGCCAGGGCTGAACTAAATTCAGGAATAAAGCAATGTTGGACAAGAAAAGGGAATGGGGCGCCTCCTGGTGGCGCAGGGGTTAAAGTCTCGGCGCTATCAAGCTATTGTCAGCCATGGTGGAATCGGTTTGATTCACTACCAGGGAGCTGACCCAGATGGCGCAGCAGACCTCTCCTGTCTCGCCCGCTGCTTCCCTCAGCAGTGTAATTTAGCGCATTTGTCTATTATTCCCACTCTGTCTCTGGTGGATCCCCTCACCCCGGCACCGCTGGTTACACCCCAGTTCTTGTATGCATAAATCTTTTTTTTTTCTTTTTTAAAAAGGGGTGGGGGAATGGATTCACTGCCTAAGGAATTTTAGGCAATTCTTGTCTCTCCTTGGCTACCCGGGCCACTTAGACTTTCCGTTTCCTTCCTAAAGAATGAAATTTCAGAAAGCATTATCTGAGGAAGGTAAAAATAAGTGCCCAAGGGTGACCCAGTAGAAACTTGCTTCCATGAGTTAAATGGGACTTGCTGTCAGTGACCCGATGGCACCAGCGCAGCTCTGTCCGCAACCACGAGATCTAACGAAGAGCCACAGAGCCAAGGGGCAGGAGAGGGGGGATGCTCAGCACCAAACTATGGTCACGAGTGAGGTTCCTGTCTCCCAGAAGAGAGATGAGAGACTATCCATAAGTCTGCGTACTCCAACAAAGGCAAAAGGTTTCATGGCACCCTCGGGGGAGTGTTTGGGTTGAGGGCGAAAGCTCGGAATCTGGGTCTACCTCGTATGGGATGTGGGATCTTGGAAGACTGTTCCGCCTCTCCCAGCTTCAGTGTCTCCAAGGGTTTAACAGAGTTAAAAGGGCGGGTGAGCGGAGTGAAACGAGGGCTGCCCCGCGCTCACGGAGTACCAGGCACAGTCTGCAGCCCCGAACCACGAAGCAGGAGACCTGACTGCCCCACAACACAGCCCACCTACTCCAAGCCCAGAAGTTCAACTTTAGCTCCTCGACACGTCACTTTCGCGCGCCGAGGGGCGGCCCCTCCCGGTACCGGAAGCGGAAGGGGTGCAGGTGTTACGGGGGAGTGTAGTTAAGGCGAAGGCGTTAGAAGGGGTCATGGCCCGACAGGGAGCTTCACCCGGGGCCCTCTGCATATTTTGTGAATGTGGTTTTAAGAAAAAACAGCGGGGGACCCAGGCGCCACAGCGGTTATTCTCCAGTGACCGACTACGTTACCCAGAAACGGCTTCCTTAGGGGCGAACGGGAACTCCCGGCCGCCAGCCCGCGTCTGGCTGCGCGGAGCATCCTGGGAGCTGTGGTCCGGCTGCCCTGCCGCGTATTCTGGGTAGTGTAGTCCCGGGCCTTGCTGGAGTAGCTCTCCAGCTGGTGTCTGGACTGACCCCTTGTTCTTTGATGGCGCTGGTGAGTGAGATTCCCGCGGTACCCCTGCTGCAGCCGTGCCGTTCCCTGCACGGGAAGGAAGGTCCTGAAAGGCTGGTCTGTGGGTCAAGGCTGGTGGCCGTGCAGATGGCGGGAGAGAAGGTAGAGGAGGGGACGCGCTGCCGCAACTCAGGCCGTGTTCTCCCGGGTATCTTTTTTGGGAGTGTGGGCGAGTCTCACTCGGAGGGATGGGGGTGAAGATTCGGCCGTGAAACCCAAGGGTGCTGGGTGCAGGGTTCTGGCCTTGCGTCCTACGGTTCCTGTGGGTGGGGACTCGTTCGGCCAAGGCCGAAGTCGCGATATTGAGGTGGGGTCGCTCATGCCACAAGTCCCCGGGTTTGGGGGGAATGAGGAAGTAGGCTTTAGGAGGCCTGACATTTTCCAGCAGATGGTGTGCACCCCTCGCCCCCTTGTGTCCATGTGGGGTTTTTGTGGGTGCTGATCGTCTTTCTTTGGGCACAGCTACCCAGTAGTTTTGTAGGGTGGAGGGGGCGATGGGCACACTCGCCCGTGTTAGACTAGCTGTGAGTGACCTTTGGGCGCGATCTTAGGGCCGCAACTTGACTGGACCCCTCCCCTGGGTCAGGCCTTGGAAGAAGAGGGGCCCCCTGGGCAAGTTTTCCAAAGGTCCCAGGGAATGGTCATGGACCACAGGCAGGAATCATGGTTCTCCAATCTCTGGCGTGGCCAGTTTTTGGATTTTAAGTTTCTTTTAATTTTTTATCCAGGAGAAATTTCAGTAAGATCCAAATTCAAAGCTTATCACACCATGATCAGTCTTGCTTCATGTCAAAATACACTAAGAACCTTACAACCTGTAGAGGTTCACCATTGCTGCCCTTACTGTTTAATAGTAGCAGGACCTCCAAAGCCAGATTTCATTCAGGCTTGTCACTCCCTATATATATATATGGAGGGAGTCACTTTATCACCTTGGGCAAGAGATTGACTACACTGTTCTTCAATTTCCGCATTTGTAAAACGGAGATAATGCAGTACTTCCTTGGCTCATTGTGAGACTAGCATGGAGGTATAACTCCTCAATTGTCAGTATGTACTAAGTGGACAGTAAGCATTAACTCTCCTTGTGAAGAACAAAGGTGAGAGAAGTTCAGCTCATGTTCAATGTGAGCAGCATGTCAGAGCAGATTGTTTACACAGCCCACGTCCTCGCCCCGCTCCTAGCAAGCTGCCCACAATCTTTTATTCCATGGCAGGTCCATTCCTGATGCCTTTAAAGAAGTGGTGGCCCTACCCTGCTGGAGCTTGAGTATTTCCAGTGACATTCCTGCTTCTTGGGCAGCTCCGCCCTGCCCAGAGAGGACGGCCAGTGGGCAGAGGGAGGACACCTGGGCTCCTGACAGCCCAGCTTCAGGTTAGCATCATTAAGCTCTTGCTTACTGAACTGTGGGTTTCCTCTGTTTGACAGCTCGTACCCTACAACATCCCATTATGGGATCAGAGTCCCAGCTATTTGCCCAGGAAACAAGGTCTGTTGTAAGGGTAGCGATTTTACCTAGACTATTCTTCAGACCTGGTGTCCTTATTCATGGCCCTTCCATGTTGCCCTGGCATTCCTTTTCTCAGCATTTGTTCAGAATGCTCACTCCCAGGCCTGTCTGTTGCAAAGTTACCAACATTCTGTTTTTCTTCTAGCCAATGTCCTCTTTACATCAATTTGCAGCAAATTCTAGTTTCATCTTTTCCCCTGCAAATACTTCAGTAGGTGTCTCTGAGACATAATGACTACACCCAACAAAATATATAGTTCCTCCCCAAATTGTTTTAAAACTACTCCCCCCCCCTTTTTTTTTTGAGAACCTTTCTGTCACAATCAGGAGAGGGAAGTGTATCTGGAATTCACCCTGGTGGTTCTCCTTGCATTTGCTTCTCCTCCCATTTCTTCTGATATTACTGTTCTATGTTAACAGTTGCAACTTCTCTGTAGTACAGGCTGGGCCTTGTACCTCCGGGGCTCTCTGTTCTTTGCAGACTTACCTTCCATTTGTTTGACTGTTGTGTCTGCTTAGTTTTACCTGGGATGTAACCCTTGATTCATTTTCCTTCCCTTTGTCCCTGCTCCCACAGCATCCTAGCTTCCACCTCCTTGCACTCTTTTCCTATACCTCTTGAGTTGGGCTCCTGAGATACAAATGCTGATTTTGCCATTCAACCTGATCTTTCTAATTGTCTGTTTGCTTTTCAAATTCCAGAGTCAGACTGTCTGGCAGTTCTCAACTTCACTGTATTCAAACTGTGTGGCCAGGAGCCTTGACATCCCTGAACTGCTTTTTCTTATCTGTAAAATGGGGATGATAATGGTATCTACCTCACAGAATGTGATGTTAGAGCACCTGGTACAAAGCAAAGTCATTATTAGCTCGGATTATTGTTTCAACTTGTCCAGGTTACCTTTTCAGTTTTTTCTTCTATGAGCCACTCCTCCCAGATCTTTTTGATAACTGCAGAGAAATATGTTCCATTTTATACTCTCTTACTTCTCCATGCCTCGCTGCTTTCGTATAAACACTTGTTGATTAAGCTTAGATGTAATCTCACTAGAGAACATTCCTGGATATCTCCGGGCAATATCCCATTCTCCCTGTCAACAGAACACCTGACACATCAGGACTCTGAAGCTCATGACTGTCCACCTGTCACACTGGAGTATGAGGTGGTTTCTTGAATGTTGAGTATCTCATCTTTCCACCTCTTGGGTTACTGATACAATACCTGGCACTCGGTTAGACAAATTGGATGATACATGTGAAGACTCCAGTCATTATCCCTGTTAACTGGAAGGAAGTTCACTTGGGGAGTCTTGACTGGAAAGGTGAAGGTTGGGTTTTCCTGGAGTAGCCTTGATCTGAGTACAGAAGGGCCCCATTAAAGGTTTTAAGCAAAGCAGTGATCATGGTTTCCCACTCCAGCTATAGCCCTATGTCTTTCCTCCCCCACAGAACTAAACTCCTAGAAAGAACTGTCTATATTTGCTGACCTTATTTGTATCCTTTCATTCTCTTCAATATTCCAATGAGACTTTTTCAACTCTACCCAGTGAAACATATTGTCAACTCTACCCAATAAAACATATTCTTGTCAAGGTCACCAGTGGTCTCCCTGTGGGTAAATACCACAGTTAGTTTTCAGCAACATTTTATGCAGTTGCATACTTCCTCAAAATATCCTTTCACATTATTACCCTGGTTTTCAGCTTTTTTTCCTACTTTATAGGCCGCTGGCTTCTCTCTCTCCTTTGCTGGCTATACCTTCTCCCCTTATGGCCCTGGCCATCTCTGAGGTTCAACATAAACCTCTGCCTTCAACTCTGTATGCATGGCAAATTCTAGTCTCCTATTGTCTACTTCACATTTACACTTGAATATTATTTCACAGGCATCCAGACCGAATATGTTCAACAACAAACTGACTACCTCCGCCCCCAGGATGTTCCATCCCAGTTTTAAAAGGGAGCAAAGACATGACAGCTCTTTCCTTCATATTGCTCAGGCAAAACCTTAGAGTCAACCTTGACTCCTTTCTTGCTCTTTACACACCATCCACAATAAGCAAATCCGGACTTCAGCAATCTCCAACCCCTGCTACTTCCAGTATAGTCCTGGAAGTATCTCACCTGGATGATAGTAACTTTTGGGTGAGCTCTTTGCTTCTTCCTTTGCTCTTCCTTGTGGTATATTAATCAATGCAGCAACCAGAGAGATCATTTAAAATGTAAATCAAATCATGTCATGCATTTCTTAAAAACCTCCAGTGGCTTCTCAAGTCAAAACCAGTGTCCTCCAGGTTGGATATGCTCTTCCCCTCCATTTATACTTGAACTCATCTCTACCATTTGGTCTCAGTCACAACACAGCAGCCTATACCTTGAGCTCTCCGACACTTTGACTATGCTAGCCTCACTCTTGCATCAGGACCTTTGTACTGACTGTTCTTTTGCCCGCAACACTCTTTTTCAAAGTCCCCTACTTGACTCACTCCTCATACTCTTCAGATTTTACTCAGTCATCTCAGAGAAGCCTTTCCTAATCACTATTTAAAAATTTCAGAACTACACCCCACTTCTGTTACTTTTCTTCCCTGCTTCATACTATGTGTTTTATTTATTTATTAATATATCTTCTGCCTCTAGACTTCCATGTCACTAAGGGCAGACATTTGTCTTTGTTCTTCCATGTCTAAAATTGTGCTTATCACATATAGGAGTCTTAAATAAATATTTACCAAATAAGTACCTATCCAACCTTGTGTAGCTAGAGCTAATTCTGGAAGTAATGGATGAGGCTGACTGGGATGTTGGGGGATGGTCTGCACACACTGTTGGGAAGAGCTATGCCATTGTCCTCATCTCCAGGTAGTGAGGAGTTCGGAGGAATTAGAATTTTCTCAGAGTGAGATCAGTTGGCCTTGGTAGTTGGTTTGATGTGGCAGGTAGGAAAGTATTGATAGTTAGGTGCCTGAGTAGGCAAATGGACGATAGGGAAGGTGCTTTTGACATTAAGAAAGCTGAGGAGAGAGAAGGCACAGCATTTCTGGAAGGGTTCTGATTATTGATTGCTGCAACAAACCGCCCTAAAGTGTAAAGACTTAGAACTAAGCCCTCTATGTGGTCTTATTGGCAGAGGAGTGAAGTTTTTACTTGGTATTCCAGGCTTCTCAAGAGCATAAGCTGTTTTGCCTTCCTAAGACTTAAGCCTGTAATTGGCACAGTGTCTTTTTGGTTAAAGCAGGAACAAAGCCAACCTGAAGCAGCTAGCCCCTAATGTTTGAAGTTAGAATAATTTGAGCAACAAAATGAACAGTGATAACTATTCTGTTATCTCCAGTGGAATCCACACTGATATAAATAATTGAATAAATAAATCAGCAAGAAGGTATAGCTCTTATAGGATTATAATTAATGAACTTAGATTGAAGAGGGAACTCGAACACTGTCATTAGGTAAACGGTACCGTAATAACTGTTATAGACAGTTCCCAAGTGCATGAAAGTTTGAAGAGAAACAGCATATTTGTATAATCTGAAAGTAGCTCTTCCAAGATATTTTTTAATTTTAAAGGGAAAAATGGTGACTTTACAGTGGAGAAACCCAGCAGACACCTCCTTAACCAAGTAATCAAGATCATGGTTTACATCACCAGTAAATGAGACATAGCAATGTCGTGAACCCCTGACTGTGGTACACTGAAAAGGACCCAACGTCACTTCTAAGTATTTGAGCCAAAAATGAAAAAAACAAACAAACAAAAAACCTCATTCAAATCTTGAAAAAACACCTGACAAATCCAAACTGAGGGATGCTCTTCAAAAGTGTCAAGTTCATGAAAGACAGAAACTGTCACAGATTGGAGATTAAAGATACATGACAACTTAATGCAATGTGGGAACCTCAGTTGGGTCCTGGACCAGAAAAAAGGACAATAGTGGAAAAACTGGCAAAATCTAATTAAGGACTGTAACTAATAAATTGTGTCAATATTAATTTCCTTGTTTTAATCACTGTGTTATGATTTTCTAAAATGTCATTTAGAGAAAACTGGGTAATGGGTGTGTGGGAATGGATATTTTTGCAACTTCTCTGTATATCAAAAATTCAAAATAAAAGGTTTTTAAAAATTAACAATTTTATATTCTTTTCTTAAAGTAAGGAATTGGGTGTTGATGTTTGTCAAAGACTATTTCAGCATGTATGAAGGCACTCTTGATTGTCTCAGAACTATTAGTATGCTATATTATGGTACTGAATTTTCTAAGATTGAACCAATATTGCTTTATGGGTAAATCCCACTTTATGATGGTGAAATATTTTCTTACTGTGGTGTTGGATTCTCTTACATAGCTTATATATTATTTATAATTTTGCTTCAATATTAACAAGTGATATTGGCCTATAATTTTGTCATGTTTGAATTGTCATCGGTTTAGGTATCAATGTTACTTTATAAAGAGAATGAGGATATTTTCCTTCATTGTTTGGTGTTCCAGGGCTGTATTTGGCACATTGGGACAATGTGTCAGAATTCTGTTGTAACCATCTATGGTCAATTTTGGGTAATTATAATTCCTTGAAAGTTTCTTACTTCATGTTGGTATATAATTTTTTGTGTGTACCAGAGATCTTCAAAATTAGTCTTATATGGGTTTTTTAAATGTGTTTTGGTGATTCAGGAGTCATTCCCCCTCTGTCACTTCTTATTTTGAATATTCTTCATTTCTTTTCTTGATTAGTGTATATATATATATATATATATATTTTTTTTTTTTAAAGAAGGCCCGTTTATTTATTTATTTAGACATTTATTTATTTATACAAGCACTGGGTACAGTCAGATGCGCAGGAGGGTGAGAGGATTCACCAGAGCCAGAGCAGGGAGCAGAGCAGGCAGAAGGACCAAAGTACACTGCTGAGGGGAGCAGCGGGCGGCAGGAGAGGTCTGCGCGCCATGTGGGACCCTCCTCCGGTGGCCGGGGAGCAGCCGGGGATCGAACCGGGTCGCAGAGGCCGCGGGCAGCTTCGCAACCCAGCGCTCAACCGCTGCGCCACCGGGGAGGCCCAGTATATATTTTAAAAAAAGAAATGAGTCTGACTCATTCAGCTTTTTCTGTTGGTTAAGATCTGCTTTTATTGCCTCGTGCTTTCTTTTAATTTACTTTGTTATTTACAAGCCTTTTGAGCTAGGAAGTAATTTGTTCTGATTCTTTGTTTTTATTTATGAAAGTGTTTAAGGCTATGAACTTTCTTCACGCGCTATTTTAAATGAATTCCATACATATTTTTGTTATCATTTTTTAAAGAAATTCTATAATTTCATTTTGTGTTTTCCCTTCAACTATTGCAACGTTCAGTGAACTTTCCTCTTCCCCTCTCTTTTCTCCCATTTTAGCGACATTTTTATCTTACCAGAAAATATAGCCATATATAAAAACACATATTCTTCTCATTTCCACACTGCTAGTGCTAGGCTCGGCCTACAATTACTTATATTAAATGCTCACCATCAGTCCTTTCATTGAAATTTTCCTTGTGTTGTCATCATGTTTTATATTTATCTTCTAGTAGATTTATGAAAAACAGCTCATGGTTATAAAATTGCCCAAGTTCTTGCTGCATTAGTTAAAGAGAAAACACAAAATGAAATTATAGAATTTCTGTAGCCTTCTGAAGGATCCCTTGGATGGTTATAAAATCTTTGATTCATGGTATCTTTCCTTAAGAATTTTGTAAATGTAGCTCCCTTGTTGTCTTGCTTTCAGTGATTTTTTTTTTTTTTGCCATGCATCTTTTGTGATGCTTTTTAGTCAAGTTTCAATCTGCTTAGTGCCTCTCCTTTATCTTATGTGTAGTCTTTGCCATCCAAGCTGGTTTTATACTCCCAAATGGTTTGATGTAGGGAGTATGGGAGAAGGCTCACTGGCTTAGTGTTTCATATTTTCTTTTTAAATAGGTTATTTATAGGTAATTTGAAATTAAAATGTTCTCTGGCTATTCTGCAAGGATGGATGTTTTCATAATATACTTGTGTTTCAGTGTAAGGAACTAAGGTATTTAGCAATCTTATCTTACCTGATTGGACTCAAACTCTTAGCCTTGATTTCTCTATGGTGAACAATAACTGAAATCTCTGCACAGTTCACCCAGCTGTGTTTGTCTACCACTTTATTGTCTTAGTTAACATATTTAAGAACATTCGTCCTCCTATCCATGGGGGATATATTCCAAGACCACCAGTGGATGCCTGAAACCATAGGTGTATTGAACCTGTTTTTTTCCTACATATATACATACATATGATAAAGTTTAATTTATAAAATGGAACAGTAAGAGATGAAGAGTAATGACTAATAAAAATAGAACATTTATGAAAATATGCTGTGATGAAACTTATGTGAATGTGGTCTCTCAAAATATCATATGAATATTTTTGTATAATATTACATAATATTTCAGTGGATCGCTGAAACTGTGGGAAATGAAACCATGAATAAGTGGGGACTACTATATGCAGTGAAAGATTCTAGGGGGAGCATATAGATTTGAGGCCTCCAAACTTTGTTGTTCCCACTTTTTGTTAGGCTTTTCTCATACAGTGTTTAGTTAGTCTGGAGCTACAGACTCTTGATCTGTTCTGGTGTGCCACATGAACTGGGGAGTGCCCTCATATGAAAAGTTAAATACTGGTCCTAACACATAAATTTGGGTCTCAGAGTGTGCACCCCTTCCTTTAAAGATCATATCCACTCCAGTTTCTGACCACTTCTGGTAGTATTGTCATCACATATTTTTTATGTTTTGGTCATTATTTATACTTATCAGTATTTTGATCAGTATTTATAGCAAAAGGGTATATATACGTCATTATCAGAATCTGATGGTGCTCGTTTTTGATTTACTAATTCTTGTTCTTTTTAAAATCATTTTCTTTTGTATTCTTTCCTTGTTATTTTTTTTCTTCCCCACTTTCTTGAGTTGAAGGCAAATGAAAGCAATGAGCTGTATTTTTTTTTTTACCTAACATTAGTAATTCAAGGCAGATTACACACTTCACATAGGTGTGTAAAGAGCACTCTTAAATGTGGTTTTGAGATTGTAAATTACGCCTTTGGAGGGCAGTTTGGCAATACAGATATTAAACGCAGTAATTCCACTCCATTAGCACTCACACAAAATACTGACAGTCTTATTGGTGATCAATACCACAGTCTCACTGTCAATTGTCAGAATAATATTGTTGAAAAAATGGTGTGCTCATAGAATAGAGTTAGGTCTGTGAGTACTAGTGTACAAATAAGTCAGAGAACAATACACCTTGTTCTTATTTATGGGAAAATAACATTATTTGCACATATACTGAAATATAAATGAAGAGATAAAGGTATAACTCAGAGTACTCACTGAACAATTAACAGTAATTGCTGGGCCTCCCCGGTGGCACAACGGTTGAGCGCTGGGTTGCGAAGCTGCCCGCGGCCTCTGCGGCGCTGGTTCGATCCCCAGCTGCTCCCCGGCCACCGGAGGAGGGTCCCACATGGCGCACAGACCTCTCCTGCCACCTGCTGCTCCCCTCAGCAGTGTACTTCGGTCCTTCTGCCTGCTCTGTTCCCTGCTCTGGCTCTGGTGAATTCTCTCACCCTCCCGCGCTTCTGACTATACCCAGTGCTTGTATAAACAAAAACAAACAAACAAACAAACAAACAAATAAATAAATAAAACATGCCTCTATTTAAAAAAAAACAAAAAAACAGTAATTGCTGTGGAGAAGCGTATGGACTTGGGCCAGAGTCCAGAAAGAGAACTAAACTTTTTACTTTATAATCTTCGAACTGCTCTGGACTCTTTCAAACACTAACAAAATATGTATAAATACAATGGAAGTAAGGGACAAAAGTAAATTTTAGTCCCATGCCCTCATATGCATGCATGCACTCCTTTTCTGGAACTTCCCTCCAGTAAAATTCATCACTCCCTGCAGGGACCTGGGTGGCCATCCCTCAGCCTGTTCTGTGGGCTGGAGTATCTGCTTTCCTGGCCGCAATCCCCTTGCCCCGGGTCCTTATCTGCAGTAAGCTATAAACCTTAGTGTAAATCTTCCATGGGAAAGTCATAAAACTGTTGGGAAACTTTCATATCTTTGAGCAATTTTTTTTTATAGCTGTGTTTAGGGGCACAGGCAACCTCAACTGCTCTATTCTGCCATTTTGTGTCTCCTTTTATAGTTTATTGGATTCAGTAGAGTTTGAGAATGAACCTGCTGAAGGCTTAGCTCTCAGAACCTTTTCTTGGAACCTGGTATAGCACGAGATATTAACACTCTTCACTGTACCACCCCTCCCCCCCGATTTTGGGGTTGGAGAACAGGCCCTGCCTCACTCATGGGGAGAGCATTTCCACCTGACACCCTCTCATTTCTGTTTTCCTTACCCAGATCTGCCTTCTGAGATACCCTTCTTTAGGGATACCAGGAAAAATGGCCACAGGGTCCCGGAAAGCCAGGGTAATGGTGAGTGTTTCCTGCATTTCCACATGGGCTGTCGCAGGATGGACACATTACCTTCTCTTGTTCTATCTGCCTTACCTGGCAGAGTCCAACTCTCTAGTTCTGGAACTGTGACTTAACTAAATCTGTTCATCCTGTGACTTGGTCATTCACCAAGTAGTTAACTCTGAACAATGTGCAATTCTACAGGACAGGATAGAGTCTACATTCCTTTGTTCAGCTTCAGTATTTGTACAGGCTTCAAGTGACATCAAGGATGATGATGAAGTGGAAGCACCAGGAATCTATCTGAATACCTAGACAACAACTGTACTGGCAGAATCTGTCTAGTATAACTACTTTGAAATTCTGAAGTCTGGGCAAATGCTTGCAGCTTTAAGGGAAAGGCTTAAATCAGTTTCAACTCTTCTTTTGTGCAGTAGTAACCCATCCTTCAGCCCCATGGCAGAGAACTGTCCACATATTCTAGGACAACTTGCTACAGCTAATGATAGCCAGAGTAGGCAATAAGTACTTTGTCCTCCAAATATGGTATTTCTGAGTTTTGATCACTAATTGCTGCATCTGGTCTCAGAGGTGGGTCACCATTGCTACTCCTTCCACTTACTGAGGTATACCCTTTTTCTTCCCAGTCCTCTCATTTTTCACCCTTTGGGAGTCAGACCTGTCAGGACTAGGACATTAAAGATCAACTACAAATATTGGGGGCGGGAGGGGATTAGAAAATTACTGCTTGTGCCAGTGAAAAAGTACAGAATCAGAAAATACCTAAGAAAACCTTAAATATACATCTCAGGTTGAACTTCAGCATAGCTAAGCCCTGCAACAATTGAAATTAAAATGAAAAAGAAAAAAAAGCAAAACAGAAAATCCTGGGGAATCTGAGTTACAGTTGCCATGTTATAAGATTTAGATATTCCAATTTTAACACAAAAAATAAGAAATATGACTGTATGACTCATTCAAAGGAAAAAATCATTACAAATCCCTGACAAAGGACCGATGGTGGACTTATTAGAAAAAGTCTAAAAATAGATGTCTTGAAGACTGTTGGAGCTAACAGAAGACATGGACAAAGTCAAGACGATGGAAGGACAAGTTGGAAATTATAGAACATAAAAAGGCACCAAAATGCTCAATGAACTTCACGTAGGGTAAACACTCAAATGATACCCACAACAAGATACCTTATAATCAAACCCTCATAGGCCAAAGGTAACAGAGAATCTTGAAAACAAGAGAAAAGTTGTCATGTACAAGAGGTCCTTTAGTATTATCAGAAAATTTCTAATCAAAAACTTTGGAGGAATAAAGGCAATGGGATATTCAGAATGCTGAAAGAAGAACATCTCAAGAATCCTCCATCCAGCAAAACTATCTTTTAAAAGTAAGGGAGAGGGCCTCCTTGGTGGCGCAAGGGGTTAAGCACCCTACTATGAAGCAATCCGCAGCCTCTGCAGCACAAGTTCGATCCCCAGCCGGCCAGGGAGAAACCCACATGGCGAGGCAGACGTCTCCTGTCTTGCCCACTGCTCTCCTCAGCAGTGTATTTCAGTCAATCTGCCTGTTTTGTTCCCCACTCTGTCTCTGGTGGATCCTCTCAACCCCCGCATCTCTGGCCTGTGCCCCAGCTCTTGTATGCATAAATAAATAAATCTTTAAAAAAAATAAAAGTAAGGGAGAAATTAAAGCATTCTAAGAAAAGAAGATGATATAGTTTATCAACACTGGGCCTGTCATTCAAGAAATGTTTTTTTTTTCAAAGATTTTATTTATTTATACAAGCACTGGAGTACAGGCCAGAGGCGCGGGAGGGTGAGAGAATTCACCAGAGACAGAGCAGGTAGCAGACAGGCAGAAGGACCGAAGTACACTGCTGAGGGGAGCAGCAGATGAGGCAGGAGAAGTCTGTCTGCCCCACCATATGGGAATCTCCCTGGCCTGCCAGGAATCGAACTGGTACTGCAGAGGCTGCAGACTGCTTCACTGCGCTGTGCTCAACCTGCTGCGCCCCCCGGGAGTTCTGTCAAGAAATGTTAATGAGAATTTTTCAGATTGAAATGAAAGAACACTAGTTATTTTAAGTTGTATGAGGAAATAAGTTTGTTGTTTAGTGTAAAGATAAATAAATGGGCAGTTATATAAACTTTGCTTCATGACTCTTTGTTTTCTGCATTGTCTAAGAGACTAATGCATTTTGAAAAACTAGTCTATTATTTGGACACACAATGCCTAGAGTTGTAATTTTGTGAATTCAAATAGCTGCCCAGAGATGAGGATGGAGCTGTACAGAATAGTTTTACATGCTGTTGAAGTTAGGCTGATATAAACTCATTTTACAGTATTATAACTTTAGGATGTTAAATTTAATACTCATGGTAACCACAAAGAATATAATATAGAATAAGTACAAAGGGAAATGAGAATTTAAAAGTTTCATTAAAATCAACAAAATAAACAAAAGACAGTAATGCGCCAAATGAAAGACAAAAAGCTGTAAGGCATATATATACAAAACAAATAGTAAAATGCTAGAAGTCCTGCACTGGAAATTACATGATATATAAATGTATTACTTTCTCCAATTATAAGACTGAATTTGGCATAATGGGTCACAACAGCAAAAAGAAAAAGATCTAACTACATAATGTCTGTAAGAGACTTACTTTAGATCCAAAGACACAAATAGGATGAATGCAAAAGCATAGAAAAAGATATTACATACAAATAATAATAGCAAGTAGGGTAAGATATTACATACAAATAATAATAGCAAGCTACACTAATATCAGACAAAACAGACTCACTTAAAAAATTGTGAGATAGGGAAGAAAGACATTAAAGATTCAGTATAGCAAAAATATAAAAATTATATACTTACATACCTAATAACAGATCCTAGAGTATGAAGCAAATGTTGATAGAATTGAAGGGAGTAAATATAGACAGTTCTGCCATAATAGAGATTTTAGTATCCCATCCTCAGTAAGCATAGAACCACCAGACAGAAAATCAGGATAGAGAGGAACTGAAAAACACAAGCATACATGGGACATTCTCCAGGATGACTATATGAGACTGCAAACCAAGTCTCAATAGATTAAAAGATATACAAACTATCTTCTAACCACTAAAATGGGATGAAGTTAGATAACAAAAATAAGGGAAATGGAAAAATTCAAATATGTAGAAATTAACAGGACTTAATCTAAGGATCAAATAAGAAATCACAAGAGAAATTGGAAAATGCTTGTAGACAGATGGAAACAAAACACAACATACTAAAACACTATGACCAAGTGGGTTTTATTCCTGCAATGTAAGGATGGTTCAATATACAAATGCCAGTGAATGTATTACACATTAACAGATGAAGAGGGGAGAAAAACCACATTATCATCTCAATTTATGTAGAAAAATAACAAAATTTAACACCCTTTTTGATAAAAACAGTAGGAATAGAAGGAAATAGTAGGAAAAGAAGGAAACTACCCACATCAACACAATAAAAGACATTGTAAAGTTCACAGCTCCATGGTGAAAGACTGAAAACTTTTTCTGTAAATTAGGTATGAGGCAAGTATGCTTATTTTCTGTTGAACATAATATTGGAGGTTTTAGAGCAAATAGGAAAGAAAATTAGAAAGAAGTAAAATTATCCATTGCAAATAACATGATCTTATATGTAGAAAAGATTCCCACACTTACTACTATTTCAAAAACAAAACCAAAAACAAGTGTTAAAGAAGACAGAAACGAAAGGAAGACGGTTTTTTATGTTACGAAAAGAGTTTTACCTAAAACCACTCAATGTAACCCCTATCAAAATCATAATGACTTTTTTTCAGAAATAGAAAATTTATCATAAAATTTGTGAGGAATTTCAAGATACTATAAATAGCCAAAATCCTGGAAAAGAACAAAGTTGGAAGACTTAGTTACTAATTTCAACATTTACTGCAAAGCTACAGTAATCCAGACTCTAGTACTGACACAAAGAGAGAATTATAGACTAATGGAAAATAAGAGAGAGCCCAGAAATGAACAATCACAGATATAGGTTGACTGACTTTCAACAAGAGTTCCAAGACCATTAAGTCTACTCAGTAGATATTACTGGGGAAAACACATGCAAAAGAATGTACGTAGACCCTTACCTGTGACCATATATAACAATTAACTCAAAATGGATCAAAGGTCTAGAAGATAAGAAGTAAAATTATATGACTCATAGAAAAAAACGGGAAAGCTTCATGAAGTTGGATTTAGTGACAATTTCTTGGATATTACACCAAAGCCCATGCAACAGAAGAAAAAATAAATTGAACTTCATCAAAATGAAAAACTTCTTGTATCAAAGAGAATATATTTGCAAATCACATCTGATAACTGATTTCCAGAATATATAAATAGCAATAGCAAATACCCCAATTAAAGAATGGACAAAGTACTTGAATAGATATTTTTTCAAAAAGGTAATAGCAAACAAGAACATGAAAAGATCTAACCATCACTTATCATTAGGAAAATGTAAATCAAGACTATAATGAGAAACTATACCCATTAGCATGGCCATTTTTTTTTTTTAACATCCTCACCTGTTGGTGAGGATGCAGAGAAATTAGAGCCCCTTTACATTGCCAGTCGGGATATAAAATGGTGCAGCCACTGTAGAAAATAATTCAGTGGTTCCTGAAAAAATTAAATGTGGAATACTATTTGATCTAGCAGTTTAACTTCTAGGTATATACTGAAAAGAGTTAACAGCAATTTGCTTAAAAGTATTAGTCAGGGGCCCCCCTGGTGGCACAAGGGGTTAAGCACCACACTTTGAAGCAATACACAGCCTCTGCAACACGAGTTCGATCCCTGACCGGCCAGTGAGCAACCCACATGGCGAGGCAGACCTCTTCTCATCCGCTGCTCCCCTCAGCAGTGCATTTCAGTCAGTCTGCCTGTTCTGTTCCCCACTGTCTCTCGTGAATCCTCTCACATCTCTGGGTGTTAAAAAAAAAAAAGTATTAGTTACAGTAACTAAAAGGTGGATATAGACCAAATATGCATCAGGTGTATGAATGGTATATACATATTATCAAATATGCTTTAGCCTTAAAGAGGGAGGAAATTTTGAGTATATGGATGAACCTTGAAGGTATTCTAAGTGAAATTGACAAAAGGACAAATATTGTATGATTCCATTTATCTATAACACATGGATTGGCCAAATATATAGACAGAAAATAAAATGGTGGTTACCAGAATTTGGAGGAGAGAGTTATTTAATGGCTAGAGAGTTTCAGATGATTGCACAATAATGTGAATGATTCTTACTGCTACTGGGCTGTACACTTTGATAAAAAGATTTAAAATTTTGTGATACATATTTTATCACACTAAAAATAAAAGTTCTTCTATAAGCTGCTACTTTCTACCTATTCTGTATTCTACTACTAGGTGCCTTTTATTCCTCCCAGGTGGTCTTCCTAGGCCATATCGTGGGCTCCCTGTCATCTCTGGCTCACAGTCCTCTTTCTTACTCCCCACATGCCTTGCTGGACTACCTTGCACTGTCCTCTTCCTTTAATTCCTGCCCTTCATTCAGGACTCAGTTTCCAGGCCTTTCTCACAAAGCCTTTTCTGATGTCTCCTCCACTGTGCCCTACATTTTCAAATGATTTTAGGGAGATAAAAAGAGTGAAACAGCAAGGTGATGAGAACGGGTGTGAGGTGAATCTGTAGATTGGGTGGACCTTCCTGAGTATCCAAAGTGGGGCTGGAAGGTTAATGTCCATATTTCACAAGTGAGAAAACTAAGGCTTTGGTTGATGGCAGAGGTAGGCCCTGCCTGACCCAGGCAATATGGTTCAAATTTGTGCTCTTCACCACTCTCTGTTGTATCTCTGGGGTCTGAGAAGAACAACAGGCTGTGGCATTTAGAGGGAGAAACTGAGTTGTACTTTAAGTCTTTGACATTACTGGATTGTATGCTTCTCAGATGCTCAACACTAATATGATTAAACTGTTCTTTTAAATTCTTAAAACTCAGATTGTTACTATATTGTTGTTTTACATGTTGTTTGTTGTTCTTTCAACCTAGATTTAATGTTACCTGAAAGTTAGGGACTCTGCTTTTTGAATGTATACCTCAAAATGGCCTACCCAAGATCTTAAATGTGTAGAGTCACAAGTACTGGCTAAGTAGCGACAGGGCTTTAAAGATCTTAAAACATAAGGTATGACCCACAGTCAGTCAAAGGCAGGATCTAAATATCTCACCAACCTCCCCCAGGGCAGCCTTTGCCCTGCCTCTCACCCTGAGTTGTAGGCAAGGCTGGCACCTAGGTGACCAGGGCTGTGATTTATGTTACAGGCACACATGGCATTCAGAGATGTGGCTGTGGATTTCACCCAAGAGGAGTGGATGCTGCTGAGCCCTGCTCAGAGGTCCCTGTATAGGGAGGTGATGCTGGAGAACTACAGCAACCTGGTGTCACTGGGTAAGCCCCGTATCTCTTAGGACTTGCATTCTTAGTGGTGGATATTTTATTAGGCTACACTTGAAGCAGCCATCTTGCTTTCTGACTGTGTGTGTATTTGTGTGTGTGTGTGTGTGTGTGTGTGTGTGTGTGTGTGTGTGTGTGTGTGTGTGTGAGAGAGAGAGAGAGAGAGAGAGACAGAGACAGACACAGATGTAGACAGGGAGAGGGAGAGAGATGGGGCTCTTTATAAATGGGACTGGTGTTCAGTTACCCATCATGGAATCAAATCCTCTTTTACCTTACCCATTCTTCCTTTCCACTGCTGAGGCTCATTATTTTCAGGTCTTTCCTACCACTTTTTAAAGTTGCTTACCCAGTTTTACTTCGAGAGTTGCGGAATTAACTCTACGTAACCTACAGTCACCTTGATTTCTTTTTCCTCTGAGCAGGAATTCCATTTTCTAAACCCAAACTCATTACCCAACTGGAACAAGGGAAGGAAACCTGGAGAGAGGAGAGAAAATGCCCACCTGCCACCTGTCCAGGTGAGAGGGGAACACTATGCAAATGGCACAGAGCTATCGGCAGCTCATGAGGGTAGAAGAGAGAAAGCGAGAGAGGAGGCTTTGCTCAGGCGCTGGGGAGGAAAGCCATTCTCCTGACTTCCTGGGCTGCGCTTACATTGCCTGGCTTAGACTCCCTTCTAGACATCAGCCTCACTCCTCTCTGAGGGGCTGTCCTAAATGAGGTCTTATTTCTTTCCTCCACCAGGAGGCTTTCATCTTCCCAGTGAGGCCTACTTACCTCATTCAGTTCTCTTCCACATTCACTGGCTTCTTACTTTTGTTAACTATTCTTTTAAAAAAATCAAGCAAGAACACGGGGAAAAACTGACAAAAGCAAAAAGGCAAGCCAATCAGGAAATTGCCGTAGAATTTTTAAAAATCTGTACGTTAAGAATTATTTTAGATTTTTAAATGGTTACATTTTTAATGGTTTTGTAAGTATCTGTATGATATCTTCAATTTTGCCTCTTAGCACTTCAAAGCTTAACTGTTTACTCTCTAGCCCTTTAAGAAAAAGTTTCCTGCTCTCTACTTCAAAAAATTACAACACACAAAGTCATAACCTTATTCTGCTTATTCTGGGTACCACTTTATGTAAAATGTAAGAACATTAATTGCACAATGTCAATTATCCCATCCCCCTACAACGTTTATTTTATAGTTGTCATTTGTATTATACCCACATATAGTCTGTACTCCCTAATTCAATGTTAAAATATTTGTTTTAAAAACATAATTTTTTTTCAATCACGGGAAAAAATTTTCCTTTATACTCATCCAGATATTTTACTATTTTCTGTGCTCTTCATTTGTTTTCTGAAGATCTGAGATTCCACCTGGTGTCATTTTTCTTCAGCCTGAACCCCTTCATTTAGCATTTTCTTGTAGTGCAGGTGGCACTACAAGGTGGCATTATGTTCTCTTCTATTTTCTTTCTCTGACTGTGTCTTTATTTGAACTTCATTCTTGGAGGACATTTCTCTGGATATAAAAAATTCTAGATTGATTTATTTGTTGTTTTCAGCACTTTAAGATATTGTTCCTCTGTTCTGGCCTCCATTGTTTTTGGTGAGAAACAGCTGTATTTTCATAGTTAGTACTCTGGATTTTTGTTTTTGTTACCTTCTCTCCAGCCCCCCACTACTTTCAGTGTTTTCTCTGTATTTTTGGTATTTACCTGTTTGACTATGATGTGACTGCTTTTATGCATGCTTTTCTTTCTATTTTTCCTGCATGATGTCCACTGAGATTTTTAAGTCTATAAATTTATGACTTAGCTCCAAATTTGGGGAATTTTCAGACATTATTTTTTCACATGCTTTTTTCTGCTTCATTCTTTTTCTCCCTTTTTGGGACTCAAATGTTTTACTTCTTTATATTGTCCCACAGGTTATTGCGCCTATCCATGTTTTTAAATCTTTTTTTCTCTCTGTTCTTCAGATTGGATGATTTCTGTTAATCTGTCTTCAAGTTTACTATCTCATCTGTCATCTATAATATATTGTTAAGTCCTGGCCAGTGAATTTTTCATTTTAGATATTTTATTTTTCAGTTCTCTCATTTCTTTTTTTTTTTTTTTTTTAATGTGGTTTTTTTTTTTTTTTTTTTTTTTTTTAAGATTTATTTATTTATTTATACAAGCACTGGGTACAGTCAGAAGCGCAGGAGGGTGAGAGAATTCAGAGCCAGAGTGGGGAACAGAACAGGCAGGCTGATGAAGAAATACACTGCTGAGGGGAGCAGCGGGCGGCAGGAGAGGTCTGCGCGCCATGTGGGACCCTTGCCTGGTGGCCGGGGATCGAACCGGCGCTGCAGAGGCTGCGGGCAGCTTCGCAACCCAGCGCTCAACCGCTGCGCCACCAGGGAGGCCCTTCAGTTCTCTCATTTCCATCTATTTTTTAAAGGATGTATTAAAATAGGATTTGTGTTTCTTGGAATAAGTTTCTTTGACTTCACCTCTGGACACTTTTTATATAAATATATTTTAATAATTCTCAATGACTTTTTAATAAAGATCTTAGGAATTGAAGTGCTGCTGTTAAAAATTGCCAGGAAAATATTCTATTTCTGGAGTTTATTTTGAGTAAAATAACTAATAATTTCCTGCGCTGTTTGCAGATTATAAGATAATAGCGAGACATGTCTTTCCTAATCTTAAACATTTTGAATGCATATTAGCTTAGCTCATCTCTAAAATCAGTATGTGAGACTTGGAAGTTTATATTTTTATTAAACCTTCTTTGAGGAGGTAAACTGAATTTTATATCACTAAGTAATGTGCTGTTATAGTTACATTGTGATAGACCCAGAAGAAAAAAAATTACCTCCACAATTTACCATATTTTGAAATATTGATTCCCTCCCTTTGTACTATATACCAGCTGTTAAGGTGTTATTTACATAGATTGTAAGTGCTGAATACCTCATGTTCTTCCTTATAGCATAATCTAATATCTAAGGCCCCTCTAACTCAACTGACAGCTAAACTTTTTTCTTCAGAACTAGAGCTCCAGCTATAGTAGGAAAGATTTCCTGCAGAAGCCAGCACATTAAAATCATTGGGAGTACAGTTTTCATTTTATTTTAGACATTCTTATGTTTTTAAATTTTGAATTTATATCAGGGTTCATTAGTCTCTATAAACCTATTAGTACTGGAGCACCTGTAGATTTAAAATATTTTATAAACCATTTATTTTGTAATATTTTGTGTTAAATCTGCCTTCTGGCGAAATGCACCTAGATACACATATAATGGCAGATTTTATGAACAACTGAAAACACTGACAATGGACAATTGAAATTTTTTTTTTCTGTCATTCCAAGTAAGTGTTAACACCCTATTGAAGTTAAAATTTCTCTGAAGGGGTCATAATTTCTGAATAGAAGCCTGCCACTTTATATGTAGGCACAGAAATTGGGGCATTAGTAAGTATACATGTCAGAGGCCTTGCTTTCCATAAGGGGGTGGTTAACTACATCAAAATGACAGTCACCATGCTTGACAGAACAGACATACATTACCTTTATTATTGAAAGACCAACTTACCTGTGATGTGAGTAGGTCACACAGACCACAGCCTCTATGACCCAATGTGTATGAGAGGAAGACGGCAGCATTCCTTCTTTTCTCCCATCATATCCCAGAAAAAAAAGTCAACAAACCAAATCTAAAAAGTTGGCCAGAATCCAGAGTTACTACAATCTCAAGGAAGTTGCTGTACTTGAAATAGAAGTAGAAATAGAAAATCATTAGTTGTGGAAACTCAAACTACCTAGTTTAAATAAACTAGTTTAAACAAATAAGAATTTAGTAAAAACTGTCTTCAGGGACCACAAAGACCTTGGAGAAAGCATGCCTTCTCGGTGTGGATTTCCAGAGACTGAGACTGGGGAGAGGTAGACATGAGTGAAATCAGTGTATTCCTAGACACTCACCAAACAGTAAGAAACCACAGTTTCTGCACCGAAAGGAATTGTGTTTATTTACTGGCCAGACAGTGAAACACAAAAGAGAAACATTCACTACTAAGTTTGCTGAGCGGAAAAAGTCAGGGACTTCTAAGTGTTAGGAAAGGGTGATTATGCTAACTACAATTAGAATCTGAAAAATAGCATTCCATATAGGATGTAATAATTCCAGAATGTAGAAGTATACATAGTTGGGTTTTTCAAATTTCAGGAAAGGCTGTTCTGAAGATCCAGTAAGATCTGTACCTGGTTTGTCAAATTACATGGTTACTTATTGCGATTGGAGTAGTATATTTGATTTTGACATCCCCTACACAATAGGTACTATAAGAATATTTTTCTTTTACACTGATTTCTCTTTTGTTAATATTAATTCTGGTAATTAATAGGGCTTGATTAGTTGGGGACACCTGCTTGGACTTTCTCAGTCATTGGGGTTCCAGATTGAGTTTGTGTTGTCCATTGACAAGGCCTACTGCTGCCTTGTAGAAATTCTGGCACAAGGTAATCCTGTGATAAATATTTGTTAGTAAGTGGGGAAACCAATTTAGGATTCTCACACATTATCTCTACTTTTTTACACTTTTTCCTACACTAGCTTTTGTCCTTTTTGAATAACTGCTCTCTCCATCTATTCCTTTGTCCTCATACGAAAATAGAGGAAGACATAAAGACATTTCCCACATGATTAGATATCTCGCAAAGAAAATATTCATGGACATGGTTTATATCAGTGTGAGTGGTTGTGAGTTCAAAGGCAATTATAGTGAGGGGAGGGGAAAGACTGCTGTATACTCTGCTTACAGAACAGAAACTGCCTATGGTGCTTTATAGTCTGACCATTGAAATGGCCTGGGAATGGATCTTCTGGATATTAATAGAAGATAGAACATGTGAGAGACTGGAAAAGTAGGTCACATAGAGGACATCTTGATTGCCTAGCCCTTAAGTTTTTAAGGGTTTTTAAGGATATCAAGTCTTACCATTAGACTAGGCAGAATTGTTCAGACTGCTACCAAGCCTTAGTTCTGACTTACACTTTTCTCGCTCCAGCAGAAACAGAGCCAGAACTCCACCTCTGTCCTTTCTGCCCTCCGGATTTCTCCAGTCAGAAGTTCAACATGCAGCATATGCTGTGCAGTCATCCACCCTGGATCTTCACGTGCTTATGTGCAGACAGTCATGTCCAGCCACGGGATCCATGCCCAGGAGACCAGAAGCAGCAGTCACATGTTTCTGATCAAAGTTCCTGGAGTGATAAAGCAGAAGGTCAAGAGAGAGACAGTGCCATGCTTTTGTTTGAAAAGACAAAGAAAAGGAGTTTAGGAGCATTCTCCAGGCCACCCCAAAGGCAACCCATTAGCTCCAGGAATGGCATCAGAGGGGTGGAAATAGAGACCAGTGCAACTGAGACAGGGAACCCTGAGGACACAGATAAACTGCTGAAAAGGATAGAAGTCTTAGGATTTGGAACAGTCAACTGTGGAGAGTGTGGACTAGGCTTTAGCAAGATGACAAACTTGCTTAGTCACCAAAGGATACACTCCGGGGAGAAGCCTTATGTGTGTGGGGTATGCGAGAAGGGATTTAGTTTAAAGAAAAGCCTTGCCAGGCACCAGAAGGCACACTCGGGGGAGAAGCCTATTGTTTGTAGTGAGTGTGGAAGAGGATTTAATCGGAAGTCAACCCTTATTATACACGAAAGGACACACTCAGGTGAAAAGCCCTACATGTGTAATGAGTGTGGACGAGGTTTTAGTCAGAAGTCAAACCTCATCATACACCAGAGGACACACTCAGGAGAGAAGCCTTATGTGTGCCGAGAGTGTGGGAAAGGCTTTAGCCAAAAGTCAGCTGTCGTTAGACACCAGAGGACTCACTTGGAGGAGAAGACCATTGTATGCAATGATTGTGGACTAGGCTTCAGTGACCGGTCAAACCTCATCTCCCACCAGAGGACACACTCTGGGGAGAAGCCTTATGCCTGCAAGGAGTGTGGACGATGCTTTAGGCAAAGGACAACACTTGTCAACCACCAGAGAACACACTCAAAGGAGAAACCGTATGTGTGTGGAGTATGTGGACACAGCTTTAGCCAGAATTCAACCCTCATCTCACACAGGCGGACACACACTGGGGAGAAGCCTTATGTGTGTGGGGTATGTGGGCGAGGCTTCAGTCTGAAGTCACACCTCAACAGACACCAGAACATACACTCAGGAGATAAGCCCATTGTGTGCAAGGACTGTGGGAGAGGCTTCAGCCAGCAATCAAATCTCATTAGACACCAGAGGACACACTCAGGGGAAAAGCCCATGGTATGTCAGGAGTGCGGGCGAGGTTTCAGCCAAAAGTCAAACCTCGTTGCACACCAGAGGACACACTCAGGGGAAAAGCCATATGTGTGCCGGGAATGTGGGCGAGGCTTCAGTCACCAGGCAGGTCTTATCAGGCACAAGAGGAAACACTTGAGGGAGAAGCCTTATATGTGCAGGCAGTGTGGACTAGGCTTTAGCAATAAATCAGCTTTAATCACTCATAAACGGGTACACTCAGAAGTGAAGCCTTGTGTATGTAGAGAGTGTGGCCAAGGCTTTATCCAAAAGTCACACCTTATCTTACATCAAATGACACACCAAGGGGAGAAAACTTACGTGTGCAAGACATGTGGGCAAGGCTTTAGCCAGAAGTCTCTCCTCATCAGACACAGGAAGATGAAATCTGTTCACCACAAACCACCACTCCAACCTGACTCTGAGGCCTATTCAGAGCAGTCTTCTGACCCGTTACACTCTCTTTGAAAGTGAAGATGGTCAAAAGAATTAAATTACCAGAATTTTTATATTTTCAAAAAGTGGAGTTAAAAAAATTGCATTCCATAAGGGGTCAAAGAACATTTGACTTAGTTTACTTTGTCCACGCTAAGTCTTCTCCATGTTTTATGGCCTTTTGTTCTAATAAACTTTGCTTCTTTATAAATCTGTAATGGCTGTGTATCTCATTAATTCATATGTAAAGTTGGGGGAAAGACACCTGTCCTGAAGGGACAGACACCTGGCCCAGCACACCCCCACAATCATGAAGGCCATGTCCTGTCAGTTACTCTCTTGATAAACATCTCCTTATAGTTTTGGATCAATATAGTACAGTACTATAAATCAATTTTCTCTGTGATTTTCTTAATATTCTTTTCTCTAGCTTACTTTATTATGATTAAAAAAACACATAAAAATGTTAATCAACTATTTATGTTATGTGTAAGGTTTCCAGTCCACATAAGGGTATTGGTTAAGTTTTGAGGAGTTAAAAGTTATATGTGCACTTTTCACTGAGAAGGGTCAGTGCCCCGAACCCCTGTGCTGTTCAAGTTTCAACTGTATATGTTTTTTTTTTAAGACTTATTTTATTTATTTATGCGCACAAGAATTGGGGTATAGGCCAGAGGTGCAGGGGATGAGAGGACTCACCAGAGATGGAGTGAGGAGCAGGACAGGCGGGTCTACTGAAATACACTGCTAGGGGAGCAGCGGGCGAGATAGGAGAGGTCTGCTGCGCCATGTGGGTATCTTCCTGGCTGGGGAATGAACTCGAGTAGCAGTGGCTGGTGATAGCTTGATAGTGCTGAGACTAACCCCTGAGCCGCCAGAAAGGCCTAACTGTATATGTTTTTTCATCGAACCCCCATTGCTGGGATAAATACAGCATATTCTCACTGAATTCCACTCCTGGTTTTCATTTGCTAACAGTCTGCTTGGGGTTATTATGTCTTTTAAATAGTGAACTTGACCTACATTTATCTTTTCATTATTTGTTTTGGAACCAGGGAATGCTGGACTCAGAATGTTACAACCTTCTGTTTTTACCAATATTCTGGAGCAGTTAATAAAACATAGGAGTAAAATATTTTGTGCAGGTTTGGTAGAAGGCTTATAGTATAATTCAAGGCCTTGTGATTTTTAGGCATAAATCTTTGGCCTCCATATCAGTCAGGGACTCAACCAGAGAAGAACTACTGGGAGATGTTCTCTAAGTTTTGGGGGATAATGGTCTTGAACTTCATAAGCTCCTCCCCAACTTTGGATTCCAGAGCCTGCAGAGGATAAGTCACAGCAGTCTGGTACCAAACTCACCTTCTGGGTGTGATGGATGCTGCTTCACTTCCACCTTCTGAATCTCAAATTGTGTGTAGTTTCTCTTGCAGCCAACGCTGAATAGAATCACAAGGAAAACACAGGAAAAAGTTGTCACAACTAAGTTCAATAGAAACAGTATACATCACCTCAGATATCACACCAGATGATCACACTCAGAGGTCTCTGGACACTGGTTATGCTGCAGTGACATCTTCCACAGGCTGCCAAGGACCTGGCCAGGGGGACACCAGTGCTAGTGCCTCCTGAGCACACTGGGACCTTGGATTCCAGCGACTCTGGGCCTGTCCTTCCTTTAGTCACGCAAGCTGGAGAAATAAAGCGTAGATAGTGATGACAGCTACCACCTCAACAAGGTCCATTACTTATTATGATGAATTAATCATTTACGTTAATATCCTACTTCTGTACAGCAACATGAACAATTTAAGGATTCCATGACTATGGAGTTACCCCCCCAAAACTGAAAAAGCAATCTGAAAAAAGGAATAAAAGGAATTAGTCAAAATTATATATTGCACTACTCAGTGATCAAGAAAGATAAACTCATTCCATTGTGGCAACATGGATGGAGCTGGAAGGGATTATGTTAAGCAAAATAAGTCAGGAGAAAGTTACATACTGAATGATTTCATTTACATGTGGAATATAGAGAAAGCCACACAAAGGGTCAGCAAAGACAAACCTTGAAAGCTGACAAGGGATCTGAGGCATCTCAGAGGGGAGAAAGAGGAAGAGGGTGGAAAAGGAGGAGAAGAACACACTGGACTTTAAGGCTGCCAGAAGGGGGATGTGATGGGGTTGGAGCGAAGGGGAGAGGGGAGTTCAGTGGCAGATGACTGGGGTTAGGTGGTGTTGTGGTGAAATAACATGCAATTATAGAGATGTAAACTTACACTGCTAAGAGATACAGACATATAAATGTATGTATGTGTGTGTGTATGTATATAGTGACATAAAGCAGAATTACCTCAATAAATATAGCTTTATAAAAAACACAAACAAAATTTGATTCCTGAAAATGGTTTATTCAAAGCTTATTTGTCAATCAAAGAACAAACCATAACAATAGGAATATTGATGAGTTCAACATTAGAAAAAACATTTTTTTTAAATAAATTCAATCTTTATGTACCAATTTGGAACCATCTACAAGATATATTAAACAAAAGAACAAGATACAGTGTGTGGCTTTCTACTGTTTGTCTTAAAAGAGGAGAAAGAATATATATGTATTATCCATATTTTTATTTTATGTTTCTTTACATGTGTACATATATGTGGGCTTATATAATCCTATACAATTTCTGGAAGACACAGATGACACTGCTATCGTTGGTGCCTCTGACAAAGGAAAGTGGGTGGCTGTGGGACAGGATGAGAAGGAGAATTTTCACTACATAATACTTCATACCTTTTAGCTATGAACCATGTACAATTATTATCTATTGAAAAATAAATAAAACATTAAAAAGCAAATTCTTTTAAAAAGTAGCAAAAAACACTAAAGAGCACATGTTAATTTCATCACCATCCAGGACATACTGGAAAATCCCCATGTGGTTATCAGTGGCTTACACTTTCAAATAATTTTTTTAAGATGTATTTTTATTCATTTATAAATACAAGAACTGGGGTATAGGCCAAAGGTGCGGAGGCAGGGGTGAGAGGATTCACCAGAAACAGAGTAAGGAGCAGAACAAGAGGATCAACTGGAATACACTGCTGAGGGGAGCAGTGGGCAAGTCAGGAGAGGTCTGCTGCACCCATGTGGGTCAGCTCCCTGGCCAGGGATCCAACTCATGCCACAGTGGCTGGTGATAGCTTGATAGCACTGAGACTTTAACCCTCGCACCATCAGGGAAGATCACTCTCAGATCTAATTTTAAAAATCTTATGAGTTCCACAATTTTCAAGCCTTTCTTAAATACATAGTTCAAGAAAGAAATGAACAAGGAATGGACAAGCCTGACAGTTTCTTAAAATGAAGAACGCTGGAGGCCCTCAGGTCTAAGAGTCATCCAGGCCCAACCTGGCAGCAAAGAGCGAGGTGACAAGGTCATCCCCAATGTTCAGAGCCAGGTCGTATGCTGTCTCCCCTCTTGTATTCTTCTTTCGGATACTTGCATTGCACCTGCAAAGGAAATGGAGGTGAACTCAAGGACTCGGGCACTTTAACCTAAGGGCCTGGCTCTTTCCTGCCATGGAGGTCAGTCTGGGAGCCTTCCAGCCCCACTTCTCAAACCTGCCCTCAAGAGGTTATCATGACCCCAGCTCTCAAAGAGTGGTTTTGCCCTGAGACCTTTTGACAGGCTGTGATTTCAGATGTTCAATGACCAATCCTGACCATTGGTTCCCATTGCAACAAAGTCCCACAACCCACGTGTGGATAATGGAGCCAATGTTTTAACTGCTTTTAAAAACATTTAGGTCCCAGAAGCCATGGGGGGATGGTGGTCCCCATTCCCAGGATAAAGTGTTCAGGAACCAGGGCCCTCTGAAATCAAAGCAGGTTAGCAGGGGATTACTGTGGTGCTTAGAAGTTTCCCCCAGAGGCTAGGGAACTTACCGCAGTAAAGCAGCAATGCACTCCCTTCCAGCCAGGCCAAGTAGAGTTGCTTCATGAAGAGCTGTATTTTGGAGCCTGTTAGGGGAAAAATCATCCTGGATAAAATCTTAGTTAGCATCATCAAGATATTGGAGGGGGGAAGTGATCAAAGGGGCCTTAATTACACCTGCTGAACTATTTACTAACCTAGAAAAATCTCAAGTCTCTCCTCTCTACCCCATCCCTTGGAGGATGACTGTGATGGTGGGTAAGCTTTGATAATAGGTAGAAAGTGAGAAGTCTATAAACATATTCATTTTCTAAAGTGAGAAGTGCTACAAAGATCTGGTCTGTAGTAGATTTAATAAATGTTAAATACCATTTTAGTAAATTTCCTGCCAGATATTTTTTTTAAAGATTTATCTATTTATGCATACAAGAACTGGGGTACAGGCCAGAGGTGTGGAGGGTGAGAAGATTCACCAGAGACAGAGTGGGGAACAGAACAGGCAGATCTAATGATACACTGCTGAGGGGAGCAGCGGGCGAGTCAGGAGAGCTCTGCTGCACCATGTGGTCAGCTCCCTGCCTGGGGATCGAACTCATGCTGCAGTGGCTGCAGACAGCTTCATAGGTTGTTTCTTAACCCCTGCACCACCAGGGAGGCACCTTCCTGCCAGACTTTATGGAACATATTGAATAGAGTCTCAACCTTGGCTTGGACCTCTTGGGACACTAACTATATGATAATAACATTTCAGTACTGAGGGTCCTATTCTTGTTTAAGGAAAGTATCCTTGATTTCAGTGAGTTTGGTTTGTATGATATGAAAATAAATGCAAATCTTAAAACCCAAAAGGCAAGTCTAAGAGTCAGAGCATATTTTGCTGTATGCCAGACTGTCTCTCCACTTGCTCAGTTTGATTTGACACAGTGAAGGAGGTGTGGATGGCTGCAATGGAGAATGGGGTGGCATCTGTATTCTAGAACTCATGACTTCTTGCTAATCATATGTGGCAGGAGTGATGGAAGGTGGGAGTCACAACTGGAGACAGAAATGTGCTAAGCAATCAAAGGTCTACATTCTCCTAGTCCCTGCTTGCTACCCCTCACCCCTGCATATGTACCTGCAGCCATAAATGGTCCAAATGAAGAAGTATGGTGGTCTCTTCTCTGAAGAACATAATGGTCTCTAATGAGAAGTAGACCAGTAATTGTCGTGACCAGAGGGACGTCCTAGACTATCACCCTCTGATAGCAGCTTCATCTACAAACAAAACTCCACAGCTGACAAGTTCCACTCAGGTACACAGAAATTACCTGCCTCTAGCTTATTTCCCATTTTCAAACATGGATGGACAAATAAAGATCACAGACATCTGAAAACAACCTGCAGCATCAAAGAGATAAATCAAGACACATGAGCATAAGAAATTTAAAGCAAGACAAAAAGATAATTGGTACCCTCAGAATGACTAAAGGCCATATTAGACAAAAATATGAGGTTCTGAAGAACAATCAGAACAAAAAGTAGCTCTTACTTAAAACACAATTGTTGAGATAAAAAGTGTCCATAGGAGGGTTAAGAAAATCTCCTAAAACTGCAAGAAAAAGGGAGATGAAAAATTTGGAAACAAGAAAGTCATAAAAGATCAAATCAAGAGGCCTATTATTCAACTAACAGAAATTCTGTAAAGAAAGGATGAAAAATGGAGGGAGAAAATGCTAAAGAGATACTAGAATAAATTTTCCTTACACTCAAGAAAAATATGACTTTTCAGACTAAAAAGGCCAAATGGGTGAATGAAAAACAGCACATTGAAAACACTCTTGTGAAACTGCAGAACTTCAAGGATTAATGCTTCCAGAAAGAACAGACATATATCTCAAGGAACAAGAATGTGTTACAGAATTTTCATGGGTTTTGTGAGATATTAGAAATTAAGAAAGCAAAACTTTCTAAGACTTCAGGAAGAAATATTTTGCACACAGAAATTAATATAAAAGTATTAATTAAGAATGAAGACAAAAGAGATTTTTAAACATTTAAGGATTCAAAAGGTCTTTGCTATACACCCTTTCTGAAGAAGTTATCTAAGGTCACACTCTAGCTCCACCAAGAGTCAAAACAAAGAAAGAGGAAAATGTGAACAGTAACTACAGGTAGATGCAACCAAAAGAAATCCTATGATAGCCACTGTGCAGCAGGGCTGGGAAGCTGTTTGGCAACATTTGAGTAGGAAGTATCCTCCAAGAAGAGTGTCTCTAAGAGGAATGGCCTTGAGAAAGTAAGAAAGCAGATAGGATTATGGATGTGAGGGGGCCATGTTTTTCAAACCAGAAAAAACAAAGGCAAAAAAATTACAGGAAAGGGTCCTCCCTAGTACCCTATGGGTTAAGTTTCAATGCTATCACCTCTACAGCCTGAGTTTGATCCCCCAGCCAGGGAGATACCCACATGGCACAGCAGAACTCTCCTGTCTTGCCTGCTGCTCCCTTCAGCAGTACATTTCAGTAGATCTGCCTGTTCTGCTCCCCACTCTGTCTCTGGTGAATCCTCTCATCCTATATACCTCTGGCCTACACCCCAGTTGTTCTACACATAAAAAGAAAATTTCAGGAAAATAGACCAAAAAAATGTAACAATTGTATAAGCTATTTATGGTTTATGATAGAAAGTGAAATGTGACATGTTCTCGAATAATTTATGGTGTGAGGAGAATCTATTTGCATTTCTGGTAAGAAAATTCTACTTTGAGTGGCCTATTATCTTGAACCCAAAACAAGAAAATATAATAACAGCCTTGTGAAAAAGCAGCCCTGTACTAAAAGAAGTTGTGAAATGGAAGGGGAAGGAGATGCAGAAGTAAAGGCAGGAAGCACTAACATGCACATAGATCCACTTACATACAAGGCAGTCAAGAAATTTCATTAAAAAGTGATGAGTGATGGTCAAAATGTAGAAGTTTGATTTATTATTTATATTTATCACAGTAAGTAAGAAAATAACCAAAAGTTGTACTAGAATTATCAAAAGTTCAAGGTAAGGATGGGATTAATGAGCCAAATCTATCATGGCAAGAATCAATAGCATGTCTAAGCATGTTAAATCAGGAATTATCAGTTTACATGTACTGTTTAGTGATGGAGATATAGTTTACTCTCAGAACTTCAAAATATTTAAATGTAGTTGTCCCTGGGGACAAGAACTAGGGATGAAGAAGTGAAGGTAGAGAACTGCTAAGCTCCTCCACTGGATTTCATTTTTAATCATATGCACACCTTACTTTGATAGAGTTAAAAAGTTGTTTGGTGAGGGCCTCGCTGGTGGCGCAAGGGGTTAAGACACCACCTATGAAGCTGTCTGCAGCCACTATAGCATTAGTTCGATGACCCGGCCAGCCAGGAAGAAACCCACATGGCACACAGCAGACCTCTCCTGGCTCGCCTACTACTCCCCTCAACAGTATATTTCAGTCAATATGCCTGTTCTGTTCCCCACTCTATCTCTAGTGCATCATCTCACCCCCCCCCACACACACACCTCTGGCCTGTACTCCAGCTCTTGTGTGCATAAATAAGCAAACCTTAAAAAGAGTTACTTGGTGTATATTAATTATTTTCTTTTTTTTTTTTTTTATCATGATTTCAATCATTTTTTTTTTTTAATATTAAATTTTATTTTTATATTCCCCCATACAATTGCAAACGCCCCATTCTGACCCCAATCCTTCCCCTCCCGCCCCCCACCCCCCAAAAAGTGTCTCTGGTTCATAGTTTTTTGTTGATTTTGATTTTCACTTTCTTATATTCATTTTCCTGGTCCCTTATTTAAGTTTTCTAGATTCCTGCTATGAGTGAGACCATCCGGTATTTTTCTTTTTCTTTTTGGCTTATTTCGCTGAGCATGAGCCCTTCCAGTGCCATCCATGTTGCTGCAAATTGCATGTGTTTATCTTTTTTGAATGCTGAGTAATATTCCATGGTATATATGTACCACATCTTCTTGATCCAGTCATCTATTTTTGGGCATTTGGGTTGTTTCCAAAGCTTAGCTATTGTAAACAGTGCTGCTATAAACATAGGAGTGCAGGTGCTCTTTGGAATTGATGTTTCTGTGTCCTTTGGGTAAATACCTAGGAGTGGAATTGCTGGATCATATGGAAGCTCTATGTTTAGTAGGTCCAGAAATCTCCACACAGCTCTCCATAGTGGTTGGACCAGTTTGCACTCCCACCAACAGTGCACAAGAGTTCCTTTTTCTCCACATCCTCGCCAACATTTGTTGTTGCTAGTTTTTTTAATATGTGCCATTCTCACTGGTGTGAGATGGTATCTCATGGTAGTTTTGATTTGCATTTCCCTGATGACAAGTGATGTTGAACATTTTTTCATATGTCTGTTGGCCATTTGCATTTCCTCTTCAGAGAAGTTTCTTTTTAGCTCTTCTGCCCATTTTTTGACTGGATTATTTTCTTTGTTGTTGCTGAGTCTCATCAGCTCTTTGCAGATTTTTGTGATCAGTCCTTTATCATTAGTGTTGGGTGCAAAAATGTTCTCCCAGTTGGTGGGGTTTCTCTTTGTTTTTGTTATTGTCTCTTTTGCTGTGCAGAAGCTCTTTAATTTGATGTAGTCCCAGCTGTTTATCTTTCTCTTCACTATCACTGCTTTGGGTGATGTGTCTGTAAAGATGTCTTTGATGTGCAAATCCCGTAGTGTTTCGCCTATATTTCCTTCTATGTATTTTATGGTTTCAGGTCTTATGTCTAGTTCTTTAATCCATTTTGAGTTGATTTTTGTGTATGGTGTGAGGTAGTGGTCAAGCTTCATTCTTTTGCATGTAGCGACCCAGTTTTCCCAGCACCATTTATTGAACAAACTTTCTTTGCTCCAATGCATAGTCTTTGCTCCTTTGTCAAAGATTAGTTGACCATAAATCTGTGGGTTTATTTCTGGATTTTCTATTCGATTCCATTGGTCTGTATGTCTGTTCTTGTTCCAATACCATGCAGTTTTGATGATTATGGCTTTGTAGTATAGTTTGAAGTCTGGGAGTGTGATGCCTCCATTTCCTTCTTTTTTTTTCAGTAGAGCTTTGGCTATTCGGGGTTTTTGGTGATTCCATATGAATTTCATCAATAATTGTTCTATTTCTTTGAAGAATGCCATTGAGATTTTGATTGGAATAGCATTGAATCTGTATATTGCTTTTGGTAGGATGGCCATTTTAATAATGTTTATTCTTCCAATCCATGAGCAGGGGATGTCTTTCCATTTCTTTGTGTCTTCTTCTATTTCTTTTAACAGTGTTTTATAGTTTTCTTTGTATAGGTCCTTTACCTCTTTTGTTAGATTTATTCCCAAATATTTGATTTTTTTTGTTTCAATAATAAAGGGGTGGTTTTTTTGATTTCTTCTTCTTCAGATTTATTGTTTGTGTATAGGAAGGCTACTGACTTTTGCGTGTTGATTTTGTATCCTGCCACTTTACTGAATTGATTGATGAGTTGAATTAGTTTTTCTGTGGAGATTTTGGGGTTCTCTACATATATTATCATATCATCTGCAAATAGTGATAGTTTGACTTCTTCTTTTCCTATTTGGATTCCTTGGATGTCTTTCTCTTGTCTTATTGCTCTGGCTAGGACTTCCAGTATTATATTGAAAAGCAGTGGTGAGAGTGGACATCCTTGTCTTGTTCCAGATCTTAATGGAATTGCTTTCAGCTTTTCACCATTGAGAATGATACTGGCTGTTGGCTTGTCATAGATGGCCTTTATGATGTTGAGGTATGTTCCTTGTATCCCAAGAATTTCAAGGGCTTTTATCATGAATGGGTGTTGCACTTTGTCGAAAGCTTTCTCAGCATCTATTGATATTATCATATGGTTTTTATATTTCTTTTTGTTGATGTGTTGGATAACGTTGATTGATTTTCGGATGTTAAACCATCCTTGTGCCCCTGGAATGAATCCAACTTGGTCGTGGTGAATTATCTTATGGATACATTGTTGGATTCTGATAGCTAAAATTTTATTGAGGATTTTTGCATCAGTGTTCATTAGGGAGATTGGCCTATAGTTTTCCTTTTTTGTGTTGTCCTTATTCGGTTTTGGTATTAGTGTAATATTGGCTTCATAGAACGTGTTTGGTATTGTCCCTTCCTTCTCAATTTTTTGGAAGAGTTTGTGAAGGATAGGCACTAATTCGTCTCTGAATGTTTGGTAGAATTCATTTGTAAATCCATCAGGTCCTGGGCTTTTGTTTTTGGGGAGGTTTTTAATTACCATTTCAATTTCGCTGCTTGTAATTGGTCTGTTTAGGTGTTCTATTTCTTCTTTATCTAGCTTTGGGTGATTGTAGAGTTGTAGGAATTTGTCCATCTCCTCTAGATTGTTGAACTTGTTTCCATATAACTGTTCATAGTAGTTACTGATTATTCTTTTGATTTCTGCTGTGTCCGTTGTGATTTCTCCTCTTTCATTTATGATTCTGTGTATTTGTGCTTTCTCCCTTTTTTCCTTTGTGAGCCTGGCTAGGGGTTTGTCTATTTTATTTATTTTTCAAAGAACCAGCTCTTGGTTTCATTGATCTTTTGGATTGTTTTTTTAGTTTCAATTTCATTTATTTCTGCTTTGGTTTTTATTATTTCTTTTCTTCTACTGGTTCTGGGGTTTTTTTGTTGTTCTTTTCTAGATCTTTGAGCTTCGAGATTAGGTTGTTTCTTTGAGTTCTTTCTTGTTTCTTGATGTGAGCTTCTATTGCTATATATTTTCCTCTTATTACTGCTTTTGCTGCATCCCATACATTTAGGATATTGGTGTCCTCCTTGTCATTCAATTCAAAGAATTTTTTAATTTCTTCTTTGATCTCCTCGTTAGTCCAGTGGTCTTCCAGTAGTGTGGCTTTTAATCTCCATGAGGTAGGATAGTTCCTTGCCTTCTTTTTATGATTTATTTCTAGTTTGATGCCTTCGTGGTCAGAAAAGATGGTTGGTATGATTTCAATCTTGGTGTATCTGTTGATATTTGTCTTGTGCCCCAGTATGTGATCGATCCTGGAGAATGATCCGTGTGCGCTTGAGAAAAATGTGTACTCCGTTTTTTTTGGGTTTAGTGTTCTATAGATGTCTGTTAAGCCCAAATGCTCTAGGTCCTTATTTAGAGCTTTAGTTTCTTTACTTATTTTTTGTCTTGTTGATCTATCCATTGTTGATAGTGGTGTGTTGAAGTCTCCCACTACATATGTGTTTTCTCTGATGTCTGTTTTCAGAGAGGACAACAGTTGTCTGATATATTTTGGTGCTCTTTCGTTTGGTGAGTATATGTTAATGAGTGTTATTTCTTCTTGAAGTATTGTCCCCTTAATCATAATGTAGTGACCATTGGGGTCTCTTTTTATTTTTTTGAGTTTGAAGTCTGTTTTATCTGATATAAGTATAGCTGTTCCTGCTTTCTTTTTTGGCCCATTTGCTTGTAGGATTGTTTTCCATCCTTTGACTTTGAGCCTATTTTTATCTTTTGTAGCTAAATGTGTTTCCTGGAGACAGCAAAAGGTTGGGTTTTGTTTCTTAATCCAGGCTGCAACTCTGTGTCTTTTTATTGAAGAGTTTAGTCCATTTACATTTAGAGTTAATATTGATATGTTAGCATCTATATTTGCCATTATGTTTGTCTTTCCTTTGATTTTATTTATTTATTCTTTTAATAACTTTTTTTTTTTTTGGTCTTCTTTCGTTGTTATTCGTCCCTCTGAGGTTCTGGCTTTAGGATTCCTTGTAGTATTTTTTGGAGTGGGGGTTTAGTCGCAATGAAATTCCGGAGTTTCTCTTTGTCTGGGAAGGTCCATATTCTTTCTTCATGGAGGAAAGAGAGCTTTGCGGGATAGAGTATTCTTGGTTGGCATCTGTTTTCTTGGAGTCTGTTGACTATGTCCCTCCACTCTCTCCTTGCCCGTAGTGTTTCTTCAGAGAAGTCTGATGTCAGCCTGATTGGTTTTCCTTTGAATGTTATCTGTTTCTTCCCTCTTGTCAGCTTCATTATTTTTTCCTTGTCCTGGATTCTTGGGAGCTTTACTATTATGTGTCTTGCTGTGTTTTTCCTTTCGTCGTGGAAGTTTGGTGTTCTTCTTGCTTCTTGTATATCAATTTTCAGCTCCTTCTTCTCATTTGGGAAGTTCTCTTCAATTATATCCATGAATATTTTCTCTGTTCCTACATCTCTCTCCTCTCCTTCTGGAATTCCTATAACTCTTATATTTCCTTTCCTCATGGAGTCAGATAGTTCCCGAAGTCTTTCTTCATTCTTTTTCCTTCGTACTTCTCTTTCCTTTTCTGTTTTGGTTCTTTTTATTTCTGTGTCTTCAAGATTACTTATTCGTTCTTCCATTTCATCTATTCTGCTTTCATTGCTTTTCCCAGAGTTCTTTAGTTCCTCCATTAATTCTTTGATCTCCTGCATTTCTCTTACTTCCCTCTTTAGGGACTCAATTTCCTTCTTCTGATCTATCACTTTTTTAATCATGGCAATTTTAAATTCTCTTTCTGGAAGGCTCAGAAGTTCTTCCAAGTTGCTGTCGTTGCAATCTGGGGAGTGGTTTTCTTTTTGTGGTGTGCTTCTTTCCTGAGGAGTTTTTAGGTTGCGTGTGGTTCTTCTACTCCCTACTGTCTGTTTTCTAATTTGTCGTATGCGTTGGGACACTGTGTTGCTCGGACTGACTGACATCTTGGGTGAACTTCTCCGCTCCCCTCTGGCTCTTCCAGGAGCCATCTCTGTCTTCTGGGGGAGCTTTCTGCTGGTTTTAGGCAGTTTTTACTGAAGAAATGTCCCTGTTCTCAAATGGCGAAGCGGGATGCAGTCCCTGCGCCTCCGGTTTCAGGCACACTCTTCTGCGCACCCGGTCTGCCCCGGACGTGGGTGCCTGCTCCCTCTGTGGGCTCAGACTGCTGGTCGGAAGGGGCCTGGCGTGGAATAACTTCCCGGCTGGCCACTGGGTCCTCCAGAAACCTTCTGCCCTTTTCAAGCAGTCTTAAGAAATGTCCTGTTTTATAGGGTGTTAGTGACTTTTTTTTTCCTGGTCGCTAGGTGGCGCCAGAGATCTCTCCTATTGTCCTTGGGGGGCTGTTTTTCGCCTCCCCCCACCCCGTGGGACAGAGAACAGAGCGGGAATGGTAGGGTACACCTCAACAGCTTTGGGGTGCTGTGTCTGCCTTGTGCCCCACCGTCGTGGAGAAACCACGCCCCGAATTTTCGTGCCCTGGGTCTCAGTTCAAAGCCCTCAGTTCCAGGACGCGGGCTGTAGCCCAGTTCAGTGGCGCGGGAATGGCGCCTTTTGCACCCGCTCCAGTGCCTGGGCGCCTGGTTCCTGCTCACTCAGGGAGGGACCTTCACCTCAGTGAGGACCTCCGCGAGTCTCCCCGCAAGCCTAGGTCGTCTCCCCGCAAGCCTAGGTCGCAGGCGCGGAGACCTGGGCAGCCGCGATCCAGGTCTGCACTTGCTTTTCAAGCGCGCCGAGCGAGCCGCTATCCGCGCAAGCTTACCGGCAGCCCGGGCTGTGTGTGCGTCTCCCGGGGTCTTTGTTCTTCTCTAATGGCGCCCGGAGCCGTTCGCTCACCGCCGCGGCGGATCCTGCAGGGTTCGCCTCAGCTCCCGTTCACGGGGTGTGGTGGCTGCAATACTTCCTTTCCACTCACAGTCCCGCTTGCTGCGTCCGTTTTTCTTGTTGGCCGTTTTGGTTTGTTGTTTCCTCCTCTCTGCCGGTCGGAGAGTGCCGCCTCTGTGGGCGGGGGAGGGGAGCAGGGTTCTGTGCTTCCCTCCCTTCTAGTCCTCTTTTATGGCCAGTTTCTTCTTCGGGCAGTTCGCTGGCGTCACCCGTTTATCTTCCGTGTCCCAGTTCTCACTGGGACCTGCCGCTTTTCCTCCCTATTCACTTTTTTTAATGGGAGATCTTACTCGCAGCGTCTCCTCGCCGCCATGTTGCTCCGCCCCCTTATTAATTATTTTCTATAAATGTACACAATTAAAAATACTTACTCCTGGACTAATCACAAATTAGGCAATTTCACTTTGGAACAAAATGAAGTTGATGAATAAACCTCCCCAATGCTGCTCTGTACCTAGAGCAAGTCTATTCTGGACTAGTTCTATGAGTTTCTGGTTGTGGGCATGGGTAGGTTGAGGAGGAGGCTTTTGCTAAATACACACTGTATTTGCCCACCTGGTTCTGTTTGCTTTGGAGCACTTATCATTCTCTGAAACTACTTATCATTTGCTTACTTGTTTACTATCTGTCTCCTCCACTAAACTGTAAGCTCCATGATGGAAGGGACGTTGTCTTCATCACTGCTGTACCTCCATCACCTAGAATGGTGACTGGTACATAGTAGGTGCTCAATAACCACTACTAAAATGAATACATTGGTGAAAAGAATGAACAATCAAATTAACGAAGGGATGTTGCCTCCAAGATTGAAACCTATATGAGTTGCAAGAATTTCAGGTAAATGTGATCATGAACTTCTCTCATCCAACTGTGGAAGGCAATTTTCTGTCTGATTTAGGATCTAGAATCTGAACTGTCTGGTTAAGGAGATGACTTTCCATTTCCCAAAGTAAATGAAAAATTTAGTACTTTCCCTAATTATCACTGTAACAGATTTCTGTCAAATTATCCTAATGGTTTTAGAGCTTGTAAAATTTTTGGTCTTTTCATTCACATAATTTCAGCTATTTAAATAACTTATTTGACCAAGCCCCTTGTTTTTTTTTTTTTTTTTAAGATTTTTATTTATTTATTTATTTATTTATTTATTTATTTATTTATTTATTTATTTATACAAGCACTGGGTACAGTCAGAAGCGCAGGAGGGTGAGAGAATTCACCAGAGCCAGAGCGGGGAGCAGAGCAGGCAGAAGGACCGAAGTACACTGCTGAGGGGAGCAGCGGGCGGCAGGAGAGGTCTGCACGCCATGCGGGACCCTCCTCCGGTGGCCGGGGAGCAGCCGGGGATCGAACCGGTGCTGCAGAGGCTGCGGGCAGCTTCGCAACCCAGCGCTCAACCGCTGCGCCACTGGGGAGGCCCCCAAGCCCCTTGTTGTCAAGCAAATTTGAGTGTTGTGATCAGCTAGTTTCACCTCATATTTCTTCAGAAGAATTAGGTGAAAAGCTCAAAATCTATGTGTCTTGGGACAATTTCCAAAGATCTGCCCATTGATCTATACAGATAGTTCCTCCAAGCAACTAAGACTTGGGAAGCAGAGCTTTCATATTGCTGTTGGTGTTGATGATATTATTAGTTTTATCAGATCATGTAATTGTCAGTATGAGAAATCTCTTGAGTCCACTGGCATTGTGGGGCTTTCTCCTCTCAAGGGCCATGTTAAATTGTCTCTTAAAAACTCAATGTAGGGGCCTCCCTGGTGGCGTAGCAGTTGAGCGCTGGGTTGCGAGGCTGCCCGCAGCCTCTGCAGCACCGGTTCGATCCCTGGCCACGGGTCGAGGGTCCCACATGGCAAGCAGACCTCTCCTGCTGCCCGCTGCTACCCTCAGCAGTGTACTTCGGTCCTTCTGCCTGCTCTGCTCTCCCCTCTGGCTCTGGTGAATTCTCTCACCCTCTCGCGCTTCTGACTGTACCCAGTGCTTGTATAAATAAATAAATCTTTAAAAAAAAAAAAAAACCTCAATGTAGGGCCTCCCTGGTGGCGCAAGGGATTAAGCACTGCACTATGAAGCAATCCACTGCCTCTGCAGCACAAGTTCAATCCCTGGGAGGCCAGGGAGAAACCCACATGGTGCTGCAGACCTCTCCTGACTCGCCTACTGTTCCCCTTAGCAGTGTATTGCAGTCAGTCTGCCTGTTCTGTTCCCCACTTTGTCTCTGGTGGATCCTCTCACCCCCTGCATCTCTGGCCTTTACTGCAGCTCTTGTGTGCATAAATAAATAAATCTTTAAAAAAAAAAAACTCAATGTATATTAAGTACAGTCTCTACATCATTGCTACTCAAACTGTGGTACATAGACCACTGGTATCTCCTGAGAGTTTGTTAGAAATGGAGAATCTCAGCACTTTCCACCAACCCCCAAGCCCCTGCTCCTTACCCGGATCTATTGAATGTGCATTTTAACAAGGTCCTGGAATGATTTATATGGACATAAAAGTATGAGAAGTGCTTACAATAACATGTATGCCCTTTCTTTAATATGAAAACTCGGGCTTTGGAAGATTTGGCAGCTTCTATTAATAGTAGAATTTGGAAGTTAAATCCATTCCTGACACCTTTCACCTAGACTTTTGTTATTAATGACCCCATATATAGATAGCTATTCTCCAGAGACATTGCCAACTTACACTCATCTCTATATCCTATCACAACTATGGCACAGTGAGTACTTCATTCAAAGCCTCATGATCCATCTTTTTCATAAATATAGCATGATGACTGCTGCCATTTATTAAATCCAATTATCAGGCTCTTCATAGGCACTACAAATGCATGCCCTCATTTCATCCTCCAACCCATTCTACGACATAAGTATCATCCTCACTTTACAGATCAGAAGATTTGGTAAGAATGCTATGTTCATTTTCTCCACATTTTGTTCTTTCCAGCCTCCCAACGATCCTGTTACCACAAGTCTATTTTCCTCCTCTCCTTTTGCAAACTTCCAAATGGTCATCTTCAAAGTTTACATTTCTCATGAGGTCTTTTGTTGATCTCTGCCTGGCTCTCAGTCACTCTATTTGCTCATTTATTCAACATACAGTGAGTTCCTAGGTCAGGGACATCAGACCATTGTGACTCAGTGCTCATCCTTCCTCCAGAAGCTCAGAGGACCTAGCTGTAAACACAGGATAAGGGGGTACACAGCCTGCTATGGAGCACTGACAAAGGGTGTCTCTGTCTCACCAACGACACCAGTGCCCTTTTCATCTTCCATCTTCCTCCCTAGTGGCATAAGGTTTAATTGCTTGTCATTGCACCCCTCAAGTTCTGTGGGTTTTATAAAGCCTGTACCATTTGAACTTAAATATAGTCAAGGGTTGCTGCATCTCCTAGGTAGATTTATAATCTTTCTTCTCTACTCTCCCAAAAACTGAAAGCAGAGTGAGCGTTCTATTTACTGAGAAGGGGATAAGGAATATGGATGGCTAGATTTTCTGTTCTATTTCCTGTATAACCACGGCTGCTTGGGAAAATATGAATTATGTCTCTACCAACTTACATTTTGCTCCTCAAGCAACCTTTTTTTTTTTAATAGAGGCATGTTTTATTTATTTATTTGTTTGTTTGTTTGTTTTGTTTATACATGCACTGGGTACAGCCAGAAGAGCGGGAGGGTAAGAGAATTCACCAGAGCCAGAGCGGGGAGCAGAACAGGCAGAAGGACCGAAGTACACTGCTGAGGGGAGCAGCGGGCGGCAGGAGAGGTCTGCGCACCATGTGGGACCCTCCTCCGGTGGCTGGGGATCGAACCGGCGCCTCAGAGGCAGCGGGCAGCTTCGCAACCCAGCGCTCAACCGCTGCGCCACCGGGGAGGCCCTCCTCAAGCAACTTAATTCCAATACAGGAAGAGCACTAGATGGAATACAACTTATCAGAACGCCATGCTTCTGAGTAGAAATAATACCCTGTGAGTTTGTTCCTCTGAATAGCTTGGTATGATCTCATCAGACCTTCTAGAATTTGGTTTGTACAGCAGGTATACTGTGATAATCTGTGAATTTGTATTTTAAAGATATTTTACATAAACAACTCAAACTGTTTATTCAAGTCTAGATATCATGGTGGATTAAGGTACAGTTTCTCTTTATAAACCGTGAATTATCTCTCTGAATAAATCTCCAGTAAGAAGCAGACTGATAGTTGTGTTTTCCTCACCTGGCTATTTGAGCAGAGCTGAGAGACTGAATGTTTGAAACTTCCAGCTATTGTCCAAAATCAAACAGTACTTTTCTGTGTCCCTCTCTGAGTGAATCCTTAAATCTATTTCTAAAGTCTACTGGTAAAAGATATCAGCTTTGATATAGGGGGTGTATTTTCCTTAACCATTCACTTTCAGAATAAGTTTATTCTGGTAGAAAAGATACAAACCTGGGAACCAGAAACACTAGGAAGGGGATTTTCAGCTCCTTGCACCACTATTTGACAGACACTAATTCCTAGGCTGCTTCTCTCCGCTAGCCAAATATGCCTGGAGTGAGAAAGAGCATTTTAACCCTTGCTTGCTGAGGATAATTCACTGAGTCTCTTTTACAGCAAAGCCAGATCTCTGATGGCTTATGCCTGAAGGGCAATCAGAAGGATGCAATCTTGAGGTCGTGCTCCTAGATTTACAGAGGTGTGTCCAGCTGTGGGCAGAGGCCAGGTCATCCAGGCCTAAATACTTCAGACTAACAAATATAAACCAGATTTAACAGAATGTGGCTTTCAGTGGAAAAATCTACTTTCCTCTGTGGTAAAAACTGAGAAGGAAGAAGGGATCTCTGTGTTCTATTTAGGGGGAGGGTTTCCAATCTAGTTTTCCTCCCCCCCCACCCCGAACACATAGCAACAGTGTTAACTTAGCAATGCAAGGAGATCACAGGGATAAATGTCAACCAGTAAAATGGTGACAAAGCAAACTTGGAGAAGGGAGGCACATCGGGGAGAAAAAAGCCATCTGTTCTAGATCCAAAATGGTTTCATTCTTTCAGCTGAACTTTTCATAAAGTTAGGACTCATAACTCTTAAGCATCAATTCAAAATATGTCTATAGATTTTTGCAACAACCAAAAATAATATATTTTAAATGCTATAAGAAATGCTTTTGTGAATTATAAAGATATAAAGTATACCTTAACACAAAACAAGGTAGTATTACTTTTATTAATAATGATAAAACAAATGAGGGATAAATGAAGAAGTTGACACAGTATGATGAATTTATGTGAGCCCTCAGAAAACTTGAGAAAGTAAATTCCAGCCGTTAAAAATGTATAGCAACATGCCAAACATTCTACTATAAAATAAAATGAAAAAAGTTGTGTCCACTGACATAGCTGTCCTTTGGGCAGGCACTTATAAAAATGCATATAGAAAAATTAACAGGGATATATTTTGAACAAAAACTCTAACTGAAACCTTAAAACAGAAAAATAGAACAAAGCTATTTAATTTGGAGCCCCTGTGCTGGATTAACATCCTCAGCAGCACTATTCACAGACCCAAGCCTAGGGTGATTCAAGAGGTGGTACTGCTAGACCTGCCATTGCCCTGACAACTCCTAGTTCAATAACTTAACCAGCAGGATATAAATCTAACACGTAGGGCCCAGACTCAAAGAACTTTTCTGCTCTAGCTTCCCAAGGTAATTTGCAAGAGAATAGTAGAGTCAGAAGGCCTGGAGAGTTTCTGGGGCAGGACAGCACAAGGCTAGCAGAGCAACAAAACCATCCACATGACCTAGTATTGCTCCATTCTGTGTCACAACTGGGGACACCAAGGCACCAGAAGATTGTGTAATGAACTCAAATGTTCTACCCCTGTCCCCATTGGTGTTAGCACCTGGACATGTGTGAGGTTTTCTTTCTATATTGACTTCACGGATATATTTCCATGGGGAATACACAGGGGCCACTCACACTGATCTTAGTTCAGATCATGATAAAGACACTGCATAATACCCTAAGGGCTAAGGATATGCTGATCTCACAACAATATAAATGCTTGAGTTAACAAACTGTGGCATCATTTATAAAAGCTATTAAAAACTGGGTAATTTAATCTAAAATTAAAATTTTAGTTTACCTTACCTAGATTTGGAAAATAGAAGCAGTTAAGTTTCTTAGGAGTTAAATGGGTTAAAATGGTTCTGGAGTGGTTCAAATTGAAAAGGGCAGGCATATACATGGATTCTGCCACAGCAGAGTCCCATCTGGTACTCGCTGACTGTGACCGGGTGGCAGAACTTTCCTTTCATTGTGCTTCACTTACGGTCCCCACTGTTGGTCTACGTCTGCTCCTCTCTGCACAAGAAGGGGGATTGCTTCATGGTGTTTATTCACAACAGCAACGGTTATCACAGGTCGATCTTCACTATCACTGAAGCTGGGATCTGCTCCCTGCAGGATATGGAAAAGGGTAAACTTACCACTAAACACTGCCCTCTAAAGCATTCACTTGCCATCCTGTTAAATATAACAAACCTCCCTGATGGGACTGAACTGCTTTCAATTACAAGAGAATCAGGAAAGCCAAAAGACCGCCTAGAGTATCAAGAGCTGCCAGGAAACTCAAGCAATAAAACTTCTGTCGCCACATCAGGAGGGTTAGGCACCCAGACAAACTTGCTTCTCTAGGAAACATGAGGTCACCACCCCAGATTCTGATCCCTATCAGGCCATTATTTGGGCTCAGGTCTGCAATTCTTCCTGTTTTCTTTGCTATAAGGTCAAGCAACAGGTGATAATGTGAAGCTTTTCACCACCATTTAATATATATCCAATTTTTAATTAGCACAATATTGAGCCAAACGTCCATCTGAAAAAGATACAGGTGGAATGCTTAGCTGAAAATCCTAGGAACACTTGTTCTTTTGGTTATACTTACTTCATCAAGCAACTGTTCAATCACAGAGACTCTTCCTTTCCCTGTTGGTCCAACTTCCTGCAGCAGGAGTCTATTTTCAGGCTGCAGGATTACAGAATGTGGTCATACTCATCATCACAAAATATTTTTGGCTGTTAAGTCTCACTTGCCCAGGTTCAACCCTCAAGGCAAATGTTTCCTCCCCACAGTTAAGTTCTAAACCAGAGGATTCAGATGACAGTGAGTGTAAATAGAGGGGTGTTTGTTTGTGTGTGTGTGTGTGTGTGTGTGTGTGTGTGTGTGATCTTCAACAGCCAGGAGCAGAAATAACTACATCTAATGTAAATCTTCCTGGTTTTTCAAACCTTGTCTTGTGGAAGTACCACACTGACATTATTTTACATTCTTAAGGAAAGAATGCAATTGAGAAACCTTACAAAAATCCAGAAACTCCTCACTAGTTTTATTATTTCTAGAAAGCCAGTCAGGTGAATCCTAAAACTTACTTTGCATGCTTTGTATGGTGTTCAAAGCAGCCTATAAGTGTGACAGTTCAGAAAATGTGCTTACCTGATGAGTGAGTAAACCAAAAAGTTCATCTCTTGTTTGGGGGGAAAAAAAAGCTATCATCTGCCATCAGAAATCTGAAGAATTATTTGCATTTTATATTTTTAAAATTCAATAAAATTTGTCCATATAACCTTTAAGAATAAAGGTTGTTAATAATTCTATTTACTAGAAGACTGAAGAAGTCATCTAGAAAGACATAATTCTTGGCATGTTTCTGCTGTTGAATCCTAGGGGTGACTCCCAAGGACCTCGGAAACTGGAACCATTTCTCTGCTTGTAAAGTGGAAATACCTACCTGTCCCTGATCCCCTTGGAAATCATCAGGATAAGGATATTGGACAAGACCTCTGAGGCTTTGAAAGGAAGAGGCAGGGGCTCAGGCTGTGTCCCCTCTGTTCCTGACTCTAGGGCAAGTAGCTTAGAACAAGTGAACCCCCAGGAAATTTTTGCTTATATTGCACTCCATCTTATGGAATATATACTAGAAGGCACAATAATGTCAGCTTCATGAAATCTTAGATCTTTTTGTCTTTTGTTTATGTCTTATTTTCAATACCAGGAAACATGTCTGCTATATCTGTGCTCAAAAATAATAATTATTTTTTTAAAGATTTTTTTTATTTATACATACAAGAGCTGGGGTACAGGCCAGAGGTCTGAGGGAGGGGTGAGAGGATTCACCAGAGACAGAGTGGAGAACAGAACAGGCAGATCCACTGAAATACACTGCTGAGGGTGCAGTGGGCGAGTCAGGAGAGGTCTGCTGCACCATGTGGGTAGCTCCCTGGCCAGGGATTCAACTTGTGCTGCAGCGGCTATGGATAGCTTCATAGACTCCTATTTAATCCCTTGCACCACTAGGGAGGCCAGTCTGTTAAAGCTTTTGACATTTTTAATCAGATTTTTGTTTTCTTGTTGTTGAGTCTTAAGAGATCTCTGAATATTTTAGATGAGTCCTTTATTCCATAGGTATTTTGCAAATATTTTCTCCCAGTTTGTGGCTTATCTTTTCATTTGATGAATTATAAAATCTTTTACAGATCATGAATTTAAAATTTCAATCATATTCAGCTTAATAATGATTATTTTTCATGAGTGGACAGATGCTATAGTCTCTGATGCCTTATCCCTATATGCAAATGAGAAAATAAAGGCACATAGCAACAGGGGAATTCAGATCACATATAGAATAAGAGGGTGGAGTATCCAAAGTAAAAGTATAAAGTTTGTGGAACTCCACACTTCTCTTATAGTCATTAACAATATTTCCAGCTGGGAGGCAGGGGGAGAGTTCAAGGAATCAAAAGCAGTGAAAGTTAAAAAAAAAAAAAAAAACCTCTAATTTCCCCCCAAGTTATAGGTGCTTATTTCATGCAATGTGTGTGGTAGGAAGACACAAGATTAGAGTGTCAGAGACATCACAGTGGCAGGCGGGTGGCTATGGCTGTCCCCATCTCCAGTCAGGAGGCCCAGATAGTTGGGCCTTGTTGCTAAGTGCCAATCTCCCTGCCACAGCCAAAGAGGACCAACTAATAGGCAAGGTGGTTGAACTGAGCAAGATCACCAACCACCTTTCTCCAAAGTTCCTATTGAAATTATTCATGATCTATATTTTTGAAAAAACTCTTACAGCTGTGGGAAACTCTGAAAGGATTAATTGTGGGGAATCCCAATGACTAAAAGTAGATGAAATCTGATTGACAAGGAAATCAAAGGAAAACCAGTTGAAGATGATAGAGGGATGAGTATTTTCTCTCCATGGAATCCTGCAAAAGCTCAGGGTTAATCACCAAGGAGGGTCAATGTCAGGCACAGGCTGAATTCCTGAGTGTATTACTGAACGGCGCTATGTGAACAGCTAAGATGGACAGAGTCCTCTCCCCTGTGCAAGAGGGCAGGCTTTTGCTTTCTGCTTAAACTTTGATAAATATTTTCTAGAGAGTTAATGATTTTCTCGAATAAAGACTTCTATTGAGAGCACTGAGGCCCAACATGGGAGAAGAACAAAGCCCAGCCCTCTACGACAAATACAGAGAGGATTTAGAGGGCAGGAAAGACAGTTTCATCCAGAAAGAAAATACACCAGAGAACTTTATACCACCATCCTCACCACTAGAGAAAAGGCCTTCTTAGATGATTCAGAGGCTCAATGGCCACATACCCTTCAGGGAAGTCTGCCCACAGCAAGCCCATTCACCCACAGGGACCCCAGAGATCCATATACCCATGATGGGCACCCATGCCAGGCACCCCAGCTTATCAAACTAGCCCTTCATTTGTCAACAAGACCTGACAACCAAGGATCAGCACATACTTGAGACATAAAAAATAAGAAGGAGAAAGACATGCAGATAGGACTGACCTCAGAAGTAACAGAGGTGATTCAGAAAAGTGATGGAAGTTAAAAGTTATTCTAATAATCTTGAGATATTTTAAAGGATTCTGGCTCCATAAAAGTATAAAATAAAAGTATACTGTCATAAACAAAGGAATAGAGAATGAAAAAAAATCCTTCCCTTCAAAATAATCTCAGAATAAATATCAGCTAGACAGGCTGAAGAAGACAGCTATAAGGCCCAAGGAATACACATACTGTAAACTGTTCCTTCTGTTCTTGAAAGTTTTTGATCTTGAAATCCTTTGTCTTCTTGATCTTTTCAGCGGTGTCTGATGTGCTCTGGCTGTAGTCACTTGCTGGAATGACAATGAGTCAAGGACCAAAAGGAAGCCACTCCCCACATACAAAGAGCTACTCTACTGCCATGTCCTTCAAAAGGTTAGAAGAAATAATACAGCTTTTGTAGAACTATTTCTAAGACTAAACATGGCAGGAAGGACTCCTTGGGCCACTCAATCCATCCAGAGGATGGGCAGAAAGAAGGGCAGTTGAAAAGACTCGAGTTTTTAGTCGAAAATAACAACCTCCCCCTTCACTGCCAATATATTTCCTTCTTCACTTCTGAAAAGCCAGAGAAATGAAATGGCTGGAACATATAAGATGCCTGGTGGAACCAGCAAATTTTAAGCAAAGTCATCCTTGCCAAGTCAATGTGCTCCTGGTCAATCGTTTGAAAATCTCCAGACAGGTACAACTCACCCAAGCTGGACCTGCTGCTGAACAGCTCATTACCACCCTCAGTGACACCGCTCAGAAAGTGGTCGCTGAAATTCACCGCCTTGTCAAGGTAAAGATTCTGGCCAATGACAAAATTCAAGCACAACAAATGATGAGGCTGCTGTTCCAGCAGAAAGAATGTAGTGCTCCTCTTTTTGTTTTTGTTTTTTAAGATTTATTTATTTATGCATACAAGAACTGGGGTACAGGTTAGAGATGTGGGGGGTGAGAGGTTTCACCAGAAGCAGAGTGGGGAATAGAACAGGCAGATCTACTGAAATACACTGCTGAGGGGAGCAGCGGGTGAGTCAGGAGAGGTCTGCTGCACTATGTGGGTTACCTCCTTGGCCGGGGATCGAACTCAAGCTGCAGTGGCTGCGGATTGTTTCATAGTGCTGTATCTTAACCCCTTGTGCCACCAGAGAGGCCCCTCCTCTTTTTGTTAATGACAGCTTTAGCTACACAATCAGCTTGAAACCTGGCTTCCTTCCTGATACCTCTCTCACCTCACTCTAATCTTGCGTTCATTTTGCCTCTTCACAGTTTTCTTAGTCTGGCCCCTCCTCTCCGTTACTACAGCCACAGCCCCCTCATCTCACACTGCAAAACCCTAACACGTTTCTGCCGACCCACCTTCCCTGTTATTCCTCAGTTGCCTTCACATAACTTAGAAGTAACTATCTCGTGTTCCTCACTCCTCTTCCCCTGAAGTACTTCCATGAGCCAAGCTCTGCTTTAGTCACACAACCTGAAACACAGCACTTAGTGGGTTTTTTGGTTTCAAAGAACCTTTGTGTGCATTAACCCACTGTATACTCCCAACCTCTCTTTGAGACAGTAGGGCCCATGCATCTCTCTTACTTTTAAAGACAATGCTTGCACATAGCCAGAGCCTAAAAAAGGCCAGTTCTCTGTCTTTTCCTTTCTTTCTTGACCTCTCTTCTTAATATATTAGTTATTCTTTTGAATATTTTGATTTCCTGTCCAGTCAAATTAAAGGTGCTGATAACAACCCATTAATGCTTGTCACACACTTACAGGGTCTGTGACAATGCCCAAACCCCATATATGAGGGCAGGTCAGGGGCCTCTCTGGTGGTGCAAGAGGTTAAGTCTCAGCATTATGAAGCTATTTGCAGCCCGAGTTTGATCCCTGGCCTGGGAGCTAACCCACATGGGGCAGCAGCCCTCTCCTGTCTCACCTGCTGCTCCCCTCAGCAGTATATTTTAGTGGATCTGCCTGTTCTGCTCCCTACTTTGTCTCTGGTGAATCCTCTTATCTCCCCACATCTCTGACCTGTACCCCAGTTCTTGTATGCATACATAAATAAATCTTTAAAAAAGAAAAAGAGGGCAGATCAAGGAGGACATGACCACAAAATTTGGTTTATTTTATATAGGCAAATAGATCAATTACATATCAGCAAGTGTTTCTGTGAGTATATCCTAAAACTACTTATATCACAGAACTGTCCTTGAACCACAGTGAATATAAATTAGTCTGAGGCTTACAGGACTAATAGAATGGGTGACAATTCCTGTTCTTACTGTATCTTTATGTACCTAAAAGCTGGCTTCTCTGAAGTTTAGCTCAGTTATTTACCTAATTTATGAAATTTTTGCCTGACCTACAGTGAAGTTTCACAATATTTGAAACTTTTCCTTTCTATGGATTATGAAGAGCCTTTCAATAAAGTACAAGCTACAATTTACTAGATCAACCAATTTTCAGACAAATAACTGCTAAAAATTTTACTTACCTTTTTTGAGACTTGACTATAGTTCAGCCTGATGCTAACTTCATAGCCATCTTGATGGACAGTAGCAGAAATAAGCTTTTAAAAAAGTATTAGAGAGAATTCACCACTGTGGTGTAAGTCTCAGTGCCCTGAGCAACATAAATTTAATCAAATATTTAATCAACACAAAAGAAGGGAGCAAAAGAGAAACAGAGGAACAATAACTAGATGAAACAGAACACATAGCAAAATGCTGGTGATATCTATAATTCCATAAATTATAAATGAACTCAATAAATACAGATGTTTCTTGACTTACAATGGGGTTAATCTTATAAACCCATTGCAAGTTGAAAATATCCTGTCAAAAATATATTTACTACACCTAACCTACCAAACACCATAGCTTTACCTACCTCAAACATGCTCAAAGCACTTACATTATCCCATTGTCGGGAAAAATCACCTAACACAAAGCCTAATTTATAAAGTATTGAATATCTCATGTAATTTATGGAGTACTGTACTGAAAGTGAAAAATAGATGCCCTGATTCAAAAGTTGAAGCACATTTTCTGCTGAATGCATTTTGCTTTCTCCCCATTACAAAGATGAAAATTTTAACATTGTTAAGTCAGGGACCACCTGTATTCTAATCAAAGAGCAGGCTTGATAAAGAAAGCAAGATCCAAATATTACTGTGCACAAGAGGCACACTTTCAGTAATCAGGCCACATGGCTGGATGTTATCACCTGGGAAAAGGTGTCCTAGGGTGCCAAGCCCTGGCAATCAAGGGTCAAGTATCATAGGTAAACGTTCTCTCTATAAGTACCAGGAGGAATTTACATTAAAGAAGGGGTCACAGATGCTTCAAGGATCAGAGAGTACATATTTTAAGGTTTGTGGGCCATATGATTTCTGCCTTGAATATTCACTATCATCATTGTAGCACAAAAGCAGCTAGTCAAAAAGTAAATGAACAAGTGTAGCTGTGAGCCCATAAAACTGTATTTATAAAACTGGGTGACAGGCTAATTTGTCCCACAGGCCATAGTTTTCAGACCCCTGGATTAGGCTAAAGAATTCACAAAATAGATTCTCAAAATAAACCATGCAATACTTGCCAATGAAACAGTTTCAATGTTGGCCTATTTGGTGACAGAGGAACAGAGAGGCTGGTTTTAGAAAAGTCTTTCTAACCTTACGACAGAGAACAAGGTCTTCTCATGCAGGTGCCTCTAAAATGGTGGGGTAACACCAGGAAAAGGGCATGGGGCTAGGGTCTGACAGAACTGTTTCAAATATGAATGCCCCAAAACTCAGCGGTACAGTCCTGGGCATATCACCAAAACTATAGGAGTCCATTTTCCTTGGTGGCAAATAAAGTTTATCCTGATTACTCACTGCAGTGTAAAATTGCACCCCAAACTTTGTGACATTAAATAACCACCATTTTATTATGTTCATGGACTCAGACAGGGTACAATAGGAAAAGCTTGTGTTTACTCCATATATCTGAATATTCAGCTAAGGAGACTCAAATGGCTAATGTGACTCAAGGTTTGGGGACCTTAAGGACCTGCAGTCTGGTCACTCAACTGCCTGGCCTTTTTTTTTTTTTTTTTTTAAAGACTTGTTTATTTATTTTATATACAAGCACTGGGTACAGTCAAAAGCGCGGGAGGGTGAGAGAAATCACCAGACAGAACAGGCAGGCTGACGAAGCACACTGCTGAGGGGAGCAGCGGGCGGCAGGAGAGGTCTGCACGCCATGTGGGACCCTCGCACGGAGGGCAGGGGATCGAACCGGCGCTGCAGAGGCTGTGGGCAGCTTTGCAATCCAGCGCTCAACCGCTGCGCCACCAGGGGAGGCACTCAACTGCCTGGCTTTTGAGCCCTTGTAACACCAGGATTGCAGCTGGGATTGCAGACAGATAGATGCACTTTCGTGCAACTATTCCACATGGAATAGTTTTCATGTACACTCATCTACATCAGGCAAAGTCAATGGAAGGAACTTCAACCTGGTCTCCTGGGATTATCTGGGATGGAAATTCGAAGCAGAGTTCACCTACCTTTCCCATCCTGGGTTCTGCAATCAAGGCGCGAAATTCAGGGTTATTCTGAGCGTAAGACCTGAGGTGAGCAGAGATGTGATCCAACTGTTTCCTCCAGTATCCTGAAAGGAAGAGAAATTATCCACATGGAAATTATCCACATGGTTATCTGAGACTAAGAAAAATGATAATGTTGAATGAACATGTGTTCTCAAAGAAGTCATTTTTCTGTGCCAAACCTTGTGATGTACTAGAATAGGTTCCACTTTTGTTCCCAGCTTCTTTTTACATGATTAATCATAGAATATTTTTTTTTTAATCTTAAATTTTATTTTTATATTCCCCCATACAATTGCAAACACCCCATTCTGACCACAATCCTTCCCCTCCCGCTCCCCACCCCCCAAAAAGTGTCTCTGGTTCATAGTTTTTTGTTGATTTTGATTTTCACTTTCTTATATTCATTTTCCTGGTCCCTTATTTAAGTTTTCTAGATTCCTGCTATGAGTGAGACCATCCGGTATTTTTCTTTTCTTTTTGGCTTATTTCGCTGAGCATGATCCCTTCCAGTGCCATCCATGTTGCTGCAAATTGCATGTGTTTATCTTTTTTGAATGCTGAGTAATATTCCATGGTATATATGTACCACATCTTCTTGATCCAGTCATCTACTTTTGGGCATTTGGGTTGTTTCCAAAGCTTAGCTATTGTAAACAGTGCTGCTATAAACATAGGGATGCAGGTGCTCTTTGGAATTGATGTTTCTGTGTCCTTTGGGTAAATACCTAGGAGTGGAATTGCTGGATCATATGGAAGCTCTATGTTTAGTAGGTCCAGAAATCTCCACACAGCTCTCCATAGTGGTTGGACCAGTTTGCACTCCCACCAGCAGTGCAGGAGAGTTCCTTTTTCTCCACACCCTCGCCAACATTTGTTGTTGCTAGTTTTTTTAATATGTGCCATTCTCACTGGTGTAAGATGGTATCTCATGGTAGTTTTGATTTGCATTTCCCTGATTACAAGTGATGTTGAACATTTTTTCATATGCCTGTTGGCCATTTGCATTTCCTCTTCAGAGAAGTTTCTTTTTAGCTCTTCTGCCCATTTTTTGACTGGATTATTTTCTTTGTTGTTGCTGAGTCTCATCAGCTCTTTGTAGATTTTTGTGATCAGTCCTTTATCATTAGTGTTGGGTGCAAAAATGTTCTCCCAGTTGGTGGGGTTTCTCTTTGTTTTTGTTATTGTCTCTTTTGCTGTGCAGAAGCTCTTTAATTGATGTAGTCCCAGCTGTTTATCTTTGTCTTCACTATCACTGCTTTGGGTGATGTGTCTGTAAAGATGTCTTTGATGTGCAAATCCCGTAGTGTTTCGCCTATATTTCCTTCTATGTATTTTATGGTTTCAGGTCTTATGTCGAGTTCTTTAATCCATTTTGAGTTGATTTTTGTGTATGGTGTGAGGTAGTGGTCAAGCTTCATTCTTTTGCATGTAGCGACCCAGTTTTCCCAGCACCATTTATTGAACAAACTTTCTTTGCTCCAATGCATAGTCTTTGCTCCTTTGTCAAAGATTAGTTGACCATAAATCTGTGGGTTTATTTCTGGATTTTCTATTCGATTCCATTGGTCTGTATGTCTGTTCTTGTTCCAATACCATGCAGTTTTGATGATTATGGCTTTGTAGTATAGTTTGAAGTCTGGGAGTTTGATGCCTCCATTTCCTTCTTTTTTTTTCAGTAGAGCTTTGGCTATTCGGGGTTTTTGGTGATTCCATATGAATTTCATCAATAATTGTTCTATTTCTTTGAAGAATGCCATTGAGATTTTGATTGGAATAGCATTGAATCTGTATATTGCTTTTGGTAGGATGGCCATTTTAATAATGTTTATTCTTCCAATCCATGAGCAGGGGATGTCTTTCCATTTCTTTGTGTCTTCTTCTATTTCTTTTAACAGTGTTTTATAGTTTTCTTTGTATAGGTCCTTTACCTCTTTTGTTAGATTTATTCCCAAATATTTGATTTTTTTTGTTTCAATAATAAAAGGGGTGGTTTTTTTGATTTCTTCTTCTTCAGATTTATTGTTTGTGTATAGGAAGGCTACTGACTTTTGCGTGTTGATTTTGTATCCTGCCACTTTACTGAACTGACTGATGAGTTGAATTAGTTTTTCTGTGGAGATTTTGGGGTTCTCTATGTATATTATCATATCATCTGCAAATAGTGATAGTTTGACTTCTTCTTTTCCTATTTGGATTCCTTGGATGTCTTTCTCTTGTCTTATTGCTCTGGCTAGGACTTCCAGTATTATATTGAAAAGCAGTGGTGAGAGTGGACATCCTTGTCTTGTTCCAGATCTTAATGGAATTGCTTTCAGCTTTTCACCATTGAGAATGATACTGGCTGTTGGCTTGTCATAGATGGCCTTTATGATGTTGAGGTATGTTCCTTGTATCCCAAGAATTTCAAGGGCTTTTATCATGAATGGGTGTTGCACTTTGTCGAAAGCTTTCTCAGCATCTATTGATATTATCATATGGTTTTTATATTTCTTTTTGTTGATGTGTTGGATAACGTTGATTGATTTTCGGATGTTAAACCATCCTTGTGCCCCTGGAATGAATCCAACTTGGTCGTGGTGAATTATCTTATGGATACATTGTTGGATTCTGATAGCTAAAATTTTATTGAGGATTTTTGCATCAGTGTTCATTAGGGAGATTGGCCTATAGTTTTCCTTTTTTGTGTTGTCCTTATTCGGTTTTGGTATTAGTGTAATGTTGACTTCATAGAACGTGTTTGGTATTGTCCCTTCCTTCTCAATTTTTTGGAAGAGTTTGTGAAGGACAGGCACTAATTCGTCTCTGAATCTTTGGTAGAATTCATTTGTAAATCCATCAGGTCCTGGGCTTTTGTTTTTGGGAAGGTTTTTGATTACCATTTCAATTTCGCTGCTTGTAACTGGTCTGTTTAGGTGTTCTATTTCTTCTTTATCTAGCTTTGGGTGATTGTAGAGTTGTAGGAATTTGTCCATCTCCTCTAGATTGTTGAACTTGTTTCCATAGTAGTTACTGATTATTCTTTTGATTTCTGCTGTGTCCGTTGTGATTTCTCCTCTTTCATTTATGATCCTGTGTATTTGTGCTTTCTCCCTTTTTCCTTTGTGAGCCTGGCTAGGGGTTTGTCTATTTTATTGATTTTTTCAAAGAACCAGCTCTTGGTTTCATTGATCTTTTGGATTGTTTTTTTAGTTTCAATTTCATTTATTTCTGCTTTGGTTTTTATTATTTCTTTTCTTCTACTGGATTTGGGGGTTTTTTGTTGTTCTTTTTCTAGATCTTTGAGCTTCGAGATTAGGTTGTTTCTTTGAGTTCTTTCTTGTTTTTTGATGTGAGCTTCTATTGCTATATATTTTCCTCTTATTACTGCTTTTGCTGCATCCCATACATTTAGGATATTGGTGTCCTCCTTGTCATTCAATTCAAAGAATTTTTTAATTTCTTCTTTGATCTCCTCATTAGTCCAGTGGTCTTCCAGTAGTGTGGCTTTTAATCTCCATGAGGTAGGATAGTTCCTTGCCTTCTTTTTATGATTTATTTCTAGTTTGATGCCTTCATGGTCAGAAAAGATGGTTGGTATGATTTCAATCTTGGTGTATCTGTTGATGTTTGTCTTGTGCCCCAGTATGTGATCGATCCTGGAGAATGATCCGTGTGCGCTTGAGAAAAATGTGTACTCCGTTTTTTTTGGGTTTAGTGTTCTATAGATGTCTGTTAAGCCCAAATGCTCTAGGTCCTTATTTAGAGCTTTAGTTTCTTTACTTATTTTTTGTCTTGTTGATCTATCCATTGTTGATAGTGGTGTGTTGAAGTCTCCCACTACATATGTGTTTTCTCTGATGTCTGTTTTCAGAGAGGACAACAGTTGTCTGATATATTTTGGTGCTCTTTCGTTTGGTGAGTATATGTTAATGAGTGTTATTTCTTCTTGAAGTATTGTCCCCTTAATCATAATGTAGTGACCATTGGGGTCTCTTTTTATTTTTTTGAGTTTGAAGTCTGTTTTATCTGATATAAGTATAGCTGTTCCTGCTTTCTTTTTTGGCCCATTTGCTTGTAGGATTGTTTTCCATCCTTTGACTTTGAGCCTATTTTTATCTTTTGTAGCTAAATGTGTTTCCTGGAGACAGCAAAAGGTTGGGTTTTGTTTCTTAATCCAGGCTGCAACTCTGTGTCTTTTTATTGAAGAGTTTAGTCCATTTACATTTAGAGTTAATATTGATATGTTAGCATCTGTATTTGCCATTATGTTTGTCTTTCCTTTGATTTTATTTATTCTTTTAATAACTTTTTTTTTTTTTGGTCTTCTTTCGTTGTTATTCATCCCTCTGAGGTTCTGGCTTTAGGATTCCTTGTAGTATTTTTTGGAGTGGGGGTTTATTCGTAATGAAATTCCGGAGTTTCTCTTTGTCTGGGAGGTCCATATTCTTTCTTCATGGAGGAAAGAGAGCTTTGCGGGATAGAGTATTCTTGGTTGGCATCTGTTTTCTTGGAGTCTGTTGACTATGTCCCTCCACTCTCTCCTTGCCCGTAGTGTTTCTTCAGAGAAGTCTGATGTCAGCCTGATTGGTTTTCCTTTGAATGTTATCTGTTTCTTCCCTCTTGTCAGCTTCATTATTTTTTCCTTGTCCTGGATTCTTGGGAGCTTTACTATTATGTGTCTTGCTGTGTTTTTCCTTTCGTCGTGGAAGTTTGGTGTTCTTCTTGCTTCTTGTATATCAATTTTCAGCTCCTTCTTCGCATTTGGGAAGTTCTCTTCAATTATCTCCTGGAATATTTTCTCTGTTCCTACATCTCTCTCCTCTCCTTCTGGAATTCCTATAACTCTTATATTTCCTTTCCTCATGGAGTCAGATAGTTCCCGAAGTCTTTCTTCATTCTTTTTCCTTCGTACTTCTCTTTCCTTTTCTGTTTTGGTTCTTTTTATTTCTGTGTCTTTAAGAGAACTTATTCATTCTTCCATTTCATCTATTCTGCTTTCCTTGCTTTTCCTGGAGTTCTTTAGTTCCTCCATTAATTCTTTGATCTCCTGCATTTCTTTTACTTCCCTCTTTAGGGACTCAATTTCATTCTTCTGACCATTGTTTTCCCTCTTTAGGGACTCAATTTCCTTCTTCTGATCTATCACTTTTTTAATCATGGCAATTTTAAATTCTCTTTCTGGAAGGCTCAGAAGTTCTTCCAAGTTACTGTCGTTGTAATCTGGAGGGTGGTTTTCTTTTTGTGGTGTGCTTCTTTCCTGAGGAGTTGTTAGGTTGCGTGTGGTTCTTCTACTCCCTACTGTCTGTTTTCTAATTTGTCGTATGCGTTGGGACACTGTGTTGCTCGGACTGACTGGCATCTTGGGTGAACTTCTCCGCTCCCCTCTGGCTCTTCCAGGAGCCATCTCTGTCTTCTGGGGGAGCTTTCTGCTGGTTTTAGGCAGTTTTTACTGAAGAAATGTCCCTGTTCTCAAATGGCGAAGCGGGATGCAGTCCCTGCGCCTCCGGTTTCAGGCACACTCTTCTGCGCACCCGGTCTGCCCCGGACGTGGGTGCCTGCTCCCTCTGTGGGCTCAGACTGCTGGTCGGAAGGGGCCTGGCGTGGAATAACTTCCCGGCTGGCCACTGGGTCCTCCAGAAGCCTTCTGCCCTTTTCAAGCAGTCTTAAGAAATTTCCTGTTTTATGGGGTGTTAGTGACTTTTCTTTTCCTGGTCGCTAGGTGGCGCCAGAGATCTCTCCTATTGTCCTTGGGGGGCTGTTTTTCGCCTCCCCCCCACCCCGTGGGACAGGGAACAGAGCGGGAATGGTAGGGTACACCTCAACAGCTTTGGGGTGCCGCGTCTGCCCTGCGCCCCACCGTCGCGGAGAACCCACGCCCCGAATTCTCGTGCCCCGGGTCTCAGTTCAAAGCCCTCAGTTCCAGGACGCGGGCTGCAGCCCAGTTCAGTGGCGCGGGAATGGCGCCTTTTGCACCACTCCCGTGCCTGGGTGCCTGGTTCCTGCTTACTCAGGGAGGGACCTTCACCTCAGTGAGGACCTCCGCCCGTCTCCCCGCAAGCCTAGGTCGCAGGCGCGGGTACCTGGGCAGCCGCGATTCTGGTCTGCACTTGCCCTTCAATCTCGCCGAGCGCGCTGCGTTTCCGCGCCAGCTTACCGGCAGCCCGGGCTGTGTGCGCGTCTCCCGGGGTCTTTGTTCTTCTCTAATGGCGCCCGGAGCCGTTCGCTCACCGCCGCAGCGGATCCTGCAGGGTTCTCCACAGCTCCCGTTCACGGGGTGTGGTGGCTGCAATAGTTCCTTTCCACTCACAGTCCCGCTTGCTGCGTCGTTTGCTCTTGTGGGCCGTTTTGGTTTGTTGTTTCCTCCTCTCTGCCGGTCGGAGAGTGCTGACTCTGTGGGCGGGGGAGGGGAGCAGGGTTCTGCGCTTCCCTCCCTTCTAGTCCTCTTTTATGGCAACTTTCTTCTTCGGGCAGTTTGCTGGAGTCACCCGTTTATCTTCCGTGTCCCAGTTCTCACTGGGACCTGCCGCTTTTCCTCCCTATTAACTTTTTTTAATGGGAGATCTTACTCGCAGCGTCTCCTCGCCGCCATGTTGCTCCGCCCCCCTGATTAATCATAGAATATTATACAATCTTAAAAGAACATGTTTTGATTGCCACATATGGGTCTATTTTACTTTCTTTTTAAAATAAATGAACCAATTTTAAATGTACACTTTGGGTTTGGGGAAGTATATACATCCTAATTAATATGCAGAATATTTCTGTCACTCTCTTCCAGACTGCATAGAATTTAAAACACATTTGAATTTATTGCCATCATTTAGAACTGTGGAGATTTCACCTGGGTCTAGATTTCTGGTTTCTTGTGTACAGGTGGGAGATGCAGCAGTGATGGGCCTGCATTTCTGCAGAGGCCTGGCTTCTTGAGTCAAAGGACAGCTGCCCACTTTGAACAGGGCAGGGGCCTTCCAGGTAGTCACAGTCCCTGAAGGTTCGGTTGTCTCCCTTTACTTCCCAGCTCAGCCCTGTGGATAGCAGTCTATAACCAGCATGGGATCCATTTTACCAATGTAGACACTAAAGCTGAGAACAATCTGGTGGCATTTCCAAGGTCACTCAGCATGGCTTAGTGGAAAGGGTACATGATGGATTCAGACAAGCCTGAATTAAATCTTAAATTTACCATGAACTGGCTTAGTGAACCTGAGTCAGACATTAAATCTTGTTAAGCCTTACTTTTCTACCTCTAAAATGGGACTGATACCTCTTACCTCATATGTTACTGTGACATCAAATAAAAGACCTAAGTGTCCCATTTTGGGTTCCTCTGACAGCAAAGCCTGAGACAATGATTTAGGACAGGTGTTTTCTTTCCAAGCAACCCTGGGAAGCACAAGTCATGGAGCAGCAAAACATGAAAAGAGTTAAGTCAATAAAGAATGTGTTAAAAGCTGGTTAATTTTATGGGCAGCTGGAGTTCTGACCTTCTGAGAACTTATAAGGAACCATGTAGAACATGCCTCAGGAGTGACCATTGCAAGGTACACACACTGGAGCATATTCATAATAGCTAACCAGTGACCACAGCTCAAATGTCCACCACCTGATGAGTGGATAAACAAATGTCCTATGTCCATACAGCAGAATATCATCTAGTCATAGAAACAAAAATGAAGTACTGAAATGTGCTACCTGGATAAAAGTTCACTTATACAAAGTGAAAGAAGTCATTTACAAAAGTCCATGTGTTACACACTTCCATTTTATATGTCCAGAGAAAGCAAATCCATAAAGACAGAAAAAAAGACTACTAGTTGCCAAGTACTTCGGAGAGAGCAGGAAAAGAGTAGCTGCTTCTAGAATTCAGGGTTTATTTTGGGGTGATGAAATGTTCTAGAAACATATAGTGGTGATGGTTGTACAAAATTGCTAATATACTAAATGTCAGTGAATTGTATATTTTAAAATGCTTAAAATGCTTACTTTTGTTATGTGAATTTTATCACAGAAAGAAAAAAGAGATAATGGTAGATAGCAATAATGACACAGACTCACAACACTTCTACCCTAACAGTAGAAATCCATATGTACTATTTGGTTTGTGAACTGGAACATGGGGCTGAGTCAAAACCTCAGAGTGCTAAAAGTTCAATGAAATGCTATTATTCATGCAAAGAAAAATAACTTGAAAAAAGAAAAATAAAGGAACTTCTTGTACATAAAACCTAAAGGAAGAAAAAAAATGTCATTTCTTTCAGAGAAAAGATGAGTTCCCTCCTGACTAGTATACATTTCTCCTCACCTCTTCCTGGACTGACAGCTGTCAGAAGAGGTTTGTGGTCACTCATCTTCTCCTGCCTCTGCTTTTGAGAAGCCATTTGCACTTCCTTTTTTGCGAGTAGCTTGCCAGATGGGTAGAAAAGACCAGCAGTCTGTGTGCCCACATCCTTCTTAGTCCCAGCATAAGATTTGGGCAAAGGAACACTTAGGGGCTGCCAGGCAGATCGGGGCTATAAGAGCAAGGCAGAACACATTTAAAAAAATTATAACACAATTGAATTAATTCTCCATTTTGCTCACAGAAAACAGTTCTAATCAGAAGTAAAAATACTACCAAGAAAATGTACTCCAATCTAAAAGGGGTTTTTCCACACCATTGCCTCATCATCCATGTTTCTGTCTTTCCAAAAACTCCCAGATTAATCTTTGAAGCCAGCCCCATTCCCGTGGCCATTTACAGTCTAAAACTCAGTAATCAGCTGGTGCTCCTGTCCTGCCACATGAGGCCTAGAAGACACCTGCTCTCTCAGCTCTAGTCCAGTGAGCACAGACTTTCCAATCCATCCACATGACTGGGCACAAACATCTCTGAGACACTTCAGTGCATCTGAACCTGGGGACTTGAGAGGACCACCACGTAAAGGTGTGTAGGCTGTGCACTGACAACAGCATTATTTCACCTAGAGGCATAAATGTTCACATGGTAGATGCCATACATTTGCATATTTATTAAACAATTTTTCTGGTAAATGGAAGGAAATTTCCAACAGATGGCAGTCAGGTTTATTGGGAAAAGAACACCTTTGCCTCATTTGCAAAAGGTGCCATATGGGCTATTGGCAATCCCAGGATCTGTAAGTCTTTTTTTTTTTTTTTTTTTTTTTTTTTTTTTTATTAAATTTTATTTTTATATTCCCCCATACAATTGCAAACGCCCCATTCTGACCCAATCCTTCCCCTCCCGCCCCCACCCCCAAAAAGTGTCTCTGGTTCATAGTTTTTTTGTTGATTTTGATTTTCACTTTCTTATATTCATTTTCCTGGTCCCTTATTTAAGTTTTCTAGATTCCTGCTATGAGTGAGACCATCCGGTATTTTTCTTTTTCTTTTTGGCTTATTTCGCTGAGCATGATCCCTTCCAGTGCCATCCATGTTGCTGCAAATTGCATGTGTTTATCTTTTTTGAATGCTGAGTAATATTCCATGGTATATATGTACCACATCTTCTTGATCCAGTCATCTATTTTTGGGCATTTGGGTTGTTTCCAAAGCTTAGCTATTGTAAACAGTGCTGCTATAAACATAGGAGTGCAGGTGCTCTTTGGAATTGATGTTTCTGTGTCCTTTGGGTAAATACCTAGGAGTGGAATTGCTGGATCATATGGAAGCTCTATGTTTAGTAGGTCCAGAAATCTCCACACAGCTCTCCATAGTGGTTGGACCAGTTTGCACTCCCACCAACAGTGCAGAAGAGTTCCTTTTTCTCCACATCCTCGCCAACATTTGTTGTTGCTAGTTTTTTAATATGTGCCATTCTCACTGGTGTGAGATGGTATCTCATGGTAGTTTTGATTTGCATTTCCCTGATTACAAGTGATGTTGAACATTTTTTCATATGTCTGTTGGCCATTTGCATTTCCTCTTCAGAAAGTTCTTTTTAGCTCTTCTCTCTCTTTTGCCCATTTTTGACTGGATTATTTTCTTTGTTGTTGCTGACTCTCATCAGCTCTTTGCAGATTTTTGTGATCAGTCCTTTATCATTAGTGTTGGGCAAAATGTTCTCCCAGTTGGTGGGGTTTCTCTTTGTTTTTGTTATTGTCTCTTTTCTGTGCAGAAGCTCTTTATTTGATGTAGTCCCAGCTGTTTATCTTTCTCTTCACTATCACTGCTTTGGGTGATGTGTCTGTAAAGATGTCTTTGATGTGCAAATCCCGTAGTGTTTCGCCTATATTTCCTTCTATGTATTTTATGGTTTCAGGTCTTATGTCTAGTTCTTTATCCATTTTGAGTTGATTTTGTGTATGGTGTGAGGTAGTGGTCAAGCTTCATTCTTTTGCATGTAGCGACCCAGTTTTCAGCACCATTTATTGAACAAACTTTCTTTGCTCCAATGCATAGTCTTTGCTCCTTTGTCAAAGATTAGTTGACCATAAATCTGTGGGTTTATTTCTGGATTTTCTATTCGATTCCATTGGTCTGTATGTCTGTTCTTGTTCCAATACCATGCAGTTTTGATGATTATGGCTTTGTAGTATAGTTTGAAGTCTGGGAGTGTGATGCCTCCATTTCCTTCTTTTTTTTTCAGTAGAGCTTTGGCTATTCGGGGTTTTTGGTGATTCCATATGAATTTCATCAATAATTGTTCTATTTCTTTGAAGAATGCCATTGAGATTTTGATTGGAATAGCATTGAATCTGTATATTGCTTTTGGTAGGATGGCCATTTTAATAATGTTTATTCTTCCAATCCATGAGCAGGGGATGTCTTTCCATTTCTTTGTGTCTTCTTCTATTTCTTTTAACAGTGTTTTATAGTTTTCTTTGTATAGGTCCTTTACCTCTTTTGTTAGATTTATTCCCAAATATTTGATTTTTTTTGTTTCAATAATAAAGGGGTGGTTTTTTGATTTCTTCTTCTTCAGATTTATTGTTTGTGTATAGGAAGGCTACTGACTTTTGCGTGTTGATTTTGTATCCTGCCACTTTACTGAATTGATTGATGAGTTGAATTAGTTTTTCTGTGGAGATTTGGGGTTCTCTATGTATATTATCATATCATCTGCAAATAGTGATAGTTTGAGTTCTTCTTTTCCTATTTGGATTCCTTGGATGTCTTTCTCTTGTCTTATTGCTCTGGCTAGGACTTCCAGTATTATATGAAAAGCAGTGGTGAGAGTGGACATCCTTGTCTTGTTCCAGATCTTAATGGAATTGCTTTCAGCTTTTCACCATTGAGAATGATACTGGCTGTTGGCTTGTCATAGATGGCCTTTATGATGTTGAGGTATGTTCCTTGTATCCCAAGAATTTCAAGGGCTTTTATCATGAATGGGTGTTGCACTTTGTCGAAAGCTTTCTCAGCATCTATTGATATTATCATATGGTTTTTATATTTCTTTTTGTTGATGTGTTGGATAACGTTGATTGATTTTCGGATGTTAAACCATCCTTGTGCCCCTGGAATGAATCCAACTTGGTCGTGGTGAATTATCTTATGGATACATTGTTGGATTCTGATAGCTAAAATTTATTGAGGATTTTTGCATCAGTGTTCATTAGGGAGATTGGCCTATAGTTTTCCTTTTTTGTGTTGTCCTTATTCGGTTTTGGTATTAGTGTAATATTGGCTTCATAGAACGTGTTTGGTATTGTCCCTTCCTTCTCAATTTTTTGGAAGAGTTTGTGAAGGATAGGCACTAATTCGTCTCTGAATGTTTGGTAGAATTCATTTGTAAATCCATCAGGTCCTGGCTTTTGTTTTTGGGGAGGTTTTGATTACCATTTCAATTTCGCTGCTTGTAATTGGTCTGTTTAGGTGTTCTATTTCTTCTTTATCTAGCTTTGGGTGATTGTAGAGTTGTAGGAATTTGTCCATCTCCTCTAGATTGTTGAACTTGTTTCCATATAACTGTTCATAGTAGTTACTGATTATTCTTTTGATTTCTGCTGTGTCCGTTGTGATTTCTCCTCTTTCATTTATGATTCTGTGTATTTGTGCTTTCTCCCTTTTTTCCTTTGTGAGCCTGGCTAGGGGTTTGTCTATTTTATTTATTTTTTCAAAGAACCAGCTCTTGGTTTCATTGATCTTTTGGATTGTTTTTTTAGTTTCAATTTCATTTATTTCTGCTTTGGTTTTTATTATTTCTTTTCTTCTACTGGTTCTGGGGTTTTTTTGTTGTTCTTTTTCTAGATCTTTGAGCTTCGAGATTAGGTTGTTTCTTTGAGTTCTTTCTTGTTTTTTGATGTGAGCTTCTATTGCTATATATTTTCCTCTTATTACTGCTTTTGCTGCATCCCATACATTTAGGATATTGGTGTCCTCCTTGTCATTCAATTCAAAGAATTTTTTAATTTCTTCTTTGATCTCCTCGTTAGTCCAGTGGTCTTCCAGTAGTGTGGCTTTTAATCTCCATGAGGTAGGATAGTTCCTTGCCTTCTTTTTACGATTTATTTCTAGTTTGATGCCTTCGTGGTCAGAAAAGATGGTTGGTATGATTTCAATCTTGGTGTATCTGTTGATGTTTGTCTTGCGCCCCAGTATGTGATCGAGGATCTGTAAGTCTTTTAATCTGGGTTAAGAAGGTCATGAACACTCTAAAAATGAGTGCAAAGTTGCTGAGTGCATGTGCAGTCTCTCTTCATAATCTTCAAATTCTTCTAATGAAGAGATGAGAAGAAACCTGAAAAGTCTCTATGAGCTTAAAGAAATTCATACAAAGATGGTTAGAAAGTGAGGTCTTCTGAAAACAACTTTGTGAGATTTTTCTCAAACTAAGGCTCGTTGTTAACAATGATAAGAGCAATTTTATATACCTGATGTATGTTTTCTAAAATATAAAAGAGCAGGGTAAAAGTCCTAGGGTACCTTATAAGAAATTTCAGAAAAGGGAAACATGCTATCCCATGTATTTTAAATTCACTTCTTGCTAATGACATTGTATCCATTGCCTTGCAAATGTAATTAGGCCCCAAGTTACTATAGATAAATGCATATGTAGATATTTAACTTCTGAAGAACTCACCTGAGTGTACCTGAATCGACTGAACTTTACACATTGAAATAATGGTAGTTCATATTTTGTCAAAAGCCCATGTGAAAGGTCTAAATGTTTGGCTCTCTTTCACTGGGTTGATTCATAGGGTGGAATACACAAATTCAGAATCACCACCTCTTGGCACTGGTTCTTACTACAGAGGAAGCCTCACCTTAGCAAAAGGGCCCGATTCTCCAGCAGCCAGAGTCAGACTGTTGTCCATGCTAAGTCTTGTCAAATACTTCACATAAATACCACAGGAGCCACAGAATCGGGCATATGGGTGATTGCTGGCCCCACATTTAGGGCAAACAGAGTAGCGTACAGAAGAGCCAGGCTAGAGGATAAGAAATATTTTTATGTTTCTATGAAAATTAGATTCATAATTTTCCCGTATATCAATTATTCCCATATTACACAGTCTCCATACTGTCTGACCCAACAGTTCTCTCTGCTAGAATTTTTCCTAATTACAGTTAAGTACACAAAGAAGTATATTCAAGGCCATTCCCTGCACGATTAAGAGGAGAAAACTGGAAACAACCTAACTGTTCATCAGTAGGGGATGGCCTAAGTATACACAGTACATACAGACAGTGGAATATTATGGAGCTTCTGAAAAGAATGAGAAGAGAGCTGACATGATACACTCTTAGGTGAAATGCCAGTTTACTTATTAACACATTGAACGGCCTGAAGAATACCTCAGAAACTGAGAAGCAGTGATTGCTTCTGAAAAGAGGAGCCGTGGGACTGGGATCACAAGGGAGACTAACCCTTGTATATAAACCTTTTGTATTTTGCACACAACACTTTTTCAAATAAAAAAATACATAATTTTGAGCATTTTATTTAAAAGGCTGGCAAACAGGCAACTCATAAAAGGCAGATAATAGAAATAACATCAATAAATGAGTGAAAAAATCTAACCTTAAAGAAATGTAAATCAAAACATTTAACAATGAGAGATCATTCTTAATTGAAGAGAATTCATTGTCTCTGTCTCCAGTTTCTTAGGTAAATAAGTACCAGTGACCAAACCCTAAGAAGTGATTTCTGAAAGGCTGTGGAAGAGAAGCCTGGTTCTTTCTAGGGTGGAGGTGAGGTGCTCAGCAAAGCTCAGTTTAAGAATACCCACCATGGCTCCACACCAGTCACAGACGCTAGCTTCCTGGTGATTCTGGCGATCACATTTGAAGCAGGAAATGGTCTCCCCTTTCTGTGTAGGCGTAGGAGGGGCTTTATCTCCCCTGTACAGGGACTGGTGAACACAAGGGTATTTATAGGCAGATCAATACTATAAGTCTCCAATTCCCCTCCCATCCAGAAAAGAAGAAAGCCCCAAATCAATGAAAGTTCTTGGGAATATAGTATTTTTACCCCAAAGAGTAAAACTATGATGAAGTTAATTAATAAATTAGTACAAAGAGCATGCATTCTTCACAGAAAGTCAATGAAACTGGTGCCTACCACATTTTGATATTTCTCAGTATCTTTAATACTAAAGGTAGCAAGTCAGTGTTGATTTACGATAACTATGAATAAAGTTGTGAGGTTCCCCAAGTGGCAATATTGAGGTTGCTCTTACGTTCTGAGGGGTTTTGGCTTCCATCTGGGCATGTGAATTTATTTTCCACTTCTATCACATAAAATTAATTGCTTTATTTTGTGGAAGGAAACAGAATTGTTTTGTGAGAATTTCTGAGACTTGGTTAGGTGGATTAGCCTCTTCACTCCTATTATTTACTCGCTATTATCTAGTAAAAGATTTTCTCATCTTCCAAAAGAGAATGGCTAGGATTCATAAATGCTCTCTGAGGCACAAGAGAAGGTAAGACCCAAAATCTGAGCACAGATTATCCGACTCTGAAGTCTGACTTATTCATGAATCCACTCAGTCATGCAACAGCTTCCCTACACGTTTGTAAAGGGATTTCAGATGGTTAGTGGCAATAAGCATGTAGGAATACTTAACACAGGCTCAACCTCCATTTGTCAGTTTATTTCCTTCTCATTGTGTTTTCCACTAGATTCTTACTTCCTTAATGAAAAGGACTATCATTCCACAGTTTTTTCTCCACTTAACATAGCACCTGGTACTTTGGCATATGAGAGTCATTCAAATAGTTGCTGAATGAATTTAATTAATGAATAATTGGTTTAATTGATAAATGACTGTGTACACTGCCACATATTCCATGTGTAATACTAAGAAAGCACATATTGGGCAAGATGTTTTCTAAGGGGCCTCCCTGGTGGCGCAGAGGTTGAGTGCTGGCTTGTGAAGCTGCCCGCAGCCTCTGCAGCGCAGGTTCGATCCCTGGCCACCTGCAAGGGTCCCACATGGCGTGCAGACCCCTCTTGCTGCCGGCTGCTCCCCTCAGCAGTGTACTTCGTCAGTCTGCCTGTTCTGTTCCCTGCTCTGGCTCTGGTGAGTTCTCTCACCCTCCCATGCTTCTGACTGTACCCAGTGCTTATATAAATAAATAAATAAATCTTTAAAAAATTTTTTAATTTATTCTACTATTGAAACAGGGTTGTGATATAAAACTTGCTAATCTGGGTTTCATTGAAATGTATCTACCTACCGTTCTACTGGACTTTTAAAATGTAACACTGCATTAAAAAAGAAAGTTATTTTACTCCACTCACACAAATGCTACTTAACAAAGAAAAGACATCAAGGTATCAGATGGACTTGCATGTTACTTCTATGATTGCATGCTGATGATAAATGATCTCATTGTGACATCTACTCTGACATACCCTTCAGACAGAAGTAAAACTTTGAAAAAAAATTCAATTTTGTGATCATTCTTGAAACAGCTTTGTTGATAGATGAGACCCAGAAACAACTATGTTACTGACAGTTAATAAAATAAATTTAAATTGTTTTACTACTTATAACAGGATACCTGAGAATATTTGAGAATATAATTCTTTTGTGTGGCAATTTAAGTCATTAGCAAGATCAGTCCAAGAGGGTCTCCCTTGTGGTGCAAGGGTTAAAGACAGCGCTATCAAGCTATTGCCAAACACTTCAGCATGAGTTCGATCCTTGGCTGGCCAGGGAGCAACCCACATGGCACAGCAGACCTCTCTTGTCTGGACTGCTGCTGACCTCAGCAGTGTATTTCAGTAGATCTGCCTGCTCTGCTTCCCACTTTCTCTGGTGAATCCTCTCACCCTCCGAACCTCTGGCTTACACCCCAGTTCTTGTATGCATAAATAAATAAATCTTGAAAAAAAAAAGGTAAGTCCAAGAATGTCCAAGTACTACTGTTTTCTTTTTTATACTTTTTCAGTGTCATTTGTTCTCTGAGATTGCCCTGGAAAATTATAAAGAGTAATTTTAGGGAGGAAGAGTGACATAAAATCTGAAAACATTCCAAGTCAGAAATACCAATAAAAAACTACACTAAAATTTCATCAGATTTGATTTGGAAATAATTATGTATTCTTATTAAAATTTCCAGCTGATTAGTATGTTTTTAGGCTCAGTTCTGAAGAAGAAACACATATAACATATATTTTTTTTTAAAGCTACAGATTTTCCTTCTGGTGATGGCAGAATAATGACTCCCATACAGCAAACAACTACAAAACTGCTATTAATATATGTAGGTACTGGAGAAGCAAACCATTATAGCCAGTACCCACAAAAGGGCAGCTGCACAGAGTTAGTTCCCATCTTCATGGCTTTAGCCTGCCGCTCGGGGCTGTCCACATTGTGCATGTGAAGTGGTGGGAAAGGGAAGTATTTCTATCTAAGAGAACCAGAAATCTGTAGCTGGGGAATATTTGGCTAGTGAAGAGGCAGGGAGCTCCCCAGGAAAGAAAAGAGACAGGTAGGGGAATTCCCAAATTTTGTGCACAAACATCTCTTACTGACCTCTGAACAACACATGTGTAGAACACTCAAAGGAGCTCAGCTAAAGACAAAAACACTTGAACTGAGACCAGACTGCTCCTTTCGCTCCCGCCACCAAAAAAACAAAAACCAAAAACAAAACACAATTTTCTTGTGTTTTTTGGTATCTCCCAGAATTTTAGATTGTATCCTAGCATTATAAGTGTTTAGTTGTGATTCTTTTGGATTCTATTACTATTCTCTGATGAATGCTGGGGATTTGTTGTTTGTTTTACTTTTTTTTTGTTTTGACTTAGCAGGCAATAATAAGCTTATATGCCTGGTTTAGTGAATGCACTGCCTGGAATGAACTAGATCAAATGCCTCTTAAAAGAAGTGAAAAATCAAATGAGTTCAACCATGAGATGAATTCGATATTGGAACCAGCAACCAAGTTTTGAAGCACACATTCTTCACATAATGAATATAAGGATAGGAAATTTCAAGAAAGAAATGTAAACAATAAAAATTCTGGAATGGAAAGATACTTGATATTAAATATCTACTGAATGTACTTACTAGCTAAAAGGATATGATAAGGAAAGACTAAGAGAATGAAGATAGTAAATTTATAGTTTATGTTAAAAAAGAAGAAAAATTCAAAAGCAATGATCTTAATTCTCACCTTAAGAAATTAAAAAAGAGGGCCTCCCCGGTGGTGCAGCAGGTTGAGCACAGCGCTGTGAAGCTACCCGCAGCCTCTGTAGCGCAGGTTCGATTCCCGGCTGGCCGGGCCGGGGAGATTCCCAATGGTGAGGCAGACCTCTCCTGTCTCACCCGCTGCTCCCTTCAGCCATGTACTTTGGTCCTTCTGGCTGTTCTGCTCCCTGCTCTTTCTCTGGTGAATTCTCTCACCCTCCCGCACCTCTGGCCTGTACCCCAGTGCTTGTAGAAAAAAATAAATCTTTAAAAAAAAAAAGAAATTAGAAAAAGATAAAATTAAATCCAAAGCAAACAGAAAGAAGGAAATAAGAGTAAACATTAAAAAAAAAAGGCAATAAAGCATAGAGAAAGCCAATGAACCAGAAGAAAGTTCATTAAAAAGATCAACAAAGTTGATGTTTCTAATAGGAGAGGAGGAGGTGGTTATGGGGAGAACACAAGTTATAAACAGCAGGAATGAAAAAGGGAATATCAATACAGATCCTGTAGACATTAAAGGGAATTTCATAATAAAATATCTGATAATATCAAGTGTTGGTGACAATGTAAAGAAAGTAGGATCTTTGCATTTTGCTGATAGGAATGCAAACCAGTATAGTCATTTTGGAAAAGAGTAAGTAGTATCTTCATAAAATTAACCATGAGCTTAGGTAGGACCCAATAATTCTATTCATTGGTATTTACCCAAGAGAAATTAAAATTATGTCTACACAGGCCTCCCTGGTGGCACATGGGTTAAGATGCAACCCATGAAGCTGTCCGCAGCCACTACAGCATGAGTTTGATCTCCGACCAGGGAATTACCCACATGGCACAGCAGACCTCTCCTGACTCGCCTGCTGCTCCCCTCAGCAGTGTACTTCAACCAACGTGCCTGTTTTGTTCCCTACTCTTTCTCTGGTGAATCCTCTCATCCCCCCACCACAGCACCTCTGGCCCGTACCCCAGCTCTTGTATGCATAAAAATAAAATAAATCTTAAAAAAAAAATGGGCCTCCCTGGTGGTGCAAGGGGTTAAGCACCGCACTATGAAGCAGTCAGCAGTTTCTGCAGCAGGAGTTGGATCCCTGACCGGCCAGGGAGCTACCCACATGGTGAAGTAGACCTCTCCTGTCTCGCCCGCTGCTCCCCTCAGAAGTGTATTTCATCAGTCCATCTGCCTGTTCTGTTTCTCACTCTGTCTCTGGTGAATCCTCTCACCTCCCTGCATCTCTGGCCTATACCCCAGCTCTTGTATGCATAAATAAATAAATCTTTTTAAAAAATTCTGTGAAAGACAAAACCATAATGTCAAAAGAGATTAGTGTTTTCTGGGGCTATTGCTCAGGAGAGGAGTTTCTATGTAAAGGGACAGGAGATACCTTTTAAATGAAATGAAACTATTCTATACATTCACTGTGGTGGTGGTTAAAATAACTGTATATAATTACCAATATTTATTAAACTGTAAAATTAACATATGTGAATTTTCTTGTATATAAATTATATCTCAATAAAGTTTGGAACATGAACAGTTGTTTCAAATCAGTAATTAACCATAACCTTAAAAGATATCAAATCTAACTCTCCTGTTAGGGGCTGAATTGTGTTTCCTTCAAAAAGATATGTTGGAGTCCTAATCCCCAGTACCTCAGAATATGACCTTATTAGGAAATATGATCTTTATAGAGATTCTCAAGCTAAAGTAAGGTATTAGGTGGACTTAATCCAGATGTCTTTATTAAAAAAAATCTGAACACAGAGACAGATGCACACAGAGGGACAATGATGTGAAAACACAGGGAGAAGGCAGCCATGTGAATAGAGGGATATACCTACAAGCCAATGGGAGCTTGAGGCTACCAAAAGCAATGAGAAAGGCAAGAAGCAGTTCCTTTCCCAGAGCATGACAGAGAGCATGGCTTTGCTATTACCTTAATTTTGGACTTCTGGCCTCCAGAAGTATGAGACAATAAATTTCTGATGTTTTATGCCATTCTGTGTGTGGCACTTTGTTTTGAAACCCCAGGAACCAACATACCCCCATTTGATACTAAACATACTGACCACAATAATCATCATGTTTGTTCAGTTTTGCCAAGGAACCTCTCTGGAAATATAACAACTCCCACTAGTAGAAAATATATAATAGCTCCAAGTAGCAAGTTATTTTCTTTAAACTTTGGTAGTAAGTGCCAAATTCTCTTTGGTATTGTCATTGGAAATAAATTGTAAGAGCCTATTCTTTATCATAAGCATTTTGTAAATACAAATCTGATCATCTAAACTGAACACATTCACTGTATTCAAGTTGCATGTATTCCTCCTCCTTCACTTTAAACATTCAAAGGAAGCTGGCAGGAGATCCAAGAAATGGGCACCCACCAAGTTCTCAACTCTCAAAAACAACATGTGCTTATGTGCTTGATAAACACATACCTGACCATGAATGAAATGTGAATGGGCTCACTTCCCCACTGGCTACTGCCAGGCTTCCATGCAAAGTTACTTAATGTAATTATAAGAATTCACTGAGGGCCTCCCCGGTGGCTCAGTGGTTGAGCGCTGGGTTGCGACGCTGCCCGCGGCGTCTGCGGCGCCGGTTCGATCCCCGGCTGCTCCCCGGCCACCAGATGAGGGTCCCACATGGCGCGGACCTCTCCTGCCGCCCGCTGCTCCCCTCAGCAGTGTACCTCGGTCCTTCTGCCTGCTCTGCACCCCGCTTTGGCTCTGGTGAATTCTCTCACCCTCCCATGCTTCTGACTGTACCCAGTGCATGTAAACAAAACAAACAAACAAATAAAAATAAAAAAAAAAAAAAAGAATTCACTGAGTTTACTGAATCCCCTTGAAGTTAAAACTTTGAAAGCAATTTTGTAGTAATTAATATATACTGTTCTTTCCACATATAGATGTATTGTTTTAAGTTTCAGTGTTTCTTTCAAAAAAAAAAAAGAAGAAGCTTGAGGGAAGGGGGGGCTCTCTCTACACTTCCACTCCCCTGGCCTCCACAAATTATCATGAACATGGAACATTTAGCAGCCACTAAAGATGGACTGGTGCATGCAGTGAACCTACCTCTTGTGCTGAAGGTAGGGCTCCCTCACAGGTGACACAGTGTTTCAGGTTAGCAGGATTTCCTGTGCCACAGGCACGGCAGATTACTTTCTCCTTGAAAACAGAGAATAAGAAATACATGTTTCTCTGAGAAAATAACTGTGCAAAGAAATAATCAAGCAGTCTTTTCAATTAGTCAGCAATTAGAGCCTATTTTAACAAGGGAATCCTGAAATTGGGTTGGTTTATTACCATATAACTAGTGTCAAATTGAACATACTTCTAAAAGAAACAAAACCCAAAATGGACATTTGGTTTTTTTCCTTGTAGAAAATGTGATGGTTGATTCTACCTCTCATGGCTTGAATGATAAACAGAAAGGTGCCCAAGCAGGAAAATTTTACCTATGTTCACAGGAAACTTAGTTCTTGGACTGAGGTTTACCTCATGAAGCTTTATGTCAAATATGAATTTAGTAATGCTCTGCAGTATCTCACTTGGAAAAGTGAAAAGACTGCCTTAAAAAACAAATAGTATGTGAAACTTTCAGAGTCAGCAACCTGGAGATAAGATGCAATACAGGAAAAAACAAAAGACAAAGAAATAATGGTTAGAACAGTCTAACTAGAGTTCAGCTACCAGAGGTTTGTTCATATCTGTTTAGTCACTGAACCATCCTGAACTATCAAGATACTATCTTCTTCAATCGCCAATGACCAGTGACACTTAAATGTTCCTTTCTACTGTAAGACCTTGTAAAGTTGGTACAACTAAAGAGAAAGATCAGGAAAAGATTTGCAACAAATCTAAACAATTCCGTGTACTCAACACAGTCACTGGAGTAAAACTTTCTTACAAACTTATACTTCCAGTGACACCAGGTAGGCCTGTGAAGTCCCCCTGCCTTCCAAAGTCTGCCTACATCCATTTTAGTAGGAGACGCTGAGGTCTTCCTCAGAACTTGAGACAACTCAGAAAGCCAACAGTGCCCATGCCAGAAAATTCCTAAAGCGCAGATACAACTGGCTGCTATCCAAAATGGCAGAGTTGCTCTCAAGGGAGACACTTCCTGGTTCCTACATTCTTCCAGGTTGCTTAAAGCCAGAGCATTACTGTGAGATTAGGACTGCAATCTTGCTGAAGAGCTTGCATCAGAAAAGATCTGATGAAACCCATCGAGAAGTGAAACAAATTCCCTGTCCATGTGTAAAAAAAATGAGATCAAACAAAAAATAATCTTGCTGTTTGTGCAGAAATACATAATCTAGAACGAGAAGACTAGAAATCAAGTAAACTACTTACTTATTCAGTCCAACAGGTTACCTCATGACCCTCACCTTGCAGGGCTCACAATTCAAAACTAGTTAAATGGCGCTAGGGTAAGGGTGGGGGCGGGGAGAGAGTACCTAATATCTAGGTATCCTCATTTTACCATGTATATGTATACTAAAATATCACTTTAAATATATAAAATGTTTACTAAAACCAATAAAATAAAAATTTAAACTAGCATATCATAACTTTGCCCAATCCAAACTGTCTAGTCACAACCCTGCCTTGCAAAATTCTTTCTTAAAAATTTTAATTAACTATTTTTTAGAGCAGTTTTAGATTCACATCAAAATTGGATGGAAATTACAGCGGGTTTCCTTATGCCCCTCATCCCCCCTTATACACATACACATTTACAATCTACCCCATTATTGATACCCTGTACCAAAGTGGTATATTTGCCATAACCAAAGAACTCTAGTGATGCATCATTATCACCCAAAGTCCATAACTTAACTTAGGGTTCACTATACCCTTCCCTGCTTTCTCCCTTCTGAGATACTACTTAGAAATACTAAGTCAAAGTTGTGGTCTGTCTTACTATTAGGTTCAATAAATATAGCTCTCTTAGTCAACAGGTTTTTCCAGTGGCTTTTGACACCATGCCATGGCACACATTCTTGAGAGCAGTGACCATGACCCATAGACAGAAATACTTTTATATTATAATCAATACACTCAGAGATTCATATGTGTTCACAAGGATGATTTGGTGGGATTGAAGACACCATCTAACCGCCTTAAAGAGGATGCTAAACGTCTATGATGAAGACTTTAAAACAAAGTCAGTACCCTTGTTTGCCATCTCATCCACACGTTTGCAACAAATCTAAGCAATTCAGTGCACTCAACATAGTATCTGGAGTAAAACATTTTCTTAAAAAGTAATTAAAAGATGAGACCAAGTGATCATTTCTCTCCCAAAAAATTGCATTTAAAAAGGATTATTCCTGTATTTAACGATACTAGTTATATAAAAGTTCTGTGTTCATCCTCAATTTGGATTTCACAAACTGAAGGAAAATGCTTACTTATACCATTTTACCTCGGTGCCTTTCTCAAACTTGGAAGACCTCTACATTTCAAAGACTGAGGGTGGCATGATATATATTGAACTTGGCTCACACAACTAACATTTACCCCAATTCCACCTGTCTGTAATGGTTCAAAGAGTTTGGCATGATGAGACCTTCAAACACCCTGAGTAATATAATAATAAGAACAGGTTCTGCTGAGATTGACAGAACAGTAACAATAACAGTGGCTTGAACAAAAGATTTCTCTCTCTCTCCTGTATTACTTTGGAGGGCCTCCCTGGTGGCGCAGGTGGTTGAGCGCCTCACTGTGAAGCTGTCTGCAGCCTCTGCAGCGCAGGTTCAATCCCAGCCAGCCAGTAAAATCCCACATGGCGAAGCAGACCTCTCCTGTCTTGCCTGCTGCTCCCCTCAGCAGTGTATTTCATCAGTCTGCCTGTTCTGTTCCCCACTTTGTCTCTGGTGAATCCTCTCACCCTCCCGCGCATCTGGCCTGTACCCTGGTTCTTGTATAAAAATAAATAAATATTTTAAAAAAAAAAAAAGTTTGGAGACAAGGCTCCCGGGCTATATTGTGGTTTTCTATGGTGACTAAAGTTTCTAAAGATTGGAAATAGTCATCTAACAAAAAAAAATTGTACATTTTCATTTCTCTAATTGTGGTCCAGTCAAACAAAATCTCATTTCTGTAGGTTTACATACCCTGGGACACTTTAGAACTTTTCACAGTGAAGGGGAACTTGGAGGTGGAAGAAAAAGTGGACTTATCTTTTCTCTCATAAAATTCAATACATTTTGACCATATAGAATTTACAAGGTCATTTTAGGAGGGTTATAGCTCTAACTGTACATTAAGCCCAGGCAATTCTCTTATTGTTAAAAATTCTTGCCATTTTTTTCTCTAGTCACATTTACTTGAAATTAAAAAGTGGGTGTCCAGGACTTTAAATCGAAAAATGCAGAAAAGATATAGTTGTATGTTCAATGACTCTGCCAAAAATTTTTTCACAGTATGATATGATTTGTTTAGCAAAGTTCTGATATTTAACTTTGTAATATATGTGACTAACTGAAGCTATTAGTTTCTACATGTTAAAGATCCATAATTAAAAGTAAATAAAACCATGAAACCACCTTAAGGACAAGATTATAAGTCAATATTAATTGCAACGTTCACATTTAAATGATGAAGTAAAAAATCTAAGTTAGCAATAGCGCAACTTGTTTTCAAATCTATTTTAGAAATTGGATAGAAAACATGTTTCTGCATATCCCTCTTCACATTATAGATTCTGTTAGCAAGTTAAACTCTTGGGTCACATACCTTTACAAAAATTGGAGTGGGTTTTGTGCACAGACACCTGATTATCAACTGTTAGCCAAATTCATTAGTGGAAGAAAGACATTTAATTTCTGTATTTTTTATTCATGTTTTGACCACATTTCATTACCTTCAGGTGGAGGCTGGCCTGTGGCTGCAGCTGTAGAGCAAGAGGAGCCTCACATACCACACAGATGGGTGTGTTCATGGGTACCAGGCTTCCACATTCTGCACATAACCCCATCTGCAGAAAGAAAGAGGTCAGGTTTGTCTTCAGAGGCAAAAAAATGGAAATTTTAAAGTAGATCTTAAAATGTAAGGTTAATTTGCTTTTGTAAAATGTTTTAAAGCTAATTATCTTTACTCCTATTCTTATTAAGAGTAAAAATGCATTTTATTACAGAAAACAGAAGTATAATAAAAAGAAAACTTTATTTTACAGCATGAGTCAGTGAGAAGTTGACAAATCCTTTTCCTGAAAAGCAATTACAGAGTTGGACAAAATTGCCAAAAAATCACCATTTCTGAATCAGAAGGTGGGCCAAACACAGGCTGAAAAGAATAGAACTTCAGATATGAACACGTCTTGTGGTTCTTGTATAAGGTTGCTGCCATCCTCCTTTAATCCTATCAATGTGATGGCTCCACTATGGCCGGACAGGCTATGAAAACCAGCAGTTGTGTGGCTCTTGATGGGCAGGCCTCACTTGACTTGGAGCACTGGAAAGGTGATGACATTAGTGGCAAGTAAACAGGTAGAGTCAGTGGCTCCACTAGCCTGACATCATGGTCCTGTTTGGGACAGTGAATGGATCAGCATATTATTCAAGGATTTAACAGGGAGTTGCAAAAACAGGAGGCTCAATAAATTCTCTACATATTCTTGGTTGACTGAAGGTTATGTGTATGTGCATCATAAACCAGAGTGGGCCGAAGTCACCCATATATTTCTGGCTGATGGAGACTGTGGAGATGCAGGAAAACTCAGGATAAAGTAAAACCTGGGTGATATTTAAAAACACCCTGAAATTTTAATGTTCTGCTCAGTCAACACATAAATTCATCAACCGAGAAAGGAAGCCTCACTGAGTCAGGTGTTTGAGCGCAAATCTTCAATTTAACATTAAGCTATGCAAGCCCAGGCTTAAAAATAAAAACAAACAAGCAAAAAACACAACCTGAAATCACTGCAGGGGAGATAATATGAAAGGTTTAATCCAAGGAAATAAAAAACAAAATAACAGTGCTAGGAGAAAAGTCAGAATCCAGAATCATTATAGTATTTTATCTAAAATGTTCAGAATTCAAGGGAAAATTATAAGACCAGCAAAAAAAAAAAAAAAAGTGCAACCCATAGCCAGGGGCAAAAAACAGTCCATACAAATTGTCTCTGAATGTCCCAGATACTGGATTTAACAAAGATTTCAAAATGACTATTATAAACCTGTCCAAAAAATGAAAAGAAGCCACAGTTAAAAAAAAAATTTAAAGGTATGATGAAAATTATCCAAAAAATGGGAAATCTCAATGAAGAAAAATAACAAAATGGAGCAAAATCAAAACCTAGAGTTGAAAAGTAAAGTAACTGAAATTTCAAAAATCTCCAAAGTGACTCAACACAGGCTAAAGATGACAGAAGAAGCAATTAACGTGAATACAGAGCAATGGAAACCTTCAAATTTCAAGAACAGAGGGAAAAAAGATTGAAGAAAATAAACACACCATAAAAGACCTGTGAAACAACACCAAGAATATCAACATATGTGTAATGAGAATCCCAAAAGAGGAAGAGGAAGAGAAAAGGGCAGAAAAAGAATCTGAAGAGATAATGGCCAAAAATCTTCCACATTTGAAGAAAAATATTAACCTACAGCTCCATAAATTCAATTAGTCTCAAGAAAAACAAACACAATGATATTCACATCTGCGTACATAGTCAAACTGCTATATGTCAAAAACAAAGAGAAAATCTTGACAGTAACAATAGGGGAAAAAGTACTTATACCATACATCAAAAACCATGGTGGCATGGTAGAATGATATATTCAGAAGGATTAAATTAAAAAAAAAACTTTCAAACAAGTTTATCTTTAATAAAACTATCCTTCAATAGTAAAGGTAAAATGAGCATTCTCAGATCAACAAAGAGAAAGAAATTGCGATCAGATGTGCCTTTTAGTAAAGGCCATCCTTCAGTCTGAAAATAAGTAACACTGGGTGATAACCTGAGTTTACAGAAATGAAGAAATAAGAGATAAGATATAAGAAGTATATAGGTAAATATAAATGCCTCCATAAGCATGTTTTCTCATTGTTAAGTGAAATAAGATGGTTTATAACACTTTTAGTTTATAACTATAGTGTAAAATGTGCTGATATAGAAAAGATAAGAAAATGGGGAGGAAAGGAAAATATATTGGAGCAAATTTTCTGTATTTTAATGGAGTTAAGTTATTCTGAAATAGACTGTGATATACCATTAGAACATAACTTTAAAGAATAATTTTTAAAAATCAACATAAGAATTAAGATGGTAAACTAAAAATTACTAATTTCACACAAAAAGGCAGCAAAAGAGGAACAGGGGAACAAAAACCATGAAATAAATAGAAAATAAACAAGACGGCATACATAAATCCAATCATATCAATAAAGACATTAAATGTGAACAGACAAAACACCGTACTCAAAGGCAGAAATCGTCCCACTGGGTTAAAACGCAAGACCCAACTATGTACTGTTCACTAGAGATATACCCTAAAATCAAATATACAAATAGGTTGAAAACAAAAGTATAGGAAATGATATGTAATATAAATAGTAACCACAAGGGAAATGGAGTGGCTACATAAATATCAGGAGAAACGGGATTTTAAAACAAGAAATATTACTAGAGATAAAGAGACCATTTATGGTTAAGTCAGTAAATCAGGAAGACAGCAGCTTTAAATGCACATGAACCTAACAACAAATACCCAGAATGAACAAAGCAAAAACTTGAGGAAGGACCTATCTCTCAACTGACCACTCTTAAGTTCCAATTTTTACTGGTGGACCATAATGGTGTTTTGGCTCTCCAAAAATCAGCATTAATTTAGAGCCAGTAAGCCCTAAAGGTTTGTGTATTTCCTTCTCCCCAGTGTATAGTCGCTCTACTGAAAACAGTCCCTTGAAAAAGACGGAGGAAGTTGCAACGATGCAGGGTCCATTCTCAAGGAGACCCTCTCTTATTTCAATCAAAGAGTTCTGGCTTTGTGAATGACTTAGGTGTGGAAACTGAGTGAGACACTTGGATGCTTCACTGTGGTGAACAGATTCTGGACAACAAGACCTAGGGTTTGTTTTTTTTTAAATCTCAGTTATCTAGACCAGCCTATATACTAGTAGGCTGCCTATCTACTTCATCCCTAGACAGCCAGGATCAGGTTCTGATTACGGATGCATCACTGCTGCCCTTTACTGTAGATGTGCCACCTTATCTTTTGCAGCTAAGTGCTGACACTTGACCCTGCAACTCTAGAATTCTATTAGCCCCCACTGACATCAGGAAGCCTAACTCCATGGTGGCATCACCCATGATCATGTCTGTCCTAAAGAGGAAAACAGCCATAGAACTTTTCAAGAATGCAGGTCCTCCTTTTACTAATATATCCCTCAAAGCTGAAGTAAAGGAAGAGTCTTTGGGGCCTTCTTGTGAAATGTTGTTGGGGTTTGAGGGAAAGGGCACAGAACACATAGGACAAAGCTATTCCACCATTCCTATCTTCCTCCACATGACGCCAGGTTAGTGTTGCTAGCCCAGTCTTACTAAACACGGGCCACTATTGAGTCCAAGTTTTAGTCAGCCAACAAAAAGCAGAGCCACCACTAACTGCATTAGTCAAAACATTAAATCCAGAAACTATAAAAAAAGCATGTAAAACAATAGTTTGGCCCAATTTAGTGTGTTATATCTTGCCCTTATTTAAAATCCACTCCTGCTACCTATTTCCCAAGATTCTGCCAATATATATTAGCAAAATCATACTCTTCTTGTAAGCTACCTCCTGCTGGATCACAGTGTGTGCCTGTCCCTCTCTGCAGCATGCTGGAATTGGACAATAGTAATGTGACAGGAGGGCTGTTATGGATCTTTAGGAGGATAACCATCCTCTTTGAAGTCCTCCGTCCCAGGTGAGGTTATCACAGAGATTTCAAACAAAGGAAGCTAGTATCCTCAGAAAGGCAGGTAAACTACATCTACTGGCAAGAAGGCTCTGAGTAATTTTCAGCTCAAGGTTGTCAGTTTAATCTGGGCCCAACCCAATACCTCCATCAAGTTTCAGGATCCCACTGTTTCCCAATGAGTGCCCTAACTTTCATATAAGACACATGGTGATAAAGTGAATTCAGCTGACGTTACAGCTTACCAACATATATAATTAAATTTTGTGTTTAATTTTGGCACTAGAACCCTGGATCTACAACAAATTAGAGTGTTAGAGCTACCATGGGTGCTCTCTAGTTTTCAGATTATGACTTAAGGTCCTGAGCAAGTCAGTTTCTGGGAATGTTCCTGTACTCTGGAGACTCCATTCATACCAAAGTCCTTGCAGTTATCACAATTGCCACTATATTAAGTGCAGCATCCACCTGGCCACTCAAGATACTTGCTTCTGTACACACTTCATCACTGTCAGTGACATGTGGTGATAGCGTGATTAATTGTCATGCCTCTTCATGCTGTCCATTACTGGCATCCTGTTTCCCACTAAAGCAACTCAGTGCTGTTCTTGAGCAAAGAGAAGACCAAACCACTCCCCAAATCCCATCTCTATAGGTCTGTCTCTTTCTTTTTTTTTTTAAAGATTTATTTATTTATGCATACAAGAACTGGGGTACAGGCCAGAGGTGTGGGGGGGTGAGAGGATTCACCAGAGACAGAGTGGGGAGCAGAGCAGGTGGATCTATTGAAATACACTGTTGAGGGGAGCAGCGGGCGAGTCAGGAGAGGTCTGCTACGCCATGTGGGTCACCTCCCTGGTCGGGAATCAAACTCGTGCTGCAGTGACTGCGGATTGCTTCATAGTGTCTTAACCCGTTGTGCCACCAAGGAGGCCCCTCTATAGGTCTATTTCTTTTCTTTTCTTTTTTTTTTAAGATTTATTTATTTATTTATACAAGCACTGGGTACAGTCAGAAGAGCGGGAGGGTGAGAGAATTCACCAGAGCCAGAGCGGGGAACAAAACAGGCAGACTTGACGAAGTACACTGCTGAGGGGAGGAGTGGGCAGCAGGAGAGGTCTGCACGCCATGTGGGACCCTCGCCGGCAGCCAGGGATCGAACCAGCACTGCAGAGGCTGTGCCACCAGGGAGGCCCTCTATAGGTCTATTTCTTCAGGCCACTTCTGGTATCAATTCTGTATCAGAGTCCAGTCAGAAGACGGAAACCACACAGTAGTTCAAACAAGGAAAGTTTAATTTAAATAATTATTAACTAGTAACAGAGGATTCACTATTAACAGGTAAAGCGAACTCTAAAGAATATAGGAATATGCAATACAGGTAGGAGGCTACTACCTCCATGGCTGAAGTAGAGAACCCAAATATGACCAAATTTGGAAGAGGCACTTAACTAAAGAAGCTTGTGGCTGTTGCCCACTGGATGACAGAAGTTTCAATGGGGTAACACAAATCAGAGCCAGCAACAAAACACCACCCACTGGGGTCCTCTAAAACTCATTAGGGATTTCCCATTGGAAGCTGGCAGGCATGCTGGGAAGCCATGTGCAGAGATGCTGCTGAATATTTCTGGGAAATCGCCCAGGAGGAAGCCTCTGGAAAATGGCTGGGATGCCAGGGAAACTCACTGAGAAACTATTTCTGGGAGAGCATTAAAATCTACCATGGTTAGTTAGGTACAACTAGGTGTTCTGAAGGTTAGCTGAGCACCATCAGAGTAAAAAGAGAGCAAAGCATACCAGAATCCAAAAGAAAGGCCAGTCCATTCTCCTACAGTGTCCCTCTGCTGACAAAAATTCACATCAAGCCAGCTGGCAAAGGAGGACTGTTTAAAGGGTCCAATGCCAGTACCACGGGACTGGACAATAAAGGGTAGACTTGGAGCTGAGAGGTACACCTTTGCATCTCTCTATCAAGACTCATGTCTTGGGTCTCCAGCCAGGATTTGCCCCCTTTGAACCTCAGAATCCCAGTTGAGAGAAGAACATAATAAGTGCTCAACAAATAGCTTTAATTACAGAGCTGTTTGTATATTGTATTAATAAATATAATAGGGGAGGCAGTACAGATAATTCAAAATTCATCATCTTAAATATTTATAATCGCTGATAAACTTTTCTTCCTGCAAAAATAAATTTCTGAAAATATGTCTTCAGGCCAGTAAAAAAATAACTTTGACGCTGTACCATTCAATCTAAGCAGGGAAAGTTAAAACCAGTGGGACTTGTTTACATTTTATTTGCTATATAGGCAGTACAGATAATTCAAAGTTCATCATTTTAAATATTTATAATCTCTGATAAACTTTTCTTCCTGTAAAAATAAATTTCTGAAAATATGTCTTCAGGCCTATAAAAAAATAACTTTGATGCTGTACCATTCACTCTAAGCAGGGAAAGTTCAAACCAGTGGGGCCTGTTTATATTTTATTTGCTCTATTAACTTTTTCAAGGAGTTAAAAAATATATTAAAGTAAATTAATTTCTACAACATAGCCATTTAGTATGTGACCTTTTGCTAGAAGGCATAATTCAATTCCAAAACTCTAGACTTGGAAATCATTGAATTAGCAACTTTTTCTTAGTGACTATCATTTTCTAAAAGGTCATTTTACGCTGAACATCATGGACTCTTTATTTTTTTTTTTTTTTTTTTTTTTTTTTACAGAATTCTCTGCTTTATTTAGTTCTTACCACTTATCTGTTGGCATTATACCTTATTTTTAAAGAATAAGTAATTTGGGAAATAATTGAGAAATGGACGAGTGACAACAGAAGGGTAAAATAAATTAAAATAAATCACAAAAGAATTTGTGATTAATAACACTAATGTTTTAATTTTTTTTTTTTTTTTTTTTTGGGTGCCTTGGTGTGGTAATATACTTCTTTTTTTTTTTTTTTAAATATTAAATTTTATTTTTATATTCCCCCATACAATTGCAAACGCCCCATTCTGACCCCAATCCTTCCCCTCCCGCCCCCACCCCCCAAAAAGTGTCTCTGGTTCATAGTTTTTTGTTGATTTTGATTTTCACTTTCTTATATTCATTTTCCTGGTCCCTTATTTAAGTTTTCTAGATTCCTGCTATGAGTGAGACCATCCGGTATTTTTCTTTTTCTTTTTGGCTTATTTCGCTGAGCATGATCCCTTCCAGTGCCATCCATGTTGCTGCAAATTGCATGTGTTTATCTTTTTTGAATGCTGAGTAATATTCCATGGTATATATGTACCACATCTTCTTGATCCAGTCATCCATTTTTGGGCATTTGGGTTGTTTCCAAAGCTTAGCTATTGTAAACAGTGCTGCTATAAACATAGGAGTGCAGGTGCTCTTTGGAATTGATGTTTCTGTGTCCTTTGGGTAAATACCTAGGAGTGGAATTGCTGGATCATATGGAAGCTCTATGTTTAGTAGGTCCAGAAATCTCCACACAGCTCTCCATAGTGGTTGGACCAGTTTGCACTCCCACCAACAGTGCACAAGAGTTCCTTTTTCTCCACATCCTCGCCAACATTTGTTGTTGCTAGTTTTTTTAATATGTGCCATTCTCACTGGTGTGAGATGGTATCTCATGGTAGTTTTGATTTGCATTTCCCTGATTACAAGTGATGTTGAACATTTTTTCATATGTCTGTTGGCCATTTGCATTTCCTCTTCAGAGAAGTTTCTTTTTAGCTCTTCTGCCCATTTTTTGACTGGATTATTTTCTTTGTTGTTGCTGAGTCTCATCAGCTCTTTGCAGATTTTTGTGATCAGTCCTTTATCATTAGTGTTGGGTGCAAAAATGTTCTCCCAGTTGGTGGGGTTTCTCTTTGTTTTTGTTATTGTCTCTTTTGCTGTGCAGAAGCTCTTTAATTTGATGTAGTCCCAGCTGTTTATCTTTCTCTTCACTATCACTGCTTTGGGTGATGTGTCTGTAAAGATGTCTTTGATGTGCAAATCCCGTAGTGTTTCGCCTATATTTCCTTCTATGTATTTTATGGTTTCAGGTCTTATGTCTAGTTCTTTAATCCATTTTGAGTTGATTTTTGTGTATGGTGTGAGGTAGTGGTCAAGCTTCATTCTTTTGCATGTAGCGACCCAGTTTTCCCAGCACCATTTATTGAACAAACTTTCTTTGCTCCAATGCATAGTCTTCGCTCCTTTGTCAAAGATTAGTTGACCATAAATCTGTGGGTTTATTTCTGGATTTTCTATTCGATTCCATTGGTCTGTATGTCTGTTCTTGTTCCAATACCATGCAGTTTTGATGATTATGGCTTTGTAGTATAGTTTGAAGTCTGGGAGTGTGATGCCTCCATTTCCTTCTTTTTTTTCAGTAGAGCTTTGGCTATTCGGGGTTTTTGGTGATTCCATATGAATTTCATCAATAATTGTTCTATTTCTTTGAAGAATGCCATTGAGATTTTGATTGGAATAAGCATTGAATCTGTATATTGCTTTTGGTAGATGGCCATTTTAATAATGTTTATTCTTCCAATCCATGAGCAGGGATGTCTTTCCATTTCTTTGTGTCTTCTTCTATTTCTTTTAACAGTGTTTTATAGTTTTTTTGTATAGGTCCTTTACCTCTTTGTTAGATTTATTCCCAAATATTTGATTTTTTTTGTTTCGATAATAAAAGGGGTGGTTTTTTTGATTTCTTCTTCTTCAGATTTATTGTTTGTGTATAGGAAGGCTACTGACTTTTGCGTGTTGATTTTGTATCCTGCCACTTTACTGAATTGATTGATGAGTTGAATTAGTTTTTCTGTGGAGATTTTGGGGTTCTCTATGTATATTATCATATCATCTGCAAATAGTGATAGTTTGACTTCTTCTTTTCCTATTTGGATTCCTTGGATGTCTTTCTCTTGTCTTATTGCTCTGGCTAGGACTTCCAGTATTATATTGAAAAGCAGTGGTGAGAGTGGACATCCTTGTCTTGTTCCAGATCTTAATGGAATTGCTTTCAGCTTTTCACCATTGAGAATGATACTGGCTGTTGGCTTGTCATAGATGGCCTTTATGATGTTGAGGTATGTTCCTTGTATCCCAAGAATTCAAGGGCTTTTATCATGAATGGGTGTTGCACTTTGTCGAAAGCTTTCTCAGCATCTATTGATATTATCATATGGTTTTTATATTTCTTTTTGTTGATGTGTTGGATAACGATTGATTTTCAGATGTTAAACCATCCTTGTGCCCCTGGAATGAATCCAACTTGGTCGTGGTGAATTATCTTATGGATACATTGTTGGATTCTGATAGCTAAAATTTTATTGAGGATTTTTGCATCAGTGTTCATTAGGGAGATTGGCCTATAGTTTTCCTTTTTTGTGTTGTCCTTATTCGGTTTTGGTATTAGTGTAATATTGGCTTCATAGAACGTGTTTGGTATTGTCCCTTCCTTCTCAATTTTTTGGAAGAGTTTGTGAAGGATAGGCACTAATTCGTCTCTGAATGTTTGGTTAGAATTCATTTGTAAATCCATCAGGTCCTGGGCTTTTGTTTTTGGGGGGTTTTTAATTACCATTTCAATTTCGCTGCTTGTAATTGGTCTGTTTAGGTGTTCTATTTCTTTCTTTATCTAGCGTTGGTGATTGTAGAGTTGTAGGAATTTGTCCATCTCCTCTAGATTGTTGAACTTGTTTCCATATATAACTGTTCATAGTAGTTACTGATTATTCTTTTGATTTCTGCTGTGTCCGTTGTGATTTCTCCTCTTTCATTTATGATTCTGTGTATTTGTGCTTTCTCCCTTTTTTCCTTTGTGAGCCTGGCTAGGGTTTGTCTATTTTATTTATTTTTTCAAAGAACCAGCTCTTGGTTTCATTGATCTTTTGGATTGTTTTTTTAGTTTCAATTTCATTTATTTCTGCTTTGGTTTTTATTATTTCTTTTCTTCTACTGGTTCTGGGGTTTTTTTGTTGTTCTTTTTCTAGATCTTTGAGCTTCGAGATTAGGTTGTTTCTTTGAGTTCTTTCTTGTTTCTTGATGTGAGCTTCTATTGCTATATATTTTCCTCTTATTACTGCTTTTGCTGCATCCCATACATTTAGGATATTGGTGTCCTCCTTGTCATTCAATTCAAAGAATTTTTTAATTTCTTCTTTGATCTCCTCGTTAGTCCAGTGGTCTTCCAGTAGTGTGGCTTTTAATCTCCATGAGGTAGGATAGTTCCTTGCCTTCTTTTTATGATTTATTTCTAGTTTGATGCCTTCGTGGTCAGAAAAGATGGTTGGTATGATTTCAATCTTGGTGTATCTGTTGATGTTTGTCTTGTGCCCCAGTATGTGATCGATCCTGGAGAATGATCCGTGTGCGCTTGAGAAAAATGTGTACTCCGTTTTTTTTGGGTTTAGTGTTCTATAGATGTCTGTTAAGCCCAAATGCTCTAGGTCCTTATTTAGAGCTTTAGTTTCTTTACTTATTTTTTGTCTTGTTGATCTATCCATTGTTGATAGTGGTGTGTTGAAGTCTCCCACTACATATGTGTTTTCTCTGATGTCTGTTTTCAGAGAGGACAACAGTTGTCTGATATATTTTGGTGCTCTTTCGTTTGGTGAGTATATGTTAATGAGTGTTATTTCTTCTTGAAGTATTGTCCCCTTAATCATAATGTAGTGACCATTGGGGTCTCTTTTTATTTTTTTGAGTTTGAAGTCTGTTTTATCTGATATAAGTATAGCTGTTCCTGCTTTCTTTTTTGGCCCATTTGCTTGTAGGATTGTTTTCCATCCTTTGACTTTGAGCCTATTTTTATCTTTTGTAGCTAAATGTGTTTCCTGGAGACAGCAAAAGGTTGGGTTTTGTTTCTTAATCCAGGCTGCAACTCTGTGTCTTTTTATTGAAGAGTTTAGTCCATTTACATTTAGAGTTAATATTGATATGTTAGCATCTGTATTTGCCATTATGTTTGTCTTTCCTTTGATTTTATTTATTTATTCTTTTAATAACTTTTTTTTTTTTTTGGTCTTCTTTCGTTGTTATTCGTCCCTCTGAGGTTCTGGCTTTAGGATTCCTTGTAGTATTTTTTGGAGTGGGGGTTTATTCGTAATGAAATTCCGGAGTTTCTCTTTGTCTGGGAAGGTCCATATTCTTTCTTCATGGAGGAAAGAGAGCTTTGCGGGATAGAGTATTCTTGGTTGGCATCTGTTTTCTTGGAGTCTGTTGACTATGTCCCTCCACTCTCTCCTTGCCCGTAGTGTTTCTTCAGAGAAGTCTGATGTCAGCCTGATTGGTTTTCCTTTGAATGTTATCTGTTTCTTCCCTCTTGTCAGCTTCATTATTTTTTCCTTGTCCTGGATTCTTGGGAGCTTTACTATTATGTGTCTTGCTGTGTTTTTCCTTTCGTCGTGGAAGTTTGGTGTTCTTCTTGCTTCTTGTATATCAATTTTCAGCTCCTTCTTCGCATTTGGGAAGTTCTCTTCAATTATCTCCTGGAATATTTTCTCTGTTCCTACATCTCTCTCCTCTCCTTCTGGAATTCCTATAACTCTTATATTTCCTTTCCTCATGGAGTCAGATAGTTCCCGAAGTCTTTCTTCATTCTTTTTCCTTCGTACTTCTCTTTCCTTTTCTGTTTTGGTTCTTTTTATTTCTGTGTCTTCAAGATTACTTATTCGTTCTTCCATTTCATCTATTCTGCTTTCATTGCTTTTCCCAGAGTTCTTTAGTTCCTCCATTAATTCTTTGATCTCCTGCATTTCTCTTACTTCCCTCTTTAGGGACTCAATTTCCTTCTTCTGATCTATCACTTTTTTAATCATGGCAATTTTAAATTCTCTTTCTGGAAGGCTCAGAAGTTCTTCCAAGTCGCTGTCGTTGCAATCTGGGGAGTGGTTTTCTTTTTGTGGTGTGCTTCTTTCCTGAGGAGTTTTTAGGTTGCGTGTGGTTCTTCTACTCCCTACTGTCTGTTTTCTAATTTGTCGTATGCGTTGGGACACTGTGTTGCTCGGACTGACTGACATCTTGGGTGAACTTCTCCGCTCCCCTCTGGCTCTTCCAGGAGCCATCTCTGTCTTCTGGGGGAGCTTTCTGCTGGTTTTAGGCAGTTTTTACTGAAGAAATGTCCCTGTTCTCAAATGGCGAAGCGGGATGCAGTCCCTGCGCCTCCGGTTTCAGGCACACTCTTCTGCGCACCCGGTCTGCCCCGGACGTGGGTGCCTGCTCCCTCTGTGGGCTCAGACTGCTGGTCGGAAGGGGCCTGGCGTGGAATAACTTCCCGGCTGGCCACTGGGTCCTCCAGAAACCTTCTGCCCTTTTCAAGCAGTCTTAAGAAATGTCCTGTTTTATAGGGTGTTAGTGACTTTTTTTTTCCTGGTCGCTAGGTGGCGCCAGAGATCTCTCCTATTGTCCTTGGGGGGCTGTTTTTCGCCTCCCCCCACCCCGTGGGACAGAGAACAGAGCGGGAATGGTAGGGTACACCTCAACAGCTTTGGGGTGCTGTGTCTGCCTTGTGCCCCACCGTCGTGGAGAACCCACGCCCCGAATTTTCGTGCCCTGGGTCTCAGTTCAAAGCCCTCAGTTCCAGGACGCGGGCTGTAGCCCAGTTCAGTGGCGCGGGAATGGCGCCTTTTGCACAGCTCCCGTGCCTGGGCGCCTGGTTCCTGCTCACTCAGGGAGGGACCTTCACCTCAGTGAGGACCTCCGTGCGTCTCCCCACAAGCCTAGGTCGTCTCCCCGCAAGCCTAGGTCGCAGGCGCGGGGACCTGGGCAGCCGCGATCCAGGTCTGCACTTGCTTTTCAAGCGCGCCGAGCGCGCTGCTTTTCCGCGCCAGCTTACCGGCAGCCTGGGCTGTGTGCGCGTCTCCCGGGGTCTTTGTTCTTCTCTAATGGCGCCCGGAGCCGTTCGCTCACCGCCGCGGCGGATCCTGCAGGGTTCGCCTCAGCTCCCGTTCACGGGGTGTGGTGGCTGCAATAGTTCCTTTCCACTCACGGTCCCGCTTGCTGCGTCGTTTGTTCTTGTGGGCCGTTTTGGTTTGTTGTTTCCTCCTCTCTGCCGGTCGGAGAGTGCCGCCTCTGTGGGCGGGGGAGGGGAGCAGGGTTCTGCGCTTCCCTCCCTTCTAGTCCTCCTTTATGGCCAGTTTCTTCTTCGGGCAGTTCGCTGGCGTCACCCGTTTATCTTCCGTGTCCCAGTTCTCACTGGGACCTGCCGCTTTTCCTCCCTATTCACTTTTTTTAATGGGAGATCTTACTCGCAGCGTCTCCTCGCCGCCATGTTGCTCCGCCCCCTAATGTTTTTACATCATGGACTCTTTAATTCCATTTGTAAAACTTAATCTGGGGGAAAAAAACTGTAAAGTATCAAGTGCAGAAAAGATAGACAATTTGGTGAAGGCTTTGATTTTTACTAAGCTAAGTATGTTGTTTTGGCTTTAGTAATTAATCTATGATTAATAAATGATTAAATTAAATTAATTAAGAATAAATTAATTTATTATTTCTATAAAACTGGTGATAGGATAAAATTAATTCTCCAGACTTAATCAGCCAAAGCTTTTAAATTTAAATATAGTGATCAGTCTCTAGCTTATACAAACAACTTCTCTGAACAGAATGATGTAGCTTATAGATATGTAGACTTGTAATTTTTTCTAGAATTTCTTCTCTTGCTGTACCCACATTATGAATAGAAATCTCACATGAGTAGCAAATAATGTATTTATCCATGCATGTATCACTGAACATTTCAGCCTATTTCTCAGCCTGGACTTCTGCAAGACCACACAAAAGACATGGCATTACAAACAAGTTTTTCCATTCTTTTTTTTTTTTTTTTTCGTTTCTTTTTTGATTAATTATTTTTTTTAATAATAAATTTTATTTTTATATTCCCCATACAATTGCAACCCCCCCATTCTGACCCCAATCCCTCCCTCCCGCCCCCCCCCCCAAAAAGTGTCTCTGGTTCATAGTTTTTTGTTGATTTTGATTTTCACTTTCTTATAGTTATTCATTTTCCTGGTCCCTTATTTAAGTTTTCTAGATTCCTGCTATGCGTGAGACCATCCGATATTTTTCTTTTTCTTTTTGCCTTATTTCACTGAGCATGATCCCTTCCAGTGCCATCCATGTTGCTGCAAATTGCATGTGTTTATCTTTTTTGAATGCTGAGTAATATTCCATGGTGTATATGTACCACATCTTCTTGATCCAGTCATCTATTTTTGGGCATTTGGGCTGTTTCCAAAGCTTAGCTATTGTAAACAGTGCTGCTATAAACATAGGTGTGCAGGTGCTCTTTGGAATTGATGTTTCTGTGTCCTTTGGGTAAATAGCTAGGAGTGGAATTGCTGGATCATATGGAAGCTCTATGTTTAGTAGGTCCAGAAATCTCCACACAGCTCTCCATAGTGGTTGGACCAGTTTGCACTCCCACCAACAGTGCAGAAGAGTTCCTTTTTCTCCACACCCTCGCCAACATTTGTTGTTGCTAGTTTTTTTAATATGTGCCATTCTCACTGGTGTAAGATGGTATCTCATGGTAGTTTTGATTTGCATTTTCCTGATTACAAGTGATGTTGAACATTTTTTCATATGCCTGTTGGCCATTCGCATTTCCTCTTCAGAGAAGTTTCTTTTTAGCTCTTCTGCCCATTTTTTGACTGGGTTATTTTCTTTGTTGTTGTTGAGTCTCATCAGCTCTTTGCAGATTTTTGTGATCAGTCCTTTATCATTAGTGTTGGGTGCAAAAATGTTCTCCCAGTCAGGGAAATCTGGATAATAGGGGATTAACCTACCAGGAATTCTTTCAACAAGCACTTTTGTTTGTGGTTCGTGTGTGCCAGCTACTATGCTACTGCTACAAATAAAGATCAGATAAGCCAATGAAAGAAATTTTAAAGGATTTTGCTGCTCACCTGAGCTCCCTCTGGGGGTGGGAGACGATGGCCAAATATGAGCGGGACAGGAGAGCCACATTCTTGACAGAAGCGAGCAAAAGGATCAGATGGGCGGGGGGTAAGACAGTGGGCACACCTACAACAAAAGAGGTTCCTGATTGGCCACTTTTCTAAAGGTTCATAGGAAGAAGTCAGGTGAAAATATTTTTTAAAGACATTTTAAAATACAAAATAAAAAGCAGGTCACTTTCAGGGCTGTGAACCACATTTAAGACAGATAATGTTTCTCTAGTGATTTTATCCAGGTATAAGTGGCCTCATACCTGGAACCTACAAGTGCTTTCACCTGTAGGCTGGCCTACTTTATTTCCTGATAGTGGCAGGAATTTTATCAGCAGCCTTGATCCCACTTCTGAATGGGGCTCTCATTTGTAATATTACATTGTCTGAGAGTGAGCTCTGGTAACTCCAGTAATATCTAGGTTGCACTTCTCTGACTTCCCTCCTAACCACCATGCCCCAACTGAGTGACAAGTCATCTTGCCTGGTACTAGAGGGACACTGCCATTCAAGTCCTGCCCTTTTCTTCACTCACCTGGTTAGTCCCAAGGCTCTGAGCCTCAATAACACCTCTCCCCATTTCTTGGGCAGCTGGATCCCATTAGTGACCCTTACCTACCTCCCTAGATTCTGGATATGAGCCAAAGTGAATGGAGTCCTGGAACTGGGTTTCCCTAGGAATACCGTGGCTACCGCCATGCCTCTCTACACAGCTTGGGCCCCTGATCCTAGGACCTATCCCTCCGAATTACCCTTCAGCATCTATGATGTTTGGGTCTTCTGAACTGGATTGCTTGGTTACCTGCACCAGTCACTACCATAGCCTCTCAATAATGAAGATGACCACTTACCTTACACTATACACAAAACTTAACTCAAAATGGGTCAAAGACCTAAATAAGGGAAAAACTTCATGACGCTGGATTTGGCAATGACCTCTTAGATCTGATACAAAAAGCACATACAATAAAAGGAAAAATAGATAAACCTAACTTGATCAAAATTTAAAACTTTCATGTATCAAAGGATACTATAAATGGGAGAGAATATTTGCAAGCCATATATCTAATAAGGGATTAATAGCCAGAAAGTATATAGAACTCCTATAACTTAACAAAAAACTAACAATGCAAAAATGGGCTAAGAGCTTGAATAGGTATTTCTCCAAAAAAGATATCTAAATTGCTAAGAAGTATATGAAAAGATGCTCAACATCACTGCACTAAGGAAATGCAAATCAAACCCCGTGAGGTACTACTTCATACCTATAGGATGGCTATTATCAGCAAAATGGATAATAACAAGTATTAATGAGGTTGTAAAGAAACTGAAACTTTAGAAATTGCATTTATAAAGGGAAAGTACAATGATGCAGCTGCTGTGGGAAGTAGTTTTCAGAATTACCATATAATTCAGAAATCTGAGTCCTATGTAAATATCCAAAAATTGAAAGCAGGGATTCAAACCGATACTTGTAATCCAATGTTCACAACAGCATTATTCACAACAGACAAATGTCCATCAACAGATGAATGAATAAACAAAATGTGGTCTAAACACACAATGGAATATTTTCATCTTTATTATGGAATGAAATTCTGATACATGCTATAACATGATCAACCTTGAAAACATTATGTTAAATGAAATAAGGCAGACACAAGAAGACAAAATTGTCTGATTCCATTTATGTGAGGCAGCTAGAATAGACAAATTCATAGAAATAGAAAGTTTAATAGAGGTTGCTAAGGCCTGGAAGAATTCCGTAATGGGGAATTTTGTCGTAATGGGAGCTGACTTCTGTTTAGAATGATGGAAAGTTCTGGAAATGAAGAGTGGTGCTAGCTGCACAACGCTGTGAATGTACTTATGCCACTGATGTAGACACTCAGTGTCAAAATAGTAAATTTTATTTATGTATATTTCACCACAATGAAAGTATAAATAACCTTAAAATTGATTATATCAAATAAAAGTAATAATGCATTGTGGGGCTCATATTTCTAGAAGTAAAATGAGTGACCACAATAGCTAAAAGCTATTGTTACTCAGTTGCTACAAGTATACTGTCATAAGGTTCTTACCATATACATGAAGTGGTATCATACTACTGAAAGACAAACAATGGGGCCTCCCTGGTGGTGCAAGGCGTTAAGACGCAACCAATGAAGCTGTCCGCAGCCTCTGCAGCACAAGTTTGATCCCCGGGCGGCCAGGGAGCTACCCACCTGGCACAGCAGACCTCTCCTGTCTCACCCGCTGCTTCCCCTCAGCAGTGTACTTCAGTCAATTTGCCTGTTCTGTTCCCCACTCAGTCTCTGGTGAATCCTCTCACCCCCCAAACCTCTGGCCTGTACCCCAGCTCTTGTATGCATAAATAAATAAATCTTAAAAAAAAAAAGACAATGAAAAATTTAAAATGTATACTATAAACCCCACAGCCACCACTAAAACAAGGTCATAACTAATAAGCAACAAAGGATGTAAAAAAAAAAAAAAATGGAATCATAAAACATACCAAATAAATCCAAAAGAAGGCAGAAAAAAAAGAAAAAGGTAGCAAAAAATAGATAAGACAAACAGAAAACAGTTAATTTAACAGTTAATTTAAATTCAAACATATCAATAATCAGAATAAATCTAGATACACTCAACACCCCAGTTAACATGCAGAAATTGTCATATTTTTAAAAGCAAGACCTAACTGTATGCTGCTTAAAAAAAAAAAAAAAAACTTTAAGTAGAGAAATAAAAATAGGTTAAAAGTAAAAAAATGAAAAAAAATCCATAAACACTAATCAAATGAAAGTAGGAATGGTTACATTAGTATCACCCAAAATAGATTTCTAAAAAAAGAATTTTAGAAGGATAGATAATGATAAAGGGATCAATTAAGCAAAAGGACTTAAAAATCCAAAAGATTGGGCCTCCCAGGTGGCGCAGCGGTTGAGCGCTGGGTTGCGAAGCTGCCCACGGCCTCTGAGGCGCCGGTTCGATCCCCGGCTGCTCCCCGGCCACCGAAGGAGGGTACCACATGGCGCGCAGACCTCTCCTGCCGCCCGCTGCTCCCCTCAGCAGTGTACTTCGGTCCTTCTGCCTGCTCTGCTCCCCGCTCTGGCTCTGGTGAATTCTCTCGCCCTCCCGGCTTCTGACTGTACCCAGTGCATGTATAAACCAAACAAACAAACAAATAGATAAATAAGACATGCCTCTAGAAAATTAAAAAAAAAAAAAATCCAAAAGATTTATGTACTTAACAATAAATAAAAGTACATGAAGCAAAAATCCTGATAGGACTGTAAGAATAGACAAATTAATAATTATAGTCATAGATTGCAACATAACTTTTTCAACAAGTTATTAAACAATGGACGATCAGCAAAGACAAGACAATAATATAAACCAACTTAAACTAATTAACATTTATAGAACACTTATCCTAGCAAAATACACATCGTTTGAAATGCACATGGATCATTAATCAAATCATACAATATCCATTCTCTGACCAAAAAGGATCTAAATTTGAAATAAAAACCAGAAGATATAAGGAAAATCTTCAAATTCTGGAAACTTAACACACTTCAAAAATCCATGGATCAAAAAAGAAACAGCAAGGTGAGTTAGAAACATTTTAAACAGAATTAAATAAAAACACAAATAATGACATTTTGAGACTAGAGCTAAAGAACCACTCAGGAGGGGCCACCGTGGTGGTGCAGGGGTGAAAGTCTCAGCACTATCAAGCTACAGAGACATGAGTTCTATCCCCAGCCTGGGAGCTAACACACATGGCACAGCAGACCTCTCCTGTCTCTCCCACTGCTCCCCTCAGCAGTGTATTTCAGTCAGTCTGCCTGTTCTGCTCCCCACTCTGTTTCTGGTGAATCCTCTCACCCCCTTCCCCCCCAGCACCTCTGGCCTACACCCTAGTTCTTATATGCATAAATAAATTTTAAAAATCTTTTAAAAATGTCCTCAGGAGGCAGTGCCTATATATATTAAAGTTCTGAATGACTATATTAGAAAAGAAGGAAAGCTTCAAATGGGTGACTTCATTTTCTATATTGAAGAAATCAGAATATACAAACAAAAATGAAAGTGTTGATGAGGATGTAGAGAAACTGGAATTCTCAATGCTGGTGAAAATGTAAAATGGAGGGGCCTCCCTCCATTGGTGGCGCAAGGAGTTAAGCGTCAGCACTATAAAGCTATTTGCAGCCCCTGCAGCATGAGTTCAATTCCCAGCCAGGGCCATGATCCACATGGCGCAGCAGACCTCTCCTGACTCACCCACTGCTCCCCTCAGCAGTGTATTTCAGTCAATTTGCCTGTTCTGTTGCCAACTCTGTCTCTGGTGAATCCTCTCACCACCCCCGCCCCCCCGCACCTCTGGCTTGTACCCCAGCTCCTATATGCATAAATAAATAAATTTAAAAAAAAAGAAAATGTAAAATGGAATAACCTCTTTGGAAAACAGTTCGGCAGTCTCTTAAACAGTTAAACAAACACCTATCATTTGACGCAGTCTTTCCTCTCCTAGGCATTTACCTAAGAGAATGGAAAAGTACATATATTTGCCTTTGACAACTTCTGTACAAATATTTCACAGTAGCTTTATCTCTAACAGCTAACAAGTAGAAATAACCCAGCTGTCTATCCACGGGTAACTGAATAAACAAATTGTGATGTGTCCATACAATGGAATATTACTTTCAAACAAAAATAATGGAATATTACTCAGGAATAAAAAGAAATAAATATTTGATACCTACAACAAATGGGTGATCTCTAAATAATCAGGCAGCATGAAAGAAGCCTGGCAAACAAGAGCACATACTGAATGATTCCATTTGTATGTGGAACAAATGCAAACTAAGCTTTAGTGACAAGAAGCAGATCAATAGTTGCCTGTGGATGTAAAAGTGCACAAGGGTACAGTGTAGGAAACCTCTGAAAGTGTTGGATTTCCTCATTCCCTTGATTATGGTGTTAGTTTCATGTTATATACATAATGTCAAATGTACTTTTTAAATATATATATTTTTATGTTAATCATTCCTTTAAAATTTGTAAAAATTTAATTATAAAAACAATTAGGGGTGGACAAACATCATTGTTGAGTCCCATCCTTAAATTCTTTTTACCACATCTGTCTTAGTGGGATTTATGGAATAGTAAAGAGAATGTGATACTTACTTGAGAAAGTCTGTCTCCCTTTGAATTCTCATAATCTCTGTGTTTGTCAAACTCTTCTGGTCAGTTATGTGTGCGAAACTAGAGAACTAAAATTAAGAATACAGATAAAATCATGGCAAAAGCTATGTAAAATTCCATTAAAAACTTACTTCAGTGTTTTGTCTTACCACATCCAGAAGTCCTTTTAAAAACCATGATAGACAAAGTCATAATTATGACCCTAATACCCAAAATTTTACAAATTGAAGTACTATTCATAACCAGACATGTATATTTCACTAAAAAAATGTTTACAAGTAAAGATATCTGAGTTTAGGGGCCTCCCCGGTGGCGCAGCGGTTGAGCGCTGGGTTGCAAGGCTACCGGCAGCCTCTGCGGCGCCGGTTCCATCCCCGGCTGCTCCCCGGCCACCGGAGGAGGGTCCCGCATGGCGCGCAGACCTCTCCTGCCGCCCGCTGCTCCCCTCAGCAGTGTACTTCGGTCCTTCTGCCTGCTCTGCTCCCCGCTCTTGCTCTGGTGAATTCTCTCACCCTCCCGTGCTTCTGACTGCCCAGTGCATGTATAAACAGGCAAACAAACAAATAAATAAATAAATGAAACATGCCTCCATTAAAAAAAAAAAAAAAGTTTAAAGATATCTGAGTTTACCATAAGGCAGACCAGATTTTAGAATTTAAAAACCTAAGTTAGCATTCATTTTTCTGTAAGGTTATATCCCTGGGGAACTCAAAAGAACTCACCTATAAAAACTTTTGCAGCAACTACTAACTCTTATACAGAAACACTAAACTCGATTTATATATTTTTATTTGAGCATTCACTTTGTACCAGGCACTGTGTTTGATGCAAGGAGAGGAAAAAAATAAATATTATATGGTTCTTGCCCTTAAGGAGCTGAAGAAGGGTACATACAAAATATAGAAATGCACTGGTAACACATTTGTGTGTTAAGTCTCATAGGAAACTAGAGGAGGATATCATCACTTTCACTTACTCCGGTGAGAGGGGCTTCCCAAGCAGTAACACCTAAATTGGAACTGGGAGAGTAAAGTTTAGCAAATGGTCATAAGTGGTCAAAAGTGTGCCATTTGCAAAGGCACAGTGGCAGAGTAGCGTCTGGCCTATCCTGAGACTCAGTGGGCTTGATGTGGTCTAGAGGTCCACATGAAAGGCGTGAGACAGAAAAAAGGAAGGAATGTGATGTAGAGAAACTAACACGGAGGGTATAACAGTAAAATGTTCTTGGGGTTTTGTTGTCATTATCTCCTTGACATTTTGCAATGACCTTATGAGGTGGGTAATATTATCCCCATTTTATTTTACTTTTATAGTAAGCTTTTGAAGATAATTTCAAACTTACCAGGAAAGTTGCCGTATAACTTTTGTATACTCAGCTTGAATGATTGTATATGTTAACATTTTGCCCCTAGCTCTTTCATTCTCTCTCCCTCTGCATCGTGCGAGACTAAGCTGAAGTCATTATGTACTTTTACCCCCTAAATACTCTCTGAAAACTAGTCAGATCTCCCAAACTTGTCTCTGTGTTCCCAGTTTGGGGGGATTCTGAATCTCCAAATCATTACATATTGTTTTACTCTACTTTTTCCTCAGCAACAACAACTCTCAAATAACTAAGTGAGTAAGGTAACCTAAATTTTGTGTGCAAAGAGAAATAGTTCTTTCTGGACGCACTATAGATAATCATGGTTCTGTGAGCCTGTTTTTCTAAAAATACCTAAGACTGTTTTGTTATATTTATTCTTTAAAGGATACTTTTTCTCAAAAATAGTCTTCTAATATGGGCTACGCTGGCAAGCATTGCTCACAGGAGTTGACTGAGCTCATTACTTTATTGGTAACCAGATTATCATTTTTTTCTTTATTAATTAATTTTTTTTCTTACATTGTTCTAGTCCCCATAGTTCTCCCGCCATCGTATCCCTCACCAACCATCACCATGTCTCCTTGTATTCAACCCTCCTCTGGTTTTCCCCCCTCCCATCGAGCTGAGGCATACAGGTTATTACTCTTTTTGACGGGGTTTTCAAGTAGGAATTATTAGGTCTGTGTTCCTCTGGCATGGGCTTTGTGATCTTCCAGAAAATACAGTGAGTTCATATCAATTTCTTTGTAACCTCTCACTTTTGCTGTACTTGTTACAGCTGCCAAGATTTTTCCAGGGCTGACTTAAATTTATCTTGAATATTCAATTCAAATGTCATCTCTTCAAGGAAGCCTTCTGTTATCCCCTGAACTAGAACCACTCTTGTTTGTTCTCCATGTTCATTCTCTATTCTAGGGGTTCTCAGATTTGAATATGCATCAGAAGGGCTAATTAAAGCAGATTACTGGGCCCACCCCCATGGTCTCTGATTCAGTAAGTCTGGAATGGGGCCTGAGGATTTGCATTTCTAATGAGTTACCATATGATCCTGATGCCCCAGTATCTGGAGACCACACTCTATCCCATCATCTCCCAGCCTTATCTTTTTCATGGCATATCACTATTTAAATTTTTTTTTTTTTTTTTTTTTTTTTTTTGGTATCTACATGTTTATTATCTACCTGCCCTCACCTGTGATAAAATGTATGCCTCGGGAGTACAGGGACCTTTCTTGTCTAATACACTATTTCCAGCCCTGGAACAGTGGCTGCAAATGGTGAAAGGCTACGAGACATTGTCTTAAAGTACTTCATGGGAAGAGTAAAAATTAGCAGGTATTTAGTACCCTAAAGGCTCTCCTTAGAAGTTACCTGGGACTGATGGGCGTGTGGTATAGAATCTTCGTCTTCATGGTAAGTCTCCAGGGGACTGTCTGAGAAGCGAAGATCTTTCCAAATCTTAGGGTCAGTTCTTTCACCTACCTCGAGGTCTACAAGTATATCAAAAAACAGCATTCTGTGAACATCTGTAATTATATATGTAATCATGCAAATGTATCTTCATAGTTGGAAACCTTTTAATAAGTGGCTACTGTCATCACATTCTTTCCCTAGAAACAGCAACTATATAAGAAACCCTCCCCCTTCAATGAAATAGCACTGAGAAAGGAAAAGATAGCCCAGACTAAGAACATTTAAATCTGCCTTGCTCCATTCCACAACCTTCCACATCAAGCTGAGAATATAGGTAAATTCAATTGCAAGATTTGCACAAAAATGTTTGTCCCAAAGACACATGGCAGTTGTAAAACATCATACCAGCCTCCCTCTGAGTGACTATCACTTCTCATTTGCTGAGAAACCTTGTTTTCTAAGATCAGAGACTATCAAAAACTTCGCTGTTTGACGTTATAACAGTATGAACGAAATGTCTGACTTTTGCTTGGAGGATCTAAGACACTTTGACATAGAGAAGCGGCCTCAATTTCCAATCTGGTGCAGAGCTTCAGAGAAAGGTCTCTGAACACAGATCTCTTCCACAACATTCCACATTTCATAGTCCATACCTAAGAGTGACCAGTTCACACACAGCCCTGCCTTGTACCTATCAAAGTTCTGCTTTCACTTAAATTTCACCTAGACTCTTTTCACCCTTCCCCCAAAACTTTATAACTGCATCTTTTCCTTGGTTTGGTGAGAAGACCCATGGTTCCTGTGGTGTGTCATCTCCCTTATTGAAATGAGTTTGTAAATCTGACTTTGTTGGACTATTTGACGACCCCTCATGGCCTTAAGCTGTTAGTAAGGACAGCACTGAAACTCAAATTGCAGCCTATTCTCCTGTCCCAGTCTTTCTTATTCCAACTCTTCTGCAGACATGAAAACAAGCAGTGAAACTGTTTAGTGATTTAGAATATTAAACTTTATCTTTGATCTGTCACATCATACCTGGAAACTTTCTAAGATTAACACTCCAATCCAGCTTATTTTCAGCATTCTTATATTTCTTCCTTAGTTTTGATCCAATAAATCCATTTTTCAGTTCCTAGAAATGAAGAGATTGGTGATGGCCATTTAGAATGTAAAAATTTAAAGTTACATGGTAGGGGCATTGTCATAGCATGCATTTCTTACTGGAAAGCATTCACAGTAATTTTTACTGTGAAGGAAAATCAACAAGTTTGGAACAAAGGTAAAGAACTCACATAGGCAGAAGGCTCCCTGCATTCAGATTCTGTTGACACAGAAATTCTGTTAACAGAAATCACTATGTGGAGCCCATACCCCTTCCTGTCCTCGGCAACTCTCAGCCATTCACCAAAACAGGCATTACCTTATAATAAAATTTATCTCTTAAATTCTTGCCTTTCTCACACTCAAATTATACCTACCAGAGGAAATGAATTTAAAGTATGCATCTTACCATGTCTAGAAATGAACTCCTCCCCCCCAAAAAAAAACAGATGTCCACAAAAACAAATTTGTTGTTTCTGCCACGTTGTCTCAAATATCATTTCTCCTTTTTTGAGAAACTGTACCTTCCCCAACACTTTAACCCAGTCCCTACTTGGGGGAGGGGGGTTGAAGAAGCAGCTGGCTGAGACCCTTTTCTCACCAGTCTCTTCTTCCCAGTTAAACCTCATTTTTTGACTTCCAAGAATAAATCTTTTTTCCTTTACATAGTGGTGATTATTATTTATAAGCCCTCACTACAGAGTGACCTCTCTCTCACCTTACTCTGGAAGTATACAGCTTTGTGTCTGAGCTGCTTGGTTGGCAGCAAGTCTGACTAGTAGGCCCCACCAGGTCTAGTGGTCAAGACTGGAGGGAGGGAGCAGCCCTGGCAGGCATGAGTGTGAGTAATGACCAAGCGACCACCAGATTCAGGGGGCAAAGTCAGGGTGGGGTCAGACCAAGACAGAACAGGTATAGTAACTGTGCATACACAGGCCTTAAGCACTCTTCTCTTGGACTTTCTTTCCCAGGGACTCAGTCCCTTGTACCTAATTCAAGCCTGAGCATATGCTGATAAAGTTAGGCCAGGGACTAAAGTTTCAAAAATCATTGTTTAGAGAGTTTTATTTCATTCTCCATAGTTGAGGCTTTCTAGTTATTTGAGGATGAAGATTTAAACATAATAAAAGACCACTGAAGGCCTCTTCTAGTATAATGCATCTGTTCAACAAATAAACAGTTCCTGCCCGCTCCTACCTGGTCCTGCGCAAGGTGCTGAGCATGGCAGACATATGCTCTCTGCCACCTTAGAGCTTACAGTGAATGGGGGAGATAGGTAAGGAGCAAAATAATCACACAAAGTATTTTTTAAAAGGGCAAGACCTGGAGAGCTACAGGAGCAGTGACAGAATACTGCAGAACACAGCTAGGCTGGAGCATTACAGGGAGTCACAATGCAAGAAAGGATGACCAAGAAAGAAAGCAATCACTTAAATACCAGGCTGAAGGTTTCTGCTTTATCAATAGAAGTGTCACTGTAGAGACTGGGGTTTGGGTAACAGACATTTCATTTTTTCTATTTTTTTTTAACAGAGTTGTACATCTTTATTTTTTTTTGCATGCTCACAATTACCTTTTAATTTATATATATTTATTACATCATTCTTCATATTTGTACAATGTATGATTTCCCCTTGAAATTCCCACCACCAGTTCACCCATGCACCGTCACCATAGTCCCTTATGCTCTTCCCACCCCTGTCCTTATCCTCCTCCCTCCTCCCCTCAGTAGACAGTTCTAATGGGCATAATGGGCAGGGGTGGAGAAGGGCCTGGCCAGAGGGTGGGAAATCAGTGAAGATACTTTACAGTGGTCGCTACTAACCTCAATTATAAGAATCTGACCATGAGTGGAGGTGATGAAATGAAAGGGAATAAGTGACCACTAGGAAAGAAGGAAGCAAGAATGTGGTGACTATAAATATGAATGCATTATATTCACTACTTGCCTGTTTTGAAGGATCTTTGAGAATATTTTCCACATTGTCTTCTGATAAGACTGCATTTTGTGGTTCATAGTCCACCTGAAACACCTTTGTTACAATGCCACTCTGTCTGCAGTCTCTGAAAATTATTGTTAAATTAAATTTAAATTTTTAAAAGTCTTTGCTATACCAATTAAGATGACTCTATTAAAGTCCTTTAGTCTAGTGTCTAAGTTTACGATATCTTAAATTCCATCAAAATACATCTATAGCCTTCCTTTACCTTTTTCACATTAAGGATATATATTACTTTGTGACACCCTGCTCTAATATATAGTGTCATAAGACAAATCTGTTTTTATTTCCGGGTATTTCTACATTGTTTCTCACGGTTCTACTATTGCAAGAGAGAGCAACATGTTTAACTGTGAAACATGGATAAATTGAAGATTAACAGTTAAACCTACCATAGCAGCACCAATGGCTCACCTCTATCCTTTATTTTTCTAATCAACTTTAAGGAATAATTTACATGACATAAAATTCACTTACTTGAAGTACATAGTTTGATAAGATTTAGAAAATATGTCCAATTGTGCAACTATCACCACAATACAGTTTTAGAATAATTCTAAAACCAAAAAAATCCCTCCTACCTGCTTGTAGCCACTCCTTGCTACCTCCTACACCAGGCAACCACTGATCTTCCTATCACTGCAGATTTGCCTTTTCTAGAAATTTAAAATAAATGTAACCATGTACATATAGTTTCACATGTCTAGGTTCTTTCATAATTATCACTCATATAGAATACCACACAGTTGCACGTATTCTCAGTTTTCTCATTTTTATGGCAGAGTCGTATTCTGTTACATGGATATACAATGTGTTTATCCAAACTGCTCCCCAGTTGATTATTATTTAGATTATTTCCAGTTTGGGACCATCATGAATAAATGCTGCAATGAACATTCACATACAAGTTTTTGTGTGGATTTATTTTCTGTTGGGTAGATACCCAGGAGTGGAAATGCTGAGTTATATAGTGACTATTTAACTTCTTAGAAACTGCTGAACTGTGATTGTTCCATTTTACATTCCCACCAGCATTATCTGGGGGTGGGGAGGAGGTGTTCTTCTTTCTCCATATACATGCCAACACTTCATATTGTCAGCCACTGTTGACCATCTGTACTCTTGATGCTGTTCTTTGTATTTGCTTGAGATGTGTCTCTCATGTATTGGCATAAAGACTTGACTGTTGTAACAGAACCAAAACAGTAGTGAGTTAATCAAGAGAGAAGCAACAGGGTAAAATCAGTCCAGAGTGGATGCTGAGTTGCCATGGTGACAGGGGTATGGTGCCAAGTTTCTGCCTCATTGCTCAACCACTGCCAGGACACTGCGCTTGTCTTGAGGATCCAATATGGCTGACCACCATATTCCCATTCCAGCCAGCAGGCCATGGAGCCCACCTCTTCCCTTTTCTCCAAGGGCACAATCCAGAAATTGCTCCTATCACTTCTAAATACAGTCAACTAGTCACAACCTGCTAGCAATGGCTTTAACTAGCTGCAAGGAGGATTAGGAAATATCATTCTTCTGGGCAACCATATGGCTGGCTAAAAATCATGGTCTCTAGTAATTTAGAAGAAGGGAAACACAGACATTGGGAGACAGTTGAAATCATGCCGCATCATCATGATTGCACTTGGTGTATTTATTTGCTATGTTTTAACTCCTGCTCCCCCAATATTTGTTGAAAGCTCACAGCTGGAACACAGGGGATTCTGTTTGATCAGCCCAGGCTTTTTAGTGCTTTTTATATTACAATTGTCTTCTTTCTTCAGTGTTTTTCTGTCTGCTTTGCCCTTATTAATTTTCATATTGCTATTTGGCACATTTTATCCATTTTATAAGCATTTCTTTTGTAATTTCTCAGATTTTGTACACACTTGCATTTTACACTTCCTAAAATTTTTGAACCATAAAGTAAATAAGTATCCCCCAAATGCTTAAGCCTTTAAGTAAATATTCTGAATGTACAAGTATCATTTCCAAAAGAGTTTTAGTTTTAAGGTACATTTTTAGAAGGAGAAAAGTCCTCAGAAATATGCAATTTTCCTAATCAGTCACTACCTATCAGTTAGTGACAATATTTAAGAAATAACATGCTGGGCTTTCTGAGATCAGGGGATACATGCATGTTAACTGACCAGAGTGCTAAGGGATGGCTATATTTGAGGGAAGCATATGTTTTGTTTTTATTTTTCATCTCTAAAAATATTTCGTAGCATGGTTAAAAACATTTTTTGAATGATGACAGAATTTCTAAACAAGAAAGGGTATCAGTGTTTATGCCTTATAAGCCATATTTGCATCTTGGAATGACAATTTTATTACCAGCCTTCCTTTCATGAAAAGCAATCCATATTTACGAGTTTTGACTGGGAATCAGTCCCCACTGCAATTAAGTATAAAAAATATCTTCCATCATTGGAATGTGACCAGAATTACTTCAGAAAGAATTGATTAAAATCCTCAAATAGTTTTTTTTTCCTTAACAAAAAAAAAAAAAAAAGACTTCTTTGGACCTCCCCGGTGGTGCAGTGGGTTGAGCGCAGTGCTGTGGAGCTGTCCGCCTCCTCTGTGGCACTGGTTCGATTCCCAGCTGGCCAGGGAGACACCCACATGGTGCAGCAGACCTCTCCTGTCTTGCCCGCTGCTACCCGCAGCAGTGTTTTCAATCCGTCTGCCTATCTGCTCCCCCTGTCTCTGGTGAATTCTCTCACCATTCCACACCTCTGGCCTATACCCCAGGTGTATAAATAAATAAAAGTATCATTTCCAAAAGAGTTTTAGTTTTAGTTTTAAGATTGCATAAATAAAATTTAAAAAAGATTTCTTTTATACACTACAAAAAATAAATAGTATTTTGGCTTTTTAAATCTCTACATGGTATTTAGGATGGCAGCCCCCAAAAGTCCTCCCTTCACATAATTGTAAATGCAAACCCTCTTCTGGGGTGAATATTCTTGAATATTCTCAGGTTGTACCCTGCAGACTTCAGCCTCCGCATGTTTATACTGGATTAGGAATAATCCTAAAACAGTATCATTCATAACATAGCAGTCATTGCACACGTCAAATCAAAGTACAAATCAAGATAATGGCTGACACTGTAAGCCACTGTAAGAGACATGAATGGGTCTCTCATTCATGTCTCTGCCAAGTATGTCTACATGTCTCAAGAGCATGTCTCCTTCCATGTCCCCCAAGATCCTTGTGCAAGTCCAAAGTAGAGAAGAAAATGTGTGACTTCTTTACATGTCTCTCTGCTCCACATGCCTCTTCCTGTGTCTTCTCCTTTCCAAGTCTAGCTTCCCCTTGCCACTCAGCTGCATCCCTCATTAGGTGGGGTAGGGAATATGGAATCACCACTTTTTATGAAGACCCCTCTCTGTATACTTTCACCAATGAATCAATGCTTACTCCTTGCCTACTTTCACCAGTGTCTGTGGAGTCCTCTTTTCAATTTTATCAGCGTCCCAAGAGCCCTTTCCCAGAATTCCTAGGCAGAGCCCCTTATTCTACACTTCTGATTCCCAGTGGGTGGAGCATTGGAGAGTGGCGGGTTCACTCCCAGATTATCTTGCCTGTGTTGTTGAAGGTGGGATCAGACTGGATCCTCTCTCCTGCCTGGTGACACCACACAGAGTAGAAACCTGGTTCCCATCCACTTGCTCAATCCTTTACAGTCCAGGCTGCTGCCTCCATAACAGCTGGCCTCTTTCTTAGGCCCCAGTAAGGGTATTCACCCACAGACTCCCTCTAGAAAGGAGTCCAGAAACTAGCTCACACTACCCACTAAATGGAAGAATTTCCTGAGTATAATCTCAATAAAGAATTAGGAGGTTGAAGAGAAAAATCCTACTTAGAACCCAAATCTCATTTGAACACACACAAAGTTTTGTTAGGATGGAATCAGAGATTTTAAAATCTTTGTTATCTTTAGGAATATGGTAACTTGACATAAAAAAAAAAATTACATATAGCTCTAGCCTTTCAACAAAATACCAGGATTATGCAGAGGATTGTAAAGGCATTATGCAACTGGATCTGTATAAATCTGCAGTTTGGTCTAGGTCAGGAACTGAAATTGGGTGTCAGGTAATTTTCTGTTGTGGGGGACTATTCTGTACATTATAAAATATTTAGTAGCATTCCTGGCTTCTACCTACCTGATGCCACTAGCACATTTCCACCTCCACTTATGGAAATGAAAAATGTTTCCAGACATAGCTAAATATGAAATTATGCCTAGTTAAGAATCTTTGCTTTAGAAACACAAATAGGTTGAGTGAAAACTCTTATGCACCCAAGTACAAACTTTTTAAATATGAGGTATGACGTATGAGTTGAATTATAGAACAGCAATCTTTTAACTCTCTGATAAGAATCTGAATAACAAACAGTAACAGCTACCACTTGTCTAATGTCAAATGTATACTAAATGTATTATTTCTTATCTTCATAGTGGTTGCCAAGAAGTTATATTACCCTCATTTAGCAAATTATGATACTGAGCATCAGGAAGTTATATAACTTAACCAAGGTCATGCAAAGAGTAAGCAATAGAACTGGGATTCAAATCCATATCAACAGATCGACAAACTCCATTCTCTTTCCCATACTTCAAGCTGCCATCTCAAAGCAGTGAGCTTGCCTTTATTGCTGCCTGTTGAGATAATATTGTAACAGGGTGGTCCCCAGGAAAGGGGGAGGTTCCAGGTTCCCTTCCCCACCCAAATGGAGGGTGGAGCGGAGCAGGAAGAGAAGAGGCCGCAGAGGAGACTGAGGAAGGAAGTAGGATGGAGCCAGAAGGAGACCTGGAGGAGGCGCATGGAGCCTAGAGACACGTGGAGAAACTGCGCTTGTCTTTTGGTCGTGGACTGGGTGACACAAATGTGGGTGAGACCCGTGGGGAGGTGACAATGGCAGCTTTTATCTTGATTTTGATTTTGCTCTTTTCCTTCCGGGCTTGTCTGGTTGTTTCTGACCCTTTTCTGTGGGTCCCCACTGGAAGATGCTTTAAACTTGTGGCAGGATTTGGGGCCTTGCTCTAGGCCAATCCCATTTGGATGGAGTTTTACCCACGAGGGGACGGGTAACTTTGGGTTCTTAAATGAGAAACTAGATTCTTTGCCTTTCCTGTATTGTTTCCAAATTGTATTAAAGTTCCTTCCCATTAAAGTCTCATATGTTTTGTGTTGATGCAGTGGATGACAGAACCCATTTAGAATAGGCAGGTTTGCAGGGTTTGGGCTGCCCCTCTCTCTGCCCTGTAACAACATCAGGATCTTTCCTTCTACAAACATATGCTATCTATATCCCAAGGGGCTGCAGGTATACGCCCATGAGATGCCTTAATAATTTGACATTAAGTTTATCAACATTGTTGTAAAACTGGAAAATCCCTCTTGGTTCTACTGAAGAAAAATGTTCTCAGAGGACTCAGACTACCTTCAGTACAATGCAGGTCTATATTAGACAAAAACTACCTGCTAGTGCCTTTTGCAAACTGAGATGGGACAAAAAGGGACTGGGACTATCCTTCATCCTGATCCTTTTCAAAAAAAGACCTTTACTGTGTCCTAGGCAGTCTGCTTCTGGGAAGGGGGGCTTCTAATGTGGATGGCCTTGCCCATCACTCACTCCTGGCAGCACCACCAGTCCTGCCTTCCCAGCTCTGGTCCTCTCCTGTCTCTAGTTTTGTTTCTATGCATTTTTGAACAGTGTGACAATATTAAAGTATATATATTTCAAATTAATAAAGTGTAATCTTAGTTCATAATTTTTTCATCTATCATAATTATTTTCCTATATCATTCAAAATTCCATTTTTCTCTTAATAAGTCAATGACCATTAATTGTTAACATTCTCATTTCAAATCCCTTTCTCCTTAAGAAACTAATTAGCTTAATACCTGGCAACAGCAATATAATTTCCACAATGATCTATTTTATCGCAAATGCATGCAAGCACTACTTTTTCTGTCCTGAAAACTAAAATGCTTTTTGTATAAATGCTTTCCCTAGCCTGAGCACATCTGAAATACTGAAGTGCTTTTCCAAACAGACACTTAGTGGGCACAAAGCAAGAACACGAGAGGCATAAAGAATAACCTTATTTTTTAGACTCTTTGGGAAGTTTTAGTAACTCCTTTGAACTACACAGTTAGCCACTAATTACTACTTCATTTTATTACTACCTGCAGCTTACAAAAGGCATCAGAGTATTTTGTTTGTTAACTTTTAATAAATAATTGAGATGACTTGTTTTGATGAAAGTGTTTTGGAAAATGCAAAAATACAAAAATTCTAATATTTAATAATCAATAATAATGTGTATGAAAGAATTGTTTTGTTTTTATGCTTTTCTTATAATTTCAAATACCAAAGCAATAATTACCTTTGGTATAGCATTTGTAACTCTCCTCAAAAAGCCATGCAGCAGTCCAGCCACGAGGGGGAGTTTGGAGTTTTTTTTTAAAGTACCTGAGCCAGATGGTCACCTGTTTGGGGCTAAAAGGGTTCCAAAAAAATGTGGCCAAACCTGTCTTGCTATGCAAAAGAATTCGAACTTGCAAAGCATTTAAGTTTTGTTTTGTTTTGTTTTGTTTTTTTACTCTTTAGCACAGATTGAAGGCTTCCAAGTGGAAGTGGTGTTTATTCGAAAATGGTAAAGTCACTGAGTAGGAAAGAAAACTGGAAAAAAATAGTAAATAGCTAATGCCCAACAAACTAAAATGACAAACTTTGAAGATCAATTAAATCAATACAAAATAAAGAATGATGGTGGTGGTTGTACTATGTGACCTTGACCTCGAAAATAAAAGAACACTCCATTAAAAGCAATATTTTCTTCAGAACCAGGTGAATCTCTTTAATGGTCCCAAACTCTGAAAAAACTCTTCCTTACTAAAATCCCAATGTACAATATAATCCAAACTAAAACAGTATCAGTATACAGCCCTTTGGTGAATTGTACCCTTATGATTTGTGTACTTTATAATATACCTCGATGAAAGATGAGTAAAACACAAACGTTCCATAGGTATGCTGAAATTAAAGTAACTATTTCTTTAATGCCTATCTAATCCAGCACTAGGTTGAGTAAAATTAAATAATAATAAATAATTAAAATTAAAATGTCATATTATTCATTATTTTAATCATCATGCTCTTAACTTACTTAGAGACTGCAATAGCTTTAACTTGTATTTTTCCATCAGGCAGAGTAATAGGCTTCTTATACTTAAATGTATTATTTTCCCCATGACCAATCCTCCTTAGAACTTCAGGTTTGCTGCCATCCAGGGTATAATATATATTGACATCTGGAGTGTCTGAAAAATCCAAAACAGGATAACTGTAATTAACATTAAAGTAGCAAGTCCCTGAATAAGGCCTATGGGTCAGTTATTTAATGATTTTTTTTCTTTATTATAGAAATGAATAACAACTAATAATAAAATTATTTCTCTGTGTCAGGCACTTTGTTTTATATGAGTTAGCATGTTCCATCTGTATAACCCTATGAGATAGGGATATTTTATACCCAAATTATAGATAAGAAAACTGTCCCCAAACGGTTAAGAAATTTGTTAAATAGCAGAGTTGTGGTTGACTTCAGCTAGGTTGGATCGATAGCCCATGCTCTAGAACCACTTTTTATTTTGCCTCTCCAACAGAGCACTGATAAAAACAGAGTAGGGTCAGCTTTAAGACTACAACATTCATTTAGAGAGCAGAGGTTAATTTTTCATTTTTTAAATAGTGTTTAAGAAATGTTTTTATTATATTTTATTTGGACTTGAAGATGATTTATTTTTGTTTTTTAAATTATTTTATTTTATTTTTTAAACAGTATTTTTGCTTCCCCGACCCCTCAGGTTGAGTCCCCATAGAATTTCCTCCCCCAAGCTACCAGGGCACCATCACCACAGTCTCCTGTTCTCCTCCCTCCCTGCCTCTGATCCCTCTTGGAAGATGATTCTTACACTTCTTGAGAAATTCTTAAAGGTAATATGTTCATATGATTGAGGAAGATTCAAAAAGTCAAATAAAGAATATACAATTGAAACTCTCCATCCCACTCCTGATATAAACTGGCAAACACAATCCATAACATCACGGCTATCCTTTCAAAAATATTTTATATCCATACATAGGCACATATTGTTATTTTCCCCTTCTCCTTCAATGTAAATGATGACACACCATACCCTATTCCAGGCATCTCTTTTTTCATTGGACAATATATCTTGGATAGTGTTCTCTGTTGGTACATAAAGAGTGTACTCATTCTTTATCATGGCTGAATCGTATTCTCTTTTCACAAAGGTAACTATAATTTAGCCAGTCCCTTACAGATAGACATTTAGGTTTTTTATCTTTTTCCTTTTCTTTTTTTCTGTCCTATTACAAGTAGTAAGTGAAAAAACCCTATAAAGAGTTCTTTTTATAAGTATATCCTCAAACCATGTAGAACAAGTACTGCTAAGTCAAAGATACATGCATTTGTAATTCTGGTGAATTTCGCCAAACTTCCCTCCATGGATGTTGAAACAACTCATACCATAACAAGCAAAGCATGAATGTGCCTGTTTACCCACCATCTCATCCATACAATGTTATTAATTTTTATTTTCCTTTTGCCAACTGCTTGGATAAAAATGATGATAATAGTAACATCATCAATAACAATATCTTGTAGTTTAGCCAGAAAGAAAAAGAAAAATACCGGATGGTCTCACTCATAGCAGGAATCTAGAAAACTTAAATAAGGGACCAGGAAAATGAATAACTATAAGAAAGTGAAAATCAAAATCAACAAAAAACTATGAACCAGAGCCACTTTTTGGGGGGTGGGGGGTGGGGGTGGGAGGGGAGGGCTTAGGGTCAAAATGGGGGGGTTGCAATTGTATGGAGAATATAAAAATAAAATTTATTATTAAAAAAAACAATATCTTGTAGTTTTAAGTTCATTTCTGGCATTGTAAGTTTCTTTCATTCACTCAACAAATGTTTATTGTTCCATATTGTTCTTGTTTGTTTCTGATTTTATGTTTCCATATGCTAGCAAGTAATGGAGTACCTAAAACTTGTGAGTCAATCCAGCCATACTGTTCAAGAGCGGATGAGGTATATGTGTGCATTATGATCGCTTTTTTAGTTATATCTGAAGGGAAGGTTTGCAGGTAGACAGCTATCCCCCCATGTCTTGGCTCTGCCTCCTAAAGTCTGTTCTATACATGCATTTGTTCATGTTTTATCTATAAAATGTTCCCTTTCTTTATATTAATTATGTGTGTGTACATGTATGCAACTTTGCATGTGCATCTCTGGCATTACCAAGAAATACATTCACTGCTTTATTTCCGTGTGAATAGTTAATATTCATTTTGGCATTACTATATGCCAGGCCCTGTGCACTTCACATATCAACTTATTTAACTCTACAGTGCCTCCAAATGGTAGATATTACTATCACTATGTAACAATGACGAAACTGGGATTCAGAAAGGTTAAGTAATGTTTCAAAAGTCACTAGAAGTTGACAAAGCCAGGATTCAATCTCCAATCCATCTAACTGGAGAGCCTGTGTTAGCAGGTCAAAAGTATTATCCCAGCAAAATAACAAAACTCCTGGGAAAGCTTGGAGAAGCACCAGACATCTTAACCTTGGCTAAGGTTAGTCAAAGCATTGCTGCAACTACATACCTATACAGATGAAAGTGTGATCAGCGCTAACCATTTAAGTCTAAATAGATACCTCTCCATAGGTTATCAAGTACCACATTGTGTCAAATTTTGAAAGTTCTACAAGCTTCCCAAGGTCTTGATTATAGAAAGCATGGAAAGAGGTACATCAACAACCACTGAATATAACAGCAAGACAATGTTATTTTAAATTACTTCAAGTACATCTAATTCTTACCTGATCTCATTTCCAAAAGTGTATTGTTATCAATTTCATGGTTGGCTTTTCCAGGTTGAGGCACTCGTAGTGGTATTATCTGAGGGACACACACTGAACCAGCAGTCATTTTCCCTCCTTACATTATAAAGATGACTATGAATTCCAGTGAGGACCTATCCTGTATTTGAACATAAGAATTGGAGAGAAGCACCTAGTAAAACTAAATGGACTATTGTTTCTATACCAACTACAAATATTATTAAAGTTTGAAGTGAACTATTAAAAGTACAGCTGTACTTTTTTTAATTTCCCTCTTCCTTTTTTAAATTTTTGTTTAAGATTTATTTTTTTTTATGCAAGAACTGGGGTACAGGTCAGAGGGGCAGGAGGGTGAGAGGATTCACCAGAGACAGAGCAGGGAGCAGAACAGGCAGACGGAAACACTGCTGAGGGTAGCAGCAGGCGAGACAGGAGAGGTCTGCCACACCATGTGGGTATCTCCCTGGCAGGCCAGGAATCAAACCCATGCTGCAGAGGCTGCGGACAGCTTCACGGCACTGCGTTCAACCCGCTGTGCCACCAGGGAGGCCCACAGCTGTACTCTTGTTGTTGAGATATTGTATGGGGTTTTGATTATCTAAATAATTACCTCGCTTCTGGAAAAAAGAGCATGAGGGAAAGGGGTGAGGGCATGAATTGTTTTACATGAGCAAATTAAATGAATAAATCAGAACAGAGATCATCACTAGTGATCTGACCAAAGGTCCCTCTACATCATTATTACCCTTTCCTGCTTCTCACTAGTTTGCCACCTCACTTGGCTTCAGGGCAAGTCATCACATCTTCTTTAGGGCAAGAAGAAGTCATGCATGTAGCATGAAATGTTAATTTAGAGGCAACTCTCTTGGGAAAACTCCAGGTTAGATGTACTGCAGTTGTTGCCAACTGGTTCTTGCATTTGAAAGCTGCAAAGAAACCTTAGAAAGATAGCTGAGTGTCATACCTTGGTTGAAAGAAAGTTGGCATAGATATAAACAGCGAGCAACAAACACAAAAGTCTCCCACCTGCATCAATTGTATTTATAAATAAATGGGTATGGAGGACTTACTGATCTTTTTCCTGGAAGGTGTCATAATTTTTAATACATACAGGATTCAAGGCAGGTGGGGAAAAGTCCTCATCTTAACAAAGCAACTGTTTACATCTCCGTATGTCCTTTTCAGATCTCAATGATTTTGGATATGCAGGCTTTACTCAGTTATAAGCTATACATTCATTCCATTTTTACAGTCCACTTCTTGTTAATTACAATTTTTCATGTAATAAATAATTTATCAATTTGTGGTGATATTTAGGCGATAACCAGTTTCTTTTGAGCACTGGTTGCTGCAATTCTAAACTGTGCTTCTCTGAACATCTTTATGGTTTGAGTTTTGTCACAGATTGTACTACCAAAAGTGGGATAACTAAATTTAAGGAGTGAAGTTATTGCCTGGTTGGTTAGTTCCAGGTAGGAGGTCAGGAATTTAAAGCGCAGATACTCATATAGGAGCAATTGTCCTTACAGGCGGGCTGTCAAGCTGGGGAGTGGGGGCACGGGGGTGGTGGTTTTACATTCCCATTTAAGAGAAGCAGTTAAAATAATGTTGGGAATAAGGCCAAAATAAAAATAGCTGTAGAGGGAGCAATTCACATGAGGAAACTAGGAGCTGCCCTTGGGAGCAGCTGGGGGCAGTCAGTGTGCCTGAGCAAAGGGAATCAAAAAGTAGACCAATCCGATAAGTCCAGGTGGCAGTGTGTGCGCTTGTGTAGGGGTCAACAACACTCCCCAACTCGGTTCTTCCAGTCCTTCCCCCTCCTATAGGGACTTGCAACCCCCTCTGGCTCCCGCGCTCGCCCAACAGGGGCAACTATAGACTCCAGCTTCTTTTCGGCTGGAGTAAGGGAAGCCCGGCTTCTTCTCTCGTCCTTGGGACCCCCGAGATACCTCCGCGGTCCGCACCCAGGTAGCCCACCTCTCACCACCTCTTGCGTTCTCCGTCTCGGCAGCCCGGGTTACCAGAGACGCCGCGAACCGCGCCCGGCCCACCGAGAGTAAGGCAGGTGATTGGTGGAAACCAGACTTCCTGGCAACCGGCCCCGCCCTTACCGCCTGGCCCGGAGACGGGTACCCCTCGCCTAGGCATCTAATGATATGCCTTCACAGAGATTGTACAGTGCTAAAAGATGGCGACCCAACTCAAAGTGAGAGAACCAGCTTCGTTCGTCTGACAGACATTAACATTCTGGAAAACAAAAATAAGAAGATGTAGCAGGGCGGGAGAGTGAGTCAGGACAGGCGTGACTTGGCCACCTAAAGCCGACAGACGCAGAAGGACCCGCTGCGACAAGAAGAAGAAGGACCCACGTCACGACCCAGCGCCGTCTTTCGGTGTTTCCCAGTTTGGCTGTTCTGCGATTCGGTTTTTTTTTTTTTTGCCTCCCGGTGCGTCTTTTCACCGGCGGGCCGGGACAGCTTTCTCATGGCGGAGGTGAAAGTGAAGGTGCAGCCGCCTGACGCGGATCCGGTTGAAATAGAAAACAGGTAAACCAGTGAGGCTCCGTTCCGGGTTGGAAGACCCCGCAGGCGACCAGTCATTCGGCCGTAAGACCCTTTCTGGGCCTCCCTGGTGGCGCAGCGGGTTGAGCGCTGCGCTGTGAAGCTGTCTGCAGCCTCTAGCGCCAGTTCGATCCCCGGCCGGCCAGGGAGATTCCCACATGGCGCGGCAGACATCTCCTGTCCCGCCCGCTGCTCCCGTCAGCAGTGTACTTCAGTCATTCCTCCTGTTCTGTTCCCCACTCTGTCTCTGGTGAATCATCTCACCCTCCCCCGTATCTGGCCTGTACCCCGGCTCTTGTATAAATAAAAATAAATCTGAATTTTTTTTTTAAGACCCCTTCTTGGTAGTTAACGGACCAAGTTCAGTTCAGTGGGCTCGAGAAAGGAATTTCGGGGTTTGGATCCTCCTCCCAACCCTGGAGAGCAAAACTCTTAAGTCCAAAACGAAGTTGACAGTCTGCTGTTATGCGTAGCTGATCTTGCCCTGATGCTGTATGGGAAGTTGTGTTCTTGGCGCTTGACTCCTGCATTATGATGGACGCTCAGAGAAAAGATTCGGCATTTCCCGAGCAGTACTGTGGATACATGTTCTAATCCAGGACACCTCTCTTTTTTAAGGAAACTCCCATAACAATGTTTGGGGATGTTAGGGTGCAGTTGTGATTACTAGGCAACATAAAGCCAGGTGGTTCCGGTGCAGTATTTTAGGTCAAGAGTATAGGGCACCAAAACCTCGCCCAGTTTAATATTCTTTACCAGTGGTTTATTTTTAGGACACTACATAATTTTTTAAGTTATTTATTTATGCATACAAGAACTGGGGAACAGATCAGAATTGTAGGGGGTGAGACGATTCACCAGAGACAGAGAGGGGAACAGAACAGGCAGACTGACTGAATTAGACTGCTGAGGGGAGCAGCGGGAGAGACAGGAGAGGTCTGCGGCGCCGTGTGGGTTGCTCCCTGGCCGGGCAGGGATCAAACTCGTGCTGCAGTGGCCGCGGACAGCTTGACAGGTTGCGTCCCAACCCCTTGGGCCACTAGGGAGGTCCATGACACTACATAATTTTTGAAGTAAAAATTAACCTCCCCAACTTCCACAATCCGTTATGAATAACACATATTATTCTATGACATAAGTGAAGATTTGGACTTATTTTCGTTTGATAGAAATATTTCTAACAGCAAGTCCCAGTAGTTAATTGTCAGGAGAAATACTGGTTTCTTACCAGGTCCGATTTGCCGCCTGCTATAGGTTTTCTGCTGCTTACAGACTTCCCAATACACTGTATCTTAACTTTGTCAGACTTGCTTTATCTGAGAAAATTGAACCTCAATTTCAATATTTTCTCCTGATTTTTGTCCTAATTTAAAGTTCATTTTAGTGAGAGAAATTAATACTAACCTTAAATTAATACATTTAAACAATAATGTAAATGTGTATTTCAAAATTATCTTCCTCAATTTCTGACATGCTTTGATTTCAGAACAGTCATAGAAACCCATTTGGTTATTTGCCAAATTTGAAAAAAAGCACAATTTCAAGTTGATCTGCTTGTGTTTCCCCCCACTCCTCCAACTGCCATTTGAAATACATAAAAACATAAATGATATTATTAATGCTTTTGTTTCTAGGATTATAGAATTATGCCACCAGTTCCCTCATGGAATTACAGACCAAGTAATTCAGAATGAAATGCCTCATATAGAAGCCCAACAGCGGGCAGTGGCCATCAATAGACTATTGTCCATGGTAAGGCGAATCCAACAAATTCATGTGGTTACTTATATTTTATGATTATCATTACTTCCTATTATGTAGTCATGAAACCATTTTAAAGTATGTTAGTCTGTGACTGATAAATCTTCTGAGCCAAGGAAGCAGCTCAGACTGTCTGAACTGAGGAAAGAAGAAATAATTTTGTAACACTTTACAAGACAAATAAACATACTTTGTTTTGTTTTGTTTTTTTTTTTTTTAAAGATTTATTTATTGATTGATTGATTGATACATACAAGCACTGGGTACGGTTAGAAGCGCGGGAGGGAGAGAGAATTCACCAGAGCCAGAGCGGGGAGCAGAGCAGGCAGAAGGACTGAAGCACACTGCTGAGGGGAGCAGCGGGCGGCAGGAGAGGTCTGCGCGCCATGCGGGACCCTCCTCCCGAGGCCAGGGAGCAGCCGGGGATTGAACCGGCGCTGCAGAGACTGCCGGCAGCTTCCCAACCCAGCGCTCAACCGCTGCGCCACCGGGGAGGCCCAACATACTTTGTTTTAACCAGTATGTTTATTAAACTAATTGTCATGTTACTTTAGGCACATAGGTGTAGTCTTGTTCTCACTGTCTTTTTGCTTCCTACTGCTGATGTTGAGCCATTCCTTATGACATATCCCCCTTCCCTCTAATTTTTCTACAAATCATCACAGAGCCAGTTTATTAGGTTATTACTCTCCACAATCTCATTCTGAGTATTTCAGGAGTCAGGAATGAGTCTAGTAGAATGTCAGCAGTGCTGGCTTTCTGGGAGAAATTACAGCTCGGCCCCCAGTAATACTGCAGTAGGGGTTTGCATTGAAACCCTTCTACCTGTTCTTACTGCTTCTGTTCTCCCAGGTTCCTTATGTCATTCTCTTCCAGCTATCCAAAAACACCCCACCTAATGGTACCCCAAGCTCTAAACTTACCCATTTTTCCTTCATTTCTCCTCTTCATCAAAATTACCATATCCTGAGAGCACTACAGTTTCATCTTAGTAGCAGTTAGGTAAAAAGTGACTATACTAAGGCTGCATCTGAAGACTGATTTGCTTTTAAAATCTGTTATCTTTCTTGGATTTCTAATGGCTTTGGATATGAAGACTGAGGATGGGTGAACTTTCTGTTAAACCATTCCCTTTAACCTTTTAACTCAGAGATTGGTAAACTTTATAAAGTGCCAGATAGTATATGTTCTAGGCTTGACTTTACAAGAAAGTAACTATGGACTATACATAAACAAATGTATATGGCTATGTTCCAATAAAACTTTATTTATAGAATCATGAAGTAGGCCAGATTGCTAATCCCTAATTTAACCCAAGGGGAAAAGGAGGTGGTGTGATTTCTAATCAGTTTACCATGGTAGAGCTCTTAAACTCCAGGAAGGACAGAGAAAGGAATGCTGAGGTTGTGGCAATGGAAAATGTTTTTTGTATTCTGACCACCCTTATAATCCCTTCCTTTCTGTCTGAAAAGCATCCTCAGTACCTGAAAAGCATGTCATTCTTTCACTACTGCAATCGCACCTCCCAGTCCTACTGGCTATAAGCTATAGACAGTGGTAGAGCTAGCCAAAAATTTTAAATAAGGGCATAATTATTAATAAAGCTCCAAGTGTTGGTTTTAACTTTAAACAAGTGTGTCCCCCCATTACATTACTAATAACTCTCTCTGCATGTGTTCAGGCTCTTGACTTTCATCTGCACTATTAAATTGTTTCTGAACTGGTTCTGCTGGGTTCAGCTCCCTCAGAGCAGTCAGCTTGATCTATCTTAATTAAATACACATCTGGGGCCTCTCCGGTGGTGCAGCGGTTGAGCGCTGGGTTGCGAAGCTGCTCGCGGCCTCTGCGGCGCCGGTTCGATCCCAGGCTGCTCCCCGGCCACCGGAGGAGGGTCCCGCATGGCGCGCAGACCTCTCCTGCCGCCCGCTGCTCCCCTCAGCAGTGTACTTCGGTGGTCCTTCTGCCTGCTCTGCTCCCCGCTCTGGCTCTGGTGAATTCTCTCACCCTCCCGCGCTTCTGACTGTACCCAGTGCATGTATAAACAAAACAAACAAACAAATAAATAAATAAAACATGCCTCTATTAAAAAAAAAAAAAAATACACATCTGACCCAGTCACTTTCCCGCCAAAAATCCTCTCAATGCCAGAGATTCAAGTCCAAGTTCCAAGGTTTACCACCTGGTGCCCAAACTTTCCTCATCTGCCTCATCTTCCTCTACCACTCTCTCAAAAGTTAGATTTCAGAGGGAACCGAATATTTTGGACCCTACCACATCATGTTATTTCTTGCCTCGGGTCGTTTGCTCATGCTGTCTTCCCTACATTGAAGGCCTTTCTTCACACTAATTTCTCGTTATCCTTTAAAGACTCATTTCTACTGTCATATCCAGGAATTCTCCCTGAATCCCCAGGTTGAGCCAAAACTTCTGAGAATCCATCCCACCCTTTACATTACTCTGTCTTAACACCAGTTGTATGGTATTGAGGTTTGTGTTTCATGTTTGTTCCCTGCACCCTACCTCACAAACACTTACCAAGGTAGAGGTATTCAGTAAATGTTCTTAGACTGAATCAAAACACTGAGTGTCACCTCCAAATTGACCTTTGTGCTTCCCATTTGCCTCTTAGTGTGGCTTGGGGAAGGAAGATATTGCTTTTCATTCATATGTAAACCCATTTTCAAGTCTTGAGCCTGCCCCGTATTAATTCTTGGTAATGTGGTTTCTATTAGCCATTGCTTCCAAGAATGGAAGGAAATTTAGAAGCATGTCAGACATACTTTACTTTTGATTTATTATATAAAAACAAAACTATAGGTCTTGCATTCATACATTGGTCTTTCTTCCTACTTTTCATGAACCACAATTTGAGTTTTAATAGTTTTTATTATTATTCAAAAGCTGCCTGTTTAAAATTCTTTTTACATTGGTTATATAACCAAGTCAGGAATGAGTATATATGAAATTGTTAGGTATTTATATTTTGAAAAATGATGAGATAAAGAGCTAAGTTTTTAAAAATTCATTGTGTGTAATATGTAGGCAAAAACTTAAGTGTCAAGTGAGAAACTAACAAATAACTGAAGGAGGTAGGGTATTTTAATATGTATAAAATATTAAAACAATGCATTAACATTTGGATTCGTTATATCTCCAAAATAATTCATTGCTGTTTTCTATTAAAAAAACTTTAGGGTCAGTTGGATCTCTTAAGGAGCAATACAGGCCTTCTGTATAGAATAAAGGATTCTCAGAATGCTGGGTAAGCACATAATTTTTTCATTTTAAGAAAAATTTAATTTTAACAAAGTAATACATTTTTGGGGAGAAAAAGCTAATATAGAATTACATGGTGTAAACTTATCTTGCCTGTCATCCTTGCCTACTATCATGAGTTCCATTTCTCAGAGATAACTAGCTCTTAATAATTTGGTATATATCCCTTCTTCTAGATAGATAATTATATATTTATATATAATCTCTTTTCTTTCTTTTTTTTTTTTTAAACAAAATGGGATCATGCTATCCATACTGTTTTGCAACTTGTTTTTTTCACTTACTGTATCTTGGACATCTTTTCATTCTGGTACATACAGCCCTGTCTCATTCTTTTTAAGGTAAGCCTTTCTTTTGGTAAATAAGTCAATATGATGACCTTTTCTTCTAATTCATAAGTAGTTGTAGAGATTATTAGATTATCCTATATCTCTTTGCCTTTTTAATTCTGTTCTATTTCCCTGCAGTAAAATGAAAGGATCAGATAACCAAGAAAAACTAGTATATCAAATCATAGAGGATGCAGGAAATAAAGGTAAGCATGTGAAAAAGCAGAAAAAAATACTGTCTTTAGAACCAGATAGGAGGACTCAGATACTGGTTTCTCAGGATATAGATCAGCGTGTAGAGCTGCCATTTATATTTAATGGAGAAGAAACTGTAACATACAAATATAATGGATAATACTTAAAGGACACCAGAGTGATATCATTGTTGCTCAAGGGAGGCAGTAACTCGATGGCCGAGGGCAGGGATGGAATTCTGAATTCTGAACCATGTGAATGTATTATTTATTACCAATAAATAAATTAAATTTAAGGCTTTTTAAAAATTCCCACTCTTTAAACAAGAGTGGCCTTAGTTACATATCTATAAATTGTTGATAATCTCCTTGGATTTTTTTTGCAAAAACCACAGGGATTCATAGTGCAGTGTGGCAGCATCTTAGGTAGATCCTTCAACAGCTGTTTAGTTCCTCTCTTATCTCCGTAAAGAATTGCATCTATTAAACAATTTAGAATTTATATGAGTTATTAATATTAGCGTCAACAATTATGAAGCAACCTGAAATCATGTAATTCTTAAATTTATTGGTAGGCAGTTAACATTTGAAAAATAGACATGTGAAATAGTCATTTTCTATTAAAAAAATAACTCTTCCTATCTTATGCCTCTTTTGGAGGAAAACAAGGCAAAATACTTTTATATAAAATTTCCTTTCCATATATAATACTTGTTATCTTCTTTAAAAGAGGAAACATAGCTCCTAGTGCAGGGCTTTTAGTGGCTGTAAGAATCACAATCTTTCCATTTTCCATTTCTCAAGTATAGTGTTACCTAAGTTATGGATACATAGGCATATAGATGTTCACATAAGGAGTTTTGTTGCTGTCTGTTGAGTATGGTAGCTTGGCCCAAATTTAAATTTGTTTTTATAGTTGAGAGTAAAAATAACAAAGCAGATTGGGATGCAGGAGGGATGGAGGAAACTATATAAGTTAATCCAAAACATAAAAGATTCTTCTGTAATTACAAAAATGTCCTTCTCATGTTTTTTCAAAGGTGCCACACTAGGATATCAGCTGTGTTCTAGGACTATATATACACATGTACAGATTTTGCTAGTTTTGGAATAAGAGCTAAGCAATGAGATAAAAATTCAAATTCTATAAATGCTCAACTTCTTTTACTTTACTTTCTTATAGGAATATGGAGCAGAGATATCCGATATAAAAGTAACTTGCCATTAACAGAAATTAATAAAATTCTAAAGAATTTGGAAAGTAAAAAGCTTATCAAAGCTGTTAAGTCTGTGGCAGTGAGTAGTTTTCTCTTTTCTTCTCCCAAATGTTTACATATATTGCTCTAAGTTTTATTATTCTTTAAGTTATGTTCTAATTTAAAATTACTAGGATCCTCGACTAGTAAGTTGGGGGAAAGTTAAATCTGAATAAATTATAGACTTTTTAAATGATAGTGTATCAATATTAGTTTAATTGTAAAAACATACATACCCTACTAATGTAAGATGGCAATAATATGGGAAACTGAACACAAGGTAAATGGGAACTCTGTACAATCTTCACAATAGTTCTGTCAATCTAAAACTGCTCTAAAATATGAAGGATTTTTAAAAATATCTTCGTTTTGGAAGGCTGTTTGTTATCGATCTTATAAAGACATCTGCTATGTATATTTTCTCCTAGGCTTCAAAAAAGAAGGTGTATATGCTCTATAACCTGCAGCCTGACCGGTCTGTGACTGGTGGAGCTTGGTATAGTGACCAGGATTTTGAATCTGAGTTTGTAGAGGTGCTTAACCAACAGTGTTTTAAGTTCCTACAAACCAAGGTGAGGCATAATTGAGGAAAGAGCACTACAACTTCTTTTTTTAAAGTTTCTTCTTACAGAATGTTTCATCTCATAGATCACATTTTCTAAGAATTGAAAATAATGAAATTGGTCACTTTTAGTAAACAAAATATTTCGTTACTGATTTTACTGTGTATAAAATATATTCAGAAAACATTAGAGTTTTTGCTGAGATTTATGTTTCTACCCTCACAGGCAGAAACAGCAAGAGAAGGCAAACAGAATCCAATGATACAAAGGAATAGTTCATTTGCTTCATCGCATGAAGTGTGGAAATATATCTGTGAATTGGGAATCAGCAAGGTGGGAACTCAGTTTTTAATAATTTTTTTTTTTTAGTAAGTGTATTCCTTATAGGAATACAGTTTATAGTGTTTTCCAACTTATTTGACTCAGATCCTTTTATCAGATGATACCTGTGTACACTCTTTGAGAATGTACTGTCCTAAGCTATTTAAACAAAGGTATTTACTGCTATCAGGCACTGTTGAAATTGTTTGTACTTGAGCTTGGGATATAGAGCAGTGGAGGAGAACCCTGTCAGCTTCATGTCACTACCAAAAAAATTCAAAAGTCTGATCTGACAAGTTCTTGATTTTCTCTCAGAGACCTTTCAACATATGTGTCAGACTTCATCATCACATTACCTCCTTATCACATTAATTGTCATATTGGTATTTTCCTTATACAGAGATGTAAGTGGTACTATATTCTTTTGAAGACCTTTACATAAGGACATTATACTGAATGCATTTTACAATCAGAGAAGAAATTGACCAGTTGGACAAATTTCCTGGCCCCCAGATTTATCATTTATTAAAAAGTAGGAATTTGGATTGTATGACATCTTAAGTACAAATACTTACAAGCATTTTGTAAATCTACATTAAATTCTTGCCAAAGGGTTATTATTTTAAAAAAGACGTTAATTATGCATCCAAGAATTGGAGTATAGGCCAAGGTACAGGGTAGGGGAGTGAGAGGCTTCACCAGAGACAGAGTGGGGAGCAGAAAATGCAGATTGACTGAAATACACTGCGAGGGAAGCAGCGGGTGAGTCAGGAGATGTCTGCTGTGCCATGTGGGTTAGCTCCCTGGCTGAGGATCGAACTCTTGTTGCAGTGGCTGCCAATAGCTTCATTGTGCTGAGACTTAACCCCTTGCACCACCAGGGAGGTCCCCAAAATTATTATTTTATAAAACTTCTAATTTTTACTGAGGAGGCTGAAGATACTAGGTAGCATGAAACTCATCATAAGGTTAGAGTTCTGTCCTTAGCATTTCCGAGGCTTGTGCTAATTTGGCCTTTCTGATTATTCTCCAACACAGTGCTCCCCTATTTCACCAAGGAATTGTGACCTTTTACTGTTTATGATAATGTCCAAAAGGAGTTCTTGATCTTTTTGTGCCCTTACTAATGTATCCCTTTTTTAGGTAGAGTTGTCCATGGAGGACATTGAAACCATCTTGAATACACTCATTTATGATGGGAAAGTGGAGATGACTATCATCGCTGCAAAAGAAGGCACTGTTGGCAGTGTAGACGGACATATGAAGCTGTATAAGGCAGTCAACCCAATCATCCCACCCACAGGTTTGGTCCGGGCCCCCTGTGGACTCTGCCCGGTGAGTTAAGGTGACTTCGCTTTACCCGTGACTGCTACTAATTGCAAATGTCACATAACATTTCATCAGCAAGCATACCCCAGTTACTCTCGGGGTTGACTAAGAGTTATTCAAACTTCCATGTAACCTTGACAACAAACCTTTAGTGAACAAATCATTGTCTTACATTTTTTCTTAGACTAACTAGGTTAAGAAAACTTGTGTTTTCTGCTCTTGGCCCTGAAATGGACAACTTTTTGATGGGGGCTAATTATTTAATTTAAATAAAGAAGGAATGAGATTTGTTGAGAACCTACCATGACCTGGATATTAAGTCCCTTGCAGCTAGTGGTATTAACTCCCCTTCAGCATAAAATAACTTGGGCAAAGAAAGAGCTAAGAGCCTACAGCTTTGAGTAATGAGGATTCAAACCTAGGTAATGTTCTTTCCCCTGCACACACTCCAGCATGCTCATTCTATCCCTGATATGAGTAGCAACTGTGTGCTGTAGGTATTGCCCAGGCCTAAGGACATTCATATTCTTTTTTTTTTTTTTAGATTTATTTATTATGCATGTAAGAACTGGGGTAAGGCCAGAGGTGTGTGTGGGGGGGTGTGAGAGAGAGGATTCACCAGAGACAGAGTGGGGAACAGAACAGGCAGATTGACTGAAATATACTGCTGAGGGGAGCAACGGACTAGATAGGAGAGGTTTGTTGCGCCATGTGGGTCACCTCCCTGGCTGGGGATCAAACTTGTGCTGCAGTAGCTGCGAATAGCTTCATAGGTTGTGTCTTAACCCCTTGCACTACCTGGGAGGCCCGACATTCATATTCTTATGCTGCTGGTCTATTTTTTATATCATTATACTGGCCCTTGTTTGTTTATCTAAGCATTCTCTGCCCTGGTTTCAACTCCTAGGAAAAAGGCTAACATCTTGAATTTAACACAAAAAGGAAGGCAACTAATCATGAAACACTTAGTCAAAATTAAGTCATTGATATATATATATATTCCTTTCCTATATTCCTGCTGGTAGCCTTTTGTTCAGAGAGTGGGTGAACATGGTCCATCTTAATGCTACAGCAAAAGATCTTTCATTAACCAACTTTATGATCACAGAGCAGGTCCTATTATATGATCTTAAATATAGTTCTGATCGCTCAATGTGAAAGTTTTATTTTTAATACTGTTTTAAAGTAGTTGGGTCTGGGCTATTTGATTAGCAGAAATTTTAGGTAGTTGACACTTAATTTAAGACTTTGTAATATTTTTAAAACATCAAGTTTGAATATAACTTTTTTTCTTGTTTTTTACAGGTTTTTGATGACTGCCATGAAGGTGGTGAGATTTCACCATCTAATTGTATTTACATGACAGAGTGGCTTGAATTTTAACAGAGAGCTATGAATTCTATTGACATGTAAACTTTAATTCATGATGGAACATCAGATTCCCTTGAAAGCAGCCTTTACTATAATGGATATCGACTTGCTATTAAAAAGTATTTATTTTTTCCTGTGAAAACTATATTTATGTTCATGGAATAGTCATCAAGACTGAAGCAGGTGAGTTTAGCAGTGAAATCCATTCTTCAATAAATACTTTGAAGTTCTGGAGGACCTCATCTGAAACTTTCAAGATTTGATGGTTCAAGGAAAAAGAAGACAATAAATCCATTTTCACCAAGTATTATGATAATGACAAGAGCTTTAAATGACCATTTTAAAGTTATTAAGCTCTTCATTGAAATTTTTACTCTATACTTCACTATCACCATTTCTGTTTTTTCAGTGGTTTCATTGAGAAAAAATTCTAAGTGATGAACACAGAAATAATGAGTGGGCAAAGACTTGAGGCACGAGGCAAGCATAGAGTGGAACTTCTCTTTTACACACACTCTTCACTCTTCATTCCTTTTTATGTCAGAAATATTCTTACAGAGCATTATGTCATCAAATTTACCTCAAACCCAGATGATGACTTTTTGTCAAGGTTATGTTTTTTTAGTGCATAAATATTAGCATTATTACCTTAAAGGGTTTATTTTTCCCTGGTCCTTCTTTGTTAAAGTTTTATACAAGTTTTACTCTGTGCCACAATTGTATTTTTGCTATAATTTCCCCCTAGGTTCTTATCATTTAACTAAAATTAAAACTAAAAATAATCTGTTGCCTTCCATTCATACTTTGTTTGGGGGGAGGAAGTACCATTCTTTTTTTTCTTGTCCTGTTTTAGAGTTGTTTCCTTATGCTATTCTAAAAATCATGGCACAGTATGCTTGAATTAAGCAGAACCCCATTATAATTGTTTTAGCCCTATAGAAAACATTAGGTTATTTGATGTATTGTTGCACAGAAGGTAGCTGTGGTGCTTTTTAGGATCTCAGCTGTTGTGTTTTTGCTCTGAGGCATCATTTAAAAGTTTGTGTCAAGGCCAAAAACATGGAACAAATTGAAAGGAAAAGAGCTGAGACTTGAGTTCAAACACGTTTGGAGATACTCTTAAGTGGATAAACTTCAGAAGGGTTATTTTGAGATAAATGGGATTGGTAAAGTAAAATTCAGCTTAGTCACCAATTTTTAGAATCAGGCAAATTCTTTGGCCAGCTCTAGAGAGTTAGCATTCATATTAGCATTTTGAAATAGAGATCATTTGCTCATGTGTTGGATATAAGACAAAAGAATCTGGGAGCCTGAAGCTACAAAGGTTTCTTTTCAACCCCCAGTCAGACTTGGCATGATACAAACAATGACCTTCCTGGCCTATTCAGTAGCACTAATCTTATTTAATAAGAAGACCGGGCCTCCCTGGTGGCGCAAGGGGTTATGCACCACACTATGAAGCAATCTGCAGCCTCTGCAGCATGAGTTTGATCCCTGGGCCAGGGAGCAACCCACATGGCTCAGCAGACCTCTCCTGACTCGCCTGCTGCTCCCCTCAGCAGTGTATTTCAGTCAGTCTGCCTGTTCTGTTCCCCACTCTGTCTCTGGTGAATCCTCTCATCCCCCACATCTCTGGCCTGTACCCCAGCTCTTGTATACATAAATAAATAAATCTTTTTTAACCAAAAAAAAAAAAAAAGACGACGACTACCTTGGAGGAGAGTTAAGAACGGGAAGGAAGAACCAGTTTGTTTTATTTTCCTTTAATTTATCTTTAACTGAGCTAACATTGGGGTAGTCCCATCAGGTACTACCACCATCAACTCACCCATACTCCACCACTGTAAACCATTACGCCTCCCTTCCTAGCCCCCTTGATGTGTCCGTTCTGCAGTCAGCTATCAAAGGTTAGTTTTTCAGCTTGTCTTTATCTGACTTACTTTAGTCACTTTATATTCCATATATTAGTGACACCATCCAGGACCAGTTTGTTTTAAATATGGACTTGTTTTTGTCTTAATAGCCAGACACTGATTTTATTTTATTTATTTATTTTTAAAAAGATTTATTTATTTATTTATTTATACAAGCACTGGGTACAGTCAGACGTGCAGGAGGGTGAAAGAATTCACCAGAGGGCCTCCCCTGTGGCGCAGCGGTTGAGCGCTGGGTTGCGAAGCTGCCCACAGCCTCTGCAGCGCCGGTTCGATCCCTGGCTGCTCCCCAGCCACGGGAGGAGGGTCCCACATGGCGCGCAGACCTCTCCTGCCTCCCGCTGCTCCCCTCAGCAGTTTACCTCGGTCCTTCTGCCTGTTCTGTTCCCCGCTCTGGCTCTGGTGAATTCTCTCACCCTCCCGCGCTTCTGACTGTACCCAGTGCCTGTATAAATAAATAAAAATAAATCTTAAACAAAAAGAATTCACCAGAGCCAGAGCGGGGAGCAGAACAGGCAGATGGATGAAATACACTGCTGAGGGGAGCAGTGGGCGGCAGGAGAGGTCTGCGCGCCATGTGGGACCCTCGTTGGTGGCTGGGGATTGAACCGGTGCTGCAGAGGCTGCAAGCAGCGTTGCAGCCCAGTGCTCAACTGCTGCACCGCCAGGGAGGCCCCAGAGATTGATTTTAAAAAGTTATAATAAATGGTAAAAACAAAGTTGTTCTTAATGCACCTTTAAGCTTTTCATTCTGAATATTAATTGAGGGAGAAAAGAGGCAGTATTTTACTGCAGCACATGTGATGTATGGTTAAATAGATATTTACACTACAGGAGTAAACTGACCAAAACTGTGGAGCCCTAGACTCATGACACTGAAAGATCAAATTGTAGGTGAGGTCCTAATCCTCACCTACATGGTTGAGTTCAACATGTAAGGTATTTTGTGTAAGTATTTTGCTTGCCTGAGCAAAGATATTCCCTGGAGTCTGTCAAGAGCCCCTAATAATGATCCATAGAGTTAAAAGAATCATGAGATTCTGTGATTCCTTGTTTAAATGACCTGTATATGCCATTCTTCCTTGAAACTCCTCTGATATTAGTTTGGTGATGAGTAAACAATGGAGCTATCATTTTTATGGTGATCAACTCATCAAGCTAATCAAAGCTGAAGTAGTATCAAAGTCACTTTCATTTTGAACTCATTATTAGATGGTAGCTGAGGGGAGAATATAAATACATACTGTATGACCAATGCAATCCAGTAGAATTATCTATAATGATAGAATATCTGCTATTCAATAAGGTACCCTAGTAGCCTGTCTTTTCAGAACTTTAAATGTGGCTAGTGTGAATGGACTGAATTTTCAACTGAATAGCTCCTGGGTTTATTGGCTACCATAGTGGGCAGCACAACTCAACAATCATAAAAGTTTCTATTAGTTTTTACAGAAGTGAAGAATATCAAAGTTAATTATTTGTCTATTGTATGTATTTGTTTTTTCTGTGGAGGAAGAGGATAAAACATATTGAGCTTTTATCTGTAAAGTTTGTAATTTTTTAAGAAAGCACCTCAGAAAACCAAGTAGAGAATAAACAGAACAAATATTAATTCCAAATCATTCAAATAGGATCAAACTTGGATTATAGACAATAAAATCAATGCTAAAGAGCCTCTTTATAAAGATCTTATATTGCTTTTCACTAACTGGTCCTGTAAGTTATCTTAAATCTTAACTATCTTAATTATAAAAGTATTACATATTTAGTGTAAAATTTCAAATAATCCCCAGATGCTTAAAGTAAAAAGATGTCCATCTTACTGTACTAAGCAAAATTCCACTTCCCAAAGATAATTGTTGCTGAAAGATTAGCAAGTCTTTCCTGATTTTTTTTTTCCTTTGAGCATAAAAGGCATTTTAGGTTAAAATGATGGCTTTTAGTCCCCTCGAAGCATAAACAGTTCGGGAATTCACATAACTGCAGCAAATGTCAGGTCCAGCAACATTAAGCATGGATTCATTGGAAATTGTTTAAGGCGATATTTAAGAATAACAAAAAAATGTTAGGCAATGAAAAGGATCAGAAGAAAAAATCATGGAATGGTACTTGAAAAACAGGTAAAGGAACATGGAAGTTAAAAGAACAAAATTTGAAGTACAGAAAAATTATTTTTAAAAATACTTAAGCCTGTAACAAAATCCAAATTGTTCCCAAGATTTCATCCTTTAATAATATATTCATTTCTTGGGCTTTATAGAGAATTATTGAGTGTACCTAAGTTAAGACTTATGGCAGATACCATGGATGGCTTGGACTGTGTGTCTTGCAGTGTTTGTAAATTTTTGATTTATACTGAAGTTGCCAACTTAATCCACATGTATATAGACTGGGTATAATTTACATATATATGGGTTGTATATACATCCATGCATATATATTCCCTGAATAAAAAAATCACTATGAAGTTTTTGTCTCAAAAATTCAGAAAATGGCAACATCTTGCAACATTTGTACATGGCAACAATTCAAACTGGGCATGAGTTCTCCACATTGCCACTCACCACGCTTGTCTTAGACTACTCTAGTCAGCTACATAGGCCATGCTTGTAGTCCCGCCTGATCTTTGCATTCAATTCACGACATGCAAATATACCATCCTCTCAACATGTTTGAAGGCCTGGGGGTTAGGGTGTTAAAAGTGGTGGCCCTGGTCTGGGTTTAAAATCCTGGGCCAGCCTGAAACTGCTAGTGTTTTGAGCTCTAAGCCAACTCTGGCCTTAGGCTTTCTTTTCCCAGTAAAATAGAAAAGTTTTATTTTAAAGAGGAGTAAGTACAATTCCTATGATATACATGAAACCTATCTGGTTTTAATCTGGACTAGGAGTCATGAAACCTAGGTTCCATTTCTGTCTCATTCACTTTGAATTGTTAAGTGTCATTAAGCTACTTTTATGTCAATTATCAAGTGAGAAATAACTGCTTTAGTTCATACATTTGGGGAGACAGATTCTATAGAAATGGAAATGTTATATGTAACAGTGTGAACACTAACTTGTGTCTGCTTTTAGGCATTTTTGGAATTTGATCTGTTTTATGTGTACAGTAATTACCTGATAATAGATTATTATCTATTAATGATCTGATAATTGTTCTACCCCTACATTAGTATGCAGAACAGCAAAAATGATCCTGTCTATGCTGGTACTTTCAACATAGACTTTACCACATTAACCAGTTCATGAAACTCTGTGTTCTGAAAGTGGCCACGGTCAGTGAATCTGTACAATTTGGCTCCCAACCTATCAGCCACTTCTTGTTGTTCTTTCCAGGGAAGAAAAGGATCATCAGTGGAGCCAAATTGCACAATGTGAGGACAGTTGGCTTTGATCTTCTCCCACTGCCAGGGGCGGTTGAAATATCCTATAAGAAAAAAATATTTATAACCGATTATTGTCCATTGATAGGCTACGTTGTGAATTATAAGCATTTCTTTAGTTTTCCATTCTGTAGTACTTGATACCATAGCTACTTGTGAAGGGAGAATATGGAGCTCAAAAAAAAAATCAGGTCTCGAGGCTTCAAGTATAGACTATGGATTAGAAAATGGTCTACCAGGGGCCTCCCTGGTGGCCTAGGAGGTAAGTCCCAGCACTATCACCATTATAGCCTGAGTTTGATCCCAACGAGGGAGCTAACCCACACGGCACAGTAGCCCTCTCCTGTCTCATCTGCTGCTCCCCTTAGCAGTGTATTTCAGTAAATCCACCTGTTCTACCCCCTATTCTGTCTCTAGTAAATCCTCTCACTCACACCCCCACCCCGGACTTGGCCTACACCCCAGTTCTATGCAAAAAAAAAAAAAAAGTCCACTTCTCAAAGTGCCTATCTTATACCCAATGATGGGTAGTAAATATTTCTCATTTGCTGCTACATAATATTGTAGCTTATCTAAAAGAGAGTACTGTTTCATAATGTAAAGAAGCAGCCCCGAGACCAGAAGTAAGGTTTTTCTGTTGTCTTCTGCCACCACACTTACCACTTGCACGCTCATTTTCATCCCCCAAGTCTGACGTATATGCAGACACTAAAACAATAGCATATACTTGATGCGTTTCTGCATATCTAGAGAGAGAGAAATGATGTCAGCTAATATATAACATTAAGTTTGACCTCCAAAAAGTAAGTAAACGACCTAAAATCTCATTTGCTCTAATGTACAGGAGCCGTGTGCTAGATGCTGTTGAGGTTAATATGAAAAATGGCAAGGAAACTGAAATAATATAAGCCTTTTGGATAGTCACTCAGCCTTGGCTATTTGATGGGTTTCTACTCATTCTTCAAAGTGGTTCAAAGCTGTCCTATAATTCTTTCCAAATAAACCATATAATCATCCTCTTCCATGTGTGCATTAGTGCATGTTATTTGGTTGCCTGATGTGTAGTATACATCAGCATTATTTAGTTGGTTAATAAGTAGATTCTCAGGCTCAGTTAGAGCATGTGGTTCCAAGGGTTGGGACTGAGGCCCAGGTATCTGCATTTTAAGGTATTATACCTCCCCCCAACCTGCAAGTCATCTATAAGCCATATTTTAAGAAAACTACCAGATCAAAAATTCACCTTTTACCATACATTCCACATTGCACTGTAATACTGCTTTCTGTCATATTATACCCCGCCCCCCCCATTAGACCTTGGCTAGCTAAAAGAAGATATGAACTTTCTTGACCATTATGACCCTGGTGTTTAGGAATGTGCCTGGCAAGTAGAGAGCTATTTGCAGAGAGTTCTCTCACTCAGCAAAGACTAAGTTAAGGAAAGATGTGGACTGGTAACAGTTTCAAGAGTTTCTGTGCCAAGGAAAGATTTAAGGCTGGTCTTTGTTTCTGGGGCCTAAACTTTTTACCCAACCTTTTCAAATTGTTCAAACTACAGAAAAGTTAGAACAATAGCATCTTGTCATTCATTTTGTCACACGTCACCCCTGAATACGTTAGAATGTACTGCCTAAGGACAAGGCCATTCTCTCCTATAACCATGTTACCATAATTATACCTAATATATTTAACATTGATAAAGGGATAAGATCTGTATTCATTTCCCCTCTCTCTAACTGTACTAAAAATGTTCTTTAAAATGGCTTTTCAACCCTAAATCCAGTCAAAGATGATGCATCACATTTGGTTTTATAACACTTTAATCCATTAAAAATTTTTTTTAATTAACACTAACATTTTTTAAGAGTTTAGTCCAGTTTTCTTGTACATTATTCCCTAAACTGAATTTCTGTGTCCTCATGATTAGACTGAGGTTAAATACTTTTGGCAAGAAAACTATATATATAGACAGTGGGCCTCCCTGGTGGCCTAGGGATTAAGCGCTATCACCATAGCGGCCTGAGTTTGATCCCCCGCCAAGAAGCTAAACCACATGTGGCACAGCAGACCTCTCCTATCTTGCCCACTGCTCGCCTCAGCAGTGCATTTCAGAAAATCCACCTGTTCTGCTCCCATTCTGTCTCTGGTGAATCCTCACACCCCAAACCTCTTTCCTACACCCCAGTTCTTCTAAGCAAAATTAAATAAAATCTTTTTTTTTTTTAAAAAGACTACTACATAGACAATATTATGTCCTTCCCATTCTGTCACATCAAAGGCACATGATGCTCGCCTCTCCCATTACCGGTGAGATTAAATGTGATTCCTTATGGTAATATAAATTAGGTCACTCCCTTTTGTGATAAGTAATTCATAGGGTAGTCCTCAATGTTGATATTCCCTACAATCTCACACTTCATGTTTTGGGCATCTATTTTTCTCCTTGCCTACATTAACTTTTGAAGCAAATTCTGAAAATCCTGCAATAACTTTCAGGGTTCTTTAAAAGAAAGCCCATCTTTATTAGCCAATGGCTTGATAAAAATTCAGTTGGCCTTGAACTGGTATAGATTTCGGCATAAAGAGATGTCTCCATTTATCTAGCAGCTTATAAATAGTATGCTGTACCATAATTCTGTAGCTCCTCATTGGAAAATGTTATTCTTATAGTTTTCATTGGTATACCTGAAAGATTATGGAATTTGAGAAGTGTCCAACATGTATTAGTAATTCACACGACATCTTGCTTGGGAAAAGGCACAACACAAAAACTATAATCCTTTGCCATCCATTCTAAAAAATAGGGAGGAAACCCAACCCTAATAGACTTATTCAGCCATCTAAGTCCCTACTCCCTAGGCCACGTAAGCCTATAGAGAAAGACATAATGTTTTGGTGGAAAGCATCTGGATGTGCCCTTAGGATGAATCCTAAGGATTTGGGGGTAGGGAGCACTAGCAGCCTCTAACAAATATTTACTAAGCACCTACCATATGCCAGATTCTTCTAGGCACTGGGGTTTCAGTGTCAGAGTGAAGAAAGTCCCACCCTCATGGAGTTACATTCTATTATCAGGAGACAGACAAGAAATAAACAGGATATCAGGTGGTGAAAAGTGCTATAGGTAATTTGGGGGATAAGAAGGTATAAGGGGGATAGGAATCAGAGGGGTGAGGTTGCTGTTTCAGAGAGTGATTAAAGAAGGCCTCACTGAAAGAAGATATTCTAGCAGAAACTTCGAAAATTCGAGAGGAAGAAAAAGTCTTGCAGGTATCTAGGGGACAGAGGGTATGGAAGAATAATAGCAAGCACAGGCCAAAGGAAGGTTCATGCTGAGCATGAAGTCTCTAATCCAGACTGGAGGCAGTAAAAACATTGGAGCTAGTGAGGCCTTGAAGGCTGAGCATTTCTTTTGAGGGTGACAGGAAGCAACCTGGGGCTTGGATCCTTAAAAGGATCATTGTATGCCAGGAAGAGCAAAAAAAATTTTAATCCACTAACCAAACCAGGAAGGAATTAGGACAGATTATGTTACAACTTTTGAGGTCAGCACTGTTTCTTCTACAGTATAATTTAAGATCTGCATAAGGTATTTCCCAAGCAAGCATGGCTGGAGCTCACACAGGGGTGACAATTTACAGGGATCACACCTCATGGCCGCAATGGCCCCGGAACTGTGGCCTATGACGATGGTCTTCTCATCACAGTGCAGCTCTGTCTCCATGAAGGGCAGCCAGATGTGCTCTCTAGCTGTAACTAAGGTTCAGGGTAAAGAAACAGCCTGTCATTTGATAGGGACAGTCTTAGCTTAACACTACCCCACCTTTCTAACAGACTCAGCTGATCACAACTTTTAAAACTACAGGACCATAATGGCTTATGGGGCTCTCTTACTATAGTCAAAAACTTGTATTGCTGTTTGAAAGATTCAAATCTGTAGTTTTACTTTTATTTCTTACCAAGTTCTTGTGAGAAAACACTGAAGAAATAAGTAACCCTGAAGCTTTAATGTAAATTTTCAAACTTAAAAAGCTACTGACAACATTTTCTCCCAAATTCATGCACTTATATAGACTTTCCTTCCCAAAAGGAAATCCCTGAAACAAGTCATAGACACATTCAGAACAACAGTGGCAATGTTACCTTTTAATATTAGGATCGCATATAAATGCTATAAAGTTTTGTATTTCCGCCTCAAAGGAAACGCCCATAAACTTTGCCTGAAAATATTTATTGATTTATAAAAGGGGAAAATCAAGTTGTTTGCAAAATTGAAAGTTAATTAGGTCCAGGTGCTTTTCTTGATATACTAGGATTTGGGGTTTTGTTTGTTTTTGTTTTGGGTTTACATCCTCCTCCCCAACCTGCCTGTTATCATTCAGTCTCAGATATATAGTCCCTCCAGCTTCTCTACTGTGAGATTTCTGTTCTCTCCAAGAAAATAATGACATCAAAACACAAAGAGGCTATTTTAAAACAAGTTTAAAACTTACTTGGGTCAGGCATGTTTTTAGCCAAACACTGGAAACCAGGTATCTGTGATATGAGGAGAAGAAAAAAAGGCTATAACAAAGAGCTTAATTGCACCTAATACATTACACCTAAGAGCTAATAAGAAATGAGACACTTGATACGATCTTTATCAATTCAACAAGTATTTGCTTACATTATTAAATGAAGTGGGTTAAGTGCTACAGAATTACACATGAATATGCAATCCCTCATAAACTCCTTCTGTCTGTAGTTCTATATCTAGCCAGCTGTGTAGATCTCTTTATAGAGAAAGCTACCTTAATACCCACTGCACAAGCATATATCTATAGCAAGGGCATGAGTGAATGCATTCTAGACAAACTGTCCTGAGTCAAAAAGAATGCACCAGGGAGGAAGTGAGATGTGATATACCCACCCCATTTTAGCAAAGCCCTGTCTGCTTCATCCATCTCCTGTCTTAAGTTCTAGAACTAGCTTTTGCCTTCTTCTAGAACTAGAAATTTTTGTTGGTAAAAATGCCTATAAGACTTCTGTAAGGGCCTTTTTTAAAATTTGGTAACATTGGGGCCTCCCTGGTGGTGCAAGGGGTTAAGACGCAACCTATGAAGTTATCCACAGCCACTGCAGCACGAGTTCGATCCCCGGCCAGGGAGAAACCCACATGGCGCAGCAGACCTCTCCTGACTCGTCCACTGCTCCCCTCAGCAATGCATTTCAGTCGATCTGCCTGTTCTATTCTCCACTCTGTCTCTGGTGAATCCTCTCACCCCCCGCACCTTTGGCCTGTACCCCAGTTCCTGTAAGCATAAATAAATCTTAAAATTTGGTAACATTGGTTTACAACACGCATATGATTCAGGATCACATTTCTTTAGGTGTGTGTTAGCAATATGTTACTACCAATGCACTATCCTCTTGAAGAGTTGCAGCTGTGATCTTTGGGTTTATAGCTCTAACCATGGTTTTTAGACATAACCCTGAATTTTGTTCTTGAAACCAACTCTAGAGCTCTAGACAATAGGATTCCAGGAAGCAGTCCTATTGCCTGGCTATTGAAAAGGACTAAAAATAACAAGATGCACAAGACAACCCACAGTAGGATATAATTTCTCTAAAATTCACAAAGAAGCCAAATTAAACACCATATTTTTAAAGGATACATACAGATTGCAAAAGGGGAGCAAATGAAAAAACAAATTTCAGAGTGAGGGAAATGGGATGGGAGGTACATACAGGTGACTTCACATGCACAGGTAATGTTTTAGATTCTAGTTTGGGGATGGAGTCTCAGGTATTCATTACATTACATTTCATAATTTACATATTACACATTATATAATTTAATATTACCTACAGAATTTTTTTAAAAATCTGCAGCAAAGAAGAGAGAAGACAGATATGAACTTACCTGAGAAGTCCCAAATCTGACCCAGCAGCAGATACAGGAAGGGAGTAGGGATCTGGTCTCTAGGTCTAGTAGGTTGTCCCTTGTACTCTAAAGACTAAGCCCTCACCAAATGGGCCCTGGTGGAGGGCTTTGGTGCCCTGGTGGTGGGTAACATACACTTGAAGAGGTGTGACCCTGTACTCTAAATTACACAGTGTTGTAAACCAATGTTACCTTAATTAAAAAAAAATTTTTTTTGAAAAGCCCTAACAGAAGTCTTATAGGCAAATTACCTACCGAAATTCTGACCAAAGCTAATTACAGAGCTTAAGACAGAGGAAGGAATAAAAACAAGGTTTTGCTGAAGAGGGGTGGGTGGGGGGAGTTCAAACTTCAGTCCTCCTTCCCTTGTGTCCCTCCAGCGGTTGGCTGAATTCCCACAGCAGAGAAGCGCCTGTTTCTTACCTGCTCCAGCCCTTTTTTCACCCAGCCATACCAGCCGTGGGTGGCCACATCCCCTCCTCCGTTCCCGGGAACAATAACCGCTTTATTGGGAGAAGCCATGGTGCAGAGGGTCCAGTACCCCAGCAGCCAGTCGTGCAAGGCTCAAGAGTCTGAGATCGCATCCGCTAGGGAGCCTGCACTGTGGCATCCTGGGAATTGTAGTTCTAGGCAGCCTCTGGGGCAGTTCATTTTCTTTTTGGCCTTCCCTACTGCACCAACCAAAACCAAACCTTGTGGGTATGTAAATCCCTTTTATCTGCCTCTTACTAGTGCTCTCATTTTTGCTCCCTTATTTTGTACAGACTGTGACACACCCCAAATATGTTATCTCTTTAGTAGAAATACCGATATTTCTATAGAGAAATGTGATTTTAGTTCCAAAGATGCAGAAACACCTCTTTATTAATTGAGGACTCCTGGAATCCATATTATTTTTCTTTCTGAATTCAAAACAGTTCTTAGTAGTATAATCAAATCAGCCCTAGTTGTTATTTTTCATTGCTTTAAATGCTGTCCTTTTAAAAGTTTTTTTTTTTTTAATTTTTATTTTATACAAGAACTGGGATACAGACCAGATGCGCGGGAGGGTGAGAGGATTCACCAGAGACAGAGCAGGGAACAGAACAGGCAGACTGACTGAAATACACTGCTGAGGGCAGCAGCAGGTGAGTCAGGAGAGATCTGCTGTGCTATGTGGGATTCTCGCCTGCTGGCCAGCATCGAACCGGCACTGCAGAGGCTGCGGACAGCTTCACAGCACTGAGCTCAACCACCTGCGCCACCAGGGGAGGCCCCCTTTTAAAATATTTCACCATTTGTGTGGAGTAAGATAATGTTCATACTTAAATCAATTTAGAGAGTGGAGAAACTAAGATACCAATGAAATGGTTCACCTATTGTGTTACAGAAGTCCTGAGATTTTAGGAACTTGTCATACCTTATAGATATATCCACACCTTATAGATATACCACTAGAGACTTATTGAATTGAGCCCTCAATTTAGCAAGAAGTGGGCAGAAGTGTACCTCTGTGGTTTAATGGGAATGAACAGAAAAGTGCTACTTCTTCCTTGCCTCTCCCATGAACCTGCTGTGTATTTCAGGCATATTTTAACATTGACATTGAAAAATACTCTTTGACAGCTTATGTTTGAATTGGCACAAGTAGGTAACCAATAATATACCGCCTCACCACCACATTCTTGGGAAGAGTAAACATACTCCTTCCTCTTGAACTGAATTTTCTTGAAAAGGTCAGTGTCGACTGAATTTTAAATGTAAACTTATTTATTTCATATGGAATGAACTACTGAGTCACAAATCACCATGGATGAATCTTGAAATAATTATGTTGAATAAAAGATGCCACCACATACCATATGATTGCATTTATTTAAAACTTGAAGAAGGGGGTTCTCCCTGGTGACACAGGGGTTAAAGTCTCAACACTACCAACCTATCGCCAGCCACTGAAGCATGAGTTCAATCCTGGCCAGGGAGGTGACCCACATGGCACAGCAAACCTCTCCTGTCTCTCCTGCTGCTCCCCTCAGTGGTGTATTTCAGTCGATGCACCTGTTCTGCCCTTTATTCTCTGTCTCTAGTGAATCTTCTCACCCCTTGCACCTCTGGCCTACACCCTGTTCTTGTATACATAAGTAAATAAAAATAAATTGTTAAAAAAATTTAAAAAAAACTAAAAAGATACAAGGGGCACAAGGAATCAACATGGGGCTCATTATCTTGATTGAAATGACAAATCAAAATTTAATAAATTGCACACTTTAAATATGTACAATATCATGTCAATCACACCTCAAGAAAGCTGTTTACAATTTGGAAAAAAAAGCAGAGATATCCCTGTAATGTAGTTGTTTGCTTAGGTTTTTAGTTCAACAAATAGGACACTCCCTTAACAGGAACAGCCGACTGAAAAAGGATCTATCCATTCTTAAGATTCCTTCTAAGTATTGTCTTTTTTTTTCCCTAAGCAGGTAGTCAGCTCTTCCGTTGAGGAGAAAAATAAGGCAGTGGTTTTAACTCTCACCTTTCTTAGAATATTTATTGTAATGATTTCAGAGATTATATAAGTACACACAAATCCACATTGTTTTCTACTTTTTATTTCTTGTGAAACATTTTCTCAGCTTGTCATTATCAGAGAAGTAGTTTAGTTTCAAAACTAAAACATTACCATTTCCATGAACTAAAAAAATCTGAAAATGAGCATTCATATCTGGTACATTGTTTGCTCCTATTGAAAGAGCTTTTCTCAAGAACTTGTCTTTCTAATGGGTTTAGAATCCTTCTGTAAGGCCCTCCTAAAAAATCTTCTTCTGTCTAAACTTTTATTTTCAAGTCAGGAGCTCTTCTTTAGGCAATTTATCTCTAGCTCTTCAAACTCATTGTCCAAGCATTCTTCCTGCCCTGTGTTTACTTTTCTTTTTTTCCCCTATGGTTATTTTTCTATTTCTTTTTTTTAAAATTTATTTATTTATGCATACAAGAACTGGGATGTAGGCCAGAGATGCAGGGATGGGGTGAAAGAATTCACCAGAGACAGAGTGGGGAGCAGAACAGGCAGATCTACTGAAAAACACTGCTGAGGGAAGCAGCAGGCAAGACAGGAGAAGTCTGCTGCGCCATATGGGTTAGCTCCCTGGCCGGAGATCAAATTCATGCTGCAGTGCTGGTGGTAGCTTGATAGTGTTGAGACTTAACCCCTTGAGCCACTTTTCTATTTCTTTAATATATTATTATTTTTTAAGCCATCTTGAGGAGAAAGAAAAATAAAAGAAAGTCTTCTGCAGGGTCTTGATGGGAGTTCATCAGGGAAGGGAGGTGAAGCACTTTCTTTTAGCAGAGGAGAGCTTGCACGGAGGCACAGAGGAGTGACAGCACATGTGGGCTGGGAAAGACAACCGGTCCAAGCCTGTAAGACTGAAGTATGTAGATCCAGGAATTCTTGAGTACCACAGTAAGGGGCCTTTACTTCCCCCTGCGAGTGACAGACATACTGTGTAGAATTTTAAGCAAGAGAATGTCAGGGTCAGGTGTGTCATATTGAAAAATCTATATGGCAACCAGTGAGATTTGTGTTTGGGAAAATTTGGGCAAAGAGATCATTTGGGAAGCTGTTGAGTAATCCAATGAGAGAGGATGAAGGGCTGAACTATACAGGTAGATGGAATTAAAACAATATTTAGAATAACACATCAACAGGACTAAGTTATTCACTATCAATTTTACAGTTGCCGGGGATTAAGAGAATTTTTTCTTCTACAATTATTCTGGGTTCTCTACTTGGTCTCTGTAACAAAAGGTAGAAAAGCATGTTTTATATGACACGAGAAACCTTCATAAAGAAATGCAAATCTAAAGAAGTTAAATTTGAATGTTTTAATGTTAGAGTGGAAAATCATGGGAAAAGGTGATAGGACAAAAGCGTAAGAGCAAAGAGTAGTAAACTGGGAGAAACTTAGCAAGGCCTATTCATTCCAACACCTCACAGTGGTCCTGTTATAGGACAAGAAGAGGGGCAGCCCAAACCCCGCAAACCTGCCTATTCTAAATGGGTTCTGCCATCCGCCGCATCAACACAAAACATATGAGACTTTAATGGGAAGGAACTTTAATAAAACTAGGAAACAATACAGGTAAGGCAAAGAGTCTAGTTTCTAAATGAAGCACCCAAAGTTACCCGTCCCCTCGTGGGTAAAAGTCCATCCAAATGGGATTGGCCCAGAGCAAAGCCCCAAAGCCTGCCACAAGTCTAAAGCATCTTCCAGTGGGGACCCACAGAAAAGGGTCACAAACAACCGGACAAGCCCGGAAGGAAAAGAGCAAAATCAACATCAAGATAAAAGCTGCCATGGTCACCTCCCCACGGGTCTCACCCACATCTGTGTCACCCAGTCCACGACCAAAAGACAAGTGCAGTTTCTTCATATGTCTTTAGGCTCCATGCGCCTCCTCCAGGTCTCCTGGCTCCATCCTGCTTCCTTCCTCAGTCTCTTCTGCAGCTCCTCCTCTTCCTGCTCAGCTCCACCCTCCCTTGGGTGGGGCAGGGAACCTCCCCCTTTCCTGGGGACCACCCTGTTGCAGTCCCTCTGCCTTAAGAAGTAAGGATGTTTCTTTCCTACCTGGTAAAGGAAGGGTATTTCTTATATGGATTGTATTTTAGTTTCTTGTGAACTTCTAAACTATACAAATTCAATGATCTATAACCTACCATTACTCTTTATGTTTTAGGCATTAAGAAAAACGTACGATTACAACAAATGGAATAATTATTTTGACAAACTTTTAGTATTAATGGCAATTGTTTCATAGTACATCGACTTAATTCCTGTGGTCTGTTCGTGATTTCAAACTTGGTTTTAATAAAAATTGAGTTAACTAACGACAATTTGTGGATGCCTAGATATGTTCTGAGCATAATTTGAAACGTACACAGTATTATTATTTACAGAGAGGCTTTACCTCTGGATCAAATTGACAAATGCGCTCCTTTTTGCTACTTATAAGATGGTGTGAAACGGCTGTGATGGATGGTGGTATCAAGTCGTGCTGTATGTAGATGCATTGTGTTCGTCTAATAAGATGCTTGAATGTGACATCTCAATTATTCATCCTCTTTTAGGATGAGAGAACTGCGCACTAGTGCCAATCTCCGCAGTGACTCTGGGGCTACTCCAGCGCGGGACAGGGAGGAGGAAACCTGGCAATGTGACAAAGACTAACTTTTCACCTGCTGAGTTTAGGAGGGCTCTAGTGCGTGCGGCCACAGGTTTTCCAGCACACGCTCCCTCCGACCGCCCCTTCCCGCACGCTCACACCTCCTTCCGGTTCGCTTCCTGCTGCGGCGCATCTGCTTTCGTCCAGGGCTACACGTCATCGTTCTCGCTTCCCTGTTACTAAGGCGATAGAGGGACTTCCCAGTGCGGCAATTGGGGTCTTATTAGACCACGGCGAAACCCTGAGGTGTGCTGGCTGCTGCTCGGCAACAGTCCGGCCGGCGCCGGGGCGTAATTTGGAGAAGAAACATTTAGAGTTGAATTTGGGTAAGCGTGTGACCCGAGCAGCTGTGGTTTTTAGCCCCGAAGCACGACTTCCTTGCCCTGTTCCAAGATGGCGGCGCGGCTTCCTGTTTCCGGTTATGTGCCGGGGAGACTCCCTTTGATTGGTCAGCGAGCGGGGCCGTGGCTGACGCACAGCAGCGCCGACCAATTGACTGAGAGCTGAGCTGGACTTGGCGGTGGAACCGGCCCTGAGTCTTGCAGCTGTGGGTGCGGAGGGCTGCGGCCAGGTAAGTGGGGTGCACAGGTAATGGGGCGCCGAGAGTACGTGTTGTAGGGGATTTCTTTAGGGGGCCATGGAGTTGCCTCTGGTTGAGGCCTTTTCCCTGTAGGCATAGGGAGCGAGGGAATGGGTGACCCGGGGATCCACTGAGAACGACGCCTTCCTCACCAAGAGGGAAATGTACTGACTTTGGCTCACCCCCGAGTTGTGGGGTACGGAAGAATCCAACCTCGTTTTACAGTTGAGTGACTCGAGATGACGGAAATGACATCTGCTTCGTGATACAGCTAGAACTAAACCCTAGCTCATCGGACTCTTCTGGAATTAAACCTTGCTTAGGTTTGTTAGGCTTGTGTGTTCTGCAAAGTTCTGGCTTGGTGGAATGAGTGGTTCAGATTTTTTCTCGCTGATAGACCCTGCAGGATCTTTTTGATTAATTCAGTCCGGATCTTCATTCATTCATTCATTCATTCATTCATTCATTCAAGTATTGGCTTCTTTAGACACCTTTCCCCTTTGATAATTTGATGTAAATCATCCGTCTATCTAGAAAAATGCACAGTTGCTATGCACACAATTTTACATACACTTTCAGAGGAATCGTTGACTTTCTGACATCCCCCTTAGTTCATGTGCCAGGGTTAAGAACCCATACTCTTGAAGTGGTGAGGGGTGGAATCAGAGGGAAATGGACAGAGCAAATTTTAATATGTAGATGCTTGAATACCCTGGATGGGGTCAGAACTTTTTTTTTTATTTTAAATTTTATTTTTATATTCCCCATAGTTACAACCCCCTTATTTTGACCCCAATCCCTCCTTTCCCCGCCCCCCACCCCCCATAGAGTGTCTCTGGTTCATAGTTGTTTGTTGATTTTGATATTTTCTTTTTTATAGTTATTCTTTTTCCTGGGTCAGAACTTTTTAATCATGAATTTTTTTTAAAGGTTTATTTATTTATTTATACATACATACATACATACAAGCACTGGGTACAGTCAGAAGCGCTGGAGAGTGAGAGAATTCACCAGAGCCAGAACGGGGAACAGAACAGGCAGACTGACGAAATACACTGCTTAGGGGAGCAGCGGGCGTGGCAGGAGAGGTCTGTCGTGCCATGTGGGACCCTCGCCGGCAGCTGGGGATCGAACTGTCGCTGCAGAGGCTGAGGGCAGCTTCGCAGCCCAACGCTCAGCCGCTGCGCCACCAGGGGAGGCCCAGTTTCCCCCCGCCCCCAAACAAATGCATACTTTTTTTTTTTTTAAGGATTTATTTATTTATGCATACATAGAAGAACTGGGGTACTGGCCAGAGATGCAGGGGGTGGGGAAGGGGTGAGAGGATCCACCACGACAGAGTGGGGAACAGAACAGGCAGCTTGACTGAAGTACACTACTGAGGGGATCAGCGGGTGAGACAGGAGAGGTCTGCCTCGCCATGTGGGTTTCTCCCTGGCTGGCTGGGGATCGAACTCATGCTGCAGAGGCTGTGGATTGCTTCAAGGTGTGGTGCCACCAGGGAGGTCCTAATCATGAAGTTTTCAAAGCAGAGAAACAGTCATGTAATGAAGTGTGTTGACTAATTTCACAATTACTGAGATTTGTTATATTAGAACTTTATTATCATTTAGTTATCCGTTTGCCACTAGGAAGCTGCATGAGTGCTTCAGGTTCCCTCTGAAACTATTTACCAGAAATAACAAATTGAGATCTTTAAATTTTAGTTGGAGCAAACATTGGAATTTTTGTGGTCTGATGTGTGTAATGGGGTAATTTATTCATTTGCTTTTCTAGCCATATTATATTATTCCCTTAGTCCAAACTAGTTAAGGTATGGCTTCTCATAATAACATGGAAACAACTATTTTTCACTGCACAGAGTGAGCACTCAAAGCCATTAATTTCATAGATTCCTTAATTTGCCTTCCCCCCCAGTTTTTTTTAGCCCTAGTGGCTGAAGTGTGTATTAACCTAGGTTTTAGGATGTAAACAGGAGATACAAGACATCCAATGGACTTTTCAAGATGGCCCTGAAAGAAAAGAGGGAAATCCTTGTCCCTTCTAAAGTTGAAGTCAAAGCTAAAACAAAGACAAAGCTGGGCAGAAAGATACCCACAAACACACCAAAAAGATCTGTTCATCACCTAACAGGCTCAAGACACTGGCTCTGAGTGTAGTCCAAATATTCTTGGGAAACCATCCCCAGGAGAAACAAACTTGACCACTGTGCCATCATCAAGTTCCCCCTGATCACCAAGTCAACTGTGAAGAAGAAAGGAGACAGTATACTTGTGTTCATTGTGGATGCAAGGCAAACAAGCTCTGATCAAATAGGCTGTGAAGAAGCCCTGGACACTGACGTGGCTAAAGTCAACACCCAGATTAGATGTGGTGGAGAGAAGGCATATGTTCAACTGTGTAGGGGCAGAAATGGGCCACTGAGTAGGTTTTCTGATCCAGCAGACTGGGTAAAGGAGGAGAGAGTCCTGGAGCCCTTCAGTGGCTTTTGTAGGCTTTTATTGTGATTTACTGGGTACATGGCAGGTAGGGGTGCTGGGGGGCCGAGAGGCTGGCAGGCCTCCCAGCCCCCAGCAAGTCTTCACTCCGGGCTCGCCGACCTTCTCTCACGTTCTCTCTGCTCTTCTCATGGCTCTGCTTCTCTCCTGGCTTCTCTGCTCCTGCTGCTTCTCTTCTCTCAGCTTCTGCTGGTGTCCCCGCGACACCACCCCTAAAAGCGCGATTTTAGCACAGGTGAATCCCGTCTACATAGGCCCACACGCTATTCCAGGTGCCCGCCATCAGGCATGCATTCAGGACCGTAGATCCGTTGTCTGTCCTAATGGCGGAGGGCAGAAAAGCCTGATACTTTTTACCTTACCCTACAAACTGCTTCCTGACTACAATGCTTTGGATGATACCAACAAAATCGGGACCAACTGTCTAGTTCTAAATACAAGTATTTTTACCATAAAATAAAAGGCAAAACACCCAATGAATTTGGCATTTTCTAGCTTTGTAAAGCTTAGTCATAATGACTAAGGCATGAGCATAAGCACTATGGTGAGGAGAGGGGTCTTGGTGAAACTTAGTGTGATTGCAAGCTTTCCTTGATAATTTTAGTAATCCCAAGTAGAAATAGTTTGGTTGAGTGTGGTTGCCAAAGTGGTGACTGTCCCTATTATGAATTGGATTCTCATCAGTATCCATTTCTTTTCTCCACAGTTAACAAAAGGAGCAGAGAAAGGGTATAAATACAAGGTGTCACTTTGTGGCCCTGCTAAACCTAAGTGGCCTGTTCAGCCACCATTTTTGTTAACTATGGTTCTGCTTTCCTATACAAGGTCAGAACTGCCCAGTCAGTTACAGGAGCCCAACCCTACAAGGCAGTCTTTCAAATCAAGAGCCAAAAGCTTGATCACCCTGGGAAGGGTATGCTTAATGAGGTGTGACCAAGAATGCCTGGGGGTGGGGGGGGTGGGGCTCTTGACTGATAAGGGACCCCAGAAGAAGCTGATCAGTGGAATGCCTTGATAAGATTGAAATCATGGCTGGGGAATTAGGGCTTGGTTTCAATCTCAATACTGAATCATCAAGCAGATGAGAAGCACCTGGGGAGCAGACTCACCACCCCTGAGACTGTAGATGACATAGCACATTTTCTAGTTTCATCCCACGCTTTTCTCTTTGTTCTCCTTCCCCACACAATTGGTGCTATATGATTATTCTAAGAATAAAAAGGATGTTGCTCTTTCAGCAACATCCAGCATTGTGCAGCTTGCTCCGTAACAACTCCTGTTTGTGCAGTGTTGTCAACACAGCTTCACTTGGGATGCAAAATTTAGTACAGTGTTTAAAGGTGATTAGGAAGGAAGGTAGCCAGATGCCGAAACAGGATTTGAGATGTTTGGGCAAGGGACTGAAATTGACTTCACTGAGATGATGTGTTATTGGCAATGAAGTTAAAATGAGTATCATTCAACTACTTGCAGTATAGAGATGATCAAATGACTGTAAACCTCCCACCCCTTTTTTTGATTTATTTCTGAGTACTAGAGAGATGAGTGAGAAAGGAATGATTGTCATAGGGAACTGTGTAATTAATTGGCTTCTGGGAGTCAGAGGGAAAGGAGATACTGACATTCTACAGTAACAGGTTCTTCCAAACTTTTTAAGAAACTTTGCATTATGTGACCATCTATTTGAAGTTTAGCTGAGCATTTCACATACAATTAACGCCTTGTCTTCAGTTCCTTTTTAGACAATGGCAACATACCTGGAGTTCATTCAGCAGAATGAAGAACGGGATGGCGTGCGATTTAGTTGGAATGTGTGGCCTTCCAGCCGACTGGAGGCTACGAGAATGGTGGTTCCCCTGGCTTGTCTCCTTACTCCTTTAAAGGAACGTCCAGATCTGCCTCCTGTTCAGTATGAACCTGTGCTTTGCAGCAGGCCAACGTGCAAAGCCATTCTCAATCCACTTTGGTATGAATTCTTTTAAAAACTTGTAAAAAAGATGAATATAGTAAATTATGACTTTTACGTGGTTTTCATTAAAGTGATTCATTTTGGCCAAGTTGCCACATGAGTAGGAGATAGTGGGATTCTTAGGTGATGAATGCTTGTATCATTCACTTTGGCCTGATATTCTAGATTAAATGAAAAGTTATGGGAATGAAATAGAGATAGAGGGAAAGGATTTGCAATGTACCTTTTTTTTTGGGGGGGGGGGGAGCTGAACTTCAGTTTGCTTTTGGTTAACCAGGCAGTTTTTAAGGCATTACCGCACCCAAATCCTAAAGCTTTAGACAGTTTTCTCCTTCATACCTGGTAAGGTGATACTTTGTGACAGGAAGAAGTAATTGACAGAAAGAATGTTAACTCTTTGTAAGTGTAATTTTTTTGGTCCTGAGATAGTGACCTATGACATTCCTCTTAGATATGGACACTATTTGAAAGAATTTTTGAATAAGTGAAGTGTCATAAATACTCTTTAAAAGAAAATTTTTATGAGGGAACATTTTTTTACTTCATTTCCATTGCTTTTCATGTACCCATCTACTTGATGCTGTCTCTCTTTTAAAATGTCAGCTACTCATTGTTCATTTTCTAAATGTAGAAGTGGGGGGAACAATTGGAGGACTATATTGAAACACTTCTGGGAAGTATATCAAGCCAAATGCATGCCTCCTTAACTTTTTTTTTTTTAAGGAAATGTTTCAAGGGTAGATTTTTTTTTTTAAGATTTATTTTTATTTATGCATACAAGAGCTGGGGTACAGGCCAGAGGTGCGATGGGTGAGAGAATTCACCAGAGACAGAGTAGGGAACAGAACAGGCAGATTGACCAAAGTACACTGCTAAGGGGAGCAGTAGGCGAATCAGGAGAGATCTGCTGCGCCATGTGAGTTGTTCCCTGGTCAGGGATTGAACTCATGCTGCAGTGGCTGCCGACAGCTTCATAGGTTGCGTCTTAACCCCTTGAGCCACCAGGGAGGCCCCTAGATTTTTTTTTTAAAGATTTATTTATACAAGAACTGGGGTACAGTCAGAGGCGTGGGGGGGTGGTGGTGAGAAAATTCACCAGAGACAGAGTGGGGAGCAGATCAGGCAGATGGACTGAAGACACTGCTGAGGGGAGCAGCGGGCAAGATAGGAGAGGTCTGCCGTACCATTTGGGTTCCTCCCTGGCCGGCTGGGAATCAAACCTGTGCTGCAGAGGCTGTGGACAGCTTCAAGCGTGGCGCTCAACCCGCTGCGCCACCGGGAAGGCCCCTCCTTAACTTTTTTCGCATGGATTAAATGTGGTCAACATCTGGGAAGTTTTTCCTGTGTGTGAAATGTACTTTTAGTGTTGAAATTTAGTAGTCTCACATATAAGAACAATCTACAGTTTATAGAAACAATGAAATTTTGAATATTAATCTAGGAAGTCAGAAAACAAAAAAAAGGATTTTCTTCATCGCCACTGTTTGAAGGAAATTTTTGGTATACTTAACAGGCAGAACTAAAACTGCAGTGAATATTTTGTCTACATTTACCCATTTATGCATCAGCACAGAAATACACATCTGTGTGATACACTGAACTTAAAGGTTAACCTGAAGGCTTTCTACCTTTTTTTTAAAAGATTTATTTATTTATGCATATAAGAACTGTGGTACAGGCCAAAGGTGTGGGGGGTAAGAGGATTCACCAGAGACAGAGTGGGGAACAGAACAGGCAGATGTACTGAAATACATTGCTGAGGGGAGCAGTGGGAGAGATAGGAGAGGCCTGTTGCGCCATGTGGGAATATCCCTGGCCGGCCAGGGCTCAAACTCATGCTGCAGTGGCTGCCAATAGCTTTATAGTACTATGCTTAACCCCTTGCGCCACCAGGGAGGCCAGGCTTTCTACTTTAAAAGTGAAAATGATACCTAGTTGTAATACTTATTTTTCTCACAGTCAGGTTGATTATCGAGCAAAACTTTGGGCCTGTAACTTCTGTTTCCAAAGAAATCAGGTAAGTGAATTATTTTAAAATGTATTTTTTATGTTTCATTTTAGTTTACTCTAAAAAAAATTTAAGTGAAGCTGAATTTGTGTGTGCCGAGGCAAGTCAGCAGTTCTTGCTGAACTCAAGGTAAGCATGACATTCGACATTGGGTGTTAGTGAATTTTCTGTTGAATAGTATCTCAGTTTCATTATTTTGTCCTTATTTGCTGACGAAGGGACATAGAATTCCCATTTTTAAAATAAGTTCTCTGTAGGCAGTGAATATATTACCTTCAGAAAACAGGGTGTATTTCTAACTGGATAGTGCATGTTACTGAATTTTCATTTTCTGGTCTTTTTATTTTCTAGGATCAAGTATCAAAGTTGAACTTCATTTGATTTAAAAATTTTTAAATAGGTGGACTTCATGGTATATAAAGTACACTCACTAACACTGCTAGAAAAAATTGTGACCAACATGATGTACAATGCTCTAACAGATCTTAAGAAATTAATGCATGCATTTATTCTTATATTTGGCCATAACTACAAGTAATAACTCCAGTCTAAGATATAGCGCACATTAGTTCAGTGATGAAGAGATCAGTATGCAGTTGATTCCTCACCATAGACTTGGAAAGTATAGGCAGATTTCAAAGTTCATCTCCATGAGAAATTTGGAAATATGTACCAATCTTAAAAACATTTCTGTACCGGGCCTCCCCGGTGGGGCAGCGGTTGAGCGCTGGGTTATAAAGCTGTCCGCAGCCTCTGCAGCACGGGTTCGATCCCTGGCTGCTCCCCAGCCACCGGAGGAGGGTCCCACATGGCGCGCAGACCTCTCCTGCCGCCCGCTGCTCCCCTCAGCAGTGTGCTTCGGTCCTTCTGCCTGCTCTGCTCCCCGCTCTGGCTCTGGTGAATTCTCTCACCTTCCCACGCTTCTGACTGTACCCAGTGCTTGTATAAATAAATAAATCTTAAAAAAAAAAAAAAACAAAAAAAAAACCCACATTTCTGTGCCCTGTTGCATTTAGAATTGATGACTGTGTTTAATATAATTTGTCATGAAAATTCTAACACATCAAAAGACTTTTGTTGATGGATTAAAAAGACAGCCCATAGAATGGACAAAGATACTTGCAAATCATATACTTAATAAGTGATAAATATTCAGAATATATAGAGTACTTCTAATACTCAACAACAACAACAAAAAGCACAACCCAATTCAAAAATGGGGAAAGGATTTGAATAGATATTTCTCCAAAGATTTTCATGTGGCCAGTAAGCACATGGAAAATGCTCAACATCAGTCATTAGTGATGTTTACCAAGTGACCTAGCAATCCCACTTCTGGGTATATGCTCAAAAAATTCATTCACACTAATAAGTGATGCTATTTTGGTGCATACCAGAATGTACTGAATAGTTCATCATAATATTGCTAGCTTGAACAAGTTAACCTTAGTGTGAAACTGAAAGACAAGCTGCCTGTGTTCAATCCCAGCTCAACTATTTCCTGGCTATGCAACCTTGTAGTATATTATTCTGAGCTGCATCATTTTGTATAATCAATAGATAGTGATAAAATCAGGAATAAATTAACTGTTTCTATATGTGTTACTTTAAAATGAGTCTTACTCAGGTTTATCTTGCTAACTTATGGAACATAATGGTGGGTCTGATATAACTCTCCTACCACTTTATAAATAATATTGAAAGCAAGATCTTGAAAGATGTCTTGTGTTCATAGCAGCATGTTTCACAAGTTAAAATGTGCAAGTGACCAAAATAAGCTAGTCACAAAGACAAATTCAGTATGCTTCCATTTTCAGAGGTACTTGGGTAGTCAGATTCATAGTCAGAAATTGGAATGTGGTTTCCAGGAGCTGGGAGATAATGCGGAGTTATTTAATAGGTTCATGTTTTAGTTTTGCAAGAATGAAAGAATTGTGTAGATGCATTGTTAGATAGTTGCAAAACATTTTGGTGCATTTAAAACCACTGAACTGTACACTGAAAAAAGAAGATTTAGATGGTAAAGTTTATATGTATTTTACCACAATAAAAAAATTGGAGAAACAAATCAGTCAATGAGCTCTGAATTTGAAGTGTTTGCTGAGAATTAAAATGTATATGCCATTGTTAAGTACAAAAAGCAGGTTGCAAAATTGTACATATCTTAGCTCCGCTTAAGTGGAAGAAATCTGGGAGGAAACATGCCAAGATGTTGACAATAACTACCTTTAGGTGAGACGACTGCAAGGATTTTTTTCTTCCTGTTTTCTTATATTTTCCAATTTTTCTACAATGATCATATATCAGCAACTAAAATAATAAAGCCAAATAAAAACCTTAATTGTCTTCGTAGAGGATTTATTAAATAGGTAAAAGCTTTTGCTTTCCAGGACAACTTCAGGAAAGGGTTTTAAATATTGTGTTTTTTAATCATTTCAAAACTACAGTGCAACTCAAAATTGCATTTAAAAAGGTTGTAACATGTTGTAAATATAAGGCAAGGTTAAAAATTTTAAATTCTGCTTTTTGTATTTAATAGCATTGTTCTTTGTGTTCTCTTCAGTTTCCTCCAGCTTATGCAGGCATATCAGAGGTGAATCAGCCTGCTGAATTGATGCCCCAGTTTTCTACAATTGAGTACATGATACAGGTAACTTGTTATACATTTTTTTTTGAAGATTTATTTATTTATGCATAAAAGAACTGAGGTTCAGGCCAGAGATGCGGGGGGTGAGGGATCTACCAGAGACAGAGTGGGGAACAGAATAGGCAGACTGACTGAAATATACTGTTGAGGGGAGCAGCAAGGGAAGCAGGAGAGGTCTGCTGCGCCATGTGGGTGTCTCCCTGGCTGGGGATCGAACTTGTGCTGCAGTGGCTGCAGTTAGCTTCACAGCTGTGTCTTAACCCCTTGCGCCACCAGGGAGGACTTGTTATACATTTTATAAGCACTGTTAAGTTTTGAGTTTTCTTAAAATACTTTGTTTTCTGTGTCTCTAATTTGTCTGGGCAATTTAAAGATGTGACCGCAGCAGAATCCTAGGTATTATTTTATGATAATATTTACTTATGGCAGTTTTTTCAGAGCCTGAGAGAAGGCTATAAAAAAGATAGCACTAATTCATTTCCAAATCTGTCTTCCACAGCCTTCCCTGCCTTATTTGAGGTACTCCTATCTCCTAGGTGTTCAACTTCAAAACCTTAGGTTCACCTTTGATTTGTGTCTGTATTTCACGTCTAATCCACTAGGAAATCCCATTTTGTCTGTATTCACATTTTATCTAGAAAACAACCACGTCTTTCTCCCCATTGGGCTTGTCAACCTTTCTTTTCACTTGAATTTACTGGGGCAGTTATTTATGCATGCAAGAGCTGGAATGTAGGCCAGAGGTTTGGGGGGCAGTGAAAGGTTTTACTAGAGACAGTAGGGAGCAGAACAGCTGGATTGAATGAAATACACTGTTGAGGGGAGCAATGGACTAGACAGGCGAGGTCTGCTGCACCATGTGGGTTAACTCCCTGACAGGCCAGGGATCCAACTCATACTTCAGTGGCTGCTCATAGCTTGATAGTGCTGAGACTTAACTCCTTGCACCACCTGGGAGGCCCCCGAATATAACTTTTTTAAAACATGTCATGTTACTTCTTTGTTCGGAAACTTCCAATGGTGGAAATGACTGCAGAGCTCCTTGAACTTGCTCTATATTACCACTTTGACTCAGCCTTTATTAATATCCTTATTCAGCCAAGTGGGTCTCCTTGACTTTCCTCAAGTGGAAACACTCCTGCCTGTGGGCCTTTGTTCCAGCTTTTCTCGGACTGAAACTCTCTCCCCTGTGTCTGTGTTAACCTCTTCCTTTTACTCCAGGTTTTTGCTCAGATGTTACTTTCTTAATGAGACTGCCCCTATCTTCCTGCCATTTGCAGACTTCCTTACCTTCTATTTTCTAGAAAGCTAACTCTTGAAGCAAGCAGGGATCTTTGTTCTTTAGGTTTGCTGATATATCTCAGGACCTGGAACAATATCTGACTTACGGAAGGAATTCAAACAATGTAGAATAAGTTTTTGGAGACAAATAATTCTATTTATTTATTTAATATATTTTTTACATCATTTTTCATTTTTGTACGATATATGTATTTTCATCTTGGTTACAGTCCCCGTAAAATTCCCACCTCCCTTGTTTTGATCCTACTCCCTTCTACCCCCGTGTAGTGTGTCTCTGGTTTATAGTTGCTTGTTGGTTTTTTGATTTTTACTTTATTATAATTAGTCTTTTCCTGATCCCTTATTTAGATTTTCTAAATTACTGCTATGAGTGAGACCATCCAGTATTTTTCTTTTTTTTTTTCTGGCTTATTTTGCTGAGTATGATCCCTTCCAGTTCCTTCCATGTTGCTGCAAATGGCATGAGTTTATCTTTTTTAATTGCTGAGTAATATTCCGTTGTGTATATGTATCACATCTTCTTGATCCAGTCATCTATTTTTGGGCATTTGGGTTGTTTCCATAGCTTACCTGTTGTAAGTTGTGCTGCAATAAACATAGGGGTGCATGTGCCCTTTTGAATTAATGTTTTTGTGTCCTTTGGGTAAATACCTAGGAGTGGAATTGCTGGAGCATAAGGAAGCTCCATTTTTACCAGATTGAGGAACCTCCACACAGCTTTCCATAGTGGTTGGACCAGTTTGCACTCCCACCAGCAGTGCAGGAGAATTCCTTTTTCTCTACATCCTCGCCAACATTTTGTTGTTGCTAGTTTTTTTAATATGTGCCATTCTCACTGGTATAAGATGGTCTCATTGTAGTTTTGATTTGCATTTCCCTGGACAAATAATTCTTACATTTAGTTTGTTGTAATGGACCTGTCATTTAATGAAAAGTAAATAGAGGTTTGCCTATATGGCCTTATTCCCTGGCATTAAGTATTAATGAAGACTTGTTATTTACATATCTGCTTAGCTTTAAAAATAACTTGTTAATGCTCTTTGTATATTGATCACTATGCCATTTTTCTTTGCACAAAGCGAGGTGCTCAGTTCCCTCTGATCTTCCTTTATGTGATCGACATATGCCTGGAAGAAGATGACCTCCAAGCACTCAAAGAATCCCTCCAAATGTCCCTTAGTCTCCTTCCTCCAAATGCTCTGGTGGGTTTGATCACATTTGGGAGGATGGTGCAAGTTCATGAACTCAGCTGTGAAGGAATCTCCAAAAGTTATGTCTTCCGAGGGACCAAGGATTTAACTGCAAAACAAATACAGGTTTGTACCCAACCAGGACTAGAAAATTTCTTAAAAAAATTAGTCATTCATTTTTACTATTAGAGGAATGTGTCTTGTTTTGTTTTGTTTTGTTTTTAGGATATGCTGGGCCTGACCAAAACTGCCATGCCCATGCAGCAAGCCAGGCCCACTCAACCACAGGAGCACCCTTTTGCTTCAAGCAGGTGAGCCACCAAAAGATTGCTGCATAGATAGTAGTGGGCATGCAGGGCAGTCCACTGGAGTCAGCAGAGAAAATGTTAAAGACTTCTATTTCCTCATTTTTAGATTTAAAAAAAATAGATGATTAAGCCTAACTAGTATTTAATGTTTGATAATATATGTAACCAAATCAGTATATATTTAGAATTTATAGCAGATTATATAAACACACACTTATATTTGGCAATTTTGCTCAGAATGTTTTTCCTGTTAATGTTATATCATCACAAAGGTTTAAAGAGCACTGTATACAGCCAATTCCCTCCTTGTAAACACTCATAGTCCTTTTTATTTCATAAGTTAAGCTAGGAAATGGAAGTGAATTTTTTTGGGCTATGACAAACCAACCTGAGACCAGCACTTAACTTCACTCAGCCCAGTGAGTGTGTTTGGCTGCCCTGGGCAGGATTAATAACAAACATCATAAAATGCTTTATAAAATGCTGGGGCAATCTCTCACTCTCACTCACTGGAATGACACCAGTGTGCCTCTCTTTATTATTTCCAAGGCTTAAGAGACACACAAACTGAATCTTTAGAATGATGAGGGTTGTTCTCCTAAATGAACCTTTTTTTTTTTTTTTTTTTTTTTTGTGGGACCCTCGCTGGCGGCCAGGGAACGAACCTGCGCTGCAGAGGCTCCAGGCAGCCTTGCAGCCCAGCGTTCAACTGCTGCGCCATCAAGGGAGGCCCCCCTAAATGAACCTTTTATGGACTGAATTTATGTTAGGCATGTGTTTAGTGTTTCTTTATTGCGTAACTGAACTGGTCTCTTTAAATTCACTTTTCTTCCCATGCAATATATAAACATAGCTATATACTAGGCTTTTAAATTATATTCTTGAATAAAACTTCTTTGAGTTGTTAGAAACAACTTGGAAAATTTGCAAGTGTATTCTGAATAATTATTTTGAAGAACAATAACTATATTTCATCTTGGGCTGAAAACCAGAGTACTTTAGTAAGCCGGGATTAATGAGTCTCTTTAAAATCATGCAGATTTCTGCAGCCTGTTCACAAGATAGACATGAACCTCACTGACCTTCTTGGGGAGCTGCAGAGGGACCCATGGCCTGTAACTCAGGGGAAGAGACCATTGCGATCCACTGGTGTTGCTTTGTCCATTGCTGTTGGCTTGTTGGAGGTAACTTAGAATATACTGTGACCTCTCAAACCATGCAAGCTTGCTTTCAGAAGTTGTGTGTGATGGCTTGTTTGAAAAGTATTTGCGACCTAAGTCAACTGACTCCATTAATATACCTGAAAGTGCCTTAGTCATTTATTGTTACGATCCACATTGAAGGAACCCCTTGCTATTTCAAAATAAGCCAAAAGTTTTCATGAGAAACACAAGTCCATTAGGGTAGTAGAAAAAGTTCTTATGAGATATACAACTCCTTTCGGGCAGAGGAAATTAAATTAATAAATTAAGTAAATTAAAAGAAGTGTACATAATGTTCAGGCCATAGGAAATAAGGATGCTTCTCTGCATTGTCAGTTTCATTATTCCACATTCCCATCAATATTCAGACGAGCAAAAGAGAACTCGCATTTGGAGTATGGCTTTAGGCAAATGGCAATGGAAACATGCTTGGAGTGATGTTGTTTGCTTCTAAAATGCTGCCTTTTGCTATTTTAGGGTACCTTTCCAAATACAGGAGCCAGGATTATGTTGTTTACTGGGGGTCCCCCTACCCAAGGGCCTGGCATGGTGGTTGGAGATGAATTAAAGGTTCCTATTCGTTCCTGGCATGATATTGAGAAAGACAATGCACGTTTCATGAAAAAAGCAACCAAGGTAGGTACTCCTGCATGCCAGCTGTAGTTGTGGTAACCCAGGGCTAGACTTTGGCCACTCTGGAGTGACAGCTACTTTGCTGAGACCATTGTTTATGGTCAGCAAGATGCTCATGCTGACACAACCTTGCAGATCTTGGCTGCCGTTAAGTTGTTGCCCTGGCCCCAAGACCTTGGTTAGAGTAGGTGGCCTTAAAATCGTCCGAATTTGTTTTGAGATGGAAAACTAAATTCCATTTGTATGTTTTAAAGAAAAGGCTCTCCATATTCCTATATTTGATTGTATGCCTTTGTTGTGTAAGGCATACCTAGTGAATAATGTTATTGTTTTATGAAGTAGTTTCTCTCTCTTTACAGCACTATGAGATGCTTGCTAATCGAGCTGCTACTAATGGTCACTGCATTGATATTTATGCTTGTGCCTTGGATCAAACTGGACTTTTGGAGATGAAGTGTTGTACAAATCTGACTGGGTATGTTGACGGCTAACATCCGAGAAAAGTGAGAGTTCATTCTAAGGAAAGAGAAATGAATGTGATAGAACCATCAGAATGGGCAAGGCCTGCTTTGATAAACTTTAAGATAGTTCTGGCCTGGGGAGAGTGTGTGACGTCTTGGAAGAAAAAGTAGTGATTAGCAGCAAATCCCAAGGGCTCACTTGGATCAGTCACGTCAGAGTGATTTAATTTCTTCCTTAGAGTTGTTACAGAGACTAGGGCAGAGAACAAATCGTCATGGAGTATGTTGCCTTCAGCAAGGCACTTCCCTGTATATGGGGGGAAAATAGGGTCCCCTAACACAATTAGAGTAGCCCGGTTAGGAGATCTTCATTTACCTTAGTGATCTTACTTCCTGACTAACATGAGCACATTTTCAGCCTGGAGGGTGCCTTGCGGAGCAAACTAACTGTGAGTCTAAGTCCTTATCCTGTGCTCAGGTCACAGGGAAGAGCCATGGTTCTCCTAGTGCATTGGTGCCTGGTCAGAACCTCCAGGGCTCATAGGCACTGATTCGATACACATCTTTGGGCCTCACCACAGTTCTCCCTCAGAAACTTTGGGGGTGTAGCCCAGCAGTCAATTTTTTTAAAAGATTTATTTAATGCATCCAAGAACTGGAGTGTAGGCCAGAGGTTCCAGGAGGTGGAGGGAAGAGAGAGGACTCACCAGAGACAGAGTGGGGAGCAAAACAGGCAGATCTACTGAAATACACTGCTGAGGGGAGCAGCAGGTGAGACAAGAGGTCTGCTGTGCCATGTGGGTTAGCTCCCTGATTGGGAATGGAACTTGTGCCGCAGTGGCTGCTGATAGCTTGATAGTGCTGAGACTTAACCCCTTGCACCACCAGGGAGGCCCCCCAGCAATCAATTTTAACAAGTTCCCAGGGTAATTTGGTGTACATGAAAGGGTGAAAACTGCTGATGGGCAGCACTGCTCTGAATCACCCTGGGAACTTAAAAACAACTCTTGCTAGGGTCTTGTCCAACCCAGAGACTCTGATTTAATTAGCATAGGGTGTTGCACAGACATCTACATTTTTAAACTTCCTCAAGTAGAGTTCTGTTAGATTTTTTTTGTTGTTGTTGTTGAGGTAGCGTTTGTTTACAGCACTATATGATTCAGAGGTACAGGTTCACAACTTTTCAGATATATATCCCCAAGTAGTTTTAATGTGGAACAGAGTTTGAAAACCACTGATGGGGACACTTAGTGCCCAGAGTGAGCCCAGGCAGTGTCAGCCTCACTTGTTAGAAATGTAGCATGTTAAACCTTACCCCAGGCCTACCTAATCAACCTGCATTTGAACCTGCACCCTAAATGATCTGCCTGGACAGAACAGTTTGAGAAACACAGACATACAGCTTGGAGTGGGTTGAGGATTTTGCCTTTCTGATGAGCTTCCAGGTGATACTGCTAGTCCTTACTGCACAAAGGAGGGGAGGGTAGAAGATAGGACCTGAGTCCCTGAAGCTGTCCTGGAGAGCAGCAGTTGTTAGGTGATCATCCCAAACAACACTGACATAGTCTTATCAGTTAGCCACATTTAATAAGATGAATACCACCCCGTGTCCTCTAGTAGTTCTTGACTTGGAGTATCCATAGAAAAGCTTCAGTGTGTATGTGAACATCCCCGAGATTGTAGCTTGTTTATATATTTTTCTGTGGAAGGGCATCATCAGATTTTTAGTGATGATCTGGTCATTCGATCAGATTCTTAATGAGGTCTTTGACTCCTGAGTGATTTATTATTTGGGTCATATCACCTGTTACACAGTTACAGTATCAGGAAAATGTCTTAGCTGTGAAATTTAAAAATAAAGATTTAAAGATATTAATTGGTTGCTCAAGGTGAGCCAACAGTTTACCACAAAGACAAGGTGATCCTCGGTTGGGTTATAGATGTCAGTTATCTTCAGAGATCACAGTCTTGGTTTCCTTGACACTAGTCATACCAGGTCCAGATTGTATCATCTTTCTCTCTGAGCATTTCCAGTTTGTTTGTTTGTTTATTTATTTATTTTAAAAGATTGATTTGTTTATGCATATAAGAGCTGGGGTACAGGCCAGAGATGTGGGGCAGGGTTGGGAGGATTCACCAGAGACAGAGTGGGGAACAGAACAGGCAGATTGACAAATACACTGCTGAGGGGAGCAGTGGGTGAGACAGGAGAAGTCTGCCTCGCCATGTGGATTACTCCCTGGCAGGCTGGGGATTGAACTCATTCCGCAGAGGCTGCGGATTGCTTCATGGTGCAGTGCTTAATCCCTTGTGCCACCAGGGAAGCCCCACCAGTTTAAAGGAAGGTAGAGGTACACTGGAGATGTTCATAGAGAAACAGTAATAGTGGTAAAGAGTAATTGAAACCGGGCCTCCCTGGTAGCGCAGCGGGTTGAGTGCAGCTCTGTGAAGCTGTCCACAGCCTCTGCATCACGGGTTCGATCCCGGCTGGCCACGGAGATACCCATGTGGCACAGCAGACCTCTCCTCTCACCTGCTGCTCCCCTCAGCAGTGTATTTCGTCAGTCTGCCTGCTCTGTTCCCCACTCTGTCTGGTGAATGCTCTCACCCACCCGCACATATGGCCTGTACCTTGGTTCTTGTGTAAATAAATAAGTCTTTCTAAAAAAAAAAGAGTAATTGAAATCATGTGACAGGGAGAATGGTTGAAGGATCTGGAAAAGACTATGCTGAAGACAGATCAGGGTGTGAGAACTATATTCAACAATTAAAGGTCTGACCTGAGGAAAAGGAATCAGATTTGTTCTCTGTGTGACCAAAAGCTAGAACTAGAACCAGAAACTGCTGGGAAGGAAGATCTTTCTAAATGTTTATTTTTGTATAGAAGAACTGGGGTGTAGTCCAGAGGTGCAGGGGATGAGAGGATTCACTAAGAAGAGTAGGAGCTGAACAGTTGAATTTACTGAAATACACTGCTGAGGGGAGCAGCAAGAGAGATAGGAGAGGTCTGCTACGCCATATTGGTTAGCTCCCTGGCCAGTGATTGATCTCAGGCCTTAGGGGTAATAGCACTGAGGCTTAACCCCTAGGCCACCAGGGAGGCCTAGAAGATCTTTCTAAATAGCATGAGCATGGGATGGGCCACTCTGGATGGAGTAAGCTCAGTGTGGTGGTTCTCCAACCTTGCCTAGACTGAATACTGCAGAGGCAGGTGGGTATGCTGCAGAGGCAGGTGTGTGTCAGGATTAGGTAGGTGTGAGTGTGACAGAAAACCTGTAACAGGTTTGTTTCTCTCATTGAGTTGGAGAGTCAGGTCTGGTGTCTTCATTTCACTGTCATCAGAGGTTGAGGCTTCTCCTGTGCTGCTCCACTACCCTAACGTGCTAGCTATACTTCAGGGTAGTTCCTGCATATGAGACATGTTAGAGCATCAGGAAGGAGGAAGGACATCCCCTTCCTATAAGAATGTCTGCAACAAGTCACAAAGGCCACTTCCAAAAGGCACTGCTGAGTCACATGACCACATGCAAGGCACGATGGGAGTCTTTATTCTGGGAAACCATGGGTCCCATCACTAAGATAAGACCAGATGTGTTCAGAGTAGTATGGCTGGAGACATCCCATCACTAAGGAAGAGGGGATGGTGGATCTTTGGGACCAAGTTAGCTTGTCTGTCACTGGAGAAATCAGACACAGATAGCTAGACCAGATGATCTAGTGCTCTTCCTAATTCTAAGATCCTGTTTTATAACCGATGATGAGTGGGCACATAACTTGCATCAAGCTCTGCTAATCTGCCCCAAATACATAAAATGTTGACATTTTGAACACCATTTTAACTAACTTCCCAAAGGGATGAATATAGATATTCACAAGCAAGAAAAAATAATTCATGTAAAGCCAAGGATTCAGTGTTTTAAGGTAGTGAAAAGGATCTCCCACAGGCTTGGGTATTTTCCCATGCCAAAGAAGTGTGAGAGAAATTGGAGATGTTTTCTAAGTAGATAACCCATTAAATCTGTGGGTTTATTGATTGAAGAGCTTTTTGTTTGTTTGTTTTTTAAGGTTTTTTTTCCTTTTAAGTTTTTGCTTTGAAATAATTACAAATCATAGCAAATTGCAAAAATAATAGAAAGAAGTCTGACAAATGCTTCATCTAGCAATTCCCAGCAGTAGCAGCTTAACATAAATAGCATATAATATTAAAGTGGGGAAACTGACATTGCACAATACAATTAACTGTCTCATACATGCCTTGGCTTTCACCATGCACTTATTTTGGGGAGGGAGGGTATAATGTATGTATGTATAGTTCTGTGAGATCTTAGCATCTCTATATTATCAACTGTACTGATTAAGATATAGAACTATTTTAAATGTTTTAAAAATAATATCTTTTGTAGTGTAAATGGAACTTACTGTCTTCCATTTAAATTGGTCATTAACACCTTTATGGATATAGTTTCTTTTTCCTTCTTTATTGTTTGTAAATAGCAAGGGAGTAGCTGAATGGCTTTCAGTCATTCTAAATTTTCACTTTTTTTCCCCCTTTCTTAGAGGTCACATGGTGATGGGAGATTCTTTCAACACTTCTCTCTTCAAGCAGACATTCCAAAGAATTTTTAGTAAAGATTTTAATGGAGATTTCCGAATGGCTTTTGGTGCTACCTTGGAAGTAAAGGTACAGTAGATTTCTAATACTGTAATGGAGGAGTGGTATTCTTATTAAATAGATTTGTGGAAGCCTTAGCCTACTAGAGACATGCATCTAAAGATAGATTTGAAAGTTCCTCACAAAGCATATTCATTCTATCCCTTTGCTTCTCAAGGAGGAGCTGCATATTTATTAATTTTCTGAACAGAGTTGTCTGCTCTCCCGACAGTCCCCTTGAGACAGAGGAGTTAGAAGGGGTGGTGGTCTGAGCACAGAGGCAGCCATACAATGTTGGTGTAGCCAGCTGTTGGCATCTGTCACAGCATGCCCAGAACTTTGGTCTGTACTTAGTGCCTGTCTGTAGACTAGCCAGAGTATTCTAAAGGAGTGCAGCATTGTGAGTGTGGGTTTTGTGTTACCATGTAGGGACCGACAGCCCTATACACTAGTCTTTAAGGAACGGTGAAAACGTTAAAGGAGTTGTTAGAAGAGGTGATTGGAATTACTACTTTGTGAATGGGAGATAATCCTTAAATCATATCAGTTAAAACTTTATAAACAACATTCCGAAAATTGTGGGTTTTGTTTTTTTTTAAGGTGAAGATAAATGGACTTTGCTAAACTGAATGCAGATTTAAAAATCTTAAATTTGTTACCCTTGTTGGAGTCTATGTTGGAATTTATGAATTAAGCATTTTTAAAGCAACAGTATGTTCACAGATTAGAAATTTTTAAAGAATACTGTGTTCACTGATTAGAAATTGTAAATAATTATGATTATGTACATGGGATGGAAAGAAAGTATAATATTGTTGGTTGAATTGTTATTTTCTATGTGTGCAATAATTTCAAGGTTGAGAAAGTTGAAAATGCTCCATCTTTGGAACAAAGATAATGCTTTTTCTAAAGCATTTTATTAAAGGTTACTCATTCACAGTGGTTCTGGAAAAAGCTTGTAAGAACATTTGCATGCTATATTTCACATGGGATTTTCTCTTGAGTGCACTGGTAACTCATATTTTTTTCTTTAGCTTTACTTGTGGCTTTCATGAGAGCATGAAATTTTTAATTTTTAATTTTATATGCTCATATAATTCTGTTCTAGACCTCTAGGGAACTGAAGATTGCAGGAGCCATTGGACCTTGTGTATCTCTGAATGTTAAAGGACCTTGCGTGTCAGAAAATGTAAGGAAACTCCTTCATCACTGTCAACACCTGCATCCCGGGATTGAACACATTAGAAGTTTTAGAGTTGGACAGGAACCTTTGTATTGTCATCCATTAGGATGTTTCTGGTGAGGGGAGAAAGTCTGTAACTCTTACTGATGAACACATCCCTGAGGAATGGTGTCACTTCTGTCTGTCTGTCCATCTTTCTAAAGGGTCAGAGAGGATAAATATCTTCCTCAGGGTCAGAACTGATGTGGAGGATGGAGGAGCTAGAGCCCAGGTCCCCCTGCACCCACTGTCCTTGTTTGGGTCTCTCTGCTAGTGAGTTCTAGGCATTCAGTTCAGCAGAAAGGCCTTCCTACAAAGACCTGTTATGTACCTTCCATATGTACATTCAGTAAATGGAGAAACAAACTGGGAGAAAATCTATAATTCTTATAGTCTACACATTTGAATACTTTTTTCCCCCAAGATTTATTTTATTAATTTATGCACACAAGAATTGGGGTGTAGGCCAGAGGTGCAGGTGGTGAGAGGATTCACCAGAGATTGAGTGAGGAGCAGAACAGGCAGATGTATTGAAATATACTGCTGAGGGGAGCAGCAGGTAAGACAGAAGAGGGCTGTTGCGCCATGTGGGAAGCTCCCTGGCCTGCCAGGGATCAAATTCATTCTGCAGTGGCTGCTGATAGCTTCACAATGCTGAGACTTAACCCCTTGTACAACCAGGTAGGCCTGGTTTTGTTTTTAAATGACATTGATTTGTTGAAGATATAATGGTTAGTGTCTTCTAAAATAGTGTTCTATATTATTGGTATGTGATTGTTTCCTCATTATGATGTTTCATTTGTTTCTGTTGTCATGTGTTTCCTGTAAAGAAGGACTAAGGTTTGAAGGTTGTCCAGCATACTTCCTAAGTAGTATCTGTACTTGGGCTGTTTCATCAGGATCCACTGCTGGGCAGTCATCCTGTATTACTGGTGCTGAGTTTAAATTGTGAGGTGAAGGTGATGACTACCCATGTCATTCTATTATATTGGCACATTTCCCTTTTGGCATTATCAAGAACAAATCTATAGAGTGAGATTGTAGCATAGTGTGAATGTCATTTGCCAGTAGCCTTTCACCTAATGGTTTTAGAATCCATTGATTGTCCTTACTTGAATCAATGTCTGTTTTGTGACCTTGGTGAGTCTAGGTATTTTATCACCGGAAGCCACTCAATTAATTGATAGAAAGCAGCCTTCATAGGGTCTCTCTGGTGGCACAAGAGTTTAAGTTTCAGCATTATCAAGCTATCGCCAGCCACTGCAACATGAGTTCGATCCCCGGCCAGGGAGCTAACCCACATGGCGCAGCAGACATCTCCTGTCTCACCTGCTGCTCCCCTCAGCAGTGCATTTCAGACAGTCTGCCTGTGCTGATCCCCACTCTGTTTCTGGTGAATATTCTCACCCCTCACATCTCTGGTCTACATCCCAGCTCTTGTATGTCTAAATAAATAAAATAAATCTTTTTTTTTAAAAAGAAAGAAAGCAGCCTTCATACCACTAAAATCTCTGTTCTACCAAGAGTTTATATGTAACTTTTGCATAAAGGAATTGGATTTAAAGTTGTTATTTAATGGCTAACATTTTGTAACTTTTTTGTTCTAAAAATGAAGATGAAAGAAGCGCATAAAATTTTAAAGTTTGGCGGATAATTCTTTTTCTTTTCTACTCTTTATTTCCTCCCTAACCCTGATTTGAGTCTTTCTGTTGACTTCAGAATTATGTACCGTGTGTGTGTGTGTGTGTGTGTGTGTGTGTGTGTGTGTGTGTGTGTAGCTATATGTTGGTGATATAATGAAAATTAATGTGTGCTGATATAAAAAAGTTAACTTTAAAATACTGTAAATGTGTTAAACCATATTCTGTTTCATAATTGTACTTTTTTTAGTTAAATTTGATTGAGATAAGTGGCCTACCCCCTCTGAGTCAATACTTTGCATTAGAAGGTAACTGCAGGAGTAGGTTTTTATTTTTGTTTCTTGAAATTCCATTTCTCACCCTTAGGAGCTAGGTGTTGGTGGCACGAGTCAGTGGAAAATCTGTGGCTTGGATCCTACGTCTACACTTGGCATCTACTTTGAAGTAGTTAATCAGGTGAGTTGGATTTCTTCACAAATATTCATGTCATGGTATTGTATTTTTTGAAATGTTACAAACTGCTGGCCTCTGTTTTTTTCCTCCACAGTTGATGTTGCATGGGCTTGTGTTTGACCTAACACCAGACTGGCGTGTTCTCTTTTATTCCTTCTGGGGTTTGGTCAGAGTCAGACAGCATAAGCTTGTCCAATGATAAGGTCATTGGAAGAGTCATGACTTTTACCAGTCATCAAAATAGTGGTGGAGTTTTGAGTGTGTCATTTCTTTCCCTGATATTTCATTTAAAAAAAAATTCAAATACACAGATTGATTTAAAGATTTATATAGTAAAAAGCTTAAATTCTGTGATTAATATTTAATATATTTGCTTTGTCTTATATATGCCTATCAGCTCATCTTACTTTTGATGCATTTCAAAGCAAATTTCAAGTATTTAGGATTCAGCCCTAAACACTTCAACATTTATATGAATTTGAGTTCAGTGTGTATTTTAATATAGTTTTTTTAAAAAATTTTTTTTTAAAGATTTATATTTATTTATGTATGTATACAAGAACTGGGATGTAGACCAGAAGTCCAGGAGGGGGAGTGAGGTGAGAGGATTCACCAGAGACAGAGTGGGGAGCAGGACAGGAAGATCTACTGAAATACACTGCTGAGGGGAGCAGCAGGTGGTGTGCTGCACCATGTGGGTTAGTTCTCTGGGTGGGGATCGAACTCATGTTGCAGTGACTGTGGATAGCTTCATAGTGCTGAGACTTAATCCCTTGTGCCACTGTAGGCTCTATAGCATTTTTTTTAATTAGGTAAAATTATATATATTCAAATGCCCATGTCTTAAGTATGCTATTCAAAATGCTTCAGGAACCTTAATCTTCATGACTCTGTGAATCATGTTAGGAAGACCTGTGAGCTCTGTAACTGTGTTTGATTTATGCCTATAAGATTAAAAAGATGTATGACCTCTCACCCTACAGCACAACGCCCCAGTCCCCCAAGGAGGCAGAGGTGCCATCCAGTTTGTCACGCAGTATCAGCACTCCAGTACTCAGAGACGCATCCGCGTGACCACCATTGCCCGAAAGTGAGCAAGCCGGCTTTATGTCTCTTGAGCCACTGGTGTTTTTTTCCTGTGGAGTGATCATTTAACATCTATTTGTTTATCCTTGTAATTCCATTGAATGGTTCTCACCACCAGTCCTCACTGGCTCATTTGATTAGAGGAGGCAGAAGAAGAGTCAATTTGGCTAACTGAGGTAGATCTACAGGCACTTACCTAGAAGAATCATTTTATTTATTTATTTTTTCTAAAGATTTATTTTTTTATTTACTTATACAAGCAGTGGGTACAGTCAGAAGCATGGGAGGGTGAGAGAATTCACCAGAGCCAGAGCGGGGAGCAGAGCAGGCAGAAGGACGGAAGTACACTGCTGAGGGGAGCAGCGGGCGGCAGGAGAGGTCTGCGCGCCATGTGGGACCCTCCTCCGGTGGCTGGGGAGCAACCGGGGATCGAACTGGCGCTACAGAGGCTGCGGGCAGCTTTGCAACCCAGCACTCAACCGCTGCGCCAACGGGGAGGCCCAGAATCATTTTTAATAAGAAAAAAAATTTTATTACTTTATCAGATAAGTAACCCATAAACACATCCTTCTTGTAAAAGATTCAAACAGTACAGGGCCTCCCCGGTGGCGCACCGATTGAGCGCTGGGTTGCGAAGCTGCCCGCGGCCTATGCCCCGCCGGTTCGATCCCGGCTGCTCCCCGCCCGCCAGAGGAGGGTCCCACATGGTGCGCAGACCTCTCCTGCCATGCCCGCTGCTCCCCTCAGCAGTGTACTTCGGTCCTTCTGCCTGCTCTGCTCCCCGCTCTGGCTCTAGTGAATTCTCTCACCCTCCCTCACTTCTGACTGTACCCAGTGCATGTATAAACAAAAACAAACAAACAAACAAACAAACAAATAAATAAATAAATAAATGAAACATGCCTCTATAAAAAAAAATTAAACAAAAACAAAAAACAAACAAGATTCAAACAGTACATACATAAGTATGAAAGGATGGCTCTCTTCTACTCTCCCCAGAAGTAAAATTATATTACCATTCTGGCATTTAACTTCATAATCCCATTTCTGTGCAATTATGTATCATGTATATATGTACTATATCTTATATTAGCATATTTATAAGCTTTTTCACTTAATACGTCAAGGTTATCTTTTATGTCAGTACATATTAACCTTTACCACATTTGTGTTAATGATTACACAGTGTTGTGTTGTTTGTGTGAGATGTACCACTCCTATAAAAGGATGTTTCAGGTCCTACCTTCCCTCTGACAGTGTTGCAGATAGATTTTAAGGTCTTTGTGTACAAGTATTTCTTTCCACTTCACATAGTGAAATTTTGGATACTGCAAAACTACTCTGCTAAGAAAATAAGTTGTATTTTCCCCAGTAGTGCAAGGAGAGTGCCCTGTCACTCATTAATAGTGGATATCATCAACCTTTAATATGCAGTAACAGAGCAATATGCCATAATATGCAGTAATAGAGCAATATGCCCCCCCCTTGGTATATTTTTCCATTTATCAGTAGGTTAAGCACTTTCCATATTTATTGATTATATATTGTCTGATAGTCTTGGCCAATTTTATAAAGGCCTCATCCTTTTTCTTCTTCATTGATTTGCAGGGACTTTGTGTCTTCTGTGTATGACTACCGTAGTTTGTTCATATTTGTTCTTGGTCTATCTGTTGTCTTTTTGCTTGATTATCATGTCTGTTCCTCTGGAAAACTTGTGTATGTGCTCATTCTTTAGACCATGGATAGGATCCTGGCAGGTCATTTTGTAAACTTGTAAATATTTAGATTTCAGTCAGATTGACCTAGAGGAATAGACACTGACTTGAGTCTCAGTTATCTTTTGGGTTTCTACTTTCTTAATATCTTGTGAAACATTAAGAAGTTCTCTATAATATTTTTTCTTTGAGCTTATAGCCTTTAGCGCCTTCATCACATGAAGGTCAATGATCATGAATGTAAAACTCTCATGATTCCTTGTAATGCAGTCCAGGCCTGTGTTGTCGTAGATGAAGGAATGGGACTTAGATTTTTTCCTCTTTTTTTTTTTTTAAGATTTATTTATTTTTATACAAGAACTGGGGTACAGGCCAGATGTGCGGAACGGTGAGAGGATTCACCGGAGACAGAGCTGGGAACAGAACAGGCAGACTGACGAAATAACACTACTGAGGGGAGCAGCGGGCAAGACAGGAGAGGTCTGCTTTGCTATGTGGGATTCTCGCCAGCCGGTCGGGATCAAACCCGTGCTACAGAGGCCGTGGACAGCTTCACAGTGCAGCGCTCAACTGCCTGTGCCACCAGGGAGGCCTGACCTAGGTTTCTTTTTTTTTTAAAGATTTATTTATTTTTATACAAGAACCAGGGTACAGGCCACACGCGTGGGAGGGTGAGAGGATTCACCAGAGACAGAGTGGGGAGCAGAACAGGCAGACTGACGAAATACACTGCTGAGGGGAGCAGCAGGTGAGACAGGAGAGGTCTGTTGCGCCATGTGGGATCCTTGCTAGCTGGCCGGGATCGAACCCATGCTGCAGGGGCTGCAGACAGCCTCACAGTGCGGCGCTCAACCACCTGCGCCACCAGGGAGGCCCCGACTTAGGTTTCTGAATCTTAATGGAAAGCTGGCTTTCTGATCTCCTTTGGATGTAAGTGTGGCACTAACTCTGGAATTGTCAGTTGGGCAGATGCACAGAGTCAGCTCAGGCACATAGAAGCAGCCTTTGACCAGGAGGCCGCAGCAGTCTTGATGGCACGCCTGGGAGTGTTCCGAGCAGAGTCAGAGGAGGGGCCTGATGTGCTCCGGTGGTTGGACCGACAGCTCATCCGACTGGTAAGTCAGGGATAACTTCAGTCTTGGTCTCTGTTTTTGAGAAAACTTACTCAAACCTGTTATTTTACATAGTCAACAGAAATGCACCATTTGTTTACCTTATGGCAAACTCTGGACATTCCGAGAACTGTAGGGAGAAAGTGCTAAGTCTGTGTTTATCCTACAGTCTATGTTGAGGTGGGAAGGAATGGCATGTATAGGGCATTTGGAGAATGATGCATAATTTAAGGGTTGAATTAGATGTCTCTGAATTCTTTTTTTTTTAAAGATTTTTATTTATTTATTTATTTATTTATTTATTTATTTATTTATTTAATTATTTGTGCAAGAACTGGGGTACAGGCCAGGGGCACAGGAGGGTGAGAAAATTCACCAGAGACAGAGCGGGGAGCAGATCAGGCAGACAGACTGAAGACACTGCTGAGGGGAGCAGCGAGCGAGGCAGGAGAGGTCTGCCGCCCCATGTGGGTATCTCCCTGGTTGTCTGGGAATCGAACCCACGCTGCAGGGGCTGCGGACAGCTTCATAGCATGGCGCTCAACCTGTTGTGCCACTGGGGAGGCCCTAGATATCTCTGAATTCTGTAGTCCTTTATTTTCACTTCAGGTTTCAGATGTGTGTTTTGGGTGCATGGATCAGTCAATGTAGAGAGGTGCCTACTGTGTCATTCTGTATCTAATTAGAGATAGAAAGAAGAGAAACCACATAGTAATTGAAACAGGGAAAGTTTTATGTAAGAATTGCTATCACAATAATAAGGGATTGGCTTCTGAGAAGTAAAGAGAGGTCTAAAGACTAGAAAAGTAGCACATAGAAGAGGTAGTTATTGCATCCAAGCTAAGAGAGAGCACCTAGGGAAGAGCTTCCTATTCCCCCAGGGCTGGTCTAAGCCTAGGTGTGGGGGCACAGCCCTGACTCAAGTCTTTCATGGCACAGAAGTTGCCATGTTGCTGTGCTAGAGGAACTTGTCAGAAATACACCCTCTAGAACTGATGACACCATTCACAAGGAAGGGTCTGACCAGAGCCACAAGGGGTGCAATTTAGGGCTTAGCATTGGGAAGCCACAGTGCTGTAGCTGAGTGAGCACACTAAACCCAGAAGCAAAAGCTTACCTCCACCCCCCCATTGACAAAGCTCAATATCATGCCTGTTAGCAAAGGAAAAATATTTAATCTGAAATCCATTTCATAACAGGCATAGAGGTAAATTTGGAGCCATGAGGCAGTAAATCAGTAATTGCCATAGTTCATAATCTCAGCTTGGAAATTCACAGCATATACTTATCATCAGAGTCACTAAAACACCCAGTACAGAAACCTATTTGTTTGTAGTATATTTATTCTTTGCTGTCTCATGGCAGCATTTTCTTTCTCAGGGAATGTAAACATATCAAACACAATTTGAAAATTGAGCAGGAAGTCTAAGTAGTTGGCAGAGTCTTCATGTGGGAAGTGTACCTTCCACCAAGTCTTTTTTAAAAGTAGGGTCATGGGAGAGGAGAATGTCAGTCTCCCCAGATCTGTTGATTCAGAATCTGCATTTTAACACCACCCCTGGTGATTTGTCTGCTCATCCATGCTTGAGAAGTGCTAGTCTAGAACTCAATGTCTGTAACTCAAGTGCTGAGATTAGAATGTAGGTCTCCTACTCTTAAGAATCTTTCCAAGTGACACTAATGTACATTTTTTTCTGTCAACAGTGTCAGAAGTTTGGACAGTATAATAAAGAAGACCCCACTTCATTTAGATTATCAGATTCCTTTTCTCTGTATCCTCAGGTAAGTAATGTCCATCTAAAATAACCATGGGAGAATAAATTGTGGTAGAAATAATGCTGCTCTTGGGGTAGAGGAAAGGCTTGTTATAAGATTTAGTCTGTAGGTGGTGAAAGTTTTTAAGTCCAAGACAAACACTGTGTCTGTATGAGGCAGTGCCCTAAATCCTACAGGAGACAATGATGAAGTACAGACAGGAGAAACTAACTTCAAAAACTTTCATGAAAAGGAAAAACAGGATCATTACTATAAGGCCACCACAACATCTCTGCTTTATAGAAGTTCTGAGTAATCAGCTACCTCTGCAGCAAACCAAGAAAATGAAGCACATGTGAAGAGGAATATAACAAAAGGAGACCACAGTCAATATGACAAATGTTTAATGATACATCTGTGGTTATTTTTCTGCATCATAACTGGAGGTCAGCAATAAGCAACTGCTGTAGGGACCTCCCTGGTGGCCTAGGGGTTAAGTTTCAGGGTTATCACCATTAGGGCCTGAGTTCTATCCCTGGCCAGGGAGCTAATCCACATAGAGCAAAGTAGACCTCTCCTGTTACGACCACTGCTCCCCTTGGCAGTGTATTTCAGTAAATCCGCCTGTTCTGCACCCCACTCTGTCTCTGGTGAATCCTGAGACACCTCTGGCCTACACCCCAGTTCTTCTATGCAAAATAAGTAAATAAGTAACTGCAGTAAATATACTATGCATGACCTGGGCATTTGGGACCTACTGGACAAGGGAAAGGAGGGAGAGAAGTGGGTGGATTATGAAGCTGCTGTCAGGGTATGGTTATATCTTACCTGAACCTCCATTCTCATCTGTAGACGGGAAATCTAGTGCTTAGCTGAGTGTGTGACGGTGAAGCTTACTCATGCTGAGGCAGTCCTAGTGTGCAGTGAGGTGCCAGGCTCCTGTTAGGCACTTAGTAATAAGCCAACATGACACTGAGTGTGGAACTCGCAGGTGCAGCGTTCCAAGAACTGGAAACAAACCTACTTTTCCCCCATCTTTGTAGCATAAAGCAATGATGACTAAGTAGAAAGAAGCAAACCTTCATTTATATAAACTCATGAGGCAGAGATATACAAATGTTTTACACTGGAAAAAACACTTTGAGTGCACCTTTGAAAGTATCCTTTCAAATACTCTTTGGAGAGTGGACATGATTTCAATCATGAACTTGTTTATCTTAGATTCTTATGCTTAAAAGGGATCTCACAGGTCACTTCATTCAAACCCTAGTTCAGAGTGGGGCCCCACCAACCATACCTGGGGGGTTGAAGCCATACAGTGTTGTAGGAAAAACCTTGGACCCTTCAGAATCAGGGTGAAGTGGCAGTACTGGCTTTGTTGCTGACCATCTTGGATGAGGTGCTGAACACTGTGAATTTTGACTTCCTTGTCTTTAGAAGGAGGGATTTAATCTGGAGAAGTGGTTTGCAGTATTTTTAAAGCTATGGATCCTTACTTTGAGAGGATCTTCTCAAAAGCTAGCACACAGCGCAAACAGACTTGGTGCTGCTCTGGTGCCTATGCATATACCCACCATAACACCCTCCACCACCCCGTCACCCTAAGGATTCACTAAGACTCTGAAAAGCATAGAATGAGAACCACTGAAATGAAGTGGTTTGAGTATCCTTCTGTCGAAGCATCTAAGCTAGAAGTCAGGAGCCCAGACTTGCAAGGCCAGTGGTGTGAGACAGAGTTCTGCCCTTCCTTTCGGTTGCAGGTGACTTTAGGCAAGTTATCCTCCTCATTTTCCTCACCTGTCAATTGGGGTGGAAAGAGAACCTACCTACCTTATGGGTTTATTGGAAGGATTAAATCATTTTTATGAAGAGCTTTAGGCTTTGGACACAGGATGTGTGGATTGTTAGCCATGATTATTATTTAAGAACCTATGATTTGGTATTTGGAGTCTCAGGAAATTTTGTACTTAAAAAGGCAGCTCATTTTCATGCTCTGGCAACTCCTAAGAGTGAGCTAAAGGGCTGCCCTCTAGTTTCTTATGTTCAGGGTAAAGAATATACCTCTACAAAACGTCTCTTGTCCCTTTCTCCCTCATACCTGTCACTCCACCATTCTAGCTGAGGCTGAGTCTCCAGCCTCCCATCTGCAACTGCCATGCCCAGCATTCCTCCTTGCTCTGGCCTCCTCATGCTCATATTTCAGAACCCTCTGGCTTTGGGAAGTTTCCTGCTGCTCCCCCCCCCCCCTTCACCTCTTTCCAGGAGTGCTTTTCAGTGCGATGGCTCAAAACGTGTCTCCCTGAGTGTGCCTTTCCCCCTCTGGGCTGTGTTCTCTTTAAAGCAGACCTCTTTGAGAGCAGACATTCTATCTCTACACCCCAGCCCAGTGACTAGAAATAAACAGTTCTTTGGGCCTCCCTGGTGGTGCAGCGGGTTTAGCACCATGCTGTGAAGCTGTCTGCAGCCTCTGCAGCGTGGGTTTGATTCCCGGCCAGCAGGGGAGATACCCACATGGCACAGCAGACCTCTCCTGTCTCGCCTGCTGCTCTCCTCAGCAGTGTATTTTGGTCCATCTGCCTGTTCTATTCCCCAATCTGTCTCTGGTGAATTCTCTCACCCTCCCGTGCCTCTGGCCTGTACCTCAGTTCTTGTATAAATAAAATATATCCTTAAAAAAAAAAAAGTTCTTAGCCTTTCCCCTTCCATTAGTAATTTAAAAGTTTCTAATTGTGAAAAGCATAACATGAAATTAACCATTTATAGGTGTACAGTTCAGTTGTGTTAAGTATTTTCACATTGTTGTTCAACAGATCTTCACAACCTTTCATTTTACAAAACTGAAATTCTGTAACCATTAAACAACAACTCTTATGTAGCCCCAAGTCCCTGGCACTACCATTTTACTCTGTGTGAACCCAGAAGCTTTTTTCTTAAAGTCTGAGTTCTACAGACTGGCATGTTCTTCTCTCTGGGTGTCTAAAAAGGTTACAGCTCTATGCATTTGTCTTTTTTTCCTTTGGAACTATAGTTCATGTTCCATCTTAGAAGATCTCCGTTTCTTCAAGTGTTCAACAACAGTCCTGATGAGTCATCGTACTACAGACACCATTTTGCCCGACAGGATCTAACCCAGTCCCTCATCATGATACAGCCTATTCTCTACTCCTACTCCTTCCATGGACCCCCAGAGGTAAGGGTTTACTGAATGCTCTTTTCAGAATTGGAATCCTCTGCTACATATTGTTTTGTTCTAACAAATTTGTCCTTAAAGGAAAACTGTAGAAGAAGAAAATGTGAATCTAAAGAAAATGTGAATCTGTATAGTAATTTAACATTTTCCTCAGTATTAGAAAATATTGCATAGGAAGAAGTCACAGGATATATAAAACTTTTATTTGTGAAAAGCAGGATTATGGGTAAAAAAAAACTTTAAAAAATACTTGCATACCTTTTTTTGGTGATGTGATTATATTCTTTAGATTCAATAATTCCATGTTTTGTATCTGTAGGACATACAGAAGAATCTTTATTTAAAGAAATAATAGTGAAGGAACTATTATAATAGAAAGTTTGAAGATGATATGAATATTCAATAGCAAGAAAATAAGAGCTCACAAAGTTTATGTAACATAATAAAAATAGATAAATTCTTATGTTAAAATGTTTTGTGAAAAAAAGCAAATGGAAACTTAACTAAGTTGTGTTTTTTAAAAAACCTGCAAGAATTAGAAACTATATGGAAATAAACCAAAATATCAATATTTGTTATACTTTGGTATAAATTTTCTTTAAGTTACTTTTATAATTGGAATAAAAATGACAATACGATACTTTGTGGTGAACTTCATAAATTTCTGTGAGCTATTCTTTTTCACATAGGCATCTTGGTCTCTCAGCAACAGTAGTAGATTTGAGAGATTGTATATCTGATAGATAAAACATTTCTAGCACAAAAGTGATATATTTGAAAATATTTCTGGTTCCTAGAGCAAAATAAATTGTTAATCTCATTCCTCAGTTGATGAGGGATTGTTTGGAACATCTTTCTTCGACAACGTTAAGACTTAGCAGTACTGAGTCAGGGAACAAAAAGTAGAAATGTGGCATGAAGCTGGGGAGCCCCCACATTAGGTGCTATTTGTATAGCTGTTCTGTTGTTGCCATGTGGGAGCACAGGGGGACCACAGTCAGCTCTCGCTCCCTTTTTTTCAGCCAGTGCTCTTGGACAGCAGCAGTATTTTAGCTGACAGAATTTTGCTGATGGATACTTTCTTCCAGATTGTCATTTATCTTGGTGAGGTAAGATGATACTTATTTTTTTCCTTACTTTGTTCTTAAATTAGTTCTTCTGACATTTGAAACAAGAATTTGGGCTTATAGCACCTGGCTTATAAGGAGTACAGTGGCTTTTCTTCTAATGAAGAAAATCTTTTTTCAGATCCCTGAGGTTTGTATATTAAGAATTTTAATAATATTTGCTGTAAGGAAATCTCAGGTGGTTCTTTAAATCACGAATAATATATTGCTTTCTGAGTTGTCAGGCACTTTTCTTGGCTATACTTTTTTACACAACTGTCCCTTCACAGTTATGTTGGAATTACTAGTAAGCACTCATACTTAACTTGGGACTAAAGTATTTTTTTGTTGTTTGTTTATTTTTGATGAAATAACTTGGCACAGAGAATCTTACACTGATTTGTAAATCCCTAGGATGACTGTTCATGGTTTTCAGGGGAGATATTACTATTTCAAGGGAGTTTCATTCCCTAAGAAAGAATGGTTGCTCTAAAGAAAACCCTTTAATTGAACATTATATTCAGTGGTGCTTTTTCTTCAATTGTATATTCTTTTCCTTTCCAAAATTGCCTTGGTGATTGAATTGATTTCCTAGTGTCTGTACATTTGTTTTTTTTTTTTTTTTTAATTATTTATTTATGCATACAAGAATTGGGGTACAGGCCAGAGGTGCAGGTGGTGAAAGGATCCACAAGAGACAGAGTGGGAAACAGAATAGGCTGACTGAAATACACTGCTGAGGGGAGCAATGGGCGAGTCAGGAGAGGTCTGCTGCGCCATGTGGGTTTCTCCCTGGCTGGGGATCAAACTTGTGCTGCGGTGACTGCAGTTAGCTTCATAGGTAGCATTTTAACCCCTTGTGCTGCCAGGGAGGCCCTGTCTGTACATTAGAAGTGATTCAAATTGTGAAAAAATACAAATTTTGTTTCAGGATGCCTTTAGTAATTTAGGGTGCTTTAGTTTTCTAATAGGCATTTTATGACTTTAAACTTTTTTCCAGCCTATTAGCATGCACCATGCCAGCCATTGCCCACAGATACTAGACCAACAGTAATGGTCCTGGATCAGGGACATTGGGTGACCAGCTGCTGTTCCATGGATTCCTGTGGGAGCAATAATCATGACCTAGTGGGTCTTTTTTTTTTTTTTATAGAGGCATGTTTTATTTATTTATTTGTTTGTTTGTTCGTTTTTTTTTTTTTTTTTTTTTTGTTTATACATGCACTGGGGACAGTCAGAAGCGCGGGAGGGTGAGAGAATTCACCAGAGCCAGAGTGGGGAGCAGAGCAGGCAGAAGGACCGAAGTACACTGCTGAGGGGAGCAGCGGGCGGCAGGAGAGGTCTGCGCACCATGTGGGACCCTCCTCCGGTGGCCGGGGAGCAGCCGGGAATCGAACCGGCGCTGCAGAGGCTGCGGGCAGCTTCGCAACCCAGCGCTCAACCGCTGCGCCACCGGGGAGGCCCAAGTGGGTCTTTTTTTTTTGCCTTCAGCTCACTCCTTATCTCTGACCTCACTACATCTGACCACAGCTTCTGATCCAGTTCATTCAAACATATATTGAGCACCTTCTTTGTACATGTGATGGGTTCTAAAGATGGGAAAGCACTTCAGTTTACTTATAAAGTAAAGATAGATTAACTGCCTACTCTTGATTTCTTCTGTATACAAAATATTTCCTAGGCTAGTTGTGCATAGGAATAAAAGAAGGAATGAAATGCAAAGTGTTTAGCCTAGTTGGGTATATTGCCTTCTATTCACTGCCTAATTCATACCCACACTTCGATTCTTTTATCTCGCTCACCATGAGTGTCCCAACTCAGAATCTGAGGTAGCAGGAGGTAGGACTGCTTGAAGAGGTTGTATACTAAGGGGGGATGATTTCTGTGTAGGTGGCCAACAATCCCTTTCCCCAATGGGTGTGAGGAAAGGGCAGGCTAGGTGAGTGATAGCAGTGGAGGAAAAGGAAAAGGAGCCTATGGCTCCTTGGGGCAACTAATTCCTGGGTGTTTTCAGCTGTTTGGTTTGTTCTGTTAGGAAGGAAACGAGGTAGGACTGATGTCTCTGACATTTCAGAGAGAACTGTATGGATCAGGGGTGGGGGTGGGGGGTGGGTAGGTCCTGAATGCAACTCCTTGCTTGTTTATGCTGCTCCTAGTCATATCTGCTTTGCTCCCCTCTGAAACTTGTCGTTTGTGACATAAGACTTCTTTACTCAAAACAAGTTCTGGGTGGCAATGGTGGTGTTAGAAAGTCAGAAGTGTCAGAAAAGGCTGCTGTTTCAATGTTTGCACAATAGTTTGTTTTTTTTTTTTTTTTTTTTTTTTTTTGGTGTAGACCATAGCTCAGTGGCGGAAAGCTGGATACCAGGATATGCCTGAGTATGAAAACTTCAAGCACCTTCTGCAGGCACCGCTGGATGATGCTCAGGAAATTCTGCAAGCGCGCTTCCCAATGCCTCGGTACATTAATACAGAGCATGGAGGCAGTCAGGTGAGTGACTAAATTCTAGCCCTTATGTTCAGCTGGTTTTATGCTACATTTTTATAGCTATAAACCCAAACAGCATGGTTAACATTTTATGTGGTGACATAAATTAATATACAGGTAAACTTCTAAATATGACTTCTGTTAAAGTTGAAGATTACCAAATAAAATACCTGTTTTATATTTCAGGAACCCTAGGAAATAGAGAATTTAAGTTAAAGAAATGGGTTCCTGTATAGTAGAATATTTCCACTTTGAAAAGAAGTGTTGTAGAAATATTTTTTTTCCTATTACGTTAACATTAATGCCATGATTAACCTTTACTTATTTATTTTTTTAAGGCTCGATTCCTCTTGTCTAAAGTGAACCCATCTCAGACTCACAATAACCTGTATGCTTGGGGACAGGTAAGAAATTGGCAGGTATTGGGGGGGACCAGGCTATTATTTTCAAAATACTTGTTTTTAAAACCTACAAAGTCCTACAAACTGGATCTGTTTTGAGCCTGAGACAGAATAATTTGGGTAATTTGCTGGAGGGGCAGTGGGAGTAGGCACCCTTCTAATAGTGTAGCTAGAGGTAGGGCACCCCCATTAGTCCCCTTCTATAATTTGCAGCTTAACATACGTTTTAGCCAGAGGATGGAACACTGGTATCCTTTCTTCCTCTCAAGAGTTCAAGAAAAAAAATCTGCTCATCATTACTTCTATTTCAATTTTCAGCCTCTAATTCCTTTCTTTTAATCTAATTACCCCACCATTTACATCTCCCTTAAATGAGTCTTTTCTTCCACTTTCTTTTAACATTTTTTCAATTAAGCTTTTTGGAGGTAATTGTAAATTTGCATGCAGTTGTGAAAGATAATGCAGAGATCCTCTATGTCTTTTCTCCAGTTATAGTTTGTAAAACAAGTGACATTGTCAGGGTACAAGTTTCCATCACCACAAGGCCACAAGGACCTCTCATGTTGCCTTTTATAACAACACTTCCCACCTACTTCACCCCTTTCTTTAATGCCTGTCAATTGCTAATACATTCTCCATTTCTACATTTTTTTTATCAGGATATTTAGATATGTGAAATCACATGGTACATAACCATTTGGGATTGGTGTTTTTCCCTCTTAGCATAATATGTTTAAATATTTAATCCCATTTCATCCAGAATGATGCACGTATCAATTATTTGTTTCTTTTTATTTGCTGAGTAATGTTCCACAGCATTGATGTACGACAGTTTAATCATTCACTCATTGAAGGACATCTGGTCTATTCAAGTTTCTAGGTATTGGGAATAAAACTGCTATAGATATTTATGTACAAGTTTCTTATGAACAAACACTTTCATTTCTCTGAGATAAATGCTTAGGAGCACAATTTGCTCAATCACATGGTAGTTATGTGATTAGTTAATTTTAAGAAACTTCCATAATGTTTTTAGTGACTATATCCCCACTAACAATGTATGAGTGATCTAATTTCTCTGCATCCTTGCCTGCATTTGGTTTTATCATTTTTATTTTGTCTCTTCTGTTAGGTATATTGGTATATAACATTATGGTTTTAACTTATATTTTTTAATGGCTAATGATATCAATATCTTTTCATATACTTCTTTGCCATCTGTTTATCTTCTTTGATGAAATCTCTTTGTCTTTTGCCCATGTTCTCATTAGATTACTTCCTTTTTTACTTTTGAGTTTTGAGAGTTCTTTTTATATTCTAGCTGCTAATCTTTTGTTGGGTATGTGATTTGTAATATTTTCTCTCACTTGTAGCTTGTCTGCATATTCTCTTCATGGAGTCTTTTGAAGAGCAAAGCTTCTAATTTTTATGAACTCCACTTTATCAATTTTTCCTTTTATGGTTTGTGCCTTTAGGTGTTAAGAATTCTTTGTCTAGCCTTAGAACCTGAGGATCTTTCATATTTGTTTCTTTTGTGATCCATGGTGGTCTCTTTTGAATTAATTTTGTGTAAATTGTGAATCATAGGTTTATTTTTTATATATGGCTATGTCCAGTTAAAATAAATTTTTAGTTACCATTTGTCATAAAAGATTATCTTTCCTCCATTGAGTTGTTTTTGCATATTTGTCAAAGATAAGTTGGCTCTATATGTTTGGGTCCATTTCTGGGTTTTCTGATCTTTGTTTCTATGCCTCTACCAGTGCCACACAGTCTTGATTACTGTAGCTGTATAGTAAGTCTTAAAATCAGACAGACTGATTTTTTTCCCACTTTATTCTTCTTTTTAAAAATTGTCTTAACTTTTCTAGTTCCTTTTGCTTTCCATGTGAATTTTAGAAATATTAAGACTGAACTGGCCCTTGAGGCTTTTGTTATGATTGTAAGATGTCTTGCAGCGATAACCATTGGGAAAAATAGAGGTTTATTATTTATAAAAACTGGAAATTATGCAGCACATGGGGACCGCAGTGAGGTCCATATGGGGGCAGGGAGAGGAACATGGACCTGGGGTTCTGCTCTAATTGAGACTGAGAGGTGGGGAGGGTTTAGGATTTCATGAAGTTATCTTACCTGGCAGAGTTGTGGGGAAGATGAGATGCAAGATGTGTGGGTCTCCAGGAACTCACGCCTGGTGGGGAACCAGACTGTGGATGAATCATCAGAACTGGAGAGAGGATGGAAATAGAAGGGCATATTTTCAGAACTCTCTCTAGTGGCAGGGATGCCCTGACTACTGTGGATCAGGGAAGGATCTTGTGAGGAAATGCTTCAGTTAAAATAAATTTTTAGTTACCAAGGTAGAGGGTGGGGGTAGCTCATAGCAGAAGAGACAATACTTGTGAATGTTCTGAGGCAGAAAGGTCCTTAACAACTCATAAATTACAACCAGTTTTTAAGACACCTGCCAACACCTTTATCATTGAATTTTAGGAAACTGGAGCGCCCATCCTAACTGACGATGTCAGCCTGCAGGTGTTCATGGATCATTTGAAGAAGCTAGCTGTCTCCAGTGCCAGTTAAACTGAGGATGAGAACTGGAGAAGAAAACACTTTTGGATTGTGTTCACAGTTGTTTATTAAGGCTCAATAACATTCCTTTCACTTTTCTGGTGGGTTTTAATAATAAAATATTATATGGAACTCTTTATAATTTATTTGTATCCCTTATCAGTGCCCATTTCTTGCACCATAAAACTTAAGGTCACAAATGTTTTGGTACTTGTAGATGTTTACATGATTTTTGTATACTAACTTCAGTCTATATAAAATCAGAGGAAATGTATTTTGGCAACATACTTAAATGAAATTATAGTGATCAAGGAAGGAAATAAACCTTAATGAAGAAAGCACTGCTAAAATAATGCTAATACAAATTTGATTCATAATTTTTATTTGTGAGTGTGTGTGTGTTATAAGCAACTCCTCCAAGAACTACTTCTTAGACTTACTTCTCATTTTTTGTCTAAATGTTAGCAAAGAAAAAGTATTAAATATGTGAAGTTTTGTTGAAGGAGAATCGCCTAGAGTGGCACTTTCCTAATTTCTGCATTCAACATTCATGGAAACAGGCTAACCCGATAGACATAAAGAGTGATTGAAAGGCACAGTGGCTTTGACAGAGTGATAATACATTTCACTTGGACATCAAGTAAATTAAATGGTCTGGTTCTGTTTTTTAATCAAGGGAGTATACGCCTGGTAAAAACTTACCCTAAAGAGTTTATAACAAATAACAGTTCCCTTTCTTCCCTAAGCTACTCTTCAGAGGTACCTGCTTTCAAGTTTTCTTTATTATGTTAATTTTAGCAGTATAGCTTCTTTCCCATTTTTGTAGAATGAGGATATTAAGACTTTAAGAATATTAAGATTGACTTATAATCATAGTTTTGTCTTTTGTCTCTAAATTGGTCCTGAAAGTTGAAAACGAATAAAGAGCATTTGTACAGTTGTGATAATGTAAATACTGTTCATACCCGAGGCAGGTAATAATACATATTTCTTCAGTGATTGATGTCCCATTCCCTACATCCTGTGGCAAACATTCCAGTGACAAAGCTAGAATCACCTTTCTTAACTTTTATCATTCCACAGGTTGCTTTGCTTCCTATTTGAAGTATGACTTATATTTTCTGTTTTTTTCCCCTAGAATTTCTAATATTTGTCTTTTTGATAAAACACTGTTCTCTTTTAAGAAAGTCCAGCTTCTACACAATATAGTCTATCCTTTACAGGTCCCTGATATCCCCTTTTAACATACACCAATTGCTATGCAACTGTTATTCAAGAATTTATTTTATTTGTACTCTTGGGTCAGTTGTCTTTTCTTTATCCCATCAGTCATTTTGGTATCTTCTAAAAAAATTAAATGGGGCACAATTCACTGAATCTTTTTGGCATTTGTATTTAACAACTTTACTGAGTATAAAAATCTAGTCCCAAGATATTTTTCTCAGAAATTTGGAGCCATTATTTTACTCATTCAAACAAGTAATTTTTCAGTATTCTGCACAAAGTAGACTTTTAGGCTCTGAGGATTTAGCCCATAAAAGAAATTCCTGCCTACTTTAGGCAGTTATGTTTTAATTAGGCAAGACCAACTGTAAAAAAAATTAGAAATGTTCTATGATTTGCCAGAAGGTAATGAATACTATGTAGACAAGTAAAATGGGAATTCCTATTTATTGGATGTTGGACCATATGAGTTCATTCTGATGCTGTTTTTTTTGCATTTGTGTTTACTGTCTTTGCCTCTGCTCAAATTTATGGATTTTCTATACTGAAGTATTTAACTGTAACATTTTAAGTGCCAAGGGCTTTTATTTTCTGCTCCTTTTACAGAAAAAAAGTTCCTATTTTTGGATGTAATTTTGTAATTAAATTTTAATCATAGATGAGTACATTAAATTATAGATTAAGGTTGTAGCTGATCCTCCTCGGGTCATTCTTTTTCCAATTAACAGAAGAGGAAATGTGATAGACCCTGCTCACTCTGGTGTTCTCTTTACTGACAATGAGTTAAGGAGCTGGAGGAGCACCACTGGATGACATAATAAAGAAGTGGTGGCAAAGTTGGGGTAAGGGGAGTTGGGAGGAGGGGCTGGACAGGTGAATCTTGACACACGGGAGAGCTAGAAGAAGAAAGGAATTCACATGTATAAATACCATTTGAAGCCTATGTAAAGCAGTTGTTAATTTTTCAAGTAAGGGCCTCCCTGGTGGTGCAGGGGGTTAAGCACGACACTATGAAGCAACCCGCAGCCTCTGCAGCACAAGTTCGAGCCCCTGCCGCCAGGGAGCTGCCCACATGGTGAGGCAGACCTCTCCTGTCTCGCCCCCTGCTCCTCTCAGCAGTGTACTTTGGTCAGTCTGCCTCTGGTGAATCCTCTCACACACACACCCCCACCAATATCTGGCCTATACCCCAGTTTCTGTATGCATAAATAAATAAATCTTTTTTTTTTAAAAAAGAATTTTTTAAGTGAGACCTCAGCTCACAGAAATTGTCATTCATGTTCATTACGTGCTGTGCCAAGTCGTGCCCACGCACGCACGCACGCACGCATCGCAGCTAGAAACCTGCCATAGCTCCAAGGCGGTGCCCGAGCCTGGGCTGGACTACACGCCCCAGCATGCCTCGGGGTAGCGCGCCGCCGGCTTCCCGTTGGAGGCGGTGGCTGTGACGCGCCACCGGAAATCCCGCCCGCCCCGGGTCTCCGGTAGACCCAGGCCTTCCCCGGGAGGGACCATGCGACCCGAGCAGGCCACGGCCTGGTACCGGCGGATGTCCGCGGTGTACGCGGCGGGTGCCTGGACCCTGTTGGGCTCTTTGTTTTTATTCGGCCGGAAGAAAGTCTCGCCACCAGGTAGGGCTCGCCCGCAGGTTCTGCGCGCAGCTTCCTGTGCGACCTACCCGCGGAGCCCGAAGTGGCTTCTTGTGCTGGGACTCGAGCCCCAGGGTTTTCTGCAGAACCAGGCGGAACAATTGCGTAGAGCCATTTGTTGTAATGGAGTCTTCCAGGAACTCCCCGTTAAATCCTCTTGACTATATCTATGTAGTTATTAAGACTGTCCCTCATACTCAGAATTTAAAGGATCTGTGAAAGGTTTCATGTGAAATTTCAAAAACTCTGGACAGTGTTTGAAAAAAATGGTGCCCCTTAACACGTCCCTCATCGTGTCACTGGACAGGGAGCGAGGAGGCGAGGTGGGGAGGGGGAGGCCCTGGGTCTGATCTCACCCTCAGCAAGCCGGGAGCGAACCAAGCACTATCCTCGGCTCCACACTCTGGAAATCAGAGGGATGGAGTGAGGGCCCTGCACCCAAACCCAGGAACAGGCTCTTGAGACCCTCTGGTCCAAATTGAAAAAGATGGTTTCACAGACGCCGGTGACGACTGGCAAGGAGCCCGCGTTTGTTGATTATGGAAAGAACAAGAAAAGAGAACTCAGGAGAGACCTCTTTAGACATAATGGAGACCCTATGTGTTGCTGGGGCTTGGGGTCTATATAGGTTTTAGGGCTGGACATTTAGAACAGAGGAATTAAATTTTATTGGCTGAGAAAGCGAGTTGAGTGGACTTGGCAAATGTCCATTTATTGTTGCTAATTTTGGGCACCATTCAGCTGCAGCTCTGTGGTCGTGCTAAACTAGTGACCATCTCCACCTCATGGGTGAACATCTCATGGAGACTCTGTGCCCACAGCTCCAATTTGAACTGGTCTGGCTTTTCTGAGTCTGTAATTCAGAAGCTGTAACTCCCTTTTCTTTTCATAGCAGTCCACTTGATAAAACTGTGGAACCGTAGCTTAGCAATGTATAGGCTGCGGAAAATTTAGTAAAAAGACACGATGGGCCAAGGAAATTGATGGCTTTAGATCTCTGAACTTAGAGTCATTAGGTTTGTTTAACCTCTTGTTTACCAGCCCATGGCAACAGCACAATTTTGTCATGAGTCCTGTCCTTGTTCTGGGTCCCTTCCTGCCTCAATCACATTAGAGGAGGGAACAATTTCAGGGCTTCTACCTGCCAATAAATACTAAACTCTTGCGGCAGAAAAGGAAATCCTTCCGCCTTCAAACATATGCTGGAAATCTGTTAGAGACATAAATTAGTTTAGAGGTTCCCAGGACAGAAGAGAGGAGATGAGTATTGACTGATAAAAGGCATAGGGCTTTTTCTGTGGGTGAAAATATCCTAAAATTGCGGTGCAGGTTACACAGATCAGAATATACTGAAAACCACTGAATTGTAGTTTTTAAATGAGGTAACTGTATGATAATGTTAAGTATATCTTAGTAAATTTGTTCTGTAAAAACTACAGATTATCTGTAGTGATGAAGAATATGGGTGGTCTGAAAGTACACGTGTTCAGCATTGAGCATTTAAAAACATTTCAGTGTCTGTAGTGTTCATGTTTTATTTGTTACTCTTTTAACTTTTTAAAAGAAAGATGGTGTCATGAATCTGATGGGGATGACGTTAGTTCTTACATTCATTTATTTCATTTCTAAGACTTTAATAATTTTAACGATTGTTTTCTAAGTTAAAAGTTAATAATTCAGCTATTTAATTTTTTCTTTAAAGATGGTGAAATAGAGGAAAAGAATGTCTCAACAAAAGAAATAACTGAGCACCCAAAAGGGTTTTATGTAGAAACGATTGTCACATATAGAGAAGATTTTGTTCCAGTTACTGAGAGGATTCTCAACTATTTGAAATCATGGACTGGTGGCCCTGGATCAGAATCATGACTGACTGCTGAGTTCACAAAATCAGGACTTCATGTCAGCATATAAATTTGATAGATGACTTGATTTCTGCTTCATGTCTGTGAAAAAGTGTATACCTTTAATTAATATTTCTGTAAAATAGAACCATTAATAAAAAATAATATATGTTTCCTTCTGTGAAAGGAAATTTGTATATTCAAATGGTGTTCTCTATACTTACCCTGAATGGCTGAAGGGAAATTTCACACTGCACTTCAATAATCTTGGTTTTCTGATACTAGTTCATACTATAGGTGTGCTTCTACTTCTACTTGGATTTTCTTATGAACAGATAAACTTACTGCATCGATAAGTGCACTGTTATAAATGTATTTTCATTATGATTTTCTTAACATTTTCTTTTCTCTATTTTATGTTATTGTAAGAACACTAAATAATCCTTTGTGAAGGACATTGGACCACTTCCAAAATTGGAAAGGGGTCAAGGAAACTGGTTAGAAATGCTGCAGCCAGGATGTAACCCCTGCTGGATAGCTGCTGAGTACAGGCATTGGGAACATCGTAATATTGGGAGCAGGCTTCTCCTGCCAGGACCCTGCCTCTGATGCTTCTGACAGCAGGGAGACTCCCTTTCCCCCCTCTCCCCCCCAGCCAGAATGACTTACCACAGCCACCTGGCTCCCGTTATTCTGTCTGAATCTCATTTTCATGCAGGGACAACTGATGCTGTCTTGGTCACAGGCTTGGACCCTAACTGAAAGGAGGCTGGGAAATGAGTTTTCTGGCTTCTTCATCCTTCTCTTGATGTATGGAGTTTTAATGTGAGAAGTTTCCTAAATATATTTGAGATACTCACATGTCCAGGCAGTAAGCTAGACTTTCATTTGGAGATATCAAAATAACCAGAATCTGAAGGTTAGCTTCTCCAGGAAGGGTCCTCTAGTCTCTCCCTGGAGGGTAGATGCCTGGTTGTAGGGATTTTGGGAGCTGTTTGGGTGTGTGTGGGTCTTACTCTGAATAAAAGTTTCTTGTCGTTTGTTGCCACATCCTTGTTCTCTATTGGCTGAATTCATGAGGATCTCCAAGTAGAAACCTCGAATCTCCTCTGTAAAGTTCAGGGAGGTTACTGGAGTAGGAGTGGGCAACTGGGGGGTCAAATGCTTCTTACACAGACTCAAAAATTCCTCTATTTCAGCATCCCCACTACCCCTGCTTCTCTACCTTTTGCTTCCAGTTACTGAGCCCTTTCATATTTCTATAAGACTAAGTAAATGGCTTCTCCCCAGTTTCCCCTTGCGGGCCCTGATAAAGATTCTTTGCTTAGCCAGACTAGGCTCCTGAACCTTCTCTTGGCCCAATATCTGATAACACTCAATATCAGATCTGGGTCCTGATACTCCACTGTTCTGCAGATAATGTCTATACCCTGGCTTGTCTTCAGCAAGAATCCTTTTGGTCAGTTTAACCAGGTCCCTTCTCCCGCATACTTCATGTTTTCTTTGGGTAATTTTGCATCTACTGACCCTCCTGTTCCTTGGCCATAAATTCCCATTTGCCAATGCTGTATCAGGAGTTGAGCTGTATTTCTTCCCCACTGACAAATTATATTCCAGTGGTCCCTACGTCCATTCCATAGACAATGTGCCCTCTCCCCACAATGTCTTCCTTACTGTGCTTTAACAAGGGTCTTTGAATAACTGTCCTTAGGTTTCCATGTTTGTGTTGAAGGCCACATCCAAGGTAAGGTGTATTTTGAGTGGGATTCCTGAAAGGGAAAAAGTATGTGGGGCTTGGAGTTGATATCATGGGAGGGCTATTTGGCCATGTTTTTGTATTTGTCCATCTCAAGTTCAGCATATATAAAAATGAACATGGAACTCTCCTGGTATCAGTCCATTTTCAGAGATGAACATCACTATCCAATTGTGTGTTGATGGTGTCAAAGGTAAAATGCCTAAATGGCTGGTGTCAAAGAAGCAGCAAAATTTCTCCAGGAAACTGAAATTAACCCAATGGAACTGAAAAAATATGCTTTTTAGGACATTGTGCTCCAGTGTGTTCTAGGATGCAGAGGACTGGACTTTAAAATTTCTGGGTTTCTGGGGAGCTCTGCATTAACTCATTTCCAAAATGACAGCTATGGCCAAAGTATATGTGGTTATGAAGTATGCTTAGCTTATTTGACTCAAGGATCATTTTCCAAGAGAATATCTACTTCTCACCCAATACTGAAGAGAAGATATCCCCTTTTTACAGATAAGAGTGCTGAGGCTAAATAAGGTTAAACCATCCTCAGATCACATAGAAAGTGGCGAGCTAGTATAGAAGCCAGTGTTTTTCTGGCACTAAAATTAAGCTTTGCTAAAGAACGTTCCTAATGACTGAGACCTAGAAGACAGATAAATTATGATGCATACATACTACAATTCTAATATATATATAGTCATCCTGTGCAGACAAAAACAACCGTACAGTTACTAATAGATAACTGTAAATCTATGATACACTGTTAACCAAAAATTTGAATTCGCACATTTATTTAGTCAGCAGTATTAACTGGACCCCAGGCACTGTGTTAGTGCATGGGCGACACAAATAGAACACAACATAATAGGCAATAGAGTAATTGAAAGTTGTCAGAAGATTCTGAGGGCAAGATGACAGGCTGGTGATGGTGAATGAGGGAACAGTGACACCAGGGTGTGTTCTCTGGGATCCCCTTTAGGGGATCTGTGATTTCCAACTTTTAAAGAATAATGTAAAGACGTTTGCCTTTTCATATTCTTTCAGGAGTGTACAATGGAGTTTTCCAGAATCTCCATGGTATATTGCTCTGTGACCCCATTGCTTTAATGTTAATATACAATGGATTTACTATTGTCATTTTTAGATGTATTAAAAAGTGTTTAACAATGTTTCTTAGTTGTAATTTCTAACATTGTATATATCTTTAGATTCTGTATAAACAAAAGCTATTTGGGGGCCTCCCTGGTGGTGCAATGGGTTAAGCACCGCACTATGAAGCTGTCTGCAGCCTCTGCAGCATGAGTTCGATCCCTGGCCAGCCAGGAAGCAACCCACATGGCAAAGCAGACCTCCCCTGTCTCGCCTGCTGCTCCCCTCAGCAGTGTATTTCAGTAGATCTGCCAGTTCTCTTCCCACTCTCTCTCTGGTGAATCCTCTCACCCCCTGTGCCTCTGGCCTGTACCCCAGCTCTTGTATGCATAAATAAATAAATCTTTAAAAAACAACAACAAGGCCTCCCTGGTGGCGCAGGCAGTTGAGCCCTGCACTGTGAAGCTGTCCACAGCCTCTGCAGCGCGGGTTCAATCCCAGCTGGCCAGCAAGAAATCCACATGGTGCGGTACACCTCTCTTACCTGGCCAGCTGCTCCCCTCAGCAGTGTACTTTGTCAGTCTGCCTGTTCTGCTCTCCGTTCTGGCTCTGGTGAATTCTCTCACCCTCCTGTGCTTCTGACTGTACCCAGTGCTTGTATAAACAAACAAACAAACAAACAAACAAATAAATAAATCTTTTTTAAAAAAAAGCTACAACAACAAAAGCTATTTGGGATGCTCAATGGTTTTTAAGAATGTAAAGGCATCAGGCCTCCCTGGTGGCGCAAGGGGTTAGGACGCAACCTATGAAGCTATCCGCAGCCACTGCAGCACGAGTTCTTCCACAGCCACTGCAGCACGAGTTCGATCCCTGGCCAGGGAGTTAACCCACATAGCACAGCAGACCTCTCCTGACTTGCTTGCTGCTCCTCTCAGCGGTGTATTTTTGTCAATCCACCTGTTCTCCTCCCCAATCTTTCTCTGGTGAATCCTCTCACCCCTCTCCCCCCCACACCTCTGGCCTGTACCTCAGTTTTTGTATGCATAAATAAATAAATATTTTTAAAAAAGAATGTAAAGGTGTCTTGTGATAAAAATGTTTGAGGTATGCTGATTTAATGAAAAAATTTCAAATTTTACCACTTACCCCAATGACAAACTTTTTCTCTTTTTATTTTTCTGACCTGGAAACAAGCCAATCTTAAGCATCACACTTAGTTTTCCTGTCTCTTTAGAAAGCCCCCTTTAATCTGGAGCAGTTCCCAGATTTCCTTTTCATTTTTAAGAATTGACTGTTCTGTAGAGCGTTCCTTAATTGAACTTTGATATTTCTTCATGCATGATTGGATCCAGATTATACATTTTGGACAGAAATACCACAAAACTGATGTGCTTGCTCAGTGCAGTTAGGGAGTGTACTAATTTGCTTGTCTCATTACTGTGATGTTTGCCTTGATCATTAAGGTAAGTTAGTATTCAGTATGTAACATTCAAGCACACTATAGTCTGTCATCATTTCTCATCAAATGACTGTTTCTTGTTCTCCATTTGAATGATTTTTCTTATTGGGGAATAAAAGTTATCCCTTGTGCTGTTAGAGTCTCTAGTTGGATCTGAAAATTAAGCTGTCACAGAAGAAAAACATGCACATTTATTGAACATATTTTATATGGAAAGGGAAGCTTTATAAGGTGGTGAAGACCCAAATAAACAGATCTATGTACTTTGTTGCTGGATTTGATGAAGAGGGGGCAGCCCTGGAAGAAAGTGATAGGTTAAGTAGTAGGAGGTAAGTGCAGTAAACTGGGAAATACTTAGCAAGGCATTTGTTAGGGATTCTTCTTGGAGTCCCTTTATCTTCACAAATCACTATGTTCCTGGGGTGGTGAGGATCCTCACATGTAGTTTTCTCAAATTACTACAGCTTAAAATAGTATGCCAAGGTGCCATATTTTGGGGTAGCATGTCTTCAACTATCCATGCAATTACAGGATTATGAAAAGACACCTGGAGAGGGAATTCTTTTTATCAGCGATAATAATTTTTCAGGATAAAATTTGCACAATCCAATGAACTTTTAAAGCACCTTTATTTTGTATATTTCATGTAAATCTGCTAACAGCTCTGCTGGGGGGGGTAAATATTAGTATTTGTAATAGAGGGGAAATTAGAATTACAGTCTCACATACACGTAAACCCGTGCAAAGCAGGGGTGAAGACTGGGCAAGGGGTTGGAGGCGCTAAGGGTTCAGGCGTGGCCTAGCGGCCGCGGGTACCATGGGGGCGGGGCCTATCCCTGGATGGGTGGGACGGAGGTAAGGCCGCAGGTGGGCGGGACGGGCGTGGGTGGGACCAACCTGTGGGTGGGCGTGGCCTACGTGGGCCGGCCGTTGCCGTCTGCGTTGGCTCCGTGGGCCCGGCGCACTTCTTGGTGTCACCCCCAGAGGGCGCCGGCCGCAGAGCCGCCCGTGGAGTCGCGAGGCCGGAAGGAGCGCGGCGCCGCCCAACTCGCCCCTGCCGCCGCCATGAAGGCCGTGGTGCAGCGCGTCACCCGGGCCAGCGTCACAGGTCAGTCGGGCGGGGCCGGGCCCGGGAGGAGCCGCCCCCGACCCCGCGCGGGTCCTTCTCCGGCCGCCCCCGCAAGGGCCTCTGCGCGTGATCCCCCGGGCCACCCTGGCCTTGCGCGAGCGAGGTTCGGGTAATCCCAGTCGCTCGGCGGGATTTGGGGCGCCGCTGTGGCCAGAGAGCACAATCCATGTGGTTGGACGGCCCCCTCGAGCACCTGGCTTCAGGACCTCCGATTTGGGTTCATGATCAGCGCCCATTATCATCATCATCATCATCATCATCATCATCATCATTATTATTTTCGTTGTCCAGTGTAGAGGGTGGCAGAACCTGGGATGGTTCTGTGGCCTATTTTTGAATGAAATGTTGCACATACAACGTGTAGGGAGCATTTCCAGAGGGGTCGGACCTCTCCCTTTCTGATTTTGTTTTTTAAATCTTCCATACTGCTCAATATTTACATATCCTAATTTTTATGGAGCTTGACGCCTAATAAAATGCACAGTGTGAAGAGTTGTTGATTTGGATGAGTTCTGACAGTTGTGACTACCACGTGACCGTCGCTGACTACATTGTCACAGAACGTTGTTCCCAGATTCCTCATCCCAGATTGGTCAGAATCTGAAGAATTCAGTGTGAAGCATTTCTTTTCCTTTTCTTTCTTCATTTTTTTTTTTTTAACCAGTTTCTGGTGAACCAAGCCACAAGTCATCACTCCAATCTAATTTGAACATAGTGGTCCAAATGATTAATGTTACAAAAAACTCAAGCCAAGATAATAAAGATATTAAGTAAATATTTGAATGACAAGTATTAGATTGTCTTCTAATCTTCCTTTTTTGGCGGGGAGCAAAAAAAAAAAATTATTTCAGTTCAAATAATTCCAGCTAACCTATTCTTCAGTTTTTCGCAACCACTCTACATCAAATTTGTGTTCTTTTGACCACAGAAGTATAAATCTAAAAACAACAAAATCCCCTAAAGAAACAACCAAACAGCAAAATCAATTATTTAGGTCTGAGATCCTACTTTTCAACCCGGCATAATGTCCTCTAAGTTGTTCTGGTAGCCCCTTTGGAAATGGTGCTTCTGTGATAGAGAATAGAATAGCACTGGGATTTATGGAATTTTAAAAACAAAGGTTTTTTGTGTTTTTTTTTTAAGCATTTCAGTAAATATTTAAGTTCACTAAAACTGGGAAAACTCATTGATGAAAATTTTTTTTTTGCTGTTTTGAGAATCTTGCAAAATGCTCAAGGTGGTCATTACCAACAAGTAAACTTTATAGAATTTAAGTTTTGATCTGCCCTCTCTTGAACTCTTTATCCTGCTGATCTAGAATATTGAAAATGTGAATTGTCAGATTTGCTGAGTAGAGTTCGAGTGAGTTTAGTTTACTACTAATATTAGCTGCTTTCAATGAGAACAAACCAACTTGCACTTTAAAAAAAGTGTTAATATAGTGGGAAGGTGTTAAAAATTTGTGTTATTAAAATGGGATTTTCAGTGCTTTGAATTAGCTAGGACTTCTAGTTGAATTATAAAGAGACTTTTTGACTCCTTTAGAATGTGGTTTGCTTCATTAATGTTGGCTGTACTCAAATGGCATTTTATTTCAGGGATTCTAAGATGTCCCTTCCTATTTTATGGTTGGGACAGAGAAGACTATTAGCAGTCACATTTTATTAAGAGGCAGTTTCACTTTATGAGATTGGTCAGACACATTTTGATGCCTTAGCATGCTTATTGTGATAATCTAATTTGAAAAGCTTTATTATGAAACATTTCAAGCATTTACTTGGTTACACAGATGGAATAATACAGTAACTATCATGTCCCATCACTCAGCTTCAGCTGCTAAAATCTGAATCGAATCAGAATGTTGGGAGAAGGATCTAAAATGATTGGTTTTGAATGTGTTAATTTGGGAGTTTGTGAATTCTTGAAGAAGGGACCTCAGTCAAGAGTATTGCCACTCATACGTGGAGAAATTGACTAAATATTTTAGATCTTCTAGTCCTATGATCTTTTGTCTAAAATGACGATTCTCAAGTTTTTCTCTTGGCAATCCATTTATCTATAGGAAAAGATGCTTTTGAACCTTTTATTTATTCTACTTTTCCATGGAGGAAGGGCAAAACTACTCTAAAATAGAAGAGCAAACTCAAATGTACAATTTTGGAGTTAGTTTGTTTTCTATAACATAATAGTACATTATAGAAATGTTGAAATTTGGGGTGGGATGGGCATAACAAAACAAAATAAAACAAATGTTGTGTTGAAACTCTTCAAATAGTGATTTGAATCACTTCAAATAGTGATTCTCTTTTGAGAATCTACTCTAAGAAAGTAATCCTAATTACAGACAAAGCTGTAGGGGGATGAATAGAACACAAAGGATTATTCAGGTAGTGAAAATATTCTGTATCATACCACAGCGGAGGGTATTTGTCATTATGTATTTGTCCAAATTTGCAGACTGTTCAAGACCAAGAATGAACCCTAAGTTAAACTATGGACACATAATGATGTGTCAGTGTAGGTTATGAATTTAACAAATGCATTACTGTTTTGGCATATTGCTAATGAAGGGGCTATACATTTGTGGGGGAGAAGGTATATGAGAAATCTCTGTACCTTCTGTTCAATTTTGCTGTGACTCTAAAACTGCTCTTAAAAAGTAAGGTCTATTTTGCTTTGGAAACAACCCAAATGCCCAAAAATAGATGACTGGATCAAGAAGATGTGGTACATATATACCATGGAATATTACTCAGCATTCAAAAAAGATAAACACATGCAATTTGCTGCAACATGGATGGCGCTGGAAGGGATCATGCTCAGCGAAATAAGCCAAAAAGAAAAAGAAAAATACCGGATGGTCTCACTCATAGCAGGAATCTAGAAAACTTAAATAATGGACCAGGAAAATGAAAAACTATAAGAAAGTGAAAATCAAAATCAACAAAAAACTATGAACCAGAGACACTTTTAGGGGGGCGGGGGCGGGAGGGGAGGGATTGGGGTCAGAATGGGGGGCGGCAATTGTATGGGGAATATAACAATAAAATTTATAAAAAAAAAAAAAAAAAAAAAAGTGATTAACAGGAGAAAAACAAAACAAAAAAAAAAAAAAAAAAAAAAAAAAAGTAAGGTCTATTTTGGAGCCTCACTGGTGGCGCAAGGGGTTAGGACACAACCTATGAAGCTATCCACGGCCACTGCAGCACGAGTTCAATCTCCAGCCAGGGAGAAATCCATATGGTGCAGCAGACCTCTCCTAACTCGTCTGCTGCTCCCCTCAGCAGTGTATTTCAGTCAATCCACCTGTTCTGCTCCCCACTCTGTTTCTGGTGAATCCTCTCATCCACCACACCTCTGGCCTGTACCCCAGTTCTTGTATGCATAAATAAATATATCTTAAAAAAAAGTAAGTTCTATTTAGAAATTTTCAAAGTGTACAAAGATTCTCGCTGTAGTGTTATTTACTGAAGTGAAAATTTGGAAACAAACCATGTATAGCCAGTTAAATGAGATGGCTAGTCAGTTCATTGGATGGAATCCTAGTAGTTCCACTCAATAGGATGCAGCTAGTAAAAGGTGTTTAGGAAGAACTTATGGAAAAATTCTTATGCAATATTAAAGAAAAAGACAAACACAAAATTTTCTGTACAATGTTATTATAGTACTTGAAAACAAATGTGAAGTAAAACCTGGAAATAGAGAAAATGTCCAAAGGAAATCATTAAATGTTAAAGTGCTTGTCCTGGGTATTCCCCCCCCCTCCATTATATTTTCCAAAATTTCTGTAATGTATTTGCATTACTTTAATGATGGATGTAGCTCAAAAATTTTTATTAAAGCTTTAAAAACATACTTTGGGGGAAATTAGAAAAAAATGAAATTATAAGGAAACTATTGATTTATTTAAAGAACAAATTTAGCCAAAGCTTTTTCTACAGCAGAGCAAGCAAGTAACTCCTGTTTATTACCTATGTTAGGATATATTTTATTTATTTCAGCTTTTTAGTCAGCGGCTTAAAAGACAGTAAATCATTCATTGTCCTTTGTTAGGAAAGCAGTACAGAAGAAAACGTTAAAATAGTTGTTCCTTTAAATATAAAAATAAGAGAAATTTAGGTTTATTAATATTTGAGGAATGGGTTGGTACTGGTACTCCTGGGATCTGAATGCAGTGCTTTATTAGACTGCTCGACCATCCTTACTCGCCTCTTTTGGGATCTGAATGTCAAGTAATTCATTGTTTGACACCTAAAAGACGACGGGGTTTTTTTTTTTTTTAGTGTTGGTGGAGAAGGATTTTTTTAATTTATTTTTTACATCATTGTTCATTTTTAAACAATATTTGCTTCTCCCCACCCCCTCAGGTGTAGTCCCCATAGAGTTTCCTTCACCAATGCACCTGTGCACCATCACCTCAGTCCCCTGTGCTCCTCCCTCCTCCCTCTGGTCCCTCTCCCTCCTCCTCCCCTGCAGGATGTCTCTGATTTATAATTTTCTGTTTTTGCTTGATGTGTTTTGTACTGTTATTATTTTTTACCCTGATGTCTTATTTCGTTCCCCTATATTCCTCCTATAAGTGAAACCATCCAATATTTTTCTTTTTCCTTCTGACTTATTTCACTGAGCATAATTCCTTCTAGCTCCATCCACATTGCTGCAAATGGCATGAGTTTATCTTTTTGATTGCTGAGTAATATTCCATTGTGTATATATGCCACATCTTCTTGATCCAGTCATGTATTTTTGGGCATTTGGATTGTCCGAGTTTCTTACTTTTTACTTAGCTTATAGGTTGTTACGACTTGGCATAGTTTGTGTTTATGGGTATTGTTATCCAACAGAAGCTAGCAAGAGAATGGCGTAGTAGATCCTTCTGCTTAGAACACTACATGATTAAGTAACAAAACATCAATAATCTAATGAGGTTTGGCAAAATGTTGGCCCCAAATTTTAAACTATATATTTAAATCACCATTGTAATAATGTATCTTAGTCTAAGTATGTGCCAGCATTAATATACTGTCTCATGGTAGTAGAACAGCATCGAGATACTGTCTGGTGGTAGTAGAACATATTTGAATATAATACATACACAAATGTTTGAAATGGGTGTATATGTTCAGAGTTTTCTTTTTAATGGGTGACTGCAGCATTCAAAAAGATTTGAAGATCATTGGGTTAGACCAAAACTTTAGTGGCAAACTAGGAAATGGAAGAAGTTTGCTGACCTGAAGCTCAGTTCATAAATGTATAAACGGTGGTTTTGTGTATATTTTATTTATGTTCTCTGCGCTAAGTAGAAAAATTATTTCTTTGCTTTTATGACATAAATATTTTCCATTTTGTTCTGTCTGTATATTGTATTACCACATTTTTCTGAGAAAAGCAGACATCTCCTTTCTGAGAATTAATATAACTGAGCTGGATTCTTTGGGGAGGAAAATTATTCTGTTTTTACAGATGGAAATATTCCATCATAGAAGGTTTCAGAGTTTCTTATCCAAGCTAGCACAGATGAAAATATGCCCTGAAAATCTTGCTTTCTGGTTCTTCATGTCACAAATCATTTATTCCAGAAAAGAAATCCGAATGAACGTGAATTATGATTGTCTTTCTGCATTTATGTAACCCCTTTCAAGTTCGAACACCTACCAACTTTGCCAAAGAAGTTATAGGAAATATATGTATTACTTAAACATTCCTATGGTTTATTGAAAGTGCTTCATGGTATCTTTTTCTCTGTTTAGTTGGAGGAGAGCAGATAAGTGCTATTGGACGGGGCCTCTGTGTGTTACTGGGTATTTCTCTGGAAGATACACAGAAGGAACTGGAGCACATGTAAGTTGTGAATTTGTAAGTCATTGCTATTTGAATCAGATACATGGTGGTTTTATATCATTCATCCATTCATCCACCCACCACCCACCCATCCTGGGATCTTCCATACTTTTTGTCTATATTTATGCCCTAGTCAATGTAGTATGGTTATCCCCCTGCTTCACATGAGGATACTGAGGAAGAGATTTTGTCAAACATTGCTCACTAAGTCAGCAGCAGAGTGGGGTCCAACTTAAGCTTCCATCCCTATTTGCTACTATAGCCATAAACCATCCTCTTAATATAAAACTGAGCCTCTTTTCTTGTGAATGATTCCATTTTTCAGTTTGAGCAATATGGCCGCTGGGCACAATTTATATATTTTTAGAATGCCCTGTAGCTCATTGTATACATAGGGATATTATGCTCAGAAAAGTAAAATTATATGCCTAAGGTCACACATATACACGCTTAGTTAAACCCTGAATCTGAATTAGAATCTAGGCTAGACCACCTGACTTGGAAGTTGGTATTTATTTTAAGGTAGGGAGGGATTTGTCATTGCCTGACTTGATTCTCCTAGTACAGGCAGATGCTGCCTCCTTCTACTCACCCTCCTCTAGTACCACTTGGCACATTTACTTCAGATGCTTGGATCTGTTTATTTTGCCCCTTGGTGCCTAGAGCATGGGTATAACCCCACTCAGTCGTTCCTTTTGTATTAGGTTGAAAATCAGGCTTGGAACCTAATTCCTGCTAAGGTGTTGATGACTGATAGGACAATTCAGTACCTCGTCAATGATTTTGGTGTTTTAATTGTTGGACACTCAGTGTCAGTGGAGTGGTCTAGTGGTAAAAACTGGATTCTGGGTCTGAATCTCTTTAGGAATTTGACATACTAGAAAGATAAATACTTAACTTGGTGGTTAAGAGTAACTCAAGACAGACTTTGGTTGTGGAGATGTGGTAATGAACAGTACCCACTACAGAAGGTACCCATATGAAGAATCAGTGAATTTGGGCCTCCCTGGTGGCGCAGCGGTTGAGCACTGGGTTGCGAAGCTGCCCGCAGCCTCTGCAGTGCCGGTTCGATCCCTGGCCTCTGGGTGAGGGTCCCGCTTGGCGCGCAGACCTCTTCTGCGGCCTGCTGCTCCCCTCAGCAGTGTGTTTCGGTCCATCTGCCTGTTCTGTTCCCCGCTCTGGCTCTGGTGAATTCTCTCACCCTCCTGCGCTTCTGACTATACCCAGTGCTTGTATAAATCAATCAATCAATCTTTAAAAAAAAAAAGAATCAGCGAATTAGTATGCATAATGTCTTCAACATCATACAAGAATGTGCTTTCAAATGGTAGATTTTAACTTTCATGGAGGAGTTCTTTGAAATTCTTCTCAAACCTGACACTGTAACTGTTATCTGGTCCTCTTCCTTGCCAAGGCTATATCCATATGTCATCCTTTGTCATCCACATGTAGAGGGAACACCTCTCTGGGGCTTAAGGAGCATGTGACATAGTTGTCAATTCATAATGTCATTGTGTCTTTCCCAGGCCTTTTTGTATGTTTACATTGACCATGAGTTTTCTCCAGAATATTTGCTGAATTGTTCATTTTGAATAGCTCCAAGAAAAGGTATAAAATGGGGTATTTATTCCTGTATAAAATTGAATTATTCCATAAAAAGTTAAAATTTGACCTGTATCTTGACATATCCATCAACTTGTATCTATCCACAATGTGAAGCTCTGCTCTAGAGCTCCAAAAACATGTGATACCTTTCATTGCTTAAGGTTGAAAATAAGTCCAATAATTGGAGGGATTGGCAAAAAAAAAAAAAGGAAATCCCAAAATAATACTACCCCACATTATAGATGAGGAAACTGAGGTGTTGAGTGGGTTACCAAATTGCCCTCTAAACAGTAGTCAGTATCATTACCTTAATTTGGCAGATGCTGGTGTGCTGCAACATGGAGTGTGTAGGGCTTGTGTTTCCTCAGCTAGCTCTCACTGCTGCCTTTCACCTTAGGGTCCGGAAGATTTTAAACCTGCGAGTGTTTGAAGATGAGAGTGGGAAACACTGGTCAAAGAGTGTGATGGACAAACAATATGAGGTGTTGTGCATCAGCCAGTTCACCCTTCAGTGCATCCTGAAGGGGAACAAGCCCGACTTCCACTTGGCGATGCCCACGGAGCAGGCAGAGAGCTTCTACAACAGCTTCCTGGAGCAGATGCGCAAGACTTACAGGCCAGAGCTCATCAAAGGTAGGCAGATCAAACCTGCCCTGCAGGGGGGTCTCTGGGGAATGGGGAGCAGTTGTAGCATCTCTTTTTCTAGAAAGGTTGTTGTTTATGCTTACTACTTAAGAGGGCAAATGGTTGCTGCTGCTGTAATACATGCCCTCTGAATGCCCCGATACCATTTATTCTTCATTCTTCTATTCACATTTGAAAATGTTTAGCAACCCAGAAGTGTTTTTGAGATAATGGTGTGGGTTTTTTGGTAGCTTACCTTATCTGGCAGAGAAGTAAATCTGAGCCACAAATATGACCCAAATGCTAACTTAAATTTCTTGTAGGATATTAAAATAAAAAAAGTGAAATTAATTTTAAAAGTATATTTTATTTATACATCTAAAATATTAGGGTTTTTCCATGTAATCAAAATAAAATTATTAATGAGATAATTTACCTTCCTTTTTATTTTTATTATAATTTATTTATTTATATATATTTTACATCACTGTTCATTTTTGTACATTGTTTGCTTTCTCCTCTCGGGTGTATTCCCCAAAGAATTCCCACTACCAATTCACCCATGCGCCATCACCATGGTCCCCTGTGCTCTTCCCCACCCCTGTTTTGGTCCCTCTCCCTCATCCTCTCCTGCAGAATCTCTGATTTATAGTTGCCTGTTAATTTGTTGTTGTTATTATTTCTTTCCCCTGATCCCTTATTTCCCTTTATTAAATACTAAAGTCATCTAAACATCTCAGTTGTGCCATATTCAAATGTCCCGTAGCTATGTATACTTAGTGACTTGCACCTCAGGCATGTAGGTTTAGGTCTTTGCTTAGCTGCTTGTTGTCCGGAATGCCAACCTAGTTTGATTGACTAAGATTTAGTCTAGAAAATGTCCTAGAATGTTGGTCCTGGTTTGTAGGTGGATTATATATATATCTGAAATTTTGAATCTTTTTAAGAGGGCCATTCATTTCTAGTCTGTTTTCATGTTTCTCATGTTAAATTGCGTTCAGTACTCTTGTGTTTTGCTTTTTACTTCAAAGTAACTAGCAAAGAATATTCAGCCTCCTTTGGACATGCGTCTCAGGGTGGGACATTTCTAAGTAAGAGACATTTAATAGCTACCTACAATTTCTTTCTTTCTTTCTTTCTTTTTTTTTTTTTTTAAAGATTTATTTATTTATACAAGCACTGGGTACAGTTAGAAGCGCAGGAGGGTGAGAGAATTCACCAGAGCCAGAGCGGGGAACAGAACAGGCAGATGGACCGAAACACACTGCTGAGGGGAGCAGCGGGCATGGCAGGAGAGGTCTGCGCGCCTTGTGGGACCCTCGCCGGCAGCTGGGAATCGAACCAGAGCTACAGAGGCTGCTGGCAGCTTTGCAGCCCAGTGCTCAACAGCTGTGCCACCAGGGGAGGCCCTCTTTTTTTTTTTTTAAAGATTTATTTGTTTATGCATATAAGAACTGGGGTACAGGCCAGAGGTGTGGGGGTGAGAGGATTACCAGAGACAGAGTGGGGAACAGAACAGGTAGATGTACAGAAATAACACTGCTGAGGGGAGCAGTGAGCGAGACAGGGGAGGTCTGCTGCACCATGTGGGTATCTCCCTGGCCGGGGATCGAACTTGTGCTGCAGTGGCTGCGGATAGCTTCATAGGTTGTGTCTTAACCCCTTGCACCACTAGGGAGGCCCACCTACCTACAATTTCTTTTGGTGCCATCTTACCCCTAATGTTGTTTATAGTTAACTCTTTAGTGTTTCTGTACTTAAACTGCCTTTAGATTTAACAAACCTAGACCCCATGTTTATTGGATCCATTTTCAACCTTAAGTAAAGTTTTTGGAGTTTTGGAATAAAGCTCTACATTGAGGATTGTCAATTCATCAGATTTGCTCAAATTAGATGAGTGATATTTCTACCCCTCTTTGGCATTTCCTTTCATTTTAATTATCTTTCTTGTGTAAAGTAATCATTTGAATAAGGACAAATGGATTCAACATGATCAGGACACTCCTGCCTTAAATCAAGTCCCACTCTATACTTGTGTCCTGGTAGAAAAGAATATATTAATATTTGCCTCTCTTGGAAATATCCAAGTTTAGAACTCAATTTATAAGTCCAGTCATGGATGTCTCTAGTATTTTTCCCACCCTGTGTCCACTGGGATCCTTCGACATGGCTTTGCTGCAAACATTTCTTCCCAGAATTAGTAATTAAGTGAACGCCTCTGGATAATTATTTTTCTTTTGTTGAGCCAGGGATTAAATGCTGCCAGCTTTGTGTTCTCTGCTTGATGTCTGTGGAATCATCTTGTTTCTGAGTAGTCTCAGATGAATTTTAAAATGCACTGAAGTTTTTTGAAAGGAGAGCACTACGAATATCATAAAAGCATCAGTGAAGACAATCTAAAGTGGGGGAACTCTGATGACTGTTAAGGAGTTCTTCAATGAAAACAAAACTTTTATCTAAGTCTTTAAAGAGGAGTGTTTTATGTATTATTTGGTATTTTGTGTTCCTAAAAACACCTTTTACTTTTTGAAATGATATGTATTTTATCCAGGTGATTATATGAAGTGCCTGAAGTGTAAATAATATGGTTTTATAATGGATCAGAATTTAAGCTTATTGGGAGGTAATATGTCTGATCATTTTAATGAAAAATTGACATGAATTTGTGCAAAGAATTTTAATCAAAATTTATTTAAACTCCTTGGAATTTCAGATATCAATGGTGTATTACTTGTTTGTTTTACATTTTATCTTCTTTAAGCTTCATGAAATAAAAATACAGGTTATATGTTTGCTGTCTTTTTCTTAATTTTGAGAATTTGGCTTCTAGCTCCAATATGGAAAGCCCACTCTGAGCTGAAGGTTATGATGGCATGCAAACTAACCGCTAAATATATTTAGGATTTTCAGGGGCACTTTAGCAACTTTCAAACTAAGGTTTTTTTTTTTTTTTCCAGTTTTATTGCAATGTAATTGATATACAACACTCTACTTGTCTTGGTTGTAGAACATGAGGTTTTGATATATGTATTGTGAAATGATTGCCACAATAAGTTCAGTGAATTTCCAATATAGTTTCAGTTTTTTCCTTGTGATCAGAACTTTTAAGATCCACTTTTCTAGCAACATTCATGTATATGATATAGTATGTTAAAATTAACTATAGTCATCATTTTATATGTTACATCCCCAGAACTTATGAATCTTATTACTAGACTTTATTTTTTATTTATTTTTATTTTTTAAAGGTTGAAAAAAGGTTTATTTACAAGGGAAAGGGAATGAGGAAATGTACAACTCAGGGAGAAAAGAGGGAGATAAATTTTTTTTTAAAGTTCTTTTAAAGATTTATTTATTTATTAAGACACAGAGTGCAGCCTGGATTAAGAAACAAAACCCAACCTTTTGCTGTCTCCAGGAAACACATTTAGCTACAGAAGATAAAAATAGACTCAAAGTTAAAGGATGGAAAACAATCGTACAATCAAATGGACCAAAAAAGAAAGCAGGAACAGCTATACTTATATCAGATAAAACAGATTTCAAACTCAAAAAGATAAAAAGAGACCCCAATGGTCACTACATTATGATCAAGGGGACAATACTTCAAGAAGAAATAACACTCATTAACATACACTCACCAAACGAAGGAGCACCAAAATATATCAGACAACTGTTGTCATCTCTGAAAACAGACATCAGAGAAAACACATACGTAGTGGGAGACTTCAACACACCACTATCAACAATGGATAGATCAACAAGACAAAAAATAAGTAAAGAAACTAAAGCTCTAAATAAGGACCTAGAGCATTTGGGCTTAATAGACATCTATAGAACACTAAACCCCCAAAAAACGGAGTACACATTTTTCTCAAGCACACACGGACACGGATCATTCTCCAGGATCGATCACATACTGGGGCACAAGACAAACATCAACAGATACACCAAGATTGAAATCATACCAACCATCTTTTCTGACCATGAAGGCATCAAACTAGAAATAAACCATAAAAAGAAGGCAAGGAACCCTCCTACCTCATGGAGATTAAAAACCACACTACTGGAAGACCACTGGACTAATGAGATCAGAGAAGAAATTAAAAAATTCTTTGAATTGAATGACAAGGAGGACACCAATATCCTAAATGTATGGGATGCAGCAAAAGCAGTAATAAGAGGAAAATATATAGCAATAGAAGCTCACATCAAGAAACAAGAAAGAACTCAAAGAAACAACCTAATCTCGAAGCTCAAAGAACTAGAAAAAGAACAACAAAAAAACCCCAAAACCAGTAGAAGAAAAGCAATAATAAAAACCAAAGCAGAAATAAATGAAATTGAAACTAAAAAACAATCCAAAAGATCAATGAAACCAAGAGCTGGTTCTTTGAAAAAATCAATAAAATAGACAAACCCCTAGCCAGGCTCACAAAGGAAAAAAGGGAGAAAGCACAAATAAACAGGATCATAAATGAAAGAGGAGAAATCACAACGGACACAGCAGAAATCAAAAGAATAATCAGTAACTACTATGAACAGTTATATGGAAACAAGTTCAACAATCTAGAGGAGATGGACAAATTCCTACAACTCTACAATCACCCAAAGCTAGATAAAGAAGAAATAGAACACCTAAACAGACCAGTTACAAGCAGCGAAATTGAAATGGTAATCAAAAACCTTCCCAAAAACAAAAGCCCAGGACCTGATGGATTTACAAATGAATTCTACCAAAGATTCAGAGACGAATTAGTGCCTGTCCTTCACAAACTCTTCCAAAAAATTGAGAAGGAAGGGACAATACCAAACACGTTCTATGAAGTCAACATTACACTAATACCAAAACCGAACAAGGACAACACAAAAAAGGAAAACTACAGGCCAATCTTGCTAATGAACACTGATGCAAAAATCCTCAATAAAATTTTAGCTATCAGAATCCAACAATGTATCCATAAGATAATTCACCACGACCAAGTAGGATTCATTCCAGGGACACAAGGATGGTTCAACATCCGAAAATTAATCAACGTTATCCAACACATCAACAAAAAGAAATATAAAAACCATATGATAATATCAATCGATGCTGAGAAAGCTTTCAACAAAGTGCAACACCCATTCATGATAAAAGCCCTTGACATTCTTGGGATACAAGGAACATACCTCAACATCATAAAGGCCATATATGACAAGCCAACAGCCAGTATCATTCTCAGTGGTGAAAAGCTGAAAGCATTCCCATTAAGATCTGGAACAAGACAAGGATGTCCATTCTCACCACTGCTTTTCAATATAATACTGGAAGTCCTAGCCAGAGCAATAAGAAAAGAGAAAGACATACAAGGAATCCAAATAGGAAAAGAAGAAGTCAAACTATCACTATTTTCAGATGATATGATGATATACATAGAGAACCCCAAAAACTCCACAGAAAAACTAATTCAACTCATCAATCAGTTCAGTCAAGTGGCAGGATACAAAATCAACACGCAAAAGTCAGTAGCCTTCCTATACACAAACAATAAATCTGAAGAAGAAGAAATAAAAAAAAAATCCCTTTTATTATCGAAACAAAAAAAATCAAATATTTGGGAATAAATCTAACAAAAGAGGTAAAGGACCTATACAAAGAAAACTATAAAACACTGTTAAAAGAAATAGAAGAAGACACAAAGAACTGGAAAGACATCCCCTGCTCATGGATTGGAAGAATAAACATTATTAAAATGGCCATCCTACCAAAAGCAACATACAGATTCAATGCTATTCCAATCAAACTTTCAATGTCATTCTTCAAAGAAATAGAACAATTATTGATGAAATTCATATGGAATCACCAAAAACCCCGAATAGCCAAAGCTCTCCTGAAAAAAAAAGAAGGGAATGGAGGCATCACACTTCCAGACTTCAAACTATACTACAAAGCCATAATCATCAAAACTACATGGTACTGGAACAAGAAAAGACATACCGACCAATGGATTCGAATAGAAAATCCAGAAATAAACCCACAGATTTATGGTCAACTCATCTTTGACAAAGGAGCAAAGAATATGCATTGGAGCAAAGAAAGTTTGTTCAATAAATGGTGCTGGGAAAACTGGGTCACTACATGCAAAAGAATGAAGCTTGACTACTACCTCACACCATGCACAAAAAACAACTCAAAATGGATTAAAGAACTAGACATAAGACCTGAAACCATAAAATACATAGAAGGAAATATAGGCGAAACACTACGTGATATTCACATCAAAGACATCTTTACAGACACATCACCCAAAGCAGTGATAGTGAAGGCAAAGATAAACAGCTGGGACTACATCAAATTAAAGAGCTTCTGCACAGCAAAAGAGACAATAACAAAAACAAAGAGAAACCCCACCAACTGGGAGAACATATTTGCACACAACACTAATGATAAAGGACTGATCACAAAAATCTGCAAAGAGCTGATGAGATTCAACAACAACAAAGAAAATAATCCAGTGAAAAAATGGGCAGAAGAGCTAAAAAGAAACTTCTCTGAAGAGGAAATGCAAATGGCCAACAGGCATATGAAAAAATGTTCAACATCACTTGTAATCAGGGAAATGCAAATCAAAACAACCATGAGATACCATTTTACACCAGTGAGAATGACACATATTAAAAAACTAGCACAACAAATGTTGGCGAGGGTGTGGAGAAAAAGGAACTCTCCTGCACTGTTGGTGGGAGTGCAAACTGGTCCAACCACTATGGAGAGCTGTGTGGAGATTTCTGGACCTACTAAACATAGAGCTTCCATATGATCCAGCAATTCCACTCCTAGGTATTTACCCAAAGGACACAGAAACATCAATTCCAAAGAACACCTGCACCCCTATGTTTATAGCATCACTATTTATAGCTAAGCTTTGGAAACAGCCCAAATGCCCAAAAATAGATGATTGGATCAAGAAGATATGGTACATATATACCATGGAATATTACTCAGCATTCAAAAAAGTTAAACACATGCAATTTGCAGCAACATGGATGGTGCTGGAAGGGATCATGCTCAGTGAAATAAGCCAGAAAGAAAAAGAAAAATATCGGATGGTCTCACTCATAGCAGGAATCTAGAAAATTTAAATAAGGGACCAGGAAAATGAATAACTATAAGAAAGTGAAAATCAAAATCAACAAAAAACTATGAACCAGAGACACTTTTTTGGGGGTAAGGGGTGGGAGGGGAGGGTTTGGGGTCAAAATAAGGTGGTTGCAATTGTATGGGGAATATAAAAATAAAATTTATTATAAAAAAAGAAATAAAAGATTTATTTATTTATTTATTTATTTATTTATACAAGCACTGGGTACAGTCAGAAGCGTTGGAGGGTGAGAGAATTCACCAGAGCAAGAGCAGGGAGCAGAGCAGCAGAAGGACCGAGGTACACTGCTGAGGGGAGCAGCGGGTGGCAGGAGGGGTCTGCGCGCCATGTGGGACCCTCCTCCGGAGGCCGGGGAGCAGCTGGTGATTGAACTGGCGCCGCAGAGGCTGTGGACAGCCTAGCAACCCAGCGCTCAACCGCTGCGCCACCAGGGAGGCCCCAGGAGATAAATTCTTAAATGTGTCCTACCTGTTCTGCCGACCTGGAATCCCAAATGACCTGCCGAGACCAAACCTGCCTGGCCAAGAGCAGGAGCCAGTGTGCCTGACCCCACTAACATGGCTAGCTTTTATTTACAAACAGAGAAAATGGCTACTTAACTCTGCACTTAGGTCCTTGCAACTTCCCTTTGGGAATTCTGGAATTTGTAGTTCCCCGTGTCTTGATGGAATGGGGGCAGGCATCCACAAAGCCTGTATGGAATTAGCTCAGGACATCTTTTCCCCCTAACAATTCCCTCCTTTGACTTTTTGCCACCATTTCCATGGTGTTGAAGATCAAATGTATGGATGCTGGGGTACAGTCTCAGATGAAAATTTTTCTCAGGGTTCCATTGGAAAGCAAACCAGTCTCTCCAGGTATTGTCCATTGTGGAAAGCAAAAGTCCTCTATTCCTGGGAAGTTGTTTATCAGTCCAAGCAAAAAAAAAAACAAAAAACAAAAAAACCATCAGGAGGCATTAGCCAAAACAAAACAGCAAAGATATCAATTCACAGGAAAAATATTAAAATTGATTCAACTTACGCAAAAACAGGTTCTCTCAACCTTGATCCCAAATTGTTTCAACAGTGTAGCAAAAGTTTGCAAACCAAATCTACTTTTAAACCATATTATCTATTATTGCATAAAATCACAGGGCAGACTAACTAAACAGCAATTTTAGCTGGCTTTGTTGGAATACTCCATAAAGGATCAGAGTGAACTCTTGACATCTGGTTCATGTAGGCTTCATGAACAAAGTTGGTCTCATCAGACTACACCTGGGCTTCCTCTTCTCAAGGGTACCAGGGCTTTTTCTTTTTCTGGGTTGTCCAGTCCTGCCCATGGAGGCAGCTTCCTCACCTCCCTTGGAGGTCTTTGGGACCTACCGACAAAGCAACAGGTTCTCCTCTTCTTGGTTCAGCTTTGTTTCAACTTCCTGGAAGATTCCATTCAAAGCCACACAATGACACTCATGTCCAATTGTTCTAGTTTAAGCAGACAAAGTCACTATGGAAGTTATGCAAAAATAGACTCTGAGATAAGTAGTAAAAAAAAAACTACCACTATTTTCATGCTGTGTTGGTATCAAGGGGAGAGAATATGTGAACACAAGTTAGCTTTCCTGGAAAAAACAATACAACATTGCTGCAGATCTGGTCACTCAAAACAAGAAAACTTTATGAATTCAGAACAAAATGCAAAAAAAAATGGCCAGTATTATGTCAAAGAAAACTTAGTAAAAATCAATTTCCAGGTCTATTCAGTTCTTTGTAGCAAATTTTTACTCTCAGCAGTTCCATCAGTAGGAATCTGTTGAGGCCTTTTCTCCCTTTTTTTTCTCCAGAAACAATTTCTGTGCTATACAATATTGCAAGGCAACAATCACCATTGGCAATTTACATACATATCAGGTATGGAGAGTTTGTATACATGTCTTAGAAAATCAGTGGGAACATTTCTGTACATGTCAAAGTGTTACCCTTTTCCCAAGTGACAATGCTTCCCTCTAGCTTTACTTTACTAGGTAACCAGCCAAGTAGGACAAATTCATCTGCTGCCTTTCCCAAGAGGAAAGGGAGAAATCTTGTGGCATGTCTCAGGAGGTTCTACAAAATTTCCTACTATCAACCATATGACAGACTACCAAATTTTTACTTGAATTTAGAATTCTGGGAAGCTTTGCCATAAATATCAGAAAACAGCAGAAACAACATCCTTCACTCTCTATGAAGGCACCGGCTTAGTTCAGTATTACAAACGGGACATTTTAATCTTTAGACAACCTTTACTCATTTTGCTTAATCTCTCCCCTCTGCCACTGATAATAAATAAATTTCACTTAGCATAATGCTCTCAATATCAATGCATGTTTTTTTTGAAAATGATAGAATTTCCTTTTTTGTGACAATAATTTTTCACTATATTTAAATAGATAAACATATACATATACAGAGATATGTGTGTGTATAAAATCACATTTTCTTGTCTTTTTTTCCCTAAGATTTATTTATTTATGCATACAAGAACTGGGTTGTAGACCAGAGGTGAGGGGGGTGAGAGGATTCACCAGAGAGAGTAGGGAGCAGAGCAGGCAGATCTGTTGAAATGCTCTGATGAGAGGAGCAGCGGGCATGACAGGAGAGGTCTGCTGCGCCATGTGGGTTACTCCCTGGGTGGCTAGGAATCGAACTCATGCTGCAGTGGCTGATGAAGCTTTGTAGTACTGTGTCTTTAACCTCTGAGCCACTAGGGATGCCCAAAATCACATTTTCTTTATCTGTTCATCATCCATTGATGGACACTTGAGTTGTATGCATGTCTTCTCTATTGGCTTAATTAGATTTAACATTTTTTCACTCCTTTCTACTGAAACTACTTTATATTTATGTATAAGTTGGGTTTGTTTTTTTTTTTTTGGTTAAAGATTGAATAGAGGGAAGATTGTTGCCTTCTTTATATCTTCTTTTCATTCCTTCACCACTCCAACCTCTGCCCATGAGCTTTCAGGCATTTCCTCTCAAGCCGTCCGTTCTTCCACTCTGACCTCACGTGGCTCATGTGTGGCTCCCCGCCTGCTTGATGATATGACCCCAAGCTGTTTTCCTAGCTTTTGTGTGGATTGGGAACCCTGGAAGGCAGTTGCATTTCTTACCTGATTTGCAGCTTTTCCCAGAGCGAGCATTCTAAGAGCAGGGCTTCCAAGAGATGGGAGATGGAGGTAATAGCTCTTGAGACCAGGCCTAGGAGGCACGGCATCACTTCTCCATATGCTGTGGTCAAGGCACCTCGTAGCCTGCCCAGACTCTAGGAGAGGAATAGAGAGACCTACCTTGCCACAGAAGTATGTCAAAGAGTTTGTGGTCATCTTATGCCACAGCTCAAAACTTAGATGTTCTCAAAGGATTTTTCTCATTCTCTGACTCATCTTTCATTAATTGCTTCAGGGGGAAAAAAATCTAGTATACAAATAGTTTGTACACTAGGTTTTTTCCTCCATTCTGTAGGAAACTTCAGAAAGAGCCAGAAGGGTGCTTTATGGAACCGCTAGGGTGACTGAGTGGACCCAGGAAACTGGGTTCAGATGTGGCCCTCTGCAGCCCCAGGAATCCTCATCCTTCAAATGAATGCTGAGGCATTTAATACTCAAAGCTGAGTGCTGAGTGTGCATTGCTTTTATAGTTGGGAAAAATATATAACAAAATGGTATTGTTGAAGGATTTCTGCTCTCAAGCTTCTTGTTCTGACTCTGAGCTATTTGTAATGGGCTCAGAGAAGCATTCACTTTAGACTTTGTTCAGCAAATCAGAAGCTGCCACAGTATTAAAAAGAGCTACCTATGTATTCTCTGCGGGGTCTGAGCTATCGTGGGCTGCAAAAACGCTGTAGCAATGTGGAAAGACATTTAAGGAGTGCAACAGCTTCTGATTGCCTTGGCTCTGTTCCCTCCATGGGATGTCCATTATGTCCCGGTGTCCTACAGGTTCATAATGCAGCGAGAGGGCACCAGGAGGAGGAAGCCCACATTGGGTTTTTGCTTGGTAGTTAGTGTTTAATTTTTATGGATTTGTTTAATTTTCTGTTCTTTTTAGTACTTAAAACATTTTAGCAGCATGAGTGAACTTTCAGTAGAAACCAGTTTATGTACTATAACACAGGCTGTGATGCCAGAGGCATTACTGTTCATGTAAATTTAGGAAATCACAATGTGGGATCAGATCTTCACTGCTGATAAATGCCCAGGCTGGCAGACTGCAGCACTGGCTAATGCTCTGGTGCAGAAAGAAGTTTGACACAGTACACAGTTGATTTTAACCAAATTAGTTAATATTTCTAACCTTCCTTTAATTCTCTTCAGTAATTTGTTTGCCAGCTCCCTCATTTATTTCTGCATGTCTCCTTTTGATCTTACACTTATGCTACATCATTTCCATGTCTGCTGTTTTGCAGTTCACTCTGCCAAATGTCAAACTGTATCTATTTTTGTTTTTAAATTGTAGCTTTTCATGATTTCCTTAGTTGATTATCCAAGGTGAACAGTAACTTGATTTTATTTGTTCCCACCAAAAAAGGTGTGTGTGGCTATCTTAAAAACAGTGTCAGGGATATGCGGGTAAATCAGATAGTAGGGATCAATTGGATGACGAAGGATGAAAACTAGACTTCGGAGGCTAATTGAACGTAGCATATTCAGATTTTTCTTAAAATACTGTAATCTGAAACCTATATAATGTTTTTTTTCTTTTTTCTTTAAATTTTATTTTTATATTCCCCATACAATTACAACCCCCTTATTTTGACCCCAAGCCCTCCTTTCCCCGCCCCCCCCACCACCCATAGAGTGTCTCTGGTTCATAGTTGTTCATTGATTTGGTATTTTCTTTCTTATAGTTATTCTTTTTCCTGGTCCCTTATTTAAGTTTTCTAGATTCCTGCTATGAGTGAGACCATCCGGTATTTTTCTTTCTGGCTTAATTCGCTGAGCATGATCCCTTCCAGCTCCATCCATGTTGCTGCGAATTGCATGTGTTTATCTTTTTTTTTTATTAATAAATTTTATTTTTATATTCCCCATACAATTGCAACCCCCCATTCTGACCCCAATCCCTCCCCTCCCGCCCCCTACCCCCCCAGAGTGTCTCTGGTTCATAGTTTTTTGTTGATTTTGATTTTCACTTTCTTATAGTTATTCATTATCCTGGTCCCTTATTTAAGTTTTCTAGATTCCTGCTATGAGTGAGACCATCCGGTATTTTTTTTTTTTCAATTTATTTATTTGTTTGTTTGTTTTGTTCATACATGCACTGGGTACAGTCAGAAGCGCGGGAGGGTGAGAGAATTCACCAGAGCCAGAGCGGGGAGCAGAGCAGGCAGAAGGACCGAAGTACACTGCTGAGGGGAGCAGCGGGCGGCAGGAGAGGTCTGTGCACCATGTGGGACCCTCCTCCTGTGGCCGGGGAGCAGCCGGGGATCGAACCGGCGTCGCAGAGGCTGCGGGCAGCTTCGCAACCCAGCTCTCAACCGCTGCGCCACCGGGGAGGCCCTTTTCTTTTTCTTTCTGGCTTATTTCGCTGAGCATGATCCCTTCCAGAGCCATCCATGTTGCTGCAAATTGCATGTGTTTATCTTTTTTGAATGCTGAGTAATATTCCATGGTATATATGTACCGCATCTTCTTGATCCAGTCATCTATTTTTGGGCATTTGGGCTGTTTCCAAAGCTTAGCTATTGTAAATAGTGCTGCTATAAACATAGGGGTACAGGTGTTCATTGGAATTGATGTTTCTGTGTCCTTTGGGTAAATACCTAGGAGTGGAATTGCTGGATCATATGGAAGCTCTATGTTTAGTAGGTCCAGAAATCTCCACACAGCTCTCCACAGTGGTTGGACCAGTTTGCACTCCCACCAGCAGTGCAGGAGAGTTCCTTTTTCTCCACACCCTCGCCAACATTTGTTGTTGCTAGTTTTTTTAATATGTGCCATTCTCATTGGTGTAAGATGGTATCTCATGGTTGTTTTGATTTGCATTTCCCTGATTACAAGTGATGTTGAACATTTTTTCATATGCCTGTTGGCCATTTGCATTTCTCTTCAGAGAAGTTCCTTTTTAGCTTTTCTGCCCATTTTTTGACTGGATTATTTTCTTTGTTGTTGTTGAGTCTCATCAGCTCTTTGCAGATTTTTGTGATCAGTCCTTTATCATTAGTGTTGTGTGCAAATATGTTCTCCCAGTTGGTGGGGTTTCTCTTTGTTTTTGTTATTGTCTCTTTTGCTGTGCAGAAGCTCTTTAATTTGATGTAGTCCCAGCTGTTTATCTTTGCCTTCACTATCACTGCTTTGGGTGATGTGTCTGTAAAGATGTCTTTGATGTGCATATCATGTAGTGTTTCGTCTATATTTCCTCTATGTATTTTATGGTTTCAGGTCGTATGTCTAGTTCTTTAATCCATTTTGAGAAGTTTTTTGTGCATGGTGTTAGGTAGTAGTCAAGCTTCATTCTTTTGCATGTAGCGACCCAGTTTTCCCAGCACCATTTATTGAACAAACTTTCTTTGCTCCAATGCATATTCTTTGCTCCTTTGTCAAAGATTAGTTGACCATAAATCTGTGGGCTTATTTCTGGATTTTCTATTCAATTCCATTGATCTGTGTGTCTGTTCTTGTTCAAATACCATGCAGTTTTGATGATTATGGCTTTGTAGTATAGTTTGAAGTCTGAGAGTGTGATGCCTCCATTCCCTTCTTTTTTTTTCAGGAGAGCTTTGGCTATTCGGGGTTTTTGGTGATTCCATATGAATTTCATCAATAATTGTTCTATTTCTTTGAAGAATGACATTGAAATTTTGATTGGAATAGCATTGAATCTGTATATTGCTTTTGGTAGGATGGCCATTTTAATAATGTTTATTCTTCCAATCCATGAGCAGGGGATGTCTTTCCATTTCTTTGTGTCTTCTTCTATATCTTTTAACAGTGTTTTATAGTTTTCTTTGTATAGGTCCTTTTCCTCTTTTGTTTTTTTGTTTTGTTTGTTTTTTTTTTTAAAGATTTATTTATTTATACAAGATTTATTTATTTATTTACACAAGCACTGAGTACAGTCAGAAGCGTGGGAGGGTGAGAGAATTCACCAGAGCCAGAGCGGGGAGCAGAGCAGGCAGATTGACTGAAATACACTGCTGAGGGGAGCAGCGGGCGGCAGGAGAGGTCTGCACGCCATGCGGGACCCTCCTCCGGTGGCCGGGGAGCAGCCGGGGATCGAACCGGTGCTGCAGAGGCTGCGGGCAGCTTCGCAACCCAGCGCTCAACCGCTGCGCCACCAGGGAGGCCCTCCTTTACCTCTTTTGTTAGATTTATTCCCAAATATTTGATTTTTTTGTTTTGATAATAAAAGGGATGGTTTTTTTATTTCTTCTTCAGATTTATTGTTTGTGTATAGGAAGGCTACTGACTTTTGCGTGTTGATTTTGTATCCTGCCACTTTACTGAACTGATTGATGAGTTGAATTAGTTTTTCTATGGAGTTTTTGGGGTTCTCTATGTATATCATCATATCATCTGCAAATAGTGATAGTTTGACTTCTTCTTTTCCTATTTGGATTCCTTGTATGTCTTTCTTTTGTCTTATTGCTCTGGCTAGGACTTCCAGTATTATATTGAAAAGCAGTGGTGAGAGTGGACATCCTTGTCTTGTTCCAGATCTTAATGGGAATGCTTTCAGCTTTTCGCCATTGAGAATGATACTGGCTGTTGGCTTGTCATATATGGCCTTTATGATGTTGAGGTATGTTCCTTGTATCCCAAGAATTTCAAGGGCTTTTATCATGAATGGGTGTTGCACCTTGTTGAAAGCTTTCTCAGCATCGATTGATATTATCATATGGTTTTTATATTTCTTTTTGTTGATGTGTTGGATAACGTTGATTGATTTTCAGATGTTGAACCATCCTTGTGTTCCTGGAATGAATCCTACTTGGTCGTGGTGAATTATCTTATGGATACATTGTTGGATTCTGATAGTTAAAATTTTATTGATGAAACCTATATAATGTTATAAACCAATATTATTTTAATAAAAAGTTGAGAAAATCTAGTGTAAGTGATGCTGTGGTACTTCCGTGCCCCCAAATAGTGGCAGGGTGCCTTAAGCATTGCATTGTCATTGCTTGGTTATTTGTGAGATGCGTATCTTTGGGTCCATGGATAGAAGAGAACTGGGTTTGCTGTCTCAGCCATCCTTTTCCTTTCTGAACTCTTACCTCCTGTCCTTTATTGTCCTTCATCTTTTATATCTCACTTCCTGAGCCTCCATCGTACTTCTGGTCCTGAATTGCAAGGGAAGTTCTTTTTCTTGGCCAGCAGAGTATATTAGAATAGTTCAAATTGAAGAAATAAAGGCAGTTTTAAAAAAAGAATATGCATAGAATGTGTAGGTGGAACACTGTTGTCAGCAACCCAAGGATATGCAATGACTCAGAATGAAAGAAAAAACATGAATCTCTAAGTAGGAGAAATGGGAAGAGTTCAAAAGTTTATTCATTCAGGGTCTACAAATTCAGAAATATTAAACAGTGAATCTCTTTTAACTTTCTTCAAAGGTTCATTAAGTAAATAAATAGTGTAAGTAGTATAGTGTCTTACTTGCTTTCTTTTTTGCTGTAGGTTTCCCTAGTGAATCCTCCAGTGTACTAATTCTTTCTTTGAGTATGTTCAGTCTTAAGTTAAGGAAATGATTAATTTTTTAATTCTAGTATTTATTTGTTCTAAAATAAGTCTTTTTTATTTCTATTTTTTTAAAAAAGAGAACATTATTTTTTATTTGGTAAAATACACATAAAATTAACCATTTTAAAGTGTAGAATTCAATGACATTAGTATATTCACAGTACTCTGCAGCCATCATTGCCATACAGCTCCAAAACATTTTCATTATCCTAAAAGGAAACCAGGTACCCAGTCACATCCCACCTCCCTCCTTGGCATGTGTCCCTTCTTCTCTCCAGCCCCTGGCAGCCACAACCACTCGTCTATTTTTGACATCTATGGATTTGCCTATTCTGGATGTTTTATATAAATGAAATTATACAGTATTAGCCATTTGCGTCCAGCTTCTTTCATTTAGCATGATATGTTCAAGTTTCATCCATGTTGTAGCATATATAAGCACTTTATTTCTTTTTATGAGTAATATTCCATTGCAAGAATATACCATGGTCTGTTTATCCATAAACCATTGCTCAACATTTGGATTGCTTTTAGCTTTTTGGTTGTTATCAACAGGGCTGCTATGAACATACATGCACAAGTTTTTGTTTGAACACCTGTTTTCAGTTCTTTTGACTATATACTCAGGAAAGAAATTGTTGAATCATATATAATATAATTTTATGCTTAACTTATTAAGATACTGCCAAATTGTTTACCCCAGCAACTGGACATTCCCACCAGCAATATCTGAAGATTCTAATTTCTCTGCCTCCTTGTTAATGGTTGTTTTTTTTTCCCATGTTCTATTTTGATCATAACCATTCTAGTGGGTGTAAAGTGTGCATCATCATGGTTTTGATTTGCATTTTCCTGATGACTAATGATATTGGGCATCTTTTCATGTGCTTTTTTGTATGTATTTCTTCTTTGGAGAAGTTGTTATTCAAATTCTTCTCTCATTTTAAAATTGAGTTGTTTGTCTTTTTGTTTTTGAGTTGTAAGCAATTTATAAATTCTGGATACCAGACCCTTACTGGAATGTACGATTTGCAAATATTTACTTTCCTTCTGTGGGTTATCCTTTCACCTTCTTGATAATGTCCTTTGATATATGAAGTTTTTATTTTTTTCCCCCAAGAGTAAGGATTTGTATTTTATTTTATTTTTAAATATTTTATTTTTTACATCATTGTTCATTTTAAAACAATATTTGCTTCCCCCTCCCCCTAGGTAGAGTCCCCATAGAAATTCCTTCACCAATGCATCTGCGAACCATCACCACAGTCCCCTGTGCTCCTCCCTCCCTCCCTCTGATCCCTCTCCCGCCTCCATGTCTATGATTTGTAATTGTCTGTTTACAAATCCATGTCTATGATTTTTAATTGTCTGTTTTTGCTTTGTTATGTTTTGTATTGTTATTATTTTTTTACACTGATGTCTTATTTGGTTCCCCTATATTCCTCCTATAAGTGAAACCATCCATTATTTTTCTTTTCCTTCTGGCTTATTTCACTGATCATAATTCCTTCTAGCTCCATCCACGTTGTGGAAAATGGCATGAGTTTATCTTTTTTTGATTGCTGAATAATATTCCATTATATATACATATCTTCTTGATCCAGTCATCTATTTTTGAGCATTTGGGTTGTTTCCAGGTTTTACCTATTATAAATAGTGCTGCAATAAACATAGGGGTACAGGTGTTCTTTTGAATCAATGTGTTTGTGTCCTTTGGGTAGATCCCTAGGAGTGGTATTGCTGGGTCATATGGTAGCTCCATTTTTAGCAGACTGAGGAACCTCCAGACAGCTTTCCATAGTGGTTGGACCAATTTGCACTCCCACCAGCAGTGTAGGAGAGTTCCTTTTTCACCACATCCTCACCAACATTTGTTGTTGCTAGTTTTTTTGATATGTGCCATTCTTACTGGTGTAAGGTTTTATCTCAGTGTGGTTTTGATTTGCATTTCCCCAATGATAAGGGGATATTGAACATTTTTTCATATGCCTATTGGCCATTTGCGTTTCCTCTTTGGAGAAATGTCTTTTAAGTTCTTCTGCCCATTTCTTACTTTGTTTTTGTTGAGTCTTATGAGTTCTGTGTGACATGCAAAGTTTTTAATACTGATTAGGTCAGTTTTATCTTTTTTTTCTTTTCTTGCTTTTGTTTTGGTGTTATATCTAAGAAAATGCATTCTCATGCCAAAATGCATTTTCATGGATATTAACCATATGTTTTCTGCTCAGAGTTTTATAGTCTTTTTTTTAAGATTTGTTTATTTATGCATACAAGAGCTGGGGTACAGGCCAGAGATGTGGGGGGTGAGAGGATTCACCAGAGACGGAGTGGGGAGCAGAATAGGCAGACTGACTGAAATACACTGCTGAGGGGAACAGCAGGTGAGACAGGAGAGGTCTGCTTTGCCTTGTGGGTTACTTCCTGGCTGGCTGGGGATCGAACTCTTGCTGCAGAGGCTGTGGATTGCTTCATTGCTTAACCCCTTGCACCACCAGAGTTAACCCCTTGTGCCCCCCAGGGTTTTATAGTTTTAACCCTTATATTTAGGTCTTTGATCTTTTTTTCTCCCATTTTCTTTTCATGTGGTGACATTAGTTTGCAACAGTGTATGTTTTAGACATACAGTTTCTCACATCAGCAACTACATGTATCACTCCATACCCACCTCCAAATATCCTGTCACTATCCACCACCAAGCAATCAGTTCCCTATGCTGCTTCTCTCTCCACACCTTCCCCTCTGGTAACCACCATTTTTCAGTCAGTGTGTAAGGGTTTGTTTTTGTTTGTTTATTCCCTTACTTTTGTTCCCTTTCTGTTCTACAAATGAGTAAAATCATATCATATTTTTTTCTCCTGGTTTATTTCACTCAGAATAATACCCTCAAGCTTCACCCATGTTGTTGAAAATGGCAAGATTTCACCTTTTTAATGGCTGAATGATATTCAGTATGTATCATATCACATAATCTTAATCAATTAATCCATTCATCTGTGTCAGCACTTAGGTTGTTTTCATTTCATGGCTATGTGAATAATGCTGCACTGAAAATAGGGGTGTATATATCTTTTTGATTTAGTGTTTTCCTATTTTTCAGGTAAATACCCAGAAGTAGAATTATTGGATCATGTGTAGTTTTATTTTAACTTTTTGAGAAATCTCTGTACTATTTTCCATAGTGACTACACCAATGTACATTCCCACCAAAAGTGCTTAGGGTTCTTTTCTACCAGTCCTCACCAGCACTTATTTTTCCTTGACTTTTTGATAATAGCCATCCTAAACAGTGTAAGGTGAAGTCTCACTGTGGTTTGATTTGAATTTTCCTAATGATAAGTGATGTAGTATTTCTTTTCATATATCTGATGGCCATTTATGTTTTCTTTGATGAAATGCCTACTTAGATCCTCTGTCCATTTTCTAATTGGGTTGTATTTTTTGTTGTTGTTGTTTAATTGTTTCTATATTTTGGGTATTAACCCCTTGTCTAATACGTGGTTTGCAGATATCTTCTCCATTCAATAGACTGCCTTTTTATTTTAATGATAGTTTGTCCTGTTGTGCAGAACCTTTGTTGTTGATGTACATCCATTTGTTTATATTGTTTCTCTTGCAATTGGAGATGAGTCCACAAAGTCATCACTAAGGCTGATATCAAAGAACTTACCACCTATGTTTTCTTCTATGTATTTTATGGTTCAAGTCAACATTCAAGTGTTTAATCCATTTTGAATTGATTTTAATGTATGGTATGAGGTAGTGGAATAAAGAAAATCTCTTCAACAGATGGTGCTGGGAAAATTGGGCTGCTGCATACAAAAGAATGAAACTAGACTACTCTCCCACATCATGCACAGAAATCTACTCAAAATGGATAAAAGAATTGGATATAAGATTGGAAATAAAATAAATAGAGAAATAAAATATATAGACAAAACACTCCATTACATAAACTTCAGAAACACCTTTGAGAACTCATCTCCAGAAGCAAGGAAAACAAAGGTGAATATAAATAACTAGGACTGTATCAAACTAAAAAGCTTTTGTATAGCAAAAGAGAAATAGCCAAAACAAAGAGACACCCCACTGAATGGGAGAAATATTTTGTATACCATACATCTGATTATGGGGTGATGTCAAAAATCTATAAGGTGCTCATACCAAATTAAACAACTTCAAAAACAAATTAAACAACTTCAACAAAACAAATTAAACAACTTCATCCAAAAATGAAAAGAAGAGTTAAATAAGCACTTCTCCAAAGAAAAAATGCAACGGCCAACAGGCATATGAAAAATGTTCATTACTTGTTATCAGGGAAATGCAAATCACAACCACAATGAGATACCACCTCACACCTAGAGAATGGCCCATATTTAAAAAAAAAAAAAACAAACCAGAATCAGTAAGTGCTGATGAGGATGTGGAGAAAAATGAACCCTCTTCTACTACAAGGGCAATATAAACTAGTCCAGCCCATATTGAAAACTGTGGAGTTTCCTCAAAACACTAGAAATGGATCTGCCATATGACCCAACTATTCCACTCCTAGGAATCTACCCAAAGGACACAAAGATGCTACTTTGAAAAGAACCTTGCACTCTTATGTTTATTACAGCACTATTTACAATAGTCAATGTATGGAAATGAGCTAAATGCCCCAAAACAAATGAATGGATTAAGAAGATGTGGTATACATACACAATGACATACTACTCAGCAATCAAAAAAAGATAAACTCATGCCATTTGCAGCAACATGGATGGAGCTGGAAGGGTTGATGCTGAGTGAAATAAGTCAGAAGGAAAAAGATAAATATCTGATGTTTTTACTTATATGTGGAATATAGAAAAACCAAACAGAGTCAGACAAATACAAACCTTGAGGCATCCATTAGGGGAGGAAGTGAGGGTGTGAAGAGGGGTGACAACATGGTGGGGAGAGCACAAAGTAATGATGGAATGTGGTGCTTTGGTGGTGGGAGAACTATGGTGACCACACCTGACGGGTGAAATCATATATTGTCTAAAATTTTTTTAAAAAGGTATCTATTTTTCAGGTGGTTACTAAATGTTTCCCCAAATCATTTATTTAAAGAGTCATTTTTACCTCCACTAGTTTGAGATTCAGTTTAAACTAGTTTAAATTCTTGTATGTATTTATGGACTTTAAAATTTTGTAAAAACAACATTCTGTTGTTTTTGTCTGTATGTATGCTAAAGACACACTATTTTAGTTATTGAAGATTTTTTTTAAAAGATTTATTTATTTATGCATACAAGAGCTGGGGTGTAGGCCAGAGGTGGGGTGGGGTGGTGGTGAGAGGATTCACCAGAGATGGAGTGGGGAGCAGAACAGGTGGATTGACTGAAATACACTGCTGAGGGGAGCAATGGGCTACACAGGAGAGGACTGATGTGCCACGTGTCAGCTCCCTGGCCAGGGAAGGAACTTGTGTTTCAGTGGCTGTGGATAGCTTCGTAGTGCTGAGACTTAACCCCTTGTGCCACCAGGGAGGCCCCTGTTATTGAAGGTTTTTTATTATGCCTCCCTGTCTGGTAAAATGAGTTTTTCCTGCATCCATCTTTGGAATTTTCATAGCTACTATTAACTAGTATTTTTTTTTTTTTTGTATGAATTTTGAAGTCAGCTTGTCTGGTTATAGTAAATAATCTGTGTTATTTTTGTTTAGATTGCATTATATCTACTAATCCATAAATCCTGTGGTTCATAATGACAAACACCTTCTAGTTTATCGCCTCTCTAACCTTGACCATTTTATGGTGTGTTGGTCTTGCTTGGCAAAACTCCAAACTGGTTAATGCCAGCCCTCTGCCTGCCTGTGCTTGTGCAACTTAATGTAGTTGGAGAAAACGTTTGTCATGTTTATAGGACTCACGTTCTTCCTCTTGACCTGCAAGTGTGTCCGGCAATTGTGTTACATTTGACTGTTCATTCACTCTGCTGTTCTAACCTCCATCCTCACCTTAACTATTGAGCTTCCCTCCCATTTTCCTGAGGAGATGGAAGCTCTCAGCAAATGCCTGCCAGCATTTGCACCAGGAACTGGCTTTCTTCCTGTCACAGCATCTGACCCTGCTGCTGCTCACCAAATCTTTTGTACTCTTTCTTAATTAGGAACAATCTTCCTGCCACTATTTTCCATCTTCTAAGTCAGATATTGCTTTTTCTCTTCTGAATCATTCCCACCAGCTTGCAGACATGCGGTTAGTTCTCTCATCTTGGAGATAACTTCTATTAATGTCATTTTCAACTACTTCCCCATTTTACTGCATATTCTCTGAAAGAGTTGTTTGTATGCACTGTCTCCAATTCCTCTCCTCTCATTATCTCATAAATCCACTTCAGTAAACCTTTTGCCCCTGGGCCTCCCTGGTGGCTCAAGGGGTTAAGACGCAGTCTATGAAGCTATCCACAGCCTCTACGGCACCAGTTCTATCCTCAGCCAGGGAGCTACCCACATGGCACAGCAGATCTCTCCTGGCTTACCCACTGCTCCCCTCAGAAGTATACTTCAGTCAGTTCTGCCTATTCTGTTCCCCACTCTCTCTCTGGTGAATCCTCTCACCTCCCCCCCAACACCTCTGGCCTCTACCTCAGTTCTTGTATGCATAAATAAATCTTAAAAAAAATAAATCTGCCCTTTAAAAAAAAATACCTTTTGCCCCTACTCCTCCACCATAACTTCTCTAGGCAATGGCTCCATGCCTCAGCTAAGTCAGTTCTTAGCTCAATTACATGGTCTTTTTAAAGTTAAAAAGAAACGAGCCTTCCTTGCTAAGTACAAGTTTCAGTTTTAAATGGGAAGGGCAGTTGATTTTCTCCAGTGTTCCTTTCTCTAAGTATTCACTAGAATGCATTTCTTAATCTTGAACAGTGCTGATTTAACCTTTATTGACTACTGCATAGTGTTCTAATGTACCCCTGTAAAAGATTTCCCAAGCATGTGTTTAAAGGTGAAATTGACCTATTTTCTCTTTTTAATATTCAAGTCCAGTTTTAATATTAGGGTAATATTAGTCTTGAAGAATAAAATGGAAAGCTTTTGATCATTTTCTAGACCAATTTAAATAATAGGAATCATTTGTTTTTATAGAACTTGCCAGTACACCCCTTTGGGTGACCTTTCTGGGTCATGGCCCTGGTTATGTTTCCCTCGGGCCCTGTAGACAGTTAATTTTGCTTGTGTCTCCTTTCCAACTTGAATTTCAAATGTATTGGAAGAAAGTTTATGGATTTCTTTGTGGTTTAGAAAGATTTCTGTATCTAGAGTCATAACCTTTATTCTCATTGTGGTTTAGTTATATACCCTACCCCCTCCTTTTTTCTCAGTCAGAGTTTTTAGTTTTTTTTTTTTCCAGAAAACTAATTCTTAATTCACCAAGTCTAGTTATATGTTTTGTTTAGTATTTTCCTTTAATCTTTTTTTCATTCTATACACTTTGTGTGTGTGTTTGTAGTTTATTTTGTTTTTGTGTTTTTTCCCATTTAATTTAATTTATTTATTTCAATTTATTTTCTAATAAATATACATTTAAGCTCCAAAACTTTAGAGTTTTGCTTATTCCTGTTCTGCCACATCTGGTCCATTTGCAAATCTATTTACCTTACTTTTGCTGAGCACATATCCAGCAGCTATTTATACTGTACCTACCCTGGGCAGACTGTCACCATCTCTCACCTGAGTTGTCATGATAGCCTGTAAGTGTGGCTTCCCTTCAGGCTGTTCCTAACGTAGCGGCCTGAGCCAGCCACTTCCCATATAGAAGTTTATCCTCATGTAATCATATGCTTTCATGTTTAGAAAACTTTTAAGGATCACTTTGTCTTCTCAACGATAATTACAGGAACACTCATGTACATAAATAGGTACAGAGACGTGAGTATGTGCTACTTGAAGACTGTTGCTCTGCCCCTGGGACTGATGGTGGGTGGTTCTAAAAGAGGTTTCTCTGGCTGTGGGGGCTTTCTGCTCAGGGGAGGGTCAGACTTTACAGAATCTGTTCTTTGAGTTCACCTTTGAATTCCTCTGAGGCTGTTCGTACTATGTCTTTTGTCCCCAGAGGTTCCAGACTGGGTCAGAACCCTGCAATAAAGCAATGCCAGGGCCAAATGCCAGTCAAAATGACAGATGACTGGACATTTACAAGTCTTCCCAAGGTGAAGACTTATTCCCTAATCCATGTCCCAAATTGTGTCTGGCCACACCACTCAGCCCAGCTCAGTAGAGGTTTTTCTGTGAAGTTAAGTGACACTATTAATATACACCAAAATAAAATACATAAGAAACTTATAGTAATATCAATAACATGGAAATACGGGTGTCCCCTGGTGGCGCAGGCGGTTGAGCACAGTGCTATGAAGCTGTCCCCAGCCTCTGCAGCGCTGGTTCTGTCCCAGCTGGCCGGCGAGGGCCCCATATGGCACGGCAGACCTCTCCTGTCTCGCCCGCTGCTCCCCTCAGCAGTGTATTTCATCAGTCTGCCTGTTCTGTTCCCAACTCTGTCTCTGGTGAATCCTCTCACCCTCCCACATATCTGGCCTGTACCCTGGTTCTTGTATAAATAAATAAATCTTTAAAAACATAACATGGAGATATACTGAATTTAAATATAAACTCTCATAGTCTCAGGGTAAAATTATAGGTCAAGTTTATATTCTACATTATATTCAAGTCTAAAGGCTTCCAAGTGCAAAGGAATTAAAGTCTGAAATAATCAACAATAGGAAAGCAAACTAATTAATAAATGGGCAGCAGATAGTAACAGTTCACCAGAGGATATTCAGAAGGCCAATAGATATATGAAAAAATGTTCATTGTTACTTCCAGTAAGAGAGATGTAGATTAACCACAATGAGATACGATCTCATGCCCATGAGAATGGCACATACTAGAAAGACCCCCAACAATAAATGCTAGAGAGGATGTGGAGAAAGAGGAGCCCTGTTACACTATTGGTGGGAATGTAAATCAGTGTAGCCATAATGGAAAGCAATCTCGATTTATTTTTAAAAAACTAAAAATGGAAATTCCATATGACCTAGCATTCCTACTCTTGAGCATCTAATAAAAGATCATGAAACTATCAATGCCACAAAAAACCGATATGCTCTGCAGTGTTTGTTTATAATAGTTAGGGCATGGAAGCAGTCTAAGTGTCCATAGGTTTAGAATATTATTCAGCAATCAAAAAAAAATAAACTCATGCCATTCACAGCAACATGGATGGAGCTGGAAGGAATTATGTTCAGTGAAATAAGTCAAAAGGAAACAGAAATGTAGAAGAAACATATAAGGGATCAGGGGGGAAAAGTAATTATAATAAATTAAAAATCAAAAATCAACAGGAAAATTTAAATCACAGACATTCTGCAGAGGAGGAGGGAGAAGGATGAAAACGGGTGGGAAGAGCATAAAGGGACTGTGGTGATGGGACACTGGTGCATTGGTGGTGGGAATTTCACAGGGACTATACTGAGAGGAGAAAACATGCATTGTACAAAATCAAGAATGATGTAAAATATATATAAAATATATAAAAAAGAACAAAATAAATGTCCATTGGTAGACATTGGATTAAGAAGATGTGGTCTATCCACACAATGGAATGTTATTCAGCCGTAAAGAAAGAGGATATGCAGCCATTTATAGCAAAATGGAGGGAGTTCAGGGGAAATTTTTGTAGTAAAGCAAGTCAAAATGACAGATGACTGGACATTTACATGACACATGATTTGATAAAGTAAAATACTAGCAAAAACTAGTGGACGTTAGTAAATGCTGTGAGGACTCTAATGTCAAGGGAGTGGTAGGGCAAATGGGATATAAAGGATGGTGGTGGGAAAAAAGCACAAAGCTATGATTGACCTCTTAGTTGTTCCTGGTGGAATTTGACAGATAAATATTGAAAGGAAATCTAAAAGGACCAGTGAGGAAGACATGCAGGACTGTGGGGAGATAGCTACATAACCCCAAAGGAGTTAGAGAGTGAAGAAAATAAAAAAGGTCCTAAATCTAATCCTATGGCCTGATGAACTCAGAAGCTTCCCTTCCTGATTTCTTTTTCTGTTACTCACAGTGGAGGATTGTCCAGGCCCTGTGGGTTCAGGATCTTTCAACAGCCATACCTGAGCTGTGTCATACAGGTGTCCACCTTGGTACCCTGGGGCCTGAGCACTGTCCCCCCACAGGCTCATACACGTCCATGAGAAGACCAGGTAGCCTTTGATGCAGTTTCCCAGGAAGACTGATGCCACAAACCCCAGCAGAGCCCAGAGCTATTTGAGCAAAGCTGATGGTCAGAGAATACTTTGTCTTGAGTCTCCCTGTTATGTAGGAAGGGCTACACCAGCGTCTTGAAGACTAACCTCCCAGTGCAAGGTTTGTTTGGTTATAAACATTTTCCCTGGAAGCTATTGTGTTTTTTTTTGTTAACTCTTTGTTTTGGAGTTGGGATGGCCCCTTTTGGTAACAGTTGCCCCCATTCTCCTGTGAGTGCTAGATCACAAAGCTGACCGTCCCCTGTTACCTCTTGCCAGAGTCCTATTCTGAGATCTGCTGCCCAGAGGTGGTGTCTCCCTCCAATGGACTGAACCAGTGTAGAGCCCAGCAGTGACTACTTGTATGGGTCAGCATGAACCTGGGGAGAAGCCACACGATTGCAGGAATTACCATTTCAGCTCCCTCCATGTCCCTAAATGTGGAATTGAATTAGGCAGTGGTTTTAATTGTGACTCCACAATTTGAGAAACTTGGCTGCCAGGGCCTAACAGGCCTATAGTGTACCCTTTCTCCCACAATCAGAGAAAACGGTACATATAACTTAGGGGATGCCATTCCTTGAGCTGCTGGTCTTTGCTGATGACTCTAGAGCACTTGCCTCTGCTTTCCAGATCTCTTTGAACCACATCAACTATTATTGGAATCCTTGCCCCACAGTGGCACCCCACATGAGCCATGTCCTCTGGGGAGGTAGGTGCTGGTAGCACTCTACCTATCTGCACTCATAGACAGGGTTACCATAGTGCCTGAAGCATACCAGGGTCACATGCTGATAGACTTATGGGTGAGATGCAAGCCTGTGTGTCAAGACCAAACTCCTCCAGCTGTTGTGTTCCTGACCTCACCACATGATTATTTTGAGGCCCCCAGTTCCACATACCCATTTGATATCTCAGTGTTCCCAACCTATACACCTCCTGTTGGTGTCTCCATCAGTAACATCCTGTTCCCTGCCTGTCCTGGCTCTGAATAGATTGAAAGTAGAGCAAAGAAGAAGCCTGAGTGTTGAGGATGCCTCCTTGATGGCAAAGGGAGCCACCTTTAGGGATGTGCTCAGTGTCCAGGACTGGTCCCAGAGGTAGGCCAAGCCCAGCCTGATCATGGCTGTGCAGGGCCAGGTCCAGAGAGCAGAGAACCTTTTGTTTTCCCCATTTTTCAATAGCAGAGTTTTCCAGTATGGTTTTCCTTTGCCTCTTCTTACCCCTTCCCCCTTATTGGTCCACTTGCTATCATGGACAGTGATGATTCAGATTTCCTATGCACTTACTGCCAGGCTGGGTGCCCTGCCTGTACTTACTCTTTTACACACCATGGTGACTGTTCTACTGTCACCTCGACCATTCAGGCACAGAGGTGGGGTGGGAATTCTCTGTTTGAAGGTAAGTGAGGTGCTGTTTGGGGCTGATATGAGCTTTGGACAGCTGCTGCTGGACACCAGGTCTCTGTGGGTTTGGCTCTAGTTGGGTTTTTCTGCTGGAAACTTGTGGCACAGAAATGTCTGCCACATGCTTCTCCAGCTCTGGCTAGAACCCTGGGACTCACATTTAAGAATTCTTGATTATATCACCATTGAAGCACAGATGTGGTTTTGCAGATATGTTGTTTTCTTTTAAGTTATTCTTAAAAATGTTTTTATTTTACCTGGCTAATATAATTTTCTTGGGGGCTTTACTCTTTGATCTGGACTGGAAAAAAAAATGTTACCATTTTAAGACAGGTCTTTGGATTTACTGTCTGTGCACATGGAAATTCAGATAATAGTTCTTTTCTTAACTAAAGAAAACCGGAAAAGAAAATAAATTTCTTGCTACTTGGAATAATAAACATGGTGAAGTATATGTGGTATATCCTGGCAACAGAAATTCAAGGTCGGAAATAATTTCTTTCCTCCTGAGTCTGCCTTTGGCTTCCCTGAGGAGTGCAACGGCTGAAATTTGCTACTAATTGTAGCCATAATTTTAGCATGCAATTAAACACATGATTTCCTTTCCAGCTGATATCTTTTTAGCTAGTCTGACATGGATAAAACAACGGCTGTGTAGATTTTGAACTGCCACTTTAATCTGATAGGAGGGCAAGGGAAGTCACCATTATTTGAGCATGTTCCACTACCCAGGAACTAGATTAATCTTGCCTGTAAAAATGGTGAACAGCTTGGGTGCTTCTAATACAGTTTCCAGTGCTATTGTCTGTGGGCTAAAGAAACTAACAGTTGGTGTGGCATTTTGCTAAGCTCCTCCGTGAGGCTAAGGCTCATTGGTGGGAGTGATACCAGGTGGGGGAGAATCAGAGGTTGAAATTGGGTGGTATGGTGGTAGCCACAGAGGCTTATGGAGGTCACCTCACACTGTGGGGTTCTGGTGTTCGAGATTCCAGAGTAGAGCCTCTGTCCAAGGAGGGAGTCAGAGGGGCTTCGGGGGTCTAAGCTGGCTTGACCTGGGCTGGGTATCCATTCACTGCTTTTGTCCTCCTTGTCTTCTCCCAGAAGGGAGTCTGTACTGCAAAGGATGTTCTATGTGATAGACAAGTTCCCTGCCTAGGAGAGTTTGGGGATCACCAGAGTAAAGAACCTAAAAAGTTTCCATCCTCACAGATGTCTTAAGTTTGTTATGTACTAATATGCATTGTGATTCTCCAAACATTCTTTATTTAAGGAAAACAGGACAGCACACAGTTCAGGAAACATTGTCTAGTTGTGTGCAGTCTGTTGACCTTTTGTAATTGTAACAGCAAACACTGATTTTGCACACACCATTGCTAGCTACCATCCCAGGCTTATGCATGCATGTCCCATTGAATTTTCACCAATAGTGAAAATTAGGTATTCTTGTTAGTATCCCTGTGATGCAGTCAAGAAACGGAGCCATTGGGTGACTAAGAAACTTGTCTGAGGTCTCAGAACTAGTTTGGGGCTGGTCTTAGCCTTCTCTGTCAGCCGCAGTCCTTGTTGCCCTTCACCCTGTGTAGCCTTCTGCAAGAAATCTTTCTGATTTCCTTCCCAACTCCTGAGGTAGGGACTCTGATCCTTCTTTGGCCTCCAGGGCCAGAGTCCCTCATGGTCTTCATGATGCTTCAGCACTGTCATGTCCATATGCCCCTCTCCCCCCACTTGACTATGGGGTTCATGAACACTGGGGCTATTTGTACAGCTGGGTCTTTCGTCTCTAGTACCATGCCTGGCACATGGTTGCTGTGAGTGGCAAGTGGTGAGGGATTTTCAAATACTCTTTGCTCCTTAACAGTAGGGGTTGGGGGTGAGGGTGTGTAGAACAGAAGAGTTCTGATGATTCTCAGTTTCTGAGAATTCATGATTTTTACTTCGTGAAGCCAACTCTTATTTTGGGGTTTATCAGGGATGGTGTACAAGTCACTCTCCTACTTGTCAGGAACACTGTGTTCCCTTAAATAAATATTGGTATGTGTCATCAGCAGTGTTTACACCTGGTGCTGAACAGAGGTGCTTGGAAGGATGCAGTCGACTTGCTGATATTCCACGGTGTCATCTTTCAAAGCATATTCTTACCTTTCGAATTGCTGATATTCCACGGTGTCATCTTTCAAAGCGTATTCTTACCTTTCTCTGTAAATGTAATTCAACATTGGTCATTGATCAGATACAATTGTGTGACCTTTGAAACAGAAAGTTTGAAACAGGACATAGCAATGGACTGTTTTCTGGGGCAGCCTGTGCTAGTTTGACAAGGCAGCTTCCAGGTTCTGCTGCTTTGCTGGGGCTGGGGGATAATGTAGGGTGGGGGAGGGAATGAATGACTCTTAGCACTGGGCCCCCAGTTCTGGGTAGCCCTGTCCTATGAGGAGCAAGCTGCCTCCTTGGGCTGCAGTGCCTTGTGTAGGTTGATCTCACTGTGAGGAAGCAGGTCCTTTTGCCTCACCTTACATATGTGTGGGCCTGTGAGCCAGTTACAGGGAAACTTATGAGATCATTAGCTGGGGGCTGTCTAAGCTTTCTTTTCCTCTATATTTAATTTGTTTTAAAATTTAAATTATGAAAGATACAGAAAATAGAAACTAGTGTACTTGCTACCCAGTTGGTCACATTTACTTCACGTCTCACTTTCAGATCCTAACACCTGCTGCTTTTCTTCGGTATGATTGTTGCTACTAACCCATGTTTATAATCATCTCTCTCTTTTTTTTTAAAGATTTATTTATTTATGTATACAAGAGCCGGGGTACAGGCCAGAGATATGAGGGGTGAGAGGATTCACCAGAGACAGAGAGGGGAACAGAACAGGCAGACTTACTGAAATACACTGCTGAGGGGAGCAGTGGACGAGACAGGAGAGGTTGCTCCCTGCCTGGCCAGGGATTGAACTCATGTTGCAGAGGCTGCAAATTGCTTCATAGTGGGTGCTTAACCCCTTGCGCCACCAGGGAGGCTCTACAATCATTTCTCTTGTCCATGATTTTTTTTTTTTAACATTTATCTGGCTACATAAATGTGTTATTAAATAACTTGTTTTGGGCATTAATAAATATCACATAAATGGTAATATAAATGATATCATAATAATGTGTCCTTATTGCATGTTTCTTTTTATTTATTTTTTAAAAAAGATTTATTTATGTATACAAGAACTGGGGTACAGGTCAGAGGTGTGTGTGTGGTGGGGGTGAGAGGATTCACCAGAGACAGTGGGGAACAGAATAGGCAGATTGACTGAAATACACTGCTGAGGGGAACAGCAGGTAAGTCAGGAGAGGTCTGAGCCCCATGTGGGTAGCTCCCTGGCCGAGGATTGAATACGTGCTGCAGTGGCTGGGGATAGCTTCATAGGTTGCGTCTTAATCCCTTGTGCCACCAGGAAGGCCCCAAGTTACTTTTTTTTTTTTAGAGGCTTTTTTTTTTTTTATTTGTTTGTTTGTTTTGTTTATACATGCACTGAGTACAGTCAGAAGCTTGGGAGGGTGAGAGAATTCACCAGAGCCAGAGCGGGGAGCAGAGCAGGCAGAAGGACCGAAGTACACTGCTGAGGGGAGCAGCGGGCGGCAGGAGAGGTCTGCGCGCCATGTGGGACCCTCCTCAGGTGGCTGGGGAGCAGCCGGGGATCGAACCGGCGCCGCAGGGGTCGCCGGCAGCTTTGCAACCCAGCGCTCAACCACTGCGCCACCGGGGAGGCCCCCCCAAGTTACTTTTTAAAGATCACTTTATGTTTTTCAAGATTTGCTATGTTAATGGATGTGTCTGCTGCATAGTTTTCTGTTAAGAAATTAAGTGCTAGAGAGATCACCCTTGAACTTTTCTTTTAGAGTAGACTCCCCAAAGTGAAATTCCAGAGTTTTAGGGTTTTTTTCAACTTGAACTGGGTGGGCCAGTCCTACTCCCGGTTTTTAATTGCATTGACCTACGTGTGCTTTTCAGATGGTAATCTGGGTCTCCATCTCTTGAGACTGATCTTTTGTTACATCTTTCAGATGGCAAGTTCGGTGCCTACATGCAAGTCCACATTGAGAACGATGGGCCTGTGACCATAGAACTGGAATCCCCCGCTCCTGGTGCTGCTACCGCTGAACCCAAGCAGGTAATCTCAGAGTCAAGTGTTGAGTCTGTGCCAGTAACATCTTTTGGTGTGGATTTAGTCATTGGAGCAATGCTCATTCTGAGGTGCAGACAATACTTCATTGTCAGTAACTTGGTATTTATTTTAATGCATCCCTTTCCAAGGATGCATTTATGGTGTATCTCTTCAGTCCTGCTGCAGGTTGGGACAGAAGTCACTTTTGCCTTGTCCTGACTTTGAATTCCAGAGAAAATGTGCTTTGAAGAGCCCTGTTCTTCCTTTGGGCTCCTGTTCCCTGGAAAGGTGCCTTCGCTCCCTTCTGCCGCTGGGTGGCAGCAGAGTAGCGGCACAGCTCTTCACGGGCCCTGGACTGACTTGCTTGGAGTGTTTTTTTCAGATGTACCACTTTGGCTCTTAGTAAATCCTTATTTTTCTAAAGCAGTGTCTGACTGTGTTTGCTGCCAACTCTGTAAACTTTCCAAAAATTTTAATTAAAAAAGAGACAGGAGAGGGGTTGGGAGGGGAAAAAATAGAGAAAGGAAATCAGGCACAGCCCTAGCACACACACTGGTCTCACTTTTGCACTTTAATTAATGCACCCACTTAATAGCCACTGAGACACAGAGGAGCAGGTAAAGGAGTGGGAACTGAAGGGCCATTCCTATTCTTGCCTCTCCCCCTTGCTAGAGTGCTGTGAAGTGAATGAGGCAATAGGCATTGGGGAAGCATTAGATAAATTTAAACCTCTGTGACCTGTTCAAATCCATAATTTTTAAGGGAAATCTAATCTTACTTTTTCTTACCGATTCTTTGGATTTCTAGAGAAGCTGGAACATGTCTGATTCAGTAGTGGTAGTCTTTCAAAGATCATAATTGAGGCTCCTGAAATTACTGATAACATTTTAAAAAAAATCACAAATGAAAAGTCCATATGAAAAATCTAAGCTCTTTATTTTGAAGTAATTTGAGACTCAAAAAAGTTAAAAAAAGAAAAAGAATCAGAATCCCCATATACTCTTTACCAGCATTCCCTAAGTTTCCTGTTTTATGTAATCATAGCACATGCGTTAAAACATTGAAATTAATATTGAGAATAATACTGTTAACTGCACTATAAAACTTATTCAGATTTCACTAGTTATTTTATTAATATCCATTTACCATTTCAGGATAATCTGGAATCCCACTTTGCATTTAATTGTCTTTTCTCCTTAGTCTTCTCCAGTCTGTGATAGTTCCTCCACAGTTTCCTTGTCTTCATGATTTGGACATTTTTCAAGAGTACTGGATGGTCTCACTCATAGCAGGAATTTAGAAAACCTAAATAGAAAACAGGAAAAGACTAATCAATACAAAGTAAAAATCAAAATCAACAAGCAACTATAAACCAGAGACACAGAGGGAGGGGCGGGGAAAGGAAGGACTAGAGTCAAAATAAGGGGGGAGGTGCAATTGTATGGGGAATATAACCGAAATGAAAATGCATACATTGTGCAAAGATGAAAAAAGATGTAAGAATTATATAAAGTAAAATATTTAAATATATGTATATATATATATAAAAGAGTACTGGTCTGCTGTTTGGTAGAATATTCCTCAGCCTAGGCTTTCTATGATTACACTGATGCTGGTTTGTCTTAATACAGGTGATGTTAACTCTGACTGCTTGGTAAATGTGGGGTCTTCCAGGTTTCTCCAAACCCTATTTGGAGTTTCAGCATCTCTCCCTTTTTTGCTTTTTCGCTTTTACATAGCCGACGACTTTCTTCCTGCTTCACAGGGCAAAAGTCATTGGGATGGTATCAGCTTTTCTTTCCCTTTCCTCTTCCCACCATGGTAGTTAGAACCACCCTTCCTGGTGCTGAGCCCAGTACTTTCCCCTGGGACAGGACTGGCGACATAATTTGTGAGGCCTAGTGAAAAATTAATATGAAGCGTCTCCTATTCAAAAATTATTAAGAATTTCAAGATGGTGACAGCAGAACATTAAACCAAGGGCGGGCCCTGTGTGACCATACAGGCACCTGTGAGTCAGGCTGATGTAGGCCGTGGAGCCCTCCTTTCCACTCGTCTCAGCAGCCCCTGCTAAATCTTTTGTCCTCTTGTCAAGTCAGTCTGTCTATTTCACTCTATATCATTCCTATTGGCTTTTAAATATTTCCTAGGGTCTCCACTTGAGAACTAACTCCATCTCTCTACTTCTTGCTAGCTCCTGCATGCACTGTGATCTGCAGAAGCTCTCACCAAGGTGCCCAGGGACCTCCATGATTTTAGGTCCGCCTTCCTTGACCGCTCAGCAGCGCTTGCCACTGTTACTCACCTGTCTGCAATTGGAAGGCATTCAAGGGTCTGAACCAACTTAAACTTTGCTTTCCCAGATGCTTCTCTCCCAGGTTTCCTCTTGCTTCGGGCTACTCTCTTTGGTTTTATTTGTTTGCACACTGTACTTTTATTTACTTTAACTCTGTTTGGAGAAAAATTTTAGAATTTTGTTCTAAATATTTTTCTAGAAGTGGTAGAATTATGTATTATTCTACCACTATCCTAAAGATATTATGCATAACATCTTTAGGATCCTTAACTTTCTTTTAGCTAATACTACCTTATTTAAAATATAAAAGTAAATAGGCGTTTAACTTCTAGCCATGCTAACATTACTATAAATAAAGTCTTTTAGTTCTGAATCTTTTAGAAACTTTTGTTTCAAATCCGTGATTTGTCCTGTGTTTATTTCAGTTACTTGAACTAGTTAATTGACCCCAGAAGACTCAGAACCCTAGAACATTGCACAGATCTCTGTCCTCCAGTAGGTGGCAATGAGTGGGCATAAAAGGGTCCTCATTTTAGTGGGTGCTGGCCTTTGCCTATGGCTCATCTCTGCCTCTTCTCTGCCCCAGTAAGAAGGGGGTTGGTCAAATAGCTAATTTGCTTGCCTTTTTGTTGGTAGGAAGACTGATCTGGTAGGTAGCCAGATCCTTTTAACTGATAAACATTCATTTCTATAACCAAGTTTTAAATTCTAAGGAATTTCTTTCCCAATGATAATCTAACTAATACTGAAAACTGTTCAAATATAGAGGTTCTTTTAGCAAGTTTTAAAATATAAATTCTTTCAACCACGTGAACAAATGAACAGTGTTTGTGATTGTATGCTTGTGTGTACATATCTGTGTATATATAGGACACATATCTTTTTAGTATACCACAATATACTGGGCACTATGAGGAAGGGAAGAGGGGCTGCCACCCATATCCTGCTCCCAGGGGTAGATTTAGCGCAACATAAACCTGGAAGGTTCATGACTGCTTAGTGGTAAAGACCAGTTTATAACAACTTAGCTGACATCACACGGCCATCATTTCATGTCTTCCTTAAAACCCTTCAGTGTCTTCCGAATGCATTTCTATTACAATCCAAGTTCTCTCTTGTCATTTACCACTCCTGAATGCCCACACTTCTCTGACTCTTCCCAGCTTGTTCTGCAGCCATCTGTCCTGCACGCTTCATCTATTCGCACCTTCTCTCCATCTGAGACCAGGTTGAGCTCTTTTCTATCTCTGGGCTCTGATCCCAATGTCACCATCTCCTCCTCAAGGAGATCATCTCCTCTGATCTCCTCTATCCTTGGTAAGCCCCTGCCAACCACTCTGTCATGTTTTTGATGATTATTTCATAGCACTCAGTAGCAGCAGCACAATTACTTAGCTATTATTTGCTTGTTTCCTTGTTCCTCATCTATCCACACCACTTCTAGATTCAAGCTTGCTGACTTTTCTCACTGTGGTGCCCTAGGAGGTAAGCCCAGGTGTGTAGTGTGCTTTGGAATAGTGTTTCTGTGAATGTCCATGAATGTTTTGAGAGCTGAGAAGGCTAATGCCACTACTGTGGCTGCTGAGCTGTACAGGCCTTCTTGGGGACAGTAGATTTTAGTTGACCTGTGAGGATGCAGAGAGGAGGCAGCGTTCTCATTTGTTGTTTCCAAACTTGTAATTAAAATAGAGGTAATTTTTATTTTTAAGAATTCTAGAGCTCTACTAATGGGTGATAGAGCTACTGCTGGAGAAGGCTAGACTGGTAAAGGGAACTAGCAATTTGCCTGCCCTAACTAGCTCTCTGCTTACTTTTGGAACTAGCCACCACAGCCTCTACATGTTTTCTCGTCACTGCATCAGTGGCATGCCCAGTGTGTCTCTAGGCTGCTGTGTGGGCCCCATGGTTCGTTCTGACAGGGCGAAGATGGAAGAAGAGCATTATGTCTTGCTCTGAAGAGCATTACCTCCAACGGGAATAGGCTATGGAAACGGTAGCAGAACTCCCAGGCAGAAGCTGTTTCCTCTATTGCATTTTTGTGGGAGAACATGATTCTGGTTGGAACACCCTAATTGTTACGTAGAGAAGATTGTTAGAGCATGAGTTCTTTTTGTGGGTGGCTAAATACTGGGAGATTTCAGCAATGACTTCAACCATTCCAGGTGGTAGAAACTTGCTCTTGTTTTAGTCTTAACTGCTTTTCCCTTTGTGGGGCTTAATTGCCTGGGTCTCATGTGGATGGGGTTATAAGTGTGGGAGAACAGATGGGGATTTTTCTGGTCAGGAGGGGTATTTTGTAATTGAGCAGCTTTTCCATGGAATCCAGGACCCTCTTAATTCATGGTAGTGTTGTTTATTATTTGTATTCTTAGTTATTTAGTGTGATTGAAAAACCTCACTAATTGAAATGTTAGAAGGAGCTGAGAAAATAAACTTTCAAATACCTGACTTTGAATTAGTTGTCTGTTAGGCCACTGGGGTAAGTTGACCAGTGAAAAATGATGCTAGAGCTTTTGAGTTTATGCTTCCCTGAATATTACCATTGCTTCACCTAAAATTTTCTCCTTATACTTATCAGCAAACACCCATCCCTTTGCCTGGAAACCTTGAAATGTCTAGATTGAGACAGTTATTGAGACAGTTATGACAGTTCTGTGGGATCTGAAAGAAATATGTTGGGTGGGTGGGCAAAGAACTCCATTCAGTTTAATATTTTGGTATGTCCAAAGGCAGGGGTTACTTTTCAGTAATGTGGAATCCAGAAAGTGAAATGGTGGACAGATCGGGACCCCACTCCAGGTGTAGGGTAAATGAAGTTATCAGGCTTTTTAATTCCCTCTCGCCATTGGCATCTATGATAGGCACCTGTGGTCTTGCAGGTACACCTGTACTTATAGACTCCTGGGCCCAGAGAACACAGGGCATGCGCATATATAATGAGGGATACCTGTGCTGAGGGGCGAGCATCTCTAAGGCCAGTGTCATTCTGAGGAGACAGCCAGAGAAGTACTGAAAGAGAAAGCTGGTCTGTGTTCTGATTCAGCATTAAAGGCCTGTAAAAAATCTACCGAAAGCTCCAAAATTATCTTTTCATCTGTGAGAACTGAAGATGAACCTGCTTGGCTTGGGATGCTTGCAAAACAGGGGACAAGATGAGCCACCACTTACTGCTCATTTCAGCTTGTGAGCCAAATGTAACGAGGAGGATTCTGAATGTAAGGAAGGATTATGTTTATGTCTGTGGCTTGCAATTCTTCACAGAACATTTATTTAAATGCAGGTATTCCCTTTCTCATTCTTTTAGGCTTTAACTCCAGATGCTAGTCCCCTAATTTTGGCTTCAACTTCAGTTTTTGCCTGGCCCAAACCAGGCTCAAGGCAACTTGTCACAAGAATGTGTTGCTTAGTCTGGTCACCAAAATGGTACCCAGATCCTGCCATTTATTCCAATCTGTTAGTTCATTTTGTCACATTGATTTATTGAACAAACATTGACAGTCCTGCTTTGTTTAAACTAACGTGTTATAAAAATGAAAGTAGGAACTTAGCAAGAGCGTCTTCATTACGCATTATGTTGTTGCTATGTTCATCTTTGTCATGTTGTCATGGCCCTGAGTCCCAGGACCTTGCCTGCTACACAAAAGGCTTCCCGGGAGGGCAGGGCTGGTATCTGGACTATGGGAATGACCCCTGGGTTTCGGATCCTTTCAGTTTGAGTGAGCAGCAGAGACCTCTGGGGAGTGGTTGGATATGGAAGTTGCAGGACTTCTGACCTCTCTCAGCCTTGCTTTCTGCTCAGCAGCAATCAGAATCTGTTCAGAATCCCATCAGGGTGGTGTAGGGTGTGCCCTGCCAGGGTTATGCATCTGACTGGTGTGAAAGGTTGGGAACCTTGACGCGTCTAAACAGGCTGGCTTCTTTCTGGTTGGGGAACTGCAAGAAATTGCTTCCATTTTAGCATTTTAATTTGCTTCTATATAGATGGTTGTCCTAAATTGTGTTGTAGAATTACAGTTGTTATAGACTTGTAGATTGTACTGCAGAATGAAAAAGAAGCCTTTCTTAGCAATGTATAACTATCTCTGCCTGGGGACCCATTCATTGATTGATTGCTCAATTGACCTTCATTTTACCTTTTTAAATCCATATCATGTGTTACTGAAATTGCAAAAATTGAAAAGAGTTTGTTCTCTGCATTGGAATATGGCTAGTAAATGAAAAGCTGTGATCTTCTCCTTTCTACCTTTGACACATAAAGCATTTCTAATCTCCAACTAGAACAAAACATCTGTTTTGCTTTAAACAGCTCTCTCAGGGCACTAATGGGTTAGTGCGTTTAAAGTTGAAGGACTTTGTTCCTGCATATGTATTTTGGGCCGATTCTTAGTTATTTTAATCTTCTAATCTAATTTGTGCATGTGTTAAAAAAATTGACTCCTTACCTAGCTGCCTTGACCTGCCAAAGATTAACAACCTTTTTATTCCCAAGGGCGGGGGAGGTAAAGTTTATCCTTCCATGGATTTATACATTGAGCATGACAACAATTTAACAACTATACAGACTGTAGATTTTAATTGAGAATCCCTAGCATTTTAGCTAATTTATTAGGAGCTTCATAGTCTGGGGTAATCATAGGGAGATGTTTGGCCAGTCAGTGGTGTTTTACAGAAACAAGAGTAGTCTGGAAGTGATAAAAATGAAAAATGCAGCTCTTCCTATAATTTTTTAAAAAAGACTGTTCAAGAGATAAAACACTTATCTACACAGATATTTTGCTGACATACCATAATTTAAATAAAATCTGACAAAGGGTTTATCTTTTTTAATCTGGTTACTCTCTAAGAGAAGGTAAGTGTGGGGCTAGTGGGGTGTGAATTGGGTCTAGTGGGCTTTTAGGAACTGTGCTCGGCTTGTCCTTTCACTGTGGTTACGTGTTCAGGTTGTGGACTTTCATCAGATTCTCAGAAGGCCCCAAAGAAGTGAAGCTGCTGGCAGGTTGAGGGATGTTTTTGCAGGGATGACATATTTTCTTTCCACCAAAGCCACTTAGGGCTGGTAGTGGTGTCCCTCAGAGGACTGTCTGAAGATCACCAACTTCAAGCCACTGCGGATGCATATTAAAATGCAGAGTCTGGGTCCCCCAGGATTTCTGAACTAGAGTTCTTGTTGTGTTTGGATGTGAAAGGCAGGTTTTTCTTAGCTCCTAAGTAACTGACTTTGGAAAACCACTGGGCCAGAGGAAATTAGACTTTTCCATTTTCATCTGCTTGTGGACCATGCTGCTGCCCCTAGCCCCTACCCCAACTGCCCCAGATGAGATGTCTAAATATACTTTACAACCTGTGGTGCTGTAGCTGCCAGAAAGTAAGATGGCTGAAGTTGATGATTAAGGTCACATATGAGACTGTTCTCTCTCATCCATGCCCCCTCAGTTCTCTGGCCATGCCACAGCCCACCCTCACTTCCTACCCCAGACACACATAGAAGTGATGAATATATTCCCAGAGCAAGGTACCTTCTGGACACAATTACACATATGCCAGGGGAAAGCTGGTGCAACAGCAACACCTCAAAACTCAACACATCAGTGACTGATGATAGGTCCCTCTGCCTAATGACGTTGAAGCATGTGCTAGTGGAATTACTCATTTCTTAAGAGGGATGAACCCAATATGTAGATCGCGTAGTGGCTGGGTGAACTTGCAGTGATGTTGTCTTTTAAGATTTTTCATTGAAAAAGTTTATAGCTCTCTTGAATTTTGGGTACCAAACATGGGCTGCCTTACTTATTGCTTGACTTATTGATGGGACTAGGAAGAAACCCAAGCTTCTGCTTGGAGAATCAAAGTTTAATGAAATGCCTGAACATACAGGTTTTGTGAGCAGTTGGCTAATCATTTATAGTTAAATACATGTGGGACTTTGTTAAGGTTATGGTGTATTGTTCATAAGGGAAAAGCTTTTCGAATTGAGTTGTAGAACTAGTCTTCTTGTTGTTTCTTGAATGCATGTAATTTTTTTCACCTTTGTATTTCTATTCATTTTGCCTGAAATGAACTCCTTTCTCCACCTGTTGCGCTCTCCCCAGCAAAAGAGTGCTCCTCAATCTTTTTTTTTTTTTTTTGCTCCTCAATCTTTTGAGGTTCATTTCAGATAATGCTTCATTGCTGAGACTTATTGACTCAGTAGTATGCAGGTGACTCTGTCTTTAAATCCACTGAATGCTGTGGCACTGATTTCATAGTGGTTAATGCACTAACTATAGCCCATGCTTATTTATTTATTTTTTAGTTTGCTTGTTCACTTATCCACCTATCCTTTCACCCATGTGTCTGTCCATCTATCCATCCATCCCCTCACCCACCCACCCACTCATTCACCTATTTACCTCTGTGTCACCAGTCCATTTAATAGGTGTTTATATGATGCCTGCTCTCTGCTGCTCTGGGTATCAGTGTAGCACTGATGTGCTAATGTTGTGCCTTCATGGGCTTTGCATTCTGGTGGGAAACATGCAAAAACAAGTGTAATTTAAAATTTTGATTATATAAAGAATCAAACTGGGAGAGATTTAGAGAATTTTGTTGGGGTGGAAACTACCTAATGTGCAAGTAGTTAGGCAGGAAACTGAGGTGGGAGGGTGCCAGCCACATGAAGTATGTGCTGATAGAGGGGTAGCAGGTGCAGAACCCTGGCATGACCAGGAGAAGGAAAGCCAGTGTGGCTGCAGCTGGAGGGCAGCAGGGAGAGGGTAGGAAATGAGAACAGACCCATGACCTAGACCTGATGCTGTGAGATCTTATGACCAGGGTCAGGAGTTTGGATTTTAGAGGCAGTAAACTCGAGAGTTTCTAGAATGTGAGAGCATCTCTTTGTTTTTATAGAGATGACTGAAAGTGGATTGCATTGTAGATTGGGGTAGGGGAGATTTGCAGCTTGGGGAAAGGGGTTAGCAAGGAGTTCTTGCAATAGGTAGATGAGAGATGTAGAGAATTTGGATATACCTTGGGCACTTAACTACTTGTGTTCTAACTTCCACAGTAGAGCTTTTTTTTTTCCTATTGACATCTATTATTATTATTTTTTATTTTTTTAATTTTATTTTTATATTCCCCATACATTTGCAACCCCCTTATTTTAATCCCCATCCCTCCATTCCCTGCCCCCCCCCCCAATAGTGTGTCTCTGGTTCATAGTTGTCTGTTGATTTTTTTTTTTTAAAGATTTATTTATTTATTTATACAGGCACTGGGTACAGTCAGAAGCGCGGGAGGGTGAGAGAATTCACCAGAGCCAGAGCGGGGAGCAGAGCAGGCAGAGGGACCGAAGTACACTGCTGAGGGGAGCAGCGGGTGGCAGGAGAGGTCTGCGCGCCATGTGGGACCCTCCTCCAGTGGTCGGGGAGCAGCCGGGGCTCTAACCGGCTCTAACCAGCGCTGCAGAGGCTGTGGGCAGCTTCGCAGCCCAGCGTTCAACCGCTGCGCCACCGGGGAGGCCCTGTCTGTTGATTTTTATTTTTTCTTTCCTATAGTTATTCTTTTTCCTGGTCCCTTATTTAAGTTTTCTAGATTCCTGCTATGAGTGAGACCATCTGGTAATTTTCTTTTTCTTTCTGGCTTATTTCCCTGAGCATGATCCCTTCCAGCGCCATCCATGTTGCTGCAAATTGCATGTGTTTATCTATTTTGTATGCTGAGTAATATTCTATGGTGTATATGTACCACATCTTCTTGATCCAGTCATCTATTTGTGGGCATTTGGGTTGTTTCCAAAGCTTAGCTATTGTAAATAGTGCTGCTATAAACATAGGGGTGCAGGTGCTCTTTGGAATTAATGTTTCTGTGTCCTTTGGGTAAATAGCTAGGAGTGGAATTGCTGGATCATATGGAAGCTCTATGTTTAGTAGGTCCAGAAATCTCCACACAGCTCTCCATAGTGGTTGGACCAGTTTGCATTCCCACCAACAGTGCAGGAGAGTTCCTTTTTCTCCACAACCTCGCGAACATTTGTTGTTGTTAGTTTTTTTAATATGTGCCATTCTCACTGGTGTGAGATGGTATCTCATTGTAGTTTTGATTTGCATTTCCCTCATTACAAGTGATGTTGAACATTTTTTCATATACCTGTTGGCCATTTGCATTTCCTCTTCAGAGAAGTTTCTTTTTAGCTCTTCTGCCCATTTTTTGACTGGATTATTTTCTTTGCTTTTGTTGAGTCTCATCAGCGCTTTGTAGATTATTGTGATCAGTCCTTTATCATTAGTGTTGTGTGCAAAAATGTTCTCCCAGTCGGTGGGGTTTCTCTTTGTTTTGGTTATCCAAAACAGAACTTTTTTTTTTATAAATGACTCCTTGAATTATTTTATACTGTGGGTTGAACATTAGAATACACTGCAATCTCACCTCCCACAGTTCACTGTGAGAAAGACCCATTCTTTCCCCTAACGCCAGCATGGTAAAGAGGTTTTTATGGTATGAGTTTCTAGGATGAGATTAGACATGTAGACATCAAGGGGTGTGATGCTTACCCCTGATTCTTGACACAAATCTTGTTTTGATGGGGTTAAAAACAAAAAGCAAATTTCAGTGATTCAAGCTCCCTTCTTCAGGACAGCAAGAAGCCAGATAGTTCACTATTGTCCAACTTTCCCCCCAAAGCAGAAAACTGTAATTATAAAAAGAAATTGTAAAAAGCCCAAGAAATGTTTATAATGAATCTTACATTGTTGGGGCAATTTCTAAATCTGTTTGAAACTTGTCAGAGAAAAGGATTTATTTTTGGAAAAGCATGTTTCTTGATGTTCATTGATCTTGGAAATTACGGGAATGATTGTCAGAAGGATGTTCCAAGGGTGGAGTGGAAATCTATAGCTGGAGGAGGCTGTTGTGCCCGGATGTCCACAAACCCTTTGACAGTAGCAGGTCGAGTCTTATAATAACCACTTTCTACTTGCCTTGTTCCATCATCTTAGTTATTTTTGTCAATATAAAACACAAAAGAATAGCACTTCTATCAAGATTCTTCACATAAAATGTATTCCTTTGACTACTTTCCATAAAATGTGAAGTCAGTTTCTTTCTATTTTTAATCATGAAAGTGAAGCCCGGAAGCCTCAATTTCCATGTAATGGAAAGAGCTAACTTTGTGGCCTTGTTTCCATTTTCCACTCCTCCTGCTTAGGCAGGAACACGTTGCCCACATAATATCCCCTGAGCAGTGGCTCTGTTCAGGACTCAAAGAATTGTTTGATTGCAGGAGGGGTAAAGGCTGTTATTAACCATTGGTGTCATTGTTGGGTCATGAAACCTTCAGGGAATAAGTACAATTTCTATAAAATTTTATTTCCAAATCCAGATGTGATCTGGCTTTATGCTCTGTGGATTCTTTTGTTTGTTTCATGTTATACCTTTGCCCCCTTCATTTTCTCCTGGGAAGAGTCCTTACTATTATTGTTGTTATTATTATTTTACATTTTAAAAGGACATCTTTATTAGGAAAAGGAAAGGAGATGATGCTTGCACAGACACAAGCAGGCGGAAAGAGCTGCCGCTGCTGCTATGCACAGGGAAAAGGTTTGTGAAAAGAAACAACTGCACAGTCACAGGCAGGCAGAGAGTGGCCTTGCTATTTTTTAAATTCCATGTATGCAGCATGTTAACTTGAAAGTGCCCATTTAGAAGAGTTTGTTTTTATAATAGTCTTGGGTAACAAACCATTTTTAAAGAAACAGTTCTTTTTCTGTCTTTTATTTTTCTCAGGAGCCCATAAAGTAACATTTTATATCGATTTTTGTTAAATGTGATACATAAAATCAATATTCTTTAAATATTTCACTAAGGATATTTTTGCCAGAAATCATCCCCAGAGGTTACACCCTTAATAACGTCTATGTGTTTTCTTCCAAACTTAATAAAATGTTTACCCACATTTACACATACTCCTAAAAATATATCTCTGGGTGTGTGTATATCATAAGGTTTTTTTTAATTGTGGCAAAATATGCATAAGATAAAGCTTACATTTTAATCATTTTTATTTTTGAGTGTATAATTAAATTAGCATTGGGGCCATTCTGTTATTGTGCACCCCTCACTGCCATCCATCTCCAGCACTTTTTCATCTTCCTAAACTGATACTCAACTCATTAAATGCTAACTCCCCATTTTCTCCTTTCCCCTAATCCCTGATAACCAGTAATATGGCTTTCTGTTGGATGAGTTTGACTACTCTTAATAACTCACTTAACTACATCTGTCCTTTTTTTTTATATATATATATATATATATATTTAAGATTTATTTATTTGTTTATACAAGCACTGGGTACAGTCAGAAGCGCGGGAGGGTGAGAGAATTCACCAGAGCCAGAGCGGGGAGCAGAGCAGGCAGAAGGACTGAAGCACACTGCTGAGGGGAGCAGCGGGCGGCAGGAGAGGTCTGCGCGCCATGTGGGACCCTCTTCCGGTGGCCGGGGAGCAGCCGGGGATCGAACCGGCACTGCAGAGGCTGCGGGCAGCTTCGCAACCCAGCGTTCAACCGTTGTGCCATGGGGGAGGCCCTACATCTGTCCTTTTGTGTCTAGCTTGTTCACTTAGCAGAATGTCTGTAGGGGTCATCGATGAGAAGTATCATAATTTCATTCCCTTTTTAAGGCCGAATAATATTCCATTACATGCATATACCTCATTTTGTTTATCCATTCATCTGTCAGTGGGCATTTGTGTTGTTTCCACTATTTGGCTGTTGTGAATAATGCTATGGACAAGTATTTGAGTCTCTGCTTTCATTTTTTAAAATATATGCATACATGTAGAATTGCTGGATCATATTTATAATTCTTTGTTAAATTTTTTGAGGAATTGCCCTATCAGTTTTTACCATATTAGTGTGGTGTTACATTTCCAATAGCAATGCACAAGCATTCTACTTTCTCCATATCCTTGACAATGCAGGTTGTTGTGGTTTTTTTTTTAAACTTGCAAATAGCCATCCTAGTAGATGTGAGATGTTGTTTCATTGTGGTTTGGATTTGCATTTCCTTACTAACTCGTGATATTGAGCATCTTCTCATGTGCTTATTGGCCATGTTACCCTCATTGGGGAAATTCCTATTAGGGTTTTTCCCATTTTTGAATTGGTTTTTTCTTTGGTTGGTGTTGAGTTGTAGGAGTCCTTAATCTATTCTGGACATTAACCCTTTATCAGGTATATGCTTTGCACATATTTTCTCCTATTTCTTGGATTGCTTTCTCATTCTGTTGATAGTATCCTTTGATGCACAAAAGTTTTACATTTTGATGAAATCCAATGATCTGTTTTTTTCTTTTGTTACATGTGCTTTTGGTTCCATAGCCAAGAAATCATTACCAAATCCAGTGTCATGAAAGTTTCCCTATGTTCTCTTCACTTTTTTTTTTAAATTTATGCATATAAGAACTGGGGCATAGGCCAGATTTGCAGGTATGTGTGTAAGAGGATTCACCAGAGACATAGTGGGGAGCAGAACAGGCACTGCTGAGAGCAGAACAGCAGGTGAGACAGGAGAGGTCTGCTGTGCCATGTGGGTAGCTCCCTGGCCAGGGACTGAATTAATGCCACAGTGACTGGTAATAGCTGGATAGTGCTGAGACTTTAACCCCTGCACCACCAGGGAGGCCCATGTTCTCTTTTAATTTTTATTTTGACTTAAATTTTTTTGTATATTCTGTAAAATAAATGTTGTAAGGTTTTAGCTGTAGACAAGTTGACAAAACAGTATTAAAGATTTTTTTCCCTGGTCATTTGAGAGTAAATTGCTGACTTGATGCTCCTCCCTCAAAAAACAGTGTATATTTTCTGAAAACAAAAGCACTCTCTTACAGAGTGTCAAAATATTCATTTAATGAAGAAAATTGCCATTGATGTTTTAATACCATCCAACACTAAGACCTCATTCTTGTTTTAGCAGTTATCCCCAATACTGGTCTTATGGTTCAGAATAATGTGATACATTTAACTGTTAGATATCATGTTTTAGTTTCCGTCATTCTAGATCAGTTCCTTAGTTGTTTTTTTTTTTTTTAAAGATTTATTTATTTATTTATACAAGCACTGGGTACAGTCAGAAGCGTGGGAGGGTGAGAGAATTCACCAGAGCCAGAGCAGGGAACAGAACAGACAGAGTGATGAAATACACTGCTGAGGGGAGCAGTGGGACCCTCACCGGTGGCTGGGGATCAAACCCGCGCTGCAGAGGCTGTGGGCAGCTTCACAGCCCAGCGCGCAACCGCTGTGCCACCAGGGGAGGCCCAGTTCCTTAGTTTTTCATTGACCTTCATGACCTGACTCTTTGGAATAGTGCAAGGTAGTATTTTGAAAAAGGTCCTCAATTTGGGTTTCCTTAATTTCAGAGTGTGTGTGTGTGGGTGTGTGTGGGTGTGTGTGGGTGTGTGTGGGTGTGTGCGGGTGTGTGCGCACGCGCATATGTGCTTGACCTAAATGGTATTGTATTTGTACATATGCTGTTCTGTAAAATGCTTCTTTTAACACCTAGCAATGCTATTTGTATTGTAACATCTAAAGTGCTTCATTCATTTTAGCTTCAACATAGGATTCTGTAATGTGTGAATAAAGTGCATTTTGTTGGCCTGTGGTTGCAATTTTTTGATGTGACTATAGATGCAAAAATCATCCTTTTTTATATTTTGTGGATGTGAATTTTCTAGATGTTTTATTATTTTAAATTTTGAAATATTTCAAACATGTTGAAAGTATAGAAAATGACATCACCCACCTTTAACAAATAGTTAACATTGGCTCTAGACAATTGTCATCCCATTCAATAAATAGAAGTTTTACTGGGAGTTTTTCAAAGTTAGTGTCTCAGTGAGTGATAATTATTAAGGATGAAATTACTTCCAAATTATAGCTTTATTCAAGAGAAATATTTTGGGAAAACCAGTCTGATTTTAAAAACAGTAAATGTAGGCCTACCACTCATAAATGAAATGTGAATAAAATACCAGGTATGCGCAGCCAAATTTTCTTTTAGCCTTTCTTGCCTTTCTTAATAAAATGAAACCAGGAGGTGAACTCCCCAAGGGTTAACGATAATAGATATGATATACTTCTTGAAACCAGTGTAGACTTCTCATCTTGGATCTCTTCCTTGGCTCTGCTATTGAGTGAGATGGGAAATGCTTTCAGGAACTCATTCCAGGTCTATTTCAGTACCCAGAATAGGTTTGTGATAGATCAGTTGCCTAATCATGTGTGATGTAAGGCAAATCAATGGAAGATGAAGAAAAGGAATCAGGTCAGAACCCAAACTTACTTTCTCAAGTCACTAGAAATAGAATTCTCAAAAGATAAATACAGAAATTTAGGACTTAGAAGCAATACTATAATAATAGCCTCAAGAATTTTATTTAAATGTTTCATTATTCACCTGAGGGAATGGAAACATGGAGGATTCTGGAAAGGATTTCTGTGCCACCGCATTGCAGAGTTCTGCACTGCTTGTAGCCCTTGGTTAGAAGCAGAGGCATGTGGGCCGTGTGTCTTCCCACCAATCTAGGAAAATATGGACCATGTAAATACCAACCCCTGCAAACTTCAGAGATGTGATCTCAATAAAAGAAGGCTCCATGTTCCTCTTGGTGGTAGATTTTGCTTTCTTTTCCTTTCACTTTCCTAAACTTTTCTCATTAAAAAAAAATCATACTGCTTTACCATTGGTTTACAATATCATATACATTTCCAGACTACAATTTCATACCTTTATATGTGTTTGAGTCTCACTGTCCCATCACCTAAATTCTGGTGCCATTCCCTTTGTCAGATCAACTGCCTCCCCCCCAAGCCTGCCCTCCCCGTATCCTCTCCTCCCAGCCCATACCCCCTTCCTTTCTGATAACCGCTATAGTTTTCAGAGTCCAAGAGTTATTTTTGTTGCAACTTATTAGTTCATTTGCTTTGGTCATTTATATTTCATGTATGTTAGAAACCATCTGATACTGTCTTTCACTTTTCTGACTTATATTACTTAGCATAATCACCTGAAGTTCCATTTATGTTGTTCCAAAATACACTATTTCATCTTTTTTGATAGCTGAGTAGTATTGCATTGAGATATTTTCCACTGAATATATTTATCCAGCTGTCTGTCAGTGAGCATTTAGGTTGAGTCCACATCTTAACTATTGTGAATAATGCTGCTATGAACATAGGGATGCATAAAGAAGATGAGCTTTTTTTTATGAACCTGTTGATCATTTGTATTTCTTCTTTGAGGCATGATGTGTATTCAACAGTCATTCTGCCTATTTGTTGATTGGGTTTTATTAGTTCTTTATATATTTTGGATATTGATCCCTTGTCAGATGTATGATGTGCAAATACATTCTCTCAGTGTTTTGTTTTTAATGCTAAGTAACATCCTTGGGAGAATTCTTCTGGACTTATCTATTAATAGTGGAATATGAATGAACTAAGAAAGTTTCTTAACATTGACACTGAATTGGAATCTTGTTCCTGGCTGAGCTACTGCTTGGTGGGAATGTGTCTTTCACATTTTACATTAAGGAGCTGGATAGTGAGTTAGAAGAGAACACCTGCGGCCTCCAGTCTGAATGACAAGAACAACGTAGTAAGCATTTCTAGCACTGGTTTGGGAGTTTTTGTAGTTTCATTGGCCACAATGTTTGGGGTTCTGTATGTTTTAAGGCTATAAAAGTGAGACATCACTACTTTAGCAAACAGCTAAGAAACTGGATATAACTTGTTTCAGTCATCAATTAAGGATTCTGGTAGAGATTGTAATTTTGAGGGTTGTTTTCTGTATTCTTTCTAGAGATGCAGAGTATTTGGCATGTGGAGTGATGCTTTCTGGGAGCTAAGATTGCTGCATGGGTCTTGGATGCTTGTAGGTCCAGTGTAATGAGTGCCAGTTCACACTTGTACTCAAGGCCCTGGGAGAGACCAAGGCGGAAGTGAATCTTCTCTGGGTGGGTTGAGAGCAGGCCAGCTACATCAGATCCTCACTGTGTACCATGTCTTTATAGCTACAAGGTCTGTGATGAAATGGTGGCTGCCACTGGTCTGGCATTTTTTTCTGTAAGAAGCTGAAGTGCTCACTGTAGAAGATAAATGTCATATGGGCTTGAAGCAAAAGGAGCTTTTCTTGTGCTACAGGTGAAATCTGGTGAACTGTGTCTACCATTTCAGCACAGAGAGCAGCAGGAATGTCCCTAGGCCGTCCTGTAGCCCCAAGTCTACTGTAAACCCCATATGCCTCTTTAGGAAATGCTGGGGAGTATACAAATGCAGAGTACAATGTAACTTTTCTCTGCCTTCTTTACTTCTCAATGCTCTCCCACAAAGGCTCTTGAAAATTTTGAAAGAGGGAAAAATGTAGTCCAAAGCAGGGCTGGGAGTTGGATTGGTGGGAATTCTATGAGACCTTGACAACATCACAGAATCCCTTGACCACATCACAGAATCCCTTATATGTCAGCTTAGAGGCTTAGACCAGGTGATTCTATGGTACGTTTCTAGCTCTAGAAATAGATTTTATATTGTTGACAGTTGTCCTTTTCTATGCCTTCTTTCCCCACATGCCCTCACTGACTCTCAGTGAGGGACTTAAATTCTCCAAAAGAAACCCACAACCCAAAGTGGCTTTGAAATCTCCATTGCAGTCTATTAGAAACTGTGTAGGCATGGGCCTTTGTGTACCATGATGGAAATCAGATGCCAGAAGGGAGAACGCTCATGTTAATGAGCCATATGACTCAATTGCATTTCAGGCTCTTCACCCCCCTGACCTCCTAAGATGAACCACCTACGTTTTGCTTTAACTTCAGCTCAGCAGAACAAAGTAAAACACTGAGAGTGGGGGAAAAGGAACTCTATCTTTCTCTCTTCCTCTAATCAATCAACCTGAAAGTTTCAAAGGCTAAATGTTTCAGAAATAACAAATGCAAGTAACTTAGCAGTTGCCATACAAATGTCTGTTTTCCAAAATATATTATTTGTGTTTTCATTGGCTTTGATTAGAGGGCTTATTTCTATATTTGACCCATAACTGTATACATAAAAGTCAGGCCAGCTACCTCCCTTTGTTTCCTTCTCACAAATATTTGTTGACCACTTTTCATGTGTCAGATTCTGTGTTAGTCACGGGTACAAGAAAAAGAAGTAAAATGTGGTTTCTTTCTCAAGAGGCTTGTATTTCCACGAGATGGAAATCACATTGGGACACTTCTGAGAGCACGTCATTTGCCTGGGGCCAAAGGAGTGGATTACAAAGAGCCTTGAGTGGGGGGATGGTCATCAGAACAGGTGTGCACAAGCTGATTCCAGACATCTGAGTTGAATCTTGAAGGATGAAGAGTTGGGTAGGCCTGAAAACTTGGGGCAGAAGTTGCATATTCTTGAAAGAGCATAGCGAGAGAGACTCCAACCCACCAGGGGAGAGGCAGGCAGATGATGAAGGTAAAGAACTTGGGGCTTGGTCCTTTGACAGTGGACAGCCACTGTATAGAGTTGGGTAGATAGGATGATCAGATTTACTCTTTAGCTGTGACCCTCCAGTAGAGGCATATAGACTGGATTGGGCCAGACAAGAGAGGCAGGGGGACCAGAGAAGTAATCACTATATTGAGCTACTCTAAAGAAGAGCAGCGAGAGAACTGGATGGCCCAGGGAATAGAATGAACTATTGGTTACCTTGGTTTTCCTTTTCCTCTATGTCAGGTTCAGGGTAAGTAGTGGCTTGTACAGGAAAGTTTATGATGGAGCTCTTGGTTGTTCATATTTCTTAAATACCTTTGAGTTCTTTCTGCGTGGAAAGCAAGTTCTGGTTCAAATGGAAAGGGCGACTGACCCCTTGGGGCTGGCAGCACCCTTGCTCACTGAGCCATAGATATAACACCACTTAACTTACACTTATTAGAGTGTCGTTGAACTCCTACACACTGTTGGTCCACTGAAACTGTGGGCTCACAGAATTCTGTTTGTGAATGGGGCAGCACAGAAAGACAATGGTCACTCATATATCTCTCCCCTGCCCATATGCATTCTCCCATTGTCCTATTGGACTTCACTTACAAAACACAAAGTTGAAGGAAAAATTAAGAATTTCAAGGAGGCTGTTGCAGAGCTTTAACCCAAGCACAGGCCCTTTTGAGCAGGAGGCCTTGTGTGCCTGCTTAGTCACACACCCACAAAGTCTGTCTTGATACCCTCAGTCACATTGCGACCAGCTTCTTTCCCCTCCTTCCCTTAACACTCCACACTGTTGGTCCCCCAATTCATAATGAAGGATGCCCTACTATACCCTGCTACTATGATACCTTTACCTTATTTTACAGCCTGTCTTGACCCTTAGCCCTACTCCGTACTTCCAATGTCCCCTACCTTGTTTCTTCTTTTGTGAGACTAATTGCCTTCTAAAATATTGCAACCACCTATTGGTTATTTACTTGTAAAAATATATTGTTTATGTCCTTTGCTAAAATAGAAGTTTTCCAAGGGAAGGGATCTTAGACCAATTAAAGATAGACAATAGGCAGTTCAGAATTGAATAAGTGATATTTACTGTGTAAGAGTAAAATGTAAAGTACACATTACAAATTAATGGTGGATGGAAGGATTCTCAGTAAGCAGTAATTAGGCAACTGGTTGGCAATTATGGAAAATGAATAATTTTAGATCCTTACTTTACATTATATTTAAAATAAGTTCTAATTGGTTTAAAGAGATAAATGTAATTTTAAAAAATTCACACAAGGTACTGGTCTTGCTAGTTATCAAAATGTATTAAAACACTACAGTGATGAAAGCAGATGGTGCTGGCAGAACAAGAGAGAAATCTATTAGTGGATTAGATGAGAGACCTGAAAAAGAAACTGGTTATTTATGAGAAGTTTGACATATAATGAAGATATCATTTCAGGTCACTGGGCAAAAGGTGGGCTTTAACAGAGATGTATGACAACTGGCTAGTTAGTTTTAAAAAATCAAATGCAATAGAGATATATATACTTAGATGGAGAAAGGTAGTAGTTATATTATAATATGAAATAAACACATCTCCAAATACTGTAGTGTGATTCCAGTTTTATAGAAATAAAAGGTAGGGGCCTCCCTGGTGGCACAAGGGGTTAAGATGCAGCACTATGAAGCTGTCCACAGCCACTGCAGCATGAGTTTGATCCCTGGCCAGGGGGATAGCCCACATGGTGCAGCAGACCTCTCCTGACTCGCCCACTGCTCCCCTCAGCAGTGTATTTCAGTCAGTCTGCCTGTTCTGCTCCCCACTCTGTCTGATGAATCCTCTCACCCCTACACCTCTGGCCTGTACCCCAGTTTTTGTATGCATAAATAAATCTTAAAAGAAATAAAGGCTGTCTGTTAGTATGTAATCCATTTATTGGTCTCCCACTTTTGTGGATCCTCTGACTCTAGTACATTCTAGTAAAGAGGATTTATCTTTAACCTCTTGTGACTGATCCTCTCGAGAGCTGTCTTACTGTATATTTTGAGTCTCAGTGGATTGTTCTCTTGGCCAGTGTTGGAACTCTTGGATCCTGGCATAAGGGTGAACCCTGAGTAGCCTTCCCCACTCTGAGATAGGTCAGTGTAATTTTTCTGGAGTGTGGTTTGACCATCAATACCTTTCAAAATTCCCCAGATGGTTACAAAGTGCAGCTAATGCTAAGAAGGATTGTTATAGTTGGATCTGGTGAGAATTCTGCCTTTTGGGGCATAACACAAGATCTAAGCCAAGAGGGGCCTCCCTGGTGGCGCAGCAGTTGAGCGCTGGGTTGCGAAGCTGCCTGCAGCCTCTGCAGCACCGGTTCAATCCCCGGCTGCTCCCCGGCCACCGGAGGAGGGTCCCACATGGTGCGCAGACCTCTCCTGCCACCCGCTGCTCCCCTCAGCAGTGTACTTTGGTCCTTCTGCCTGCTCTGCTCCCCGCTCTGGTGAATTCTCTCACCCTCCTGCGCTTCTGACTGTACCCAGTGCTTGTATAAATAAATAAATAAATAAATCTTTAAAAAAAAAAAAAAGATCTAAGCCAAGAATGCTGCTCCAAAGGACTAAGGCATAGGGTGCATGAGATTCTTATAGTTACACAGGGATGGAGGTGCATCAGCACTATTTCCAACTAGCTCAACACTCAGTTGTCACTGAGCTGGAGCTCATGTGGTATGTGCAGCAGCTGGGGCTGATGTCAGAGGTGGGGTGAAGGAACAGTGTGCGGGCACTCAGCAGGGCCTGCATTTAAGTCTTTCTATACCCTTATGCACCCTAGCCTTAAAATTAAGTATACTACTAGGCATTTGGGGGCTTCCCAATAAATATTACCTAGAAAATAATAGATGTAAGCATTAAATATCTCCAAAGCAGTGAAAGAAAAGTGCCATTTCTCATTTGGGTTTTCAGTCTGGTGGATCCTCGAAGATTGAAACCAATCAAATCTTTAGGTGACACTTGTGCTTTCTGGTTCCTGCTGGCTGGTATTTGGGAACTGGTAGGCTAAGCCTGGAGGGGCACATCCAGCTTTTGGACCGAATCAGTATGGCCATGAGTAGGTGGTAAAGGGTGGGACTAGTACCCTTCCAGAAACACATACTGCAACCCTTATTCCTTTTGTGAGGTTGTGGGGTCTTAAAGAACATGGGATCAGGGATGTACATGAGGCCAGGTTCATTGTTTCTCACCACTCAAGCACTTGGGTCTCATTTCTGAAAGAACACATTCACCTTTAGTTTGTGGACATGCCTTAGATGTGAGGGACAGAGTGGCATCGGAGAGGAGAGGTGCTTGCAAGCAGGTATTGCCTGACTTGTTTTATAAATAGAATTTTTGCCATATGTCTGAGACTTCCTGAAGCAAAAAAAGGTTCATGATGGTGGCATTTACCAAGGATATTGTGGCTGACTACTGTGTGATATAATATTAAAGAACTATGACCAGATTCATAAATTATCTTTGTTTGAACTTAAGTATTGAACTAAAGTACATGAATAGATGAAAGTAGTAGTTGACTTTGGTTTTTGAGTGTGAAAAAGATATAAAAAATTATGGCAGTTTGTGAAATCCAAATAAACTTTCACTTACTAGTGGCTTATAATTAATGTGAAAGGTAAATTGTCTTGATAAATCAGATAGCCTGCTTATTTAAAAGTTTGACATTAATTTATAAATTTCAATTATCTTTCTCTTTTTGGACACTAGCTCTGGTGTTCTTTCCAAGTTTCTTTTCTTTAAAAATGAAATATTAAAAAACTTTTTTGGGAAATGTATGACTCTTAACGGTGAGCCTTCCTTGCTTTTGAAATATGAAAAATAAGATTATTGTACATGGAGGACGATTATAATAGCAGACTATATTTTTTAAAAAAAACACTCTTGAGAGCTAACATTTTTAAGTTTCACATACATGTACATGACTTCACCACCAGCATGAAAGGGGAGAAGCTCAGTTCTCACTTTTATTTATATATTTTTAAAAATATTTATTTTTTTAAAGATTTATTTATTTATTTATACAAGAACCAGGGTACAGGCCAGATGCATGGGAGGGTGAGAGGATTCACCAGAGACAGAGTGGGGAACAGAACAGGCAGACTAACAAAACACACTGCTGAGGGGAGCAGCGGGCAAGATAGGAGAGGTCTGCTGTACCATGTGGGATTTTCACTGGTGGTGGGGATCCAGCCCGTGCTGCAGAGGCTGTGGACAGCTTCACAGTGCAGCGCTCAACTGCTTGCGCCACCAGGGAGGCCCTCATTTCTCACTTTAAATGACTTGCAAGTCACATGACATGCCTGTTCAGTAAGACAGCAGGCTTCCAACAGAAGATAGTCTTTCCAGTCCTGCTGCCTCAGATTTATTCCGATTGAACTTCCTTAAATATGCTCTTTCTGAATTGTTATATGGACTGTTTAAACAAATAAGCCTCAAGATTCTCTGATCAGGGCCTCCCCGGTGGCCAGCGGTTGAGCGCTGGGTTGCGAAGCTGCCCGCAGCCTCTACAGCGCCGGTTCGATCCCCGGCTGCTCCCCGGCCACCGAGGAGGTTCCCACATGGCGCGCAGACCTCTCCTGCCGCCCACTGCTCCCCTCAGCGGTGTACTTCGGTCCTTCTGCCTGCTCTGCTCCCCGCTCTGGCTCTGGTGAATTCTCTCACCCTCCCGCGCTTCTGACTGTACCCAGTGCTTGTATAAATAAAAAAAATTAAAAATTAAAAAAAAAAGATTCTCTGATCAGTAGGAGGTCCTTGGCAATCCAGGAGTCAGCTGATGGAGAAATGTACCTCTGTTCTTGTCATTTGACCTTAAGTTCACTGTGTAGTGGCAGTGAGATGTACAGATTGAGTGTTTGTTTTTCTCCCAGTAGGATGGCAGGTATTGACAAGAAACCCTCAGTACCTACTTGCAAAGATGTTTATCAAAGCTCATCAGTTCTGTTGTGTTTCTGCAGCCCAAAGCTCTGGGAATCATACTGGCCCGTCTCCAGAACTCTGTATATCATAGTTAGAGCCACTGTCTGGTTTAACAGGCCAGAAAAGTTTTGTTGAGTAAAAGATTAGCTTAATAAGGGGAAGCTTTAGTTTTATACATAGGCAAATAAATAGCATTCAATATGAACTGTGTTCTTTTTGATAAGATCATATTATTGTTTTGAAAGGTAATCATGGCTTGGTATATAAATAAATGTTTATAAATCATGTTTCATATTTTATTTTAATCTGTAAAACAAAGTTCTTTCAAAGAGTTGGTTATTAGAATGTTTAGCTATGTTGGGCCTCCCTGGTGGTGCAAGGGGTTAAGACACAACCTATGAAGCTGTCCGCAGCCACTGCAGCACGAGTTCGATCCCTGGCCCGCCAGTGAGCAACCCACATGGTGCAGCAGACCTCTCCTGACTTGCCCACTGCTCCCTTCAGCAGCGTACTTAAGTAAATCTTCCTGTTCTGTTCCCCATTCTGTTTCTGGTGAATCCTCTCACCCTCACACCTCTGGCCTGTACCCCAGTTCTTGTATCCATAAATAAATAAATCTTAAAAAAAAGAAAAGAATGTTTAGCTGTTATAATATTCTATTTAAATTTAATTTAGTAACAATAAAACAAGAACTGGATTTTAGGGTCTACAGTACAGTCTGGGAAAGGAGGGTCCATTGGGAATGCTTCCTATTGAATATCTTTGTTTTTCAAACAAGGCCATGAATTTTCTTAAGTTAATCTACTTATAGACATCTTCGATGACCATTGACTTTATGTGAGTGATTGTATTAGACTAATGAGTTAATCAGTTAGCCGTCTGTGCTAACCACTGATATACTAGATGCATTTTATCTGACAGTACTGGTTTACTTAGGGAATGTAATAACTTCTGTATATTGGGCAGTATTTCTGAAATACACATTCAAAACTTTGTATTAAAGAAAACTTCAAGCTCATATAGATCAAGACAGTCGTATAGCATTTGCTGTGCACTCATCATCCCAGTGACTGTGATCCATCACAGGAAATGTATTTATGGTGTATAGGCCACAGCTGTGGGCACTGACGAAGTCTGACTTTCTTTTCTTAACTGCAGCAATTGTACCATCCAGTTTCATTTCTCAGTTACCACTAATGATTTGTAATTTGGGCTCATCCCCAGATAAACACACAGGTAACTTGGTTTAGTAAACATGTAAGAAGAGGAAGATTCATGACATTACTTATTTTCTTTTTTATTTCCTTTCAACTTATTTACATATAATTGACATATAAAGAGTAAGTTTAAGGCATGCAAAGTGATGATTTGAAAATACTATATATTTTGAAATGATTACCATAGTAAAGCTAGTTAGCATTTATACCACTTAACATAAAGGATTTTTTGTTTTTTTGGTAAGAACATTTAAGATCTACTCTCAACAGTTTTCAAGTGTATGATGCAAAATCGTTAACTATAGTCACCATGCTGTACATTACAGTTACTCATACCGTAACTGGAAGTTTAACATCTCCCTATTTCACCCCTTCCTCAACACCTAGCAACTACCATTCTACTCTCTGTGTTCTGTGAATTTTTTGTCTGTTCATCCATTGATGGACATTTAGGTTGTTCCATATCTTCACTATTGTGAATAATGTTGTAATGAGCATGGGAGTGCAGATATATCTCTTCAAGATAATGATCTCTTTTTCTTTAGATATATTGCCAGAAGTGGAAATGATAGATCACATGATAGCTTTTAACTTTTTGAGTATCCTCTCTCCATCCTATTTTCCATAGTGAGTGCACCAGATCCAGGCCCACCAACCATGTTCCTGCTTCTGCACATTTTCACCCACACTTGTGTTCTCTTGTCTTTTTGATATCCACCATTCTAACAGGTGTGTCTCACTGGGCTTTCAGTTTGCATTTTCTTGATGATTAGTGATGTTGCGCATCTTTTTATGTTGACCATATTTCCTGTTGGACATTTGTATGTCTTCTTTGGAAAAATGTCTGCTCAGGACTTCTGACCATTTTAAAATTCAGATTTTTTTTTTTGCTATTGAGATATATATATATATATATATATATAGGATATTAATCCCTTATTTTATATATGACTTGCAAATTTCTCCCTTTCTGTAGGTTTCCTTTTCATTTTGTTGATTTTTCTTATTCTATAGGTTAAAAATGATTGATTTTAAAGTGTTTGTTTTTTCAGAGATAATATTTATTAACACAGCCAAAATTAGCATTAAAGGAGGAAATTTTGGTATTAGCAGCTTACTCATTAAAAGGCTAGGGCATGGGTTAACCATCAACGATGTGACTATGTGGTGCTACATGAGACTTTGCTGGGGTAAGAAACCATGAGGCCCTGGTGTGGAATCTACTCAAAACTGTCTTGCTGTATGACTTGGGATAGGCTACTCCCCTCTTTGTGTGGCGAGTAAGACTTGTATCTGGCACATTTTAGGCACTGAAAATAAAACAGACTCTGAAAACTCAGACTTTTTATGATTTCTTTGTAGGTAAAATTTAGTATTTAATGCAAGGTTTTTAGGAAACTGTCCCCTGCTCTTGCTAAAGTTGTTGCTATAATGGTGTCCTTGGGTGAACTGGAGAGACATTTATCAGAGTCCAGATCTGGTTCCTTTCCCCTACCTGCTTACCTGCCTTCCTGTCTGTCCATTTGTTAATTTATATAACTATCCACCCCTTCCTTCCTTCCTTCCTTCCTTCCTTCCTTCCTTCCTTCCTTCCTTCCTTCCTTCCTTCCATCCATCCATCCATCTTGGAGGCCCTTCATTGATTCAATATTCTTTGAGTATCTACTGTATTAAAATTCAGTCCTTGTCATGGCCAAGCTATTTCAATTCCTGCTTAAAGCAGTAGGGGCAGCTATAGAACACCTCACACCAGATCTGCTGCCAGATGCAGTAGATAACCTCCACTGAGGAGAACTGAGCATGACACTGGGGCACTTAAGTTTCTGGTTATGTGGACTTGGTGGGTGAGAGTGAGCAGCATGGACTTCTTGGAGAGCTAGGGGTGTGGGGTGGGTAGACGTACTTCTCCAGCAGCTTGGTCTGGCTGAAGTTTTCCTTGCATACCACCTCTGCTCATAAGCTGCTCCCATTGTTACAGGAGAGAGAAAAACAGGTAATTCTATCCCATTTTTGGAGTTTCTCTTAAAGAGTAGAGGACATAGGGCCCACCAAGATTAAGGATAAGCTTTTGCACAAACATGAAGAAAGAACATCATGGCATACTAATGATTTATTAAAAAATACCTTCTGAACTTAATGGGTTAAAATAACATTTATTGTCTTACATTTTTTTCCTAGCATCAGAATTCAGGAGCAGCATAGCTGGGTGGTTCTGTCTTTGGGTCTCTCCTGGGGTTGCAGTCAAGATGTCAGCCTCGGACCACAGTCATGTGAAGGCTCAACTGGGGTCAGAGGGTCTGTCTCTAAAGATTATTCACATGGTGACAGCTATTGCAGGTCTCGGATTCTCTCCTGATACCTCCTCTTGGGGTTGCTTGAATGTCCTCATGACAAGCTGCTGACTTTCCCAGAGTAGGCTTCCAGGACTAGGATAGAACCTGCATTGTTTCTGACCTAGTCTCAGAACCCCTATGCTATTATTTCTTGTGTTCTATTGGTTTCATAGGCCATTTGGGTTATACACCCATTGTGAATAGTGGTGGGGATTACATAAAGGCATGGATACCAGGAAGCAAGTGTTGTTGGGATCCCCTTGAAGACTACTGCATAGTCCTGAATCTGCAAGTTGGTCTGTATGGTTGGGACAGCTTGATTGGGGGAGTTCATTTGGCTGAGGAACTCAGTATAGGCTTTGGACACCATTTTAGAACTTTGTGTTTTGTCTTCAAAATTTTGGAGAGCCCAGCAATAACTTTAAGCATGGAAATGACATGCTTAGTTTGCTTTTTCAATCTGTGACTCTGTAGGGATGTTGCTTGCATTGGGGTGGGGGACTAGGCTGCTGGTGCTGGGGCATCTGAAACTGGATTAGAGTCCCCAGTTGCCTAAAATTCCATCTCCTTCTATCTCCTCCTCTATATGGGAGAATAAGCCATGCAGACTAGAGGAGCTCCAGAATTAATAAACCAGTGACCTCCTTAGTGGGCTGTGGGCAAAAACAAAGCCATTTGGAGTATGACTAATAAGTATATGACTGTTATTTAAATGTATCTCATTTAAATTTTTTTCTATTCTTACTATTCAGCTATAAAAAAGATGAAATCTTGCCATCTCCAACAACATGGATGGAACTGGAGGGAAGTATACTAAGTGAAATTAAGTCAGAAGGAGAAAGACAAATACCACATGATTTCACTCACATGTGGAATATAGGAAAACAAAACAAAGGAACTAAACTAAAAAATCCTAGAATTATGAATGCAGACTTGAGACTGCTGGAGGGGGTGGGAGGGTAGAGGTGGGGACAAAGGTGGGAAAGGGGTCCAGTCTTGAAGGTGGAGGATAATGGGTGCTTGGGTGGTGGGTGGTGTGGTGACACACATCTGAGGAGGTGTGAACCTATTCCCCTAAATCACAGACAGTGTTGCAAACCAATGTTACCTCAATAAAACGATTTCAATTCTTAGGGCTATTTTATAATATTGTTAGTGTGAGAGTATCACAGATGTTTATAATTTATAAGTTAAGTGAGTGTGCATCCTTGGGAGTTCCTGCCCCATGTCCTTTTCCCAGGGGGGGTTGACCAAATTTGGAGACCACTGCTAAGAGGGAGGCAGGTGCTTATGGAATTGTTGTGTTCCTTCGTCATTGGGGCCCCACTGTTGCCTGCAGCATGGTCCTCAGAAGACCTGTGCTGGCAGGGTATGCACTTAACCTTCTGGTGGTTACTCCCAGTGACCAGTCTTGGTGACCCAGGTCACGTTTGGGAAGCCACCCTCAAGCACTCCCTGTTGCAAACCAGAGTATGTTCACATCAGGCTCAGAAAGTATGGGTGGTTTTGCCTGGGGCAGGTCTTTCAGTTTCTCTCAGGGCCCCTTTGGTTTGTGAAAGGAGTGTGATACTTTTGTGCAAGACACTTGGGTGGAAGGGCCTCATGCAGGGCCTGGCATGTAGTAATATTCTGTCTTTCCCACTCCACGTTATACACAGTAGGCCCATTGACTGAAGACTCCTTCCTATCAGTGTCCAAAGTCAGGACTTCAGGGAACTAGCAATATCCCCTGAGTTAGGTCCCGAGGTCCCAGTAACAAATTGAGTTTTTGGAAGATCCTAGCTTATTCAGCTTGGTTACACACATTCCTGTGAGTTAAAAATGTGATAAGTAGCTTTGATAACCAAGTGAAATATCCTTAGCATTTGGGACCTTTCTTCCTGAAAAGCAGCAGTCTTTAGTCTTTGATAAAGAACCCATCCTTTGCAGCCTTTGTTTGCAGGGGGTACTTTGTAGTCTGAAATTTAAAAAACAGAATAAAAGTCCATTTTCATAGTCTTTTCAATAACTTTGAAATATCTTTTCAAAAGAATGCATCTCATCTATAAGTTTATTTTTATAATCTCTTGCATGTTACTTATAAAGTGTATCTTTTTAACTTTTTATTATGAAATAACTTAGACTTACAGAAAAGTAACAAAAATAGTAATCTTTCTATATACTATATATAGCTTTCCATAATGTTAACATCTTACATGAACATAGCACAGTTATTAAAAGAAAGGAATTAACATCGGTATTAATTAATCCTCAGCCACCATTTGAATGTGCTCAATTTTCCCACTAATGTTTCCTTTCTGTTCCAGAATCCAGTCTGGGATCCCAGATTGCATTTGTCATATCTCTCTTGTCTCTGATGATCTAGGACAGTGCATTGATCTTCATGTTATATTTTTGAAAATGTGTACATCTGAGTTTGTGGCAGAACCTTTTTAGAAATCCTTTGAATATAATTTTGTTCCCTCAACCCCCTGGGCCCCCAGATAAAACCTAGCCTCTTCTGCTGGGTTTACAGCCAATTATGTGCCTAGTGCATAATGCTTACTCAGTAAATGGTTGCTGCCGTTATTTTGATTATCAGTGATGCAAGGCCATGGGTATGCCACCAGTAAGTATTCTTTACTTACAGAGAAGCTCGTCACTGGACTCCTTACAGGCAACAGTGGGTAAGTGCTCTCAGTTTACGCACATTCAGGTTTCCAGATACAGGTGTGAGATGGGAAAGCATCTCAGACTGTATGTTAAGAGCATCTGTTTCAGTCTCAGGGTGTCTGGTATAGAAGTAGGCCTGTGTGGTGCTCACTTTTATCCATGTCAAGCCTGAAAGAGCCCAGATCTTGCTGTTCAGGTTTGTGTACAAGAAACCACACTGCCTCAGCTAGCTGTCCTGACCTTTCCCAAGATTCCTGGGGTTTCCTAGGAATGTGTCTGAGGCTGTGGAAGGACATGTGCAAAGGTGGCACTATATTTATAGACTATGGCAAAGAAGTTCTTTCTGGCCTTGATATTGGGCATGAATATGTAGTGATGGTAGATGGATGGCAGGGGAGGGAGGATTGTTCTATTCTATTTCTATGAAAGTGAATTAATTACCTGGACTCTGAAGTTGAAACCAAACTTTCATGTATTTAACTTAGGAGTACCTGTGTGTGTGTGTGTGTGCCCGGAGTGTATGTTCATATAAGACAGACACATACACATGCAGATAATCTGAAGCAGATTGGGATGGTTGATCACCCAGGGAACAGAAAGTGATATGGGCTGGTGAGAGTTAAAAGATACACAATGTGAAGTTTCTACTCATTACTTCTGTAGAAATCCTTGTTTCAAAAAATTTTAATTATGACTACTAAAGGTTTATTCTTACTTTGTCCCTATGCTTTGCTGGAGAATTTTTAAACCATTTTCTGATATCCTGTCATTTCTTTACATTTGATTTCTTAAAATAAACTTTTATTTTGGAGTAACTTTAGATTTATAGAAATGTTGCTGAGAGTGCAGAGTTCCCAAATAACCTTTCTAGCATATTCCATTGTAACCATCTTACATTTCCATAGCACATTTCTCAAAATAAGAAATTGACATTAGTGCATTGCTATTAACTAAATTTAAGACTTTATTTGGATTTCACCAGTTTTTCCATTCGTCCTCTTTCTGCTCCAGGATTAAGTCCAGGGCACCACATTGCATTTTCTTGTCTGTGTCAGTTTCTCAAGTTTTTTTTCTTACTCTTTCTGAGTTAACAGAAGTAAAACATTTTTCTTGACTTTGACAGTCTTGTGTATTTGCCAGGTGTGCTTTAGACTGTCCCCAAATCTGGGTTTGTCTCTCTCGCTCTTTTTTTTTTTTTTCTAATTAAACTGGGGTTATCCACTTTGGGGAAGAGCACCACAGAATTTGTGAAATGCCCTTCTCATCTCCTGTGAAAGGGCTTGCCACCCACATGACATCCCTGGTGATGTGAACCTTGTCTACTTGGTTAATATAATGTTGGCCAGATCTCTCCACTGCTGATTTGCTGTTTTTCCCTTTCCCTACTCTCTTTTTTTTGGAAGTGAATTTCTAATACAACCCACCCTCAGAGGGGGATTAAGCTCCACATCCTGGAGGTGAAAGTAACTACATGTATTACTTAACATGGTTATAGGACTTTGATTTTTCAGATCAACAGTGAATACATGTTTTAATGTATATATGTCCCTTGTGATATTTGAACTTCAAATTTAACTGGACCTCTTGTATTTTGTTAAATCTGGCAACTGAATTTTTTGGGATTCTTCTGTTAGAAAAATTGGTCTCTTCCCCTGTACATTTGATTTGATTCCACCATCACTTCCTTCAGTTTTCTTCCCACTTTCTGTTGTCCTTTAGTAGAGTTTGATATACTTTCATGATTGCACTTTGTCTACTTAATTTTCTTTTGAAACAACATGGAAAATAGTTTGTTTTGTTTGCCTCAAAAAATGAATTTGTGTGTGTGTGTGTTTAATCAAAGGATTTTTCTCATTACATGAGCCAAAAAACACATTAGTTTCCAACCCCTATTAAATGAAATCCAGAGTTGAAAGAAACAAGAATATTTGTGCTGAACTTCCAAATGTGGATCATGGGAATGAAGGGAAGGAGGACACTGATGTTCCTTTAAGCTGACCCTGGAGGCTAAAGTAGCCAAAAGCATGTGGATTCCAAATGAACTTGGCAGTGTGAGGCCCCTGTGACTGCTTAAATCTGACTTCTAGCAGGTGGGAGAGAATGCTAACTAAGTGAATGTGGAAATGAAGGAAAGATGGGTGTTGGGGATGTGGAAGAGAGCAGCATAGTTTTACTTTTAAAAGAAAACCAAGCCTTTTGTTTCCTGGAAGTGCACCTTGCCCATCAGATGGTGTTGTGTCTCTTTAAGGCAGCATTTCTACAGCATGGTTACCTTGGTATTTTGTTCTCAGCAGCCGGTACCCATCAACTCAGGGTCTGCTTCTCAGCAGCAGCAGGTGTTCCAGGAAGTGGAATTTTTGAACTCAGAGTTCAAAAATGGCTCAGGTCCTCCTGGGAAGAGACTGCTGGGCTGCTGTCCTGGAGCCCTGCTGACAGGCCAGGGAGGGAGGAAGTCTTGGAACTTGGTGAAATGAAGGTAGCTTCTCCATGCAGACACTGCCTTCTTACAGGTTTATTTGAAAGGATGGCACTTGAGGGATCCCTTCACTTGAAGGTAAGATCATGTCTGGCACATAGTAGGTGTTTTGTTAGACATTTGTCCATTGACTAAAGATGCTCATTCTTTGCCCTGCCATATAGTCAGGTAATCCTGAACAAGTATAACATAGATCTGCCCACTCTACCTAAACTGACCCCCATCTTCCATGTTAACAATGTCAGTCATTTGTCATTTTTTACCTAAATAAATTTTCCTGAACTATGGGGTCTCACTCCTGCCAGATCTCTATAAGAAAACCTCTAACACTCCTAGAGATTCCGGTACTCTTTTATCTGAGTGGCCTACCCTTTGTCCCCATGAAAATTTGCTTTTGGCGTGTGTGGTGGTGGTGGTGGGGCAAGGCTTTCTTTGTAGCGTAAATGAAGATTGCTCAGGCTTTTGCACTATTGGTCTCTGTGGTTATCACCTGTGGCTTTCAATGCAGGAGGCACTTGGGAGTGTAGGTTCAGGGTACTCATGCCCTATGGTGGACACCTGGAGTATGGTGTGGGCATGTGTAAGTGGGTGCACCTGAGCCAAGAGACTGACCATGTAAGAGTGGCAGAGGACCATGTGGAGTGCAGTGCAGTAGAGAGTGGTGGAGAAACCATGAGACAATGCCAGAGAGAGCGAAGATTTGCCGGGGGCTAGAAGGCCTGCCAGCCTCCTGGCCCCTCTGGCTCCCCTTCCTGCCCTGCACCTGGTTGCCTCACTACAAATGGTGTAGAAGGAGCATTAAAAGCCTGAAAGAGCCACTGAGGGCTCCAGGACTCTCCTTTACCTGCCTGCCTGGATCTGTAGAGAACCTGTCCTGTGCCTTCCTGCCTCAGTCTGGAATTATTTGTATGTCGCAAATTAGAAACACAGATACAAAGATGCCTAGGGTAACTCATTAAAATATCTGCACATTTTCTTACAGTTAATAAATTTAGTTTGAGGTTGCTAATTTTTTTTTTTCATAAGGAAACAAAAAGCATCACTTTAAGCATAGTCTCCTGAAGGTGTTACAAATGTCTGTTTGGTTCTTATAATCCAGTTGAACAGAACAACATATGTTTGTCCATGTGTTTACATCTTTTAAGATACCAGATGTCTGTAGTAGAAGCTTTTATTATCTATTTTTGCATCATGTTTTGAAACTTAAAAACACATTTTGGGTTACTGCTATAGAAATGAGTACTAAGTGTTACCTGATTGTAGAATATGTTTTGGCAAGCTGTTTTGAGCTTTGAATTTTCTTGGATTTCTGTTTATGGAATGCCAGTGTGTTAAATACACAAATTATAAATACTGAGGCCAGTTTCTAACAGCTCTAGAAAAGAACAAGCCGTTATATTTTTAGTGAGGATATTAGAGTAAAAGCGTAAATCCAGAAGAATGACAGCCGATTTCTGCCTTATTTAGAGGTAAGGAAGCTGAGGACAGTGAGGCATTGGGACAGTGTCACCATTTGTAGTTCCCATTGTCAGATAATGTAGCTTGACACATTTTGATTGTGGCCCAACAGAGTTCATGGCACCCACCACTGTCAGTGGTCTGTGGCACAGGGATTAAGCCCTCCAATAATTATTATGAGGTGTCACTCTCTGAGTTGGTGCCCTTTTTGTCTGCAGCCACAGTGGAATTGCTGAGTGAATTAACTACAGACTTCGCGTTTTTACACAGACCAAATCTCTTGAACGGCTTACTGTTCTTTTATGAGGAAACTTAAACAACTTTACTTGCCTTTTTCCAGATTTTTCTGCTTCTTCTTTTTATAGCTGAATAGGAGGTCACCAGAAGGTTTTCTTTTCAGCTTTAATGTTACTGAATTGAACATTTTTGCAGCTGTGGATCCTTGTTTTCAGATAGTCATTTACCTTAGTTCTGACTAACGAGTGTATTGGAGGCGCAGTCTCTAGGAAAGGAATGACTGAGAGGTGAGGTTCATCTGGTCATCTTTATCCTTTTTTTAGCTGTTAGGGTAAGATATGCCATGGAGCACTTGTTTTCAAACTTTATTAGCAGGGGTCCCCTTTGTGGGCATACAATTATATCTTGAACTCCAAACTGAGCAGCTGTGGGGCGTGGGGGCTGGGCAACAGTGAAGTGATAGAGGGCTTAGAGCTGCCTCTGCAGGAGGCTGTGGGAAGGGTGTATCTGAGGCTATTCTGATGACCCCATAGTCATAATGTGGAAGCCATAGCTCTGGAGTCTGGCATTGAGTGTCATCTCATCCTGGATGAGGGTCTGTCCTTGGTACAACCCACCTCCCTCAGGCCAGCAACTCCTTCTGAGTGTTGAACATGCTTTACAGTGGAGACCAGATAGTATTGTCTGAAAGTAACCAGTCTTAGCTTTTTCTCTGTGGCATTCTTCTCAGCCCTACCAAATGCAGAATCTGTCATCGCTTGCTTCTTGGGATCTGCGCCTCTTCCTTGACCTCCTGGTTCTCATCTGTAACCAGAGCTGGTTTATCAACATCTCAGTAATAATTAAAACATTAGTGGACAAGTGTTGACTGAGCACCCATGGTACAAAACTTGCTTTTACTGTTTTACTGTGTTATCATACTTTTTCCTCCCCCCAGCCTTTTCATGTTAGGTGCAGATGACCCATGATTTTCGTTTCTTCTATCACTGCTGAACTTGAGGCCTTCTTTCCTCAAGCTGGAATTATTCTAATTGCCCTCAGCGGGTCTGCATGCCAAGGGTTTCTGTACTGCGTTTTGCATATCAGGGTCTACTTAATATTCCTCAACATTTTGATCATGGCAATCCCCTCTAAAAGTCTTTGCTGACTCCATTTCCCTTAGGGTAAAGCTCAAACTTCAGCCCAGTGCATTTTTATTTCTCCCCTGTTTCCCCATAGGAATGGTCAGCAAAAGCACACATGTGTTTTATTCCCAAGACTCTGTTCCAACTCTCTCACCTACTGTCCAACTCTCTCACCTTCTTCCTGCTGTCCTTTCCCCAGCAGTAAATAGCTACTTTTGCACTTGAATGGCAGACATGGCGTACCTTTGTCTACTGCTGATGTGTACACCCACTTGTTAGCACTCTTATTGTCTTGAAATGCAATTGACTCATTTTCTTTTGACTTCTCAAGGGCTATCCCTTGTTCTGCAATTAAATTATGAACTCCTCAGGAGAGAACCTGAACTTGAAAATCCCTCACATCATCCATTACAGTACACAGAGTAAGCAGTTGACAAATACTTTCCTATAGAGTTGTAAACAAAGTTGTAACTTGGGATAGAAAAACTTTATTTTTCTGCAAAAGGACACAGTATTCCCCCTTTTCCTTTTTCTTGTTCTTCATCAGTTCATGAGAGGTTCACTAAGTTAGTCAAGCAGAAGTACAAAGAAGTCAGCACAGTGAAACTTCCTAATGTTTCTATACACTGGAACAGTGAAAATATTGGCTTTATCATCAGTATTATCTATAGATTTAAAAAATGCAAGTCTGGAGTTCTGGTGGCTTTCATGATGTATTTTGCATCATTTCTTGTAATGTTAATGTTATAAACCAACTCTGAGATTCTCAGGGTATCTGTGGTTGACAGCCTCACAGAAATGGTACTGAGATTTTTTGTTTTTGGTCATTCCTTAGTCAGCATTTTTTCAAAACAGTCCCCATTGCATAAATGTACTTGTATCTGCAGAGTAACCAAACCTCTGTTGCTTATTGAGATAAAGGATGGTGGAAAGGAGAGTCTGCCCCACTTAACCGTTTTTAGACTGAGGGACTTCTTTTTCATTCTCTAATGTTTATTTTCTTCTGAGGCCTTGGTCTCATTGTAGTTTATATTTTGTTCTCTTACTTTGCTGCTTATTTGACAACATTTGGGGGGAAAATGTTTAAAACATTATAGTTGTAAAGAATAACCCAGGGTCATATAGAGGTTTTAATTGATCCCTGAGATGAATGAATATCATTCCACAGTAAAGGGCCTCCTTTTCATTATTTCTCCAGGCCCTTATCCCACCTCGATCAGCTTAATATTTTTGGCCAATTGCACTCTGAGTTATGCTGCTTTTAAGGCTTTGACTTCATAACCTAGAGGCTGAAGCCAGAGTAAGCTGGATAACTTATTTCTGTGCTATTTATAGCACAAGGCATTAAAAACAACACCAACCTGGTCATCTGTTTTACTTTTTGTAGACTATCATCACTTTAATTGGTTGTTGTTAGAACAGATGTTTTAAAATGAATATTTTGGCATGACTGTGTTTGCTTATAATTTCTGATGACTTACAGGGCTTTTATGTCTACATTAAAAAAAAAAAAAAAAAAAAGAGCTCAGGGCCCAGGAGCATAGCAACCCCTTGGCCTTTTCCAGACCTGGTCCAGGGGAGAGATATTAAAAAGGCTGAGATAAGCTTTCCTAGGAGAAGAGGTTTGAGTGAAGGAACATAACCTTGAAAAACTCAGACCAGCATGTAGAAACCTCTTTATTTATAGCCAGTGGAACATTGACTAGCAATCTAAATGTCAAACCACCTTATAAGATGGCTTTTAAGAATGAAAAATTTGAGCCACCCCTGTGGCGCAGGTGGTTGAGCGCAGTGCTATGAAGCTGTCTGCAGCCTCTGCAGCGCAGGTTCAATTCCTGGCTGGCCAGGGAGATATCCACATGGCGCAACAGACCTCTCCTGTCTTGCAGTGCTATCGGTCTGTCTGCCTGTTCTGCTCCCCACTCTATCTCTGGTGAATCCTCTCACCCTCCTGTGCCTCTGACCTGTACCCATGCTCTTGTGTAAATAAATCTTTTTTAAAAAATGAAAAATTCAAGTTTTTGTTGTTTTAGGTAAGCAAAATTAAAAAGGAAATTGTCTGTTGAGAGATCTTTTGAATGAACCTAGACTTTTGCAACTTAGTTATCTTTGTAATGAATTGACTTCAGACTTGGACATGAACTTGGTTCATATACCATAGGTAAAAAAATCCAGTGATTATTTTTGGTTTTTTGAATTAGGGAATTGGTAGAAAAATATCAATGTTGATTTAAAAAATGTTTGCTTCCATGTTTGGGTCAACATGTACTGCTTCAATTGATATCATCTAGCAATGTTTGCAAAACAATTAATACTGTAATTCAGTATTTTGAAAAATTTTAGATTCAGAAAAAGTCTCAAGGATGAAAGGATTATTATTTTGTACTATTTGAATCATCTTTTCTGTCTTTTAAAAAAATTGTGTAAGTGGGAGAAATTTTCTGCCTTTTAAAAAATTTTGTGTAGATGGTTAAACCTAAAGCACTTACTTAATAAGTCAACATAACATCATTATTGAGTGGCTGTGATAATACTGTTGTCTATCATGTTTCCTTTTAGTTAATTGATAACACTAACTGGTTTGGGGATATGCCATCATGAGTTTATAGAAAGTATTACAATAAACCAGACACATGCTGATCAACTCACAATCAGATTTTCTAGGTGTAGAACTCTCTTGCTTCCAAACCCAAATGTGAGCATGTTCTGCATTCAGCTAGATTCTGCCTTATTCTTCTTGCCATTTTATCACTAACATGGTACTCACTTGGAGCATAACAATCATTCCCTACTCTCTAATTGATAAATTGCCAAAAGAGCTAACAAGCAACCAGATGTCCTTTGCATGTAGGCTGTAGCTTGTTGGTGGAGTGCCGCCTAGTTTCCACAGTGTTATTATCTTGTTAACTGATAGCTAAGCTGTTTGTTCAAGTCCTAAATGGAAATTCTGAGGTTTTCTTGGATGTTAGTATGACTTTTTATGTGATGTCTGAAATGATCTGATCAATTGATCAATTTTTAAAAATTGGGTACCCATTAAGTATCTTATAGTCACTAAAATGTTAAACCTTTTCTGGTGTGAATAATGTTACATATCAAAACACATGGCCGATTGTATCTATGAATCATATTTTCTCTTGTGATCGTTATTCATTTTTACATGTTATTGAGGGAAGGAGTGGGAGGGACTTAATTCTTAGCAGGTTTCTGCTCTTATATGTCAAAGTCTAGAGGGATGAGAATTGTTTTTGTCAAGTTTATGATTCTTGACCTTTATAGAATAGTGTCTTTCTCACTGATCGGAAAAATACGTGTGCTTTCTTTGAAATACCATCACTCATCATCTTCAAAAGAGCTTTAACTTTTTAGAGCCTGTTCACATCTAAGTTGACACTAAAAGCCTCACTATTACAGGATAGGAGAAATGGTATTTCTAGCTTATACCCGGAGAAACAGCTCAGAAGTCTTTCTACCACTGATTATAGAACTTCTTTGATGACTGAGTGGGACTAGAATATTTTTTCCTCCAAGTGTCCTGAAACCCATTTTGGCAACATTTATGTAATATTTTTTCTTCATGAAAATGAATCCAAAATAAAATAAGACCTTTATTTGACTTTTCTGTTTAGAGGTCACAATTTAATTGCTTCTCGGCCTTTTGGCTAAGATCAAGTGTAGAAGTCACAATTTAAAAATTTTATTCTATTTTGATACAAATCACTAATAGGATCACCTTTTTAAAAATACTGGTAATAAAAGGAGAAAATGCCTTATTTCTCTTAAATTTCAGTTTAAATTTGTCAGGTTTACGTTTTTTGTCTGTATTTCTATATATATGCATGCAGATTTGTATCAAATGTACTTTCTCTTACTTCACTGATTTTTTTTTCCCATTTACTAACTTGATTTGATGATGTAAATATACACAAAAACTGTTAGTACTGAAATATTCTGAGCAATGATAATTTTGACTTGGAATCCTTCGTTGTCTTGATTTCCAGTGGTTGCTTACAGTGTTTAAAGTAACTGACATACTTGAGATTACCAAAAGTTCATGATTAAAAAAAAAAAGGAAAGGGTAGGGAGGGGAATGGAAAAAATGCTGTGTTTACATTATAGAGCTTGTAGCAGTTACATAGGAAAGACAGTTAACCCAAGTCACTTAAAATCACGTCATAATATTGAAAGTTAAAAATATTTTTACTTGGACAGGACCTTAGAAGCAAATATCAAAAAGTCCTAATGAACTTAAAAGTGCTTCAAAGGAATGGTTGAGCAGCTTGAACAATTTTCAGTATTACTTTGTGGAAGACCATCTGTTCTGTGGGTTAGCCTGCAATTTGGGGCCACATGTACGGTCTAGTGACTCCCAGACAGATTCTGGTGCTCTCTGTTGACAAGGTCAGATGCTGTCTGCTCTGGGATGCCCCCTTTCTTCCTTCTCCCCTGCCCTACCTGCTCCAGAGTAGTCACCAAGCAGTATGGAAAGTTAGCTGGCTTCCTAGCTGTCACTGGAGGAGCCTGAGACCTTGGTAACAGAATAGGCCTCATTTTTCCTCCAGTGGAGCTCCCATAGAGCAGCATGTGTGCCTGTGCAGAAACCTCTAAGCCTGCAGCTGCGCTTGTGAAGACCCCCAGCCTCAGCTCCTGAAAAGTGAATTCTGTGTGAGTCACATGGGTTGTACTTGAAGTCAGACCATCTAGTGCTGCTTAGCAAATTACTCCCAAACTTAGTCATTCAACACACCTATAAACCTTTTTTACACAGCTTTGGTGAATCAGGAACTTGAACCATTTAGCTAGGTAGTTCTGCCTGACAAACTGGTATTGACTATTGGCAAAAGGCCTCAGTTTTTTGCCATGTGGGCTTTTCCACAGGCCTGCTCAACTGTCTTCACAATGTGGCCCCTGGTTTGGGGAATAACATGCTGTCATTTCTGCAATGTTCTGTTGGTTATTCATGTCAGCCCTATTCATTGTACCTACACAGGTCATAAATTCTGGGAGGCAGGCATCCATCCCTATCCATTCAAGGGTGTACCCTTGAAGGCTTGTTACCACACTATCCCAAACATAAGTTCGAGTGGTAAAGTCCATTCTATCATTCCATTATAAGCTTTAAAAAATGAAGTGCTTACTGAGTGTGTGTACCTCCTCCTAGTTAGCTTACAGAGGTGGCTTCCTGGGCATAATAGAGAAAAACATTGTCCTTGCTGAGGGCTTGGTGGAAGCATTTTATTCAAATATCATTCTTTCTAAATCAGTGATAAGTCTTATTTTAACAAGAAGGAAATAAAATTGAAATGGCATACTCAGGGCAACCTCACCTGCATGCTTCAGAATGGAGGACACGACCCCAAATCAGCAATTAAAAAAGTGTTTATTTACACAGGGAGTGAGGAAAGGAAGAATGGGGAGAAAGAACAGAACATTTACTTTCTGGCTTGCAGTCCGATGCTATTTGCTTACCCCAGTAGCATCAGCTCAACTGAGGCTGGAGTTCAAGCAGGAGCTTCTAGGGGCAAGCAGGACTAGCCATCTTTTAAAGGCTAATAGCTGCCTCTCAGTCCTAGCAACCCTCACTCAGAAGTCATGGGACGAGCTTTGAAACGCCTACTCTTAACAAAATCACCTTTGATACCCCCCCATAGTCCCAAAATGTTTTTAGTCTTTTTTTCTATCCCTTTTTTTCCTATGCTTATATATAGCATATACTACAGTATACCTATGTGTGTATATTTTCACAATGGGATCATAATGTTTTATAACCCCAAATTTTCATTTATATATCATATACATTTATGAATATCTTCAAATAATCTTTTCCCTGCTCAGTTTTAGTGGGAACCTACTGTTCTGCCATTAGATGCAGCCTAGTTTATTTAGCTAACTGTTGTTGGAGACTTACGTTATATACTAGCTTTTCCTAGAAACGGTGCCATAGTGCTGTATTGTATAATAAATCTTGCTCTGATACTAGGGTTGATTGTTGACATAGGTTACAGACATGTAACTGCTGGGCCAAAGAACACAGGTAGGTTCAGAGTTTTGATACTTTTTATAAAGAGCCCTTCAGGATGTCTTTCAAGTTAGCCCTGAGCCAGCAGGTTCACAGGTGCCCCCTTAGGGCCTTGGGCTCAACACATCATTGTGAATCCTTACCAATTTGATAGAATAAAGAATGGGGGGAAAAGATAGAAGTGTTGTATATCTGGAGTATGCCTCACTTAAAAAAAAAAAAAAAACCAGCAGTTAATTTCCTAATTTCCCAAAGAAATGGTGTGGAGGGAGTTGAAGAGAGAGTAACCTAGTTACATGAAATGAACTGTCAGGCAATTCAAGCAGATACTTGAGCAGCCTCCCCTGCTCTTGCAGCTATTTTCTCCACCATCTTTGTAGCCAATAAATTAGAAAATTGACCATTCTATGTTTCAACACTCATTTCTTCTGCTTACCCCAAATCTGCAAGTTCTGCTGAAACACAGAACAGGCAAGAAAGAAAAAGCAAAAGCACAAGGTTGCTTGTCCCCAGTGTGATCACTGTATCTTCAGAGCATTGCTGGTCCTGTGTACTTTTACTGATGCTGTTACTAGGGTGGCATTTAGGTTATATCTGTCTCAGCTTCTATCACTGATTACTCTGGGCTCAGTGATGGACAGATCTTTGGATCCCAACCCAGTGAATCGTGCTTGTGTATATTGGACAAATACTTCTTGACCCTTTGATAATTCTCTCTCAGACTCCTCAAAGGGCAGGAATGGGAAGAAGGGAATAATCATTCCCTCAGTTCCTAGCTCCTACTTAACCAGGCATTTTCCTTGTTTTTGTGCTTATCTCTCTCCAGTCCAAAATTGCGGAGGGGAGAAACAGGCATTTTGTATACATTATTTTATTCGGGCGACAATGTAGTTAATTGCAGTCATAAATAATGTACTACTTGAATATTTCTCTTACATGTGAACTTTATGAGCAAATAAATATTTTCTTATTGGGGCTTTTGTTTTCTCTGCTTGGATTCAAGAGCTTTACAAACCCATTGCAGTCTAAGTGAATTTAAATGATTTGAAGTTTCAATATGCTGTTTCTATAAACCTAAAGAAAATACAAATGATTTTTTCCATTAGGGAGATGATAGAATGCCACTTTTTTTTTTTTTTTTTTTTTTGTGAACTGGAGCCCTGGTTTTTGAATCTGTTGTTAAAGAATCCATGTTTTCTTTATGTTGCTCTGAATTACTTAGGAAACATTTTGGTGAAAAGCTATTTCTCTTTGTTTCTCCTCCTGGAGCTGTTTTCTACCATTTAAGGACACAGGGAGCTAGGGGTGGGTGGTTGAACCTGGCTAACATGTCTCAAATGTGCACCCTGGGCCAAGTAGGAGCCATTGCTCTCATGTCTAGCGTGGTAGAAATCTGTCCCAGGGATGCTTTTCTGAAGGCTATGTTTAGCTCAGAATTCATGCCTTTGTGGTCAGCAAATACTGCTTAATGAAGATGTCTCACTTTCCAGAGCATTCAGGAACCTCCACAGATACTGTTTTGTTAAGTTCTCCCTGCATCTCTAAGGAGACATGCTTCAGTTTTTGCTCATGGGGAGGACAAGAAACTGGGAGACTGAGTCAGGTGGGAGCTAGATCCAAACTCCCTCTTACTTTCCTCTCTTTACCAATCTCTTATCCAAATACAGCGACAAAGAGGATATTCAGGAGCATCTTCTCCTGTATTTGAAAAGTTGTAACTCTACTGAAATCTTAGGCAGTAATTTGAGAAATGAGTTTTCTTTTTAAAATTAAACTTCAGTCTCCTAACTGGACACTTGAGTGTGATCTTAAAATGTGCCTGGTGAGGAAAAAGAGAAGAGCTTCTACAACACTACACTCCTTGATGCTCTGATCTCACGTGGGACAATTTGTAAATGTAGGTTTCCCTGAGATTTTTGAGGTGATATGAAAGTGGTATGAGTAGAAATATAAAAGCAAGGCTTGGAAAAGAATTTGAAACTAAGAGGTGCTCTAAATACCTGCAGGACTAGATAAGACACTCAATAAGAGAAGTAAGTGAAATTTCATGGAGGAATATGGGATGACCTCCTGGTGAGGGGGCCCTTAGGAGTACTTGGCACCATCTCTTCAGGCCATCCATAGGCCCACCAAGCCACCAAGCTGCTCCTATGGGAGCAGGTAGAGATGATTTTAAGGGGCTTTAGGTGAGGGATGGGCTATTAACAAATCTCTGTCAGCAGTTCAGCTTTATTGTTCTTTTTTTGGACCTTGAGTTTTTCAGGGTTAACCCACTGCCTACTATTTTCCCTACATCTCACTGGAGATATACTTTCTTTTTTTTTAATTTAAATATTTTACTTTATATAATTCTTACATCTTTTTTCATCTTTGCACAATGTATGCATTTTCATTTTGGTCATATTCCCCATACAATTGCGCCCCCTCCCTTATTTTGACTCTAGTCCTTCCTTTCCCCACCCTTCCCTCTCCCCCACCCCCCGTAGTGTGTCTCTGGTTTACAGTTGCTTGTTGATTTTGATTTTTACTTTGTATTGATTAGTCTTTTTCCTGATCTCTTATTTAGGTTTTCTAAATTCCTGCTGTGAGTGAGACCTGACACTTGTCAATAATACATTTCAAAGATTTATATTTTGAAACTTGATTATAGGTGAGGTTTTATTTAACTGTGGTCTATTCTGAAAGACCTGAAAAGTATGTCAGAAATAAACTAAGATTTGAAATGCATAAAATCTAAATGTTTAATGTTGAGATGAAGTTGTCTGAGTAAACTATTTAACCTCCAGGAAGATTTTACTTTTTTTTTTTTAAATCACATTTATTTTCTGGTTTGACTTTTCCATTTTGGTCCTGTCTAGCATCTTGTCACCCTATCCCCTCCACCTCCATCACCCCACCTGTCCCTGCTCATCCAGGTTCCTATGAAGAGTTCATTTATTTCATTTCATTTCAGTATATTTTGGACTTAAGATGATTAAACTCTTCCAGATATAGACCTCCTCACTGAACTGTCCCTTGGTTTCCTAGCAGAGCTCTTTTCTCCATGTTTGGTTATACCATCTGTAAGACATCTTATGAGGAGTGGAAAGAATAGCTAATGAGATACCAGACTTTATGTTATGGGTACTCTGAATACTATAGAAATGTCAAATTTGTTACCAGAGTTAAACTCATAATGTTCCATATCCTTTTCTAAGTTCCTGAGTGAGACAGTGTTTTATTTTCCTAAGACTATACTTTTGAGTGTAATATTTTTTTTTTTTGATTTACATTTCATTTGATTGCATTAGAAAAGGTCTGTTGACCCGACAACAGTTGCTATGGGGATGATACTTGTGGTTAGTGCTGTTGGGCATCAGATGCTTCTTTATTCATGGTGTAGAAGAGATTCTGTTACAAAGCACATGAAAGTGACTCAGCCTAATCTGTTCTCTCCTTTATGATTACAGTCTGGGGGTCTTCCTGGCATATATCCCAACTGTGGAAGTGATTGCAATTTACCACTGCTGTCTTTAGTTTTCTAAGGCACCTGGAACTTGAAGTACTTTTTTGAAGAACAGATATTAAAAAATGAGATTAATGACACAGTTACCCTTTCTGGTATGATTTATATGTAATACAGACCTGTATGAGTGACAGAAGGAGAAATGGATAAAACCACTATTGAGAACTGACCTAATCAACCTGGCCATGACAACTTTTAGATTCTTTTTGGCAGGAAGTAATCACCACTAGAATATTTGAGGTGGGTGAGGGTTAGCTTAACCCACCCTCTCCCCTCAGCCTCCCTGCCGGATGTGATGGAAACAAGCATCAAACTAAATTCTGCTGTCTAGGATTTAGTAGAGTCATGCATTTACAAGCAGGCACAAAACAGTTCTTGCATCCTTTTCTGTTGGCCCACTGAAGGGCCCACTGAAGCGCCTGTGCTTAAGCAGGTGCTTCATCTTTTAGACTTAGAGACAGGAAATTAGTACTCATGGGGTCTGCATTAGGTGCTTCAATCTGCACATGGATCCTGATTTAGGACAGTACACACACACACCCTTAGATGTTTTTCACAGGTATAGAAGCTATAGACCAATCTACATACATATATCCTGTTTATTCAGAGGCAGGGGCTTTGCCTCAAATATTGTAACCAGTCAACATTTCATGAATATCATTAATTTCACTGCTGAGACCCATTTCTGTAACCCCTTATGCAGATTAACAAATTACTGATTTGCTACTGAATGCCCATTTCTGACAGTCCCTTTGTCATAGCACAGCCTGTTGCTAGGGTTTGGATAGCAAAGCCCCTGGAGTTGCTGCCTCTAGAGGGTGAGTCTATTTTGAACATGCATAGTCAGTTCCTGACAGGCCATGCAGCCAAGGATTCAGTGTTTCTGCTAAAGGGAGATTGCAAAGCAACCATGCAGTTACTTTCTGTGGTAATGATAGCTGTCCTTCACAAGGTGACCTTAAGCAAGTGGGAGCCCCTGCTTCAGGACGTCAAAGTAGAAAATGAATACAGTTGAGAGTTCTTGGTGGGTTAAATATAGGCAATGTCATCTTAAATGGCTCCTCTAATTAGTGAATTTATCTGTATCACAAGGACAATTTTCTATACTATAAAAATCTTCCAGTTAGGGATTCCTTATCTGTAGAGCCATCATAGATAGGCTTTTGACTTGAATGTGTATTAGTTTATTAGCCTCATGATAGTTTTTAAGCAGTCTTTCTCTAAAATTGATAACGGAGCATCTGTAAGTATTCTCCATTCTTTATCCTATTGATTTCTTTGGGCCTGGTGAGCAATTAGTAGTTATTTGTTTGAGTTGACCAGGAGTTCAGTGGTGCTGAGTATTGCATGTTACATCTAGGTCAGCCTCCAGCTGCTCATGCTGAGCTCTTGGCAATTGGAACATTATATAAGTAACCAGATTCATTTATGGTCTGGTTTGCTGACAAGGTGTGGAATTATTTTAAGCATTACAGTGAAAATCAGGTGAGAACCTCATAGACACTTTCATGATGTCATCTACTTGAGCCATTGTTAGTTTGCTTGGATTGCACGTATTATTCAGGTTTTTTTCACTGGAAATTTTAAGAAATCCATGAAGAGTGTTTCTATTTTTTTGGAGGAAAGCATTTTGCTAGAAGGTTTAAAATATAGAAACAAAACATCATTGCCTAGAACAAGAAATTAGACTGGACTTACCAAAAACCTCTCAAGTAAGAAATTAGAGAAAAATATTTCAAGTGTTGAAAGAAAAAATCACCAATTTAGAATTCTACACTTATGAAATTATCTTTTAAAAGTGAAGGAGAAATAAAGACTTTCTCAGACAAGTGAAAACTGAGAGGATTTATTGTCATCAGATCTGTCTTGCTGGAAATGCTAAAAGAAGTTCTCAGGCAGAAGGAAAATGATACAGATCAAATACTTGTATCTCCATAAGGAAAGGGAAAGTATTAGAAAAGGAATAAATGAGGTGAAATAAAAATTTATATTTTCTTATTTTTAATTGATATAAAAGTTTACCGTTGAAACCAATAATAGTATAGACATGCTGGGTGGTGGTAATGGATAGATAAGTGAAATGAATGGCAGTAATGTCACAAGGGATGGGAGAGAGGAATTGGGAGTGTTCTTATGTTGTACCTGCACTATAGGTATTCAAACTATAGTGTTTGTAGGGTAAGGTAAAAAGTATCAGGATTTTCTGCCCTCCCGCCATTAGGATAGATGAGGGACCCTGTGGTCCTGAAAGCATGCCTGCTGGCAGGCACCTGGAGTGGGTATACCTGGGCTGAGAGACTGAGTTTATAAGGGTGGCGTCGCAGGGATGCCAGCAGAAGCCAAGAACGAACGGAAGTGGAGAGAAGGAGAAGAGAAGCAGAGAGAACGCCGGAGAGCCCAGATAGAGTGAGGATTTGCTGGGGACTGGGAGGACTGCCAGCCTCCCTGCCCCCCAGCACCCCTGCCTACCATGTGACTGGTAAATCTAAATAAAAGACCTGCAAAAGCCACTGAGGACTCTGACTCCTCCTTTACCCGGTCTGCTGGATCAGAAAAACTGCCCCGTGTCATTCCTGCCACTACAGTGTTTTATTTAATTTTATTTAAAAAATTAAAAAAAAAATTTTTACATCGTTGTTCATTTTTAAACAGTATTTGCTTCCCCCTACCCCCTCAGGTCTAGTCCCCATGGAATTTCCTTCCCTAATGCACCCGTGCACCATCACCTCAGTCCCCTGTGCTCCTCCCTCCCTTGCTGTGATCCCTCTCCCTCCTCCTCCCCTACAGTATGTCTCTGATTTATAATTGTCTGTAAAACTATAGTGTTATTTGGGCCTCCCCGGTGGCACAGCGGTTGAGTGCTGGGTTGGGAAGCTGCCCGCAGCCTCTGCAGCACCAGTTCGATCCCCGGCTGCTCCCCAGCCACCACCGGAGGAGGGTCCCACATGGCGCACAGACCTCTCCTGCCACCTGCTGCTTCTCTCAGCAGTGTACTTCTTTCGGTCCTTCTGCCTGCTCTGCTCCCCGCTCTGGCTCGGTGAATTCTCTCATTCTCTCGTGCTTCTGACTGTACCCAGTGCTTGTACAAATAAATAAAACAAACAAACAAACAAAAACTATAGTGTTATTTTAAGGTGATCATAGGTTAAAACTGCATATTCTAAGATTTAAGGTGATCACTAAAAGCTTTAAAAAGAAGTATAATCGCTCTACCGTGAAGGTAGGTGTTTCTCTTCTCCCATTTTAGACAATGTTCCAATTCTTGATCAGACTATTAGTCCTAGTCTGAGAGTGATTTGTGATATGTGTTCTTTTGATGTGATACTTCTTTGCCCATTTTTAGACTGCTATAAAGTGTGCTCCTTGGTTTGAAAGGTAACCTGGTAGTTTAAATGGGTACACAATCTTTTGTTTTAGTCCTTCAATAGTGTTTGAATTAAGGCATCTAGTATGCAAGGCCTGGTCTGGAGAAATTGTGAGTATATGTTGGAACTGATTTATAGCCTCATGGAGCTACAGACAGTGGTCTGTGTTGTCCATTTGCCAGCTGTGTGTAGGACTGTCCCATGGGGAATCTGAAAATCTCTTTTGCTGATAGGACCATCAGAAGATATAAGAAGAATATGTTGACAATCAGCTCAACTCTGTATGGCTATTGATCACCTGTGTCCATTCTATTCATAGACCCAGGTAGCTATCCCAAATGAGTTATACTTAAATGTTGATTTCAATCACCTTCTAATCCTGGAAGGTGCTTCTTATGGATATTAAGCCCCTTATAGTCCCATAGTAACCTCCACCAGATCCATGTCCCATGTGGAGATCCCTTAATAGCTCGGTTTTCCATTGCCTGTCTGTCTGAACATATGGCAAGCCATTAGCTACTGCCCACAAGTTTGTATACACTTAAACTACAACGTGCTTATTTTTGTCTAATTTTCCCTTCATTATAAGGAAACATTTAGACCACTGAGCTGGTTTATTCTTAACTTTCTTTAATCAGAGTTTTTTCCATCAGTTGGTTGTAGTGTGACAACCTTTCAAGTAGAATACTATCCATCCATTTTGGAATACCATCTGTAGGCCAAGCAACTTCTGGTTATTCAGAGAGCATTGCTCAGGTAGCAATAGGATCTGGCAGCTCTGAAAGTGGTCCCAAAGTTAGCTTAGAGGAGAATAGGTTACCATCTGAATGAATACAATGAGTAACTCTTAGCATTCCTATCATAGATTATCCATGTATAAACCATTTCCATTTTAGTTTGAGACTCTGCTAGGAAATGCCTTCCTTGTTTCTCTAACATTACTTAATGTCTTCTGAGTACTTCAGATTTCAGATATGGGTATTTAGTCATAGGGATAATTTTCATTAACATATAATAACAATCTTATATTCAATAGTTATTTCCCAAGTGGTATATACCATCCCATTGTGTCTAACAATTTTCCCACCCAGAATTCTTGTGGTTGCTGCTGGGCTTTTTTAGGGCTTTCTTCAGAAGTTCCAGGCTCTGTAGGTGGAAACTCATATCTGAGTGTGGATCCTAGGACCCAAAGGCATTGACTAAGCTACTGATTTTGCAATTCAGACAAATATGGTTCTCTTTTTTGGGGGTAGTTTTATGGTTAGGAAGCTAGCTAGCAGTATTTCCAGATGTGGGATATGTGTCCTCTAAATTTGATTAGATGCTGTTTGTTCTTCTTGCTTAATTTCAAGAGTAGGCAAGGGCAGCAATTTATTTTTAGTTTCCTCTGTAATATCATAGATGGCGCCTGTCCAAGTTTTTCTAAGAATTTTACTGCTTGGTGGGGCTCATGCATGTTTGCTGGGTTTGTCAGCCAGCCTCTGTTAGTCAAATATACTGCACTTAATTCAGTCCTGCAAAGTACTTAATTCAGGCCAAGAGATTGTGGTTCCCTCATCACTAATTATCCTGATTAATTAGTGATATAGTCACCCCCGATGATTGGGATCAGGCTTTTCATTGTCTTTGCCTTCTGGCTTTTAAAATTCCTCCAAACTGTAGTAAATAGAACAGATTTGTTTAGGAAGCTTGAATGATGGAGGACAGGTAGAGGCTTCCAGTAAGTTGACCAATCCTTCAGTAATGTTACCATTGCATTTACTCCATCAATGCAATGGAAAAAATGGAAAAAAACTCCATTTTTTTCACCCATTCCTTAATAACTTTTTAAAAAAGATTTATTTATTTATGCATACAAGAACTGGTGTACAGGCATACAGGCCAGAGGTGTGGGGTGGTGAGAGGATTCACTAGAGACAGAGTGGGGAACAGAACAGGCAGATTGACTGAAATACACTGCTGAGGGGAGCAGCAGGTGAGTCAGGAGAGGTCTGCTGTGCCAGACCTCTGTGGGTAGCTCCCTGGTTGGGGATTGAACTCGCACTGCAGCGGCTGCAGACAGCTTTGTAGGTTGTGTCTTAACCTCTTGTGCCACCAAGGAGGCCCAATTCCTTAATAACTTTTTAAAGACTTCTATCCTGTTGTGAGAGTCATCTGGCTATCTCCTTTGTCTTTATCCATTCTGTTGTGAGTCCTAGTTTGTTTTTTTTTTAACATTCTTACTCCCCTTAGAGAATTGAAATAAAATTCTGATTCTAAATTCTGTTGGTAACTTTTGCCTCAGCAATGATCACAGCACAGTTGTGTATCCTACTATGGATAACTGGTTAGCCACTAGGCATCAGAGATTTGTTCTCATTACTCCTTCATCTTCTTTTTCAATAGTACTTTAGCCACAATTCAGTGAGTTAGAGTCATTCTAACACTGACACTTCTCATTTCTGTCTTGGGATCTGCAAGATCACCCTCGGGTTTGATGTTAGGATTCACAGGATGTAAATGTTATTATACTCATAGTTATGGTTTATTACAGTGAGAGGATATAGATGAAAGTCAGGAAAGGGAAAAATACATGGGGTAGAATCTTCAGGAAACCAGGTGCAAGCTCCCCAATGTCTCCAGGTGTCTAATTCCTCCCAGTGATGGTGACAGTGTGCACAAAGTTCTGCCAGCTAGGGGAGTTTGCTCAATCCTAAGTGTCCAGGGTTTTTATTGGAGGTCAATTGTGGAGGCATACAGTACCTATATGAATGACCTCAGTTACTGAATCTCCAGGCTCCCAGAGGAAAAGCAGGTGTCCCCAGACAAACTTACTAAGTGACACAGGGTCACAGATAGTGATATACACCCCCGATGATTGGGATCAGGCTTTTCATTGTCTTTGCCTTCTGGCTTTTAAAATTCCTCCAAACTGTAGTAAATAGAACAGATTTGTTTAGGAAGCTTGAATGATGGAGGACAGGTAGAGGCTTCCAGTAAGTTGACCAATCCTTCAGTAATGTTACCATTGCATTTACTCCATCAATGCAATGGAAAAAATGGAAAAAAACTCCATTTTTTTCACCCATTCCTTAATAACTTTTTAAAAAAGATTTATTTATTTATGCATACAAGAACTGGTGTACAGGCATACAGGCCAGAGGTGTGGGGTGGTGAGAGGATTCACTAGAGACAGAGTGGGGAACAGAACAGGCAGATTGACTGAAATACACTGCTGAGGGGAGCAGCAGGTGAGTCAGGAGAGGTCTGCTGTGCCAGACCTCTGTGGGTAGCTCCCTGGTTGGGGATTGAACTCGCACTGCAGCGGCTGCAGACAGCTTTGTAGGTTGTGTCTTAACCTCTTGTGCCACCAAGGAGGCCCAATTCCTTAATAACTTTTTAAAGACTTCTATCCTGTTGTGAGAGTCATCTGGCTATCTCCTTTGTCTTTATCCATTCTGTTGTGAGTCCTAGTTTGTTTTTTTTTTAACATTCTTACTCCCCTTAGAGAATTGAAATAAAATTCTGATTCTAAATTCTGTTGGTAACTTTTGCCTCAGCAATGATCACAGCACAGTTGTGTATCCTACTATGGATAACTGGTTAGCCACTAGGCATCAGAGATTTGTTCTCATTACTCCTTCATCTTCTTTTTCAATAGTACTTTAGCCACAATTCAGTGAGTTAGAGTCATTCTAACACTGACACTTCTCATTTCTGTCTTGGGATCTGCAAGATCACCCTCGGGTTTGATGTTAGGATTCACAGGATGTAAATGTTATTATACTCATAGTTATGGTTTATTACAGTGAGAGGATATAGATGAAAGTCAGGAAAGGGAAAAATACATGGGGTAGAATCTTCAGGAAACCAGGTGCAAGCTCCCCAATGTCTCCAGGTGTCTAATTCCTCCCAGTGATGGTGACAGTGTGCACAAAGTTCTGCCAGCTAGGGGAGTTTGCTCAATCCTAAGTGTCCAGGGTTTTATTGGAGGTCAATTGTGGAGGCATACAGTACCTATATGAATGACCTCAGTTACTGAATCTCCAGGCTCCCAGAGGAAAAGCAGGTGTCCCCAGACAAACTTACTAAGTGACACAGGGTCACAGATAGGCTTGCAAAAACACTGTTGTGCAGAAGATTCCCAGGACTCAGTTCCTAGAAGCAAGTCATGAAATTAGGCCTTTTTTTTTGTGTAGGTGAAGAGTTTGAACAGTGCGGGTCTGCAGAATTAACCCTTTTCTATGTGTGTTATAATTTTTTGTTGAAAGCCAAACATGTTTAGGGTATAGGACCTGAGTGACTAAATCTAACAGCTAGAATTGGTGTTTTGTTCAATGGTTACTTCAGCAAATGTTTGAATTCTTTATTTTTGAGTTTTATTTTTGTCTCCCTTCAGACTTTTGCCTTCTCTACATACACTTCAGAGAAAGTCTGTGTCTTCCAGCTCTTTGAGCTATAATCCCACTGTTAACTATTGGTGTGCTGGTAAGGTATAGGGGGAAGAAGTGTTCTGTAATTTTCCTATTAAATTTTAGTCCTTTACTGAGCCATTTCTTGGACTGTGGTGTAGTTTCCCCCCCATCCCCTGCTCTCTTCTCTGCTTGCAGCATTCCCAATTTATGTTTCTTAATTCCTTGGCCCCTTTTGCCTACTCCCCCCTACCCCCACCCCCACTTAGGCAGGAAACCTGGAGAGGGCTAGACTGAGATATATTCCCTTTTCAATGCTAAGATAAGGCTCTGAAAAGCCTGCTTTTCTGAAGAAAAGTTCTTTACTGTGAGAACATGGTTCAGGTCCTGGTGGAAAGGCCCATGGAAGTGTGGGAACCTTCTGACAATGTGAACCCCAGGGGTTTCCCCCTCATACTATTTCATACTCTGTCTCTAGCAGCTCATCAAAAATTGCCATTTCATCTTTTAAAAATAGCCCTGTGTTGACTTTAGATAATAAGGTAATTGCATGGGCATTTTAACATAAAAAAGGAAAAAAAATAAGTATCATGCACATCTACTTTATAGTATGTTAAATCTATCTTGCAGTTAGATACTTTTATTTCCTTCTTAATATGGTTAAGAAATATGTTGTGATGAACATAATTTCTCCTAAACTTGTGATTCTATTCAAATCCATCCAGTAAAACAATTTGCATATGATTCAAGAATACAATAAATTACAATAAAAGAAGTTTTCTTTCAAGAAAAAAAAATTGCCATTTCAATATTCTGACAATTTATGACTCCAGCAGCTTCTGCTCCAGGTGAGCAGAGCCTGGCTGTATCTCTCTCAGTGTATGTCTCTCCATTTTTCAAGGTGACGGTTTGTCCTGCAATCTCAGTTCTCTCATGGATCCAAGAAAAGTTGTTGTTTTTCAGTATGTTTGACTTTTCCTGATTATAAGAATTGGAGTGATTACTCCCCAAATCTTTACATGTTGGAACTAAAAATGGAAGTTTCTCAAATTCCTGTTTAAGCAATGTTGCCTAATAAATTTTTCCCAGAAAGTCGCAGAGAGTTGACAAGAGGCTTCTGGAAGGGGGAGAGAGGTTAGGCAGAGATCAGCTGAAAACAGGAGTTAGTCTTCTCCCTACAGGGTATTGAGGAAGAGATATGGAAAAGGGTATAGGTCCTGGAACTTGAGGAAGTCAACTCCAAGTTATGCATCTTCTTCTCAGACATGTACAAAGGCAGATGAGTTTCACCACTAATAATGAGGTATCAGCTGGGACCACATGAGGGGGGTGTCAGCTGGGCTCACATGAGGGGTTTGTTAGTGACCATGGGGGACTGTGTGACTAGTCAGGGGGCAGAGGTGCTAAGGAAAGAGAAGAAATTTCAGATATCCTGAGAAAGACAGATGCTATTGCATCAGTGGCCCCACCCTTGGACACCTGGGTGATAATTTTTCTTCTCATATTTATTTGGACTTTTTATTGTTGCTATCCGCTCAACTTTGGCTCAGTGAATAGGACCAAAAAACAGCACATTTCATGCTTATATTTGTTCTTGCTTTTTATAAAGCAAAGTATCTAAGAACTTGTGCTTTGGGGGCCTCCCCAGTGGCGCAGCAGTTGAGTGCTGGGCTGTGAAGCTGCCCGCAGCCTCTGCAGTGCAGGTTCGATCCCTGGCCGCCAGCGAGGGTCCCACATGGCATGCACATCTCTCCTGCCGTGCCCGCTGCTTCCCTCAGCAGTGTGCTTCGTCAGTCTGCCTGTTCTGCTCCCCACTCTGGCTCTGGTGAATTCTCTTACCCTCCTGCGCTTCTGACTGTACCCAGTGTTTGCATAAGTAAATAAAATCTTAAAAAAAAAAAACAAAAAACTTGTGCTTTGAACAACAAATGTTGGCGAGGATGTGGAGAAAAAGGAACTCTCCTGCACTGCTGATGGGAGTGCAAACTAGTCCAACCACTATGGAAAGCTGTGTGGAGATTCCTCAACCTATTAAAGATAGAGCTTCCATATGATCCAGCAATTCCACTCCTAGGTATTTACCCAAAGGACACAGAAACATTAATTTCAAAGCGCACCTGCACCCCTATATTTATAGCAGCACTATTTACAATAGCTAAGCTATGGAAACAACCCAAATGCCCAAAAATAGATGACTGGATCAAGAAGATGTAGTACATATAAACAATGGAATATTACTCAGCAATCAAAAAGATAAACTCATGCCATTTGCAGCAACATGGATGGAGCTGGAAGGGATCATGCTCAGCAAAATAAGCCAGAAAGAAAAATAAAAGTATCTTCTAAAAAAAAGAAAAATACCAGATGGTTTCACTCATAACAGGAATTTAGAAAACCAAAATAAGGGACCAGGAAAAAGACTATAGTAAAGAAAAAATAAAAACCAACAAGCAACTATAAACCAGAGACACACTGCGGGGGCGGGGGCGGGCAAGGTGTGTAGGAGAGAAGGGAAGAGGGTCAAAATAAGGGGGGTGGGAATTGGGAATATAACCAAAATGAAAATGCATATATTGTGCAAAAATGAAAAATGATGTAAGAATTATATATAAAAAAGAAATTGTGCTTTGATATGACATCCCAAATGACTGATAAAGGAGTTAGGTAGATGCAGCTTGGAGTAGACCGAGCAGTGAGGGCAGGAGTTAGGAGAGAAGCCAGGCCAGTGAATCCCCTCTGTCCTCTCTCTGTGATGAACCACAGGTTTTCTTTTTGTCTGCCCTGCATGTTGAGCAGATACACCTTTTGGGCAAATTCCTGTGTACTTCTAGGCTCCTTGTAAAATGAAAGTCTATTTGGCCTTGCATTTCTTCACCATCTTTCACTCTTTCCTTCTTGTGATCTCACTTTTGATATTTGGGTCTGTGCCAGTGTTAGCACTGTTTACCTCAACCTGTTTCCTGGAAGACCCAGGCGGAGACGTGTATTTACGTATATAAATTACCTGTACTGAGGAACTAAGTATACTATAGTTTGTATTCTGTTCTCACATTGTTATTTTATAAACATTTCCCCATTTTATTTCTCTTTATCATGATTATAAATGATGATAGAGTATTCCCTGTGAATGTAAACCAGTCCCCTGTTGTTGGGCAGTTAAATTCTTTTCCATGTTTATTTTTGCATATGCCTTCTGGTGATGTCTGTAGGATAAATTTCTAGAAATGGAATCCCTGTTGTATTTAGAGTTAGATGTAGTCAGCCCTCCAGAAAGATTGCGATTTGTATTTCTAATAGCAGTATATTCTTTTTTTTTTAAAAAGATTTATTCATTTATTTATACAAGCACTGGGTAGTAGAAGAGCGGGAGGGTGAGAGAATTCACCAGAGCCAGAGCGGGGAACAGAACAGGCAGACCGACGAAATACACTGCTGAGGGGAGCAGTGGGTGGCAGGAGAGGTCTGCACGCCATGTGGGACCCTCGCCCGGCGGCTGGGGATCGAACCAGCACTGCAGAGGCTGTGGGCAGCTTCGCAACCCAGCGCTCAACCGCTGCACCACCGGGGAGACCCAGCAGTATATTCTTGCCAGTATTGTCTGTACTTTTAAATTCTTTGCCAATTTAGTAGGTGATAAATGATATATTTGTAATTTATATGTCTTATATGTAAAGTTGCATCTTTTAAAATATATTTATTAGCTATCTGTATGTTGTTCCATTTTTGTTATTTGCCAATTTTTCCTTCTGGTTTAAACAAGATCCTATTTTATTGATTTATGTCTTGTCTTTTCACCAGGATGTCTTTGCTTTGGTTTACCCCTTGTGTACTTCTGGGCTCCTTCACAGACCAGATTATTCATAGATCAGGTTAGAACAGAAAGATTTGTGGAAGAGATTTCTTGAGAAGTTGAGCCACCATAAAGAAGACTCAGTCAGTCCTTCTATAAATATTTGTTCAGCATCTAGATACTTGGGATATAACAATGAACAACAACAACAAAAAGTTGCCTGGAGCCTGTATCCCGGTGTTTTGGAAAGTGTGGAGCTCTGGGAAGCATTACAAGAATAGAAAAATGTGTTAACTGGGAATGAATGCAATAGAAGGCAAGGAGAGGGAGTTCCTGATGAGCATCTTTTTTTTTTTTTTTTTTTTTAGTATAGTCCCAGGTTTGCTGATTTTTAAATTTATTTTTATTAAATTTTTTTTCTTACAGCTTTGTAGTCCCTGTGGTTCTCCTGCCACAATATCACCTGTGAACCACCACTGTATCCCTTTGTGTTCCTCCCTCCCCTGTATTGCCCTCCCCTCCCTCACCCTCCTTTGCTCTATGCCTCAATGTATGGTCAGCTTAGAAGTTTTGATTTTTTTTCTTGACCTTTTGTTTGGTTTCTCTATCAATATATTCCACATATAAGTGAGACCATCTGGTATTTATCTTTTTCCTTCTGACTAATTTTGGCTAGCATAATCCCTTCCAGTTCCAACCATGTTGCTGCAAATGGCATGAGTTTGTCTTTTTTGATTACTGAGTAATAGTACATTGTATAAATGTACCACAGCTTTTTGATCCATTCATCTCTTTTGGGGCATTTGGGTTGTTTCCGTAACTTGGCTATTGTAAGTAGTGCTGCAATAAACATGGAGTGCAGGTTTCCTTTTGAATTACTGTTTTTGTGTTCTCTGGGTAGATTCCTAGGAGTGGAATTGCTGGATCATATGGTGGATCCATTTTAGTGTTCTGAGGAACCTCCACATAGCTTTCCATAGCAGCTGGTCCAGTTTACATTTCCCTGGTGAGCTACATTTTTAAGGAAGCTTTTTGTGTCATGACCTGAGAAAGGGAAGAGCTGTGTAGGACTTGGAAAGTTTTTCCAGGTGAGGGAAAGGCTGGCAAAAATTCCAGAGAGGGGCAGTTTGAAAAACAGCCAAAGAAAAATAGGGCCATCATGCAAGACGTGAGGGTGATGTTGATGGGAAGGAGGTGAAGGGAGACCAGAACCAGGGAGCTTAAGACTCCAAAAGATAACTGCTTTAGAGAAACAGGAATGTGGATTGCAGGAAAATGTCCCACTTTATTTATTTTTTTATTTAAATTTTATTTTTATATTCCCCATACAATTACAACCCCCTTATTTTGACCCCAATCCCCCCTTTCCCTGCCCCTTACCCCCGATAGAGTGTCTCTGGTTCATAGTTGTTTGTTGATTATGATATTTTCTTTCTTATAGTTATTCTTTTTCCTGGTCCCTTATTTAAGTTTTCTAGATTCCTGCTATGAGTGAGACCATCTGGTATTTTTCTTTTTCTTTCTGGCTTATTTCACTGAGCATGATCCCTTCCAAGCTCCATCCATGTTGCTGCAAATTGCATGTGTTTATCTTTTTTGAATGCTGCGCAATATTCCATGGTGTATATGTACCACATCTTCTTAATCCAGTCATCTATTTTTGGGCATTTGGGTTGTTTCCAAAGCTTAGCTATTGTAAATAGTGCTGCTATAAACATAGGGGTGCAGGTGCTCTTTGGAATTGATGTTTCTGTGTCCTTTGGGTAAATAGCTAGGAGTGGAATTGCTGGATCATATGGAAGCTCTATGTTTAGTAGGTCCAGAAATCTCCACACAGCTCTCCATAGTGGTTGGACCAGTTTGCACTCCCACCAACAGTGCAGAAGAGTTCCTTTTTCTCCACACCCTCGCCAACATTTGTTGTGCTAGTTTTTTAATATGTTTCATTCTCACTGGTGTAAGATGGTATCTCATGTTAGTTTTGATTTGCATTTCCCTGATGACAAGTGATGTTGAACATTTTTTCATATGCCTGTTGGCCATTTGCATTTCCTCTTCAGAGAAGTTTCTTTTTAGCTCTTCTGCCCTTTTGACTGGATTATTTTCTTTGTTTTTGTTGAGTCTCATCAGCTCTTTGTAAATTTTTGTGATCAGTCCTTTATCATTAGTGTTGTGTGCAAAATGTTCTCCCAGTCGGTGGGGTTTCTCTTTGTTTTGGTTATTGTCTCTTTTGCTGTGCAGAAGCTCTTTAATTTGATGTAGTCCCAGCTGTTTATCTTTGCCTTCACTATCACTGCTTTGGGTGATGTGTCTGTAAAGACGTCTTTGATGTGCATATCATGTAATGTTTCGCCTATATTTCCTTCTATGTATTTTATGGTTTCAGGTCTTATGTTTTGTTCTTTAATCCATTTTGAGTTGGTTTTTGTGCACGGTGTTAGGTAGTAGTCAAGCTTCATTCTTTTGCAAGTAGCGACCCAGTTTTCCCAGCACCATTTATTGAACAAACTTTCTGTGCTCCAATGCATATTCTTTGCTCCTTTGTCAAAGATTAGTTGACCATAAATCTGTGGGTTTATTTCTGTATTTCAATTCAATTCCATTGGTCTGTGTGTCTGTTCTTGTTCCAGTACCATGCAGTTTTGATGATTATGGCTTTGTAGTGTAGTTTGAAGTCTGGGCGTGTGATGCCTCCATTCCCTCCTTTTTTTTTCAGGAGAGCTTTGGCTACTCGGAGTTTTGGTGATTCCATATGAATTTCATCAATAATTGTTCCATTTCTTTGAAGAATGACATTGAAATTTGTATTGGAATAGCATTGAATCTGTATATTCCTTTTGGTAGGATGGCCATTTTGATAATGTTTATTCTTCCAATCCATGAGCAGGGAATGTCTTTCCATTTCTTCATGTCTTCTATTTCTTTTTAACAGTGTTTTATAGTTTTCTTTGTATAGGTCCTTTACCTCTTTAGTTAGATTTATTCCCAAGCATTTGATTTTTTTTTTTGTTTTGATAATAAAAGGAATGGTTTTTTTAAATTCTTCTTCAGATTTATTGTTTGTGTATAGGAAGGCTACTGACTTTTGCGTGTTGATTTTGTATCCTGCCACTTTACTGAACTGATTGATGAGTTGAATTAGTTTTTCTGTGGAGTTTTTGGGGTTCTCTATGTATATTATCATATCATCTGCAAATAGTGATAGTTTGACTTCTTCTTTTCCTATTTGCATTCCTTGTATGTCTTTCTCTTGTCTTATTGCTCTGGCTAGGACTTTCAGTATTATATTGAAAAGCAGTGGTGAGAGTGGACATCCTTGTCTTGTTCCAGATCTTAATGGAAATGCTTTCAGCTTTTCACCATTGAGAATGATACTGGCTGTTGGCTTGTCATTATGGCCTTTATGATGTCAGGTATGTTCCGTGTATCCCAAGAATTTCAAGGGCTTTTATCATGAATGGGTGTTGCACTTTGTCGAAAGCTTTCTCAGTGTCTATTGATATTATCATATGGTTTTTATATTTTTTTGTTGATGTGTTGGATAACGTTGATTGGTTTTCGGATGTTGAACCATCCTTGTGTCCCTGGAATGAATCCTACTTGGTCGTGGTGAATTTTCTTACGGATACATTGTTGGGTTCTGATAGCTAAAATTTTATTGAGGATTTTTGCATCAGTGTTCATTAGCAAGATTGGCCTGTAGTTTTCTTTTTTTGTGTTGTCCTTGTTTGGTTTTGGTATTAGTGTAATGTTGGCTTCATAGAACGTGTTTGGTATTACCCCTTCCTTTTCAATTTTTTGGAAGAGTTTGTGAAGGATAGGCACTAATTCGTTTCTGAACGTTTGGTAGAATTCATTTGTAAATTCATCAGGTCCTGGGCTTTTGTTTTTGGGGAGGTTTTTGATTACCATTTCAATTTCGCTGCTTGTAACTGGTCTGTTTAGGTGTTCTATTTCTTCTTTATCTAGCTTTGGGTGATTGTAGAGTTGTAGGAATTTGTCCATCTCCTCTAGATTGTTGAACTTGTTTCCATATAACTGTTCATAGTAGTTTCTGATTATTCTTTTGGTTTCTGCTGTGTCCGTTGTGATTTCTCCTCTTTCATTTGTGATCCTGTTTATTTGTGCTTTCTCCCTTTTTTCTTTTGTGAGCCTGGCTAGGGGTTTGTCTATTTTATTTATTTTTCTGAAGAACCAGATCTTGGTTTCATTGATCTTTTGCATTGTTTTTTTTAGTTTCAATTTCATTTATTTCTGCTTTGGTGTTTATTATTTCTTTTCTTCTACTGGTTTTGGTTTTTTTTTGTTGTTCTTTTTCTAGTTCTTTGAGCTTCGAGATTAGGTTGTTTCTTTGAGTTCTTGTTTCTTTCTTTTTTTTTTTTTTTAGAGCATTGCTATTTTATTTTATTTTTTTTAAGAATTAAGATTATTTTATTATTTTTTATTTTTTTTTAAATAATAAACTTTATTTTTATATTCCCCATACAATTGCAACCCCCCATTCTGATCCCAATCCCTCCCTCCCTCCCCCACCCCCCAAAAAGTGTCTCTGTTTCATAGTTTTTTGTTGATTCTCATTTTCACTTTCTTATAGTTATTCATTTTCCTGGTCCCTTATTTAAGTTTTCTAGATTCCTGCTATGAGTGAGACCATTTGGTATTTTCTTTTTCTTTTGGCTTATTTCGCTGAGCATGATCCCTTCCAGAGCCATCCATGTTGCTGCAAATTGCATGTGTTTATCTTTTTTGAATGCTGAGCAATATTCCATGGTGTATATGTACCACATCTTCTTGATCCAGTCATCTATTTTTGGGCATTTGGGTTGTTTCCAAAGCTTAGCTATTGTAAACAGTGCTGCTATAAACATAGGGGTTCAGGTGTTCTTTGGAATTGATGTTTCTGTGTCCTTTGGGTAAATAGCTAGGAGTGGAATTGCTGGATCATATGGAAGCTCTATGTTTAGTAGGTCCAGAAATCTCCACACAGCTCTCCATAGTGGTTGGACCAGTTTGCACTCCCACCAACAGTGCAGAAGAGTTCCTTTTTCTCCACAACCTCGCCAGCATTTGTTGTTGCTAGTTTTTTTAATATGTGCCATTCTCACTGGTGTAAGATGGTATCTCATGGTAGTTTTGATTTGCATTTCCCTGATTACAAGTGATGTTGAACATTTTTTCATATGCCTGTTGGCCATTTGCATTTCTTCTTCAGAGAAGTTTCTTTTTAGCTCTTCTGCCCATTTTTTGACTGGATTATTTTCTTTGTTGTTGTTGAGTCTCATCAGCTCTTTGAAGACACAAAGACATGGAAAGACATCCCCTGCTCATGGATTGGGAGAATAAACATTATTAAAATGGCCATCCTACCAAAAGCAATATACAGATTCAATGCTATTCCAATCAAAATTTCAATGTCATTCTTCAAAGATATAGAACAATTATTGATGAAATTCATATAGAATCACAAAAAACCCCGAATAGCCAAAGCTCTCTTTCTTGTTTCTTGATGTGAGCCTCTATTGCTGTATATTTTCCTCTTATTCCTGCTTTTGCTGCATCCCATTCATTTAGGAAATTGGTGTCCTCCTTGTCATTCAATTCAAAGAATTTTTTAATTTCTTCTTTGATCTCATTAGTCCAGTGGTCTTCCAGTAGTGTGGGTTTCAATCTCCATGAGGTAGGAGAGTACCTTGCCTTCTTTTTATGGTTTATTTCTAGTTTGATGCCTTCATGGTCAGAAAAGATGGTTGGTATGATTTCAATCTTGGTGTATCTGTTGATGTTTGTCTTGTGTCCCAGTATGTGATCGATCCTGGAGAATGATCGTGTGCGATGAGAAAAATGTGTACTCAGATTTTTTTGGGTTTAGTGTTCTATAGATGTCTGTTAAGCCCAAGTGCTCTAGATCCTTATTTAGAGCTTTAATGTCTTTACTTATTTTTTGTCTCATTGATCTATCCATTGTTGATAGTGGTGTGTTGAAGTCTCCTACTACGTATGTGTTTTCTCTGATGTCTGTTTTCAAAGATGACAATAGTTGTCTGATATATTTTGGCGCTCCTTCGTTTGGTGAGTATATGTTAATGAGTGTTATTTCTTCTTGAAGTATTGTCCCCTTGATCATAATATAGTGACTGTTGGGGTCTCTTTTTACCTTTTTGAGTTTGAAATCTGTTTTATCTGATATAAGTATAGCGGTTCCTGCTTTCTTTTTTGGTCCATTTGCTTGTAAGATTGTTTTCCATCCTTTAACTGTGAGTCTATTTTTATCTTTTGTAGCTAAATGTGTTTCCTGGAGACAGCAAAAGGTTGGGTTTTGTTTCTTAATCCAGCCTGCAACTCTGTGTCTTTTTATTGAAGAGCTTAGTCCATTTACATTTAGAGTTAATATTGATATGTTAGCATCTCTATTTGGCATTGTGTTTGTCTTTCCTTTGATTTTATTTATTTATTTATTCTTTTAATAACTTTTTTTTTTGGCCTTCTTTCATTGTTATTCATCCCTCTGAGGTTCTGGCTGTAGGACTCCTTGTAGTATTTTTTGGAGTGGGAGTTTAGTTGTAATGAAATTCAAGAGTTTCTGTTTGTCTGGGAAGGTCTTTATTCTTTCTTCATAGAGGAAGGAAAGCTTTGCAGGATAGAGTATTCTTGGTTGGCATCTGTTGTCTTGAAGTCTGTTTACTATGTCCCTCCATTGTCTCCTTATCCATAGTGTTTCTTCAGAGAAGTCTGATGTCAGTCTGATTGGTATGCTATCTGTTTCTTCCCTCTTGTCAGCTTCATTATTTTTTCCTTGTCTTGGATTCTTGGGAGCTTTACTATTATGTGTCTTGCTGTATTTTTCCTTTCATCATGGAAGTTTGGTGTTCTTCTTGCTTCTTGTATATCAATTTTCAGCTCCTTCTTCAAGTTTGGGAAGTTCTCTTCAATTATTTCCTTGAATATTTTCTCTATTCCTAGGTCTCTCTCCTCTCCTTCTGGGATTCCTATAACTCTTATATTTCCTTTCCTCATGGAGTCAGATAGTTCCCAAAGTCTTTCTTCAGTCTTTTTCATTCATACTTCTCTTTCCTTTTCTGTTTTGGTTCTTTTTATTTCTGTGTCTTCAAGAGTGCTTATTAGTTCTTCCAGTTCCTTTATTCTGTTATCACTGCTTTTCCCAGCATTCTTTAGCTCTTCTGTTAATCCTTTGATCTCCTGCATTTCCTTCATTTCCCTCTTTAGGGACTCAATTTCATTCTTCTGAGTGTTGTTTTCCTTAATGACTTCCATCGGTTTTTTCATCACAGCAATTTTAAATTCTTTTTCTGGAAGGCTCAGAAGTTCTTCCAAGTCACCATAGTTGCAAGCTGGTGGGTGGGTTTTTTTTTTGTGGTGTGTCTTTTTTCTGAGGCGTTGCTACGTTGCTTGTAGTTTTTCTTTTCCCTGCTGCCTGTCTTCTAATTTGCCTTATGCCTTGGGACACTGTGCCACTGGTACTGGCTGGCATCTTTTTGGTGTGTTCTTTCGGAAGTTTCAGAAACTGTCAATCCAAACGAATCAAAAACTGTTATGCCAGAAGTCTAGTGAGGCAGTGGTACTTAGAGTATGTTAATGGTCACTGTCACAGAATCTCTCCTCCTTCTGTGTTTAGTTACAAAGGTGCATCTTGAAGTCCCACAGACTCTCCTGGAGGTGGGGCAGCTGGATTGCACTCTGGGTTCCAAATCTCTGGATCCTCCTCTGGGCTCCGACTTCCTGCCAGGTGGGACCTGGCTTGTGGGGGCCTTCAGCTCACCTCTGACTGCGCAGGGAACCTTCTCCCCCTGGCTCCACGGGGAGCCTTCTACCAGATTCAAGCAGTCTTTATTGATGAAAGGTCCCTTTTCTAAAATGGCGATTTGGAGACAGGCACACTCTTCTGCGCACCTGGTCTGCCCCAGTCATGGGTGCCCGCACCCCCTCTGGGCTCAGACTGCTGGTCTGAAGGGGCCTGGCATGGGCGAACTTCCCAGCTCACCTCTGGCTCCTCCTGGAGCCTTCTGCCGGTTTTCAAGCAGTCTTTATTGAAGAAAGGTCCTTATTCTAAAATGGCGATTCGGAGACAGATGCACTGTCCCGCGCACCCGGTCGGCCCTGACCCCACTTTATTTTTTTTAATCAAAGTTTATTGACTTGCCATTTTTCACAAGGCTTTAATAATTTTTGAGTAACTTCATATTATAACATGTGCATGTGTTTTATTCACCTTTCACCAAAACTCCAGTGCCAGCACACTATCATATTACCCTCCTCTGCTTCCTCTCCCTTTTGATAACCACCATATTTTTCACAGGCCGTAGTTTTGTTGTGTTTGCCTTTTTTCCTTTAAATTTATATTCTAAAAACGAGTGAAACCATTTGGTAATTATCTCAGTTACAGAAGAATCTTTTGCTAAAGGAGCAAGTGTTTCCCAAGTCTTTTAGTCTAGGTCAGACTTAGTTATGCAGAGAAGAAAAAGAAGGTAAATTATGTTTATAAGACATAGTAATGGTGTTTTGAATGGTGGGGTCATAGTCTGACAGTAATGAATAAGACAGCTTTGAGAATTTGAAAAACTTGTTTTTAGAGGATTTTTTGGATCTCTGCCTCCTTAATCTTTAAATGATGTGGAGCTAAAGAATGAGGGACATTGAGGAGGTGATGTAGGATGGGAAGAACATTCCAGGGAGAAGGAGCAGCATGTACAAAGGTCCTGAGAGAACAGGTTCACTCTAAGGTATCTTTATAGAATGGCAGGAAAATGTAACATAGTCTTTAAGCATAAACACACCTTAGGGCACAATAATTACCCTTTGAGTATCTGGAATGTCCACTACCTACAATAATCTGTCTTGCTATAATAATGGAATGTTATTTTTGTCATTTACTCTCATTTTATTTTCTAGTATTTGGTCTTTTAGCTATGATGCATTCATTGAAATTACCTAAACAAAGATTAAATTCTTACAGAAGTGGTGCTTAATTGGATAGCACATGTAGCCAGGAGGAAATGCTAGCAGGGCTTTGTATTGGGGAGTGGGGAGCACAGCAGGTGGATTTCCTGAAATACACTGCTCAGGGAAGAAGCGGGCAAGACAGGAGAGCTCTGCTGCGCCATATGGGTCAGCTCCCTGGCTGGGGATCGAACTCAGGCTGCCCCAGTGGTAGCACTGAGACTTTACCTGCAGGCCACCAGAGAGGCCCTCACATAGCTTTATTGGAGATAAAAACAAGCAATTTATCTAAGACTACTAACTAATGTACAGAACTTTTTCAATCACCAGTTATCACCCGCTGTCCATTTTCTGGTCCAGGATCTAGTCCAGAATTCTACCTTGTGTTTAGGAGTCTTACCTCCTCAGTCTCCTCTCTTCTTGGATATATTCTCAGTCTTTGTTTTTTATGACTTGAGATGTGTGAAGGGCATTGGCCAGTTATATTTATACTCTATAAAATACAATGAGTATTTGGGGCCTCCCAGGTGGCGCAGCGGTTGAGCACTGGGTTGCGAAGCTGCCCGCAGCCTCTGCGGCGCCGGTTCAATCCCCAGCTGCTCCCCGGCCACCAGAGGATGGCGCGCAGACCTCTCCTGCCGCCTGCTGCTTCCCTCAGCAGTGTACTTCGGTCCTTCTGCCTGCTTTGCTCCTTGCTCTGGCTCTGGTGAATTCTCTCACCCTCCTGCTCTTCTGACTGTACCCAGTGCATGTATAAACAAAACAAAACAAACAAATAAATAAAAAAAAATTCAATGAGTATTTGATGTTTCCTCATGATTCAGTTTCTACATTTTGGCAGGAGCACCACAGAAGTGAAGCATCATATCTTGTTATCAGTTATGTAGACCTCAGTTACATATGTGGTCATGGTGCCATCTTCTAGGTTTTTCCACTGTAGAGTCATTGTTTATTTTTGGAAAGGATAGTTCTTATGTATATGCTTTTTCAAACACAGATGCTTTCTAAGAAATAGCTCATTTGACTATCCCCAATAATTTCTGCTCATGTATTAAAAAAAAGTAATATGCACTTGGTTAGAAAATCCAAACAGTACAGAACTGTATAACAATAAAATTTTCCTCCTCATGTATTCTTCCAGAAGTTTTTACTACATATATTTTGGTGACCTTTTGGACTCTGATTCAGTAGAGGGGTAGGAGTAGAAGTCAGGACTACAATGACCTGGGATATGAATGGAGGTTCTGAGGAGCTTGATGGTGAAGAGAATGCTCAAATCAAAGATAGACCCAGCAAGGAAAAAGGTTTTCACAGGATAGGCTGTTTGGAATCTGACTGTAATCACTATAGGTGCGTAGCACTTACAGATGAAATGTGTCATTGAAGTAGTACCTAATGCTATGAGGTAAAAAAGCTGCTGCTGTTTTTCCATAGTGTTTTGTGGACCACTTCTATCAGAGGTCAGCATATCAGTAAAGTACAACTTGATTTATTTTTTTTTTCATTCATTACAGATGACTCACAGGTTGCCATGTTTCTCATTGGGGATCATGAACCCCAGATAGTCTCTCTGGTGGGGATACTAGCAGGGATTCCATCCTAGTGTCTTGTACAAGAACATAGCATTGTGTGTGAATTCTTGATAAATAAGACATGCTATCAAGTACCCTTGTAAGGGGAGCATATACAGCAAATGTCTTTAAAAATGATACAAATAGTTTGCTTTCAATAGATTAATTTGTAATAATTCATTATGTAATTTGCTATATCCTGGCAATATTCTTTGAACTTTTAAGGTGTTTTCAGTGATAGAGTCTTTACTCTTAAACCTTTATACATTCCCTTCATTGCATGCAATCTGCAGTCAACTTGAAGCAATAGAGCAGGGAGCCACCTCCTGGGCCTTGTGAGCTGAATGAGCTCAAGGTGTCCCTTTGGCCTTGAAGTATCTGGGGTACCAGGATGGAAGAATGCATAACACAAGTGATTAGGAATTAGCCTTTGACTTAATCCAATACTGAGATATAGTAGTCAGGCTTTCAGTAAATATTTATTGAGCAAGCTATGTTCTGTGCGCTTCCTTTAGCTTTTGCTTTTAAGTACTTATTTGTAAGTCTTTCAAATTGCAGAATTGTACATCTATCAGATAAAATACATCAAGTGAACTGGTGATTCTGTATAGGAACAAGAACTCATTTGTGATTGATTAGAAGTATCATTCAGAGCTGTTTATTTTGCATAGAATTAATATAGTGCAATGCCTGTGCTTCATTTTAAATTCTGTTATGTAACCTTGTCATTGCTGATAGGAGAAGTTTGTTTGCAGTCATTAAAATTTTTTGTATAATAAATGTTTAGAAAGCTCTGTTTCTTTAGTGCCATACTGTTTCAGAATGGGCATCTCCTTGTATGTCTTTCAAAATTGACCAAATAGGTGAAGTAGAACCATTAAAAGGAGATATCTTCTTATTGTTCCTTTGAGTTAACACAGAGGAACAGCCAATAATCTTTTCAAAACAGAGGAGATTTTGTTTTCCATTCCAAAGCCAGTAAGTTTCTCCACAGTGTATGTTGTCCACCCACTTCCTCCCTCTGTTTAACAAGCTCTCCTTTCTTAATTATGATTTTGTTGGCAATTGAATCCTTCAGTAGGGTATCACTAACTCTCTTCTTGTTTTTTCCCACTTCCATAACTGAGCAGTTATTGAGTCCAAAATGAGTTGAGGAAGTTGGAGGATTTAGCAAGTGGTGTAGAATAAGTTCCACATGGGCTGGTGGAGCCAAAATGGAGTAAATGCAAGAGAGCATAGAAATGGTGATCTACTCTGCATCTCAGGTTTCTTCAGACACTGACGGATGTTGCCAACCATGGCCTTAGTGGGGACAATCATGGGTATCTCTGTGTTAGTACTTGAGGGAAGGGTTGCTAACCAGAATGGTGCCTGTCACAAAGGAAGGGCATCTGACTACAAAGCTCTCACTAGTGCTGTGGGTGTAAAAGTCAAACCTAATTGGTTGGGGAGATGTTGAGCATTTTTTTCTTTTAAAATTTTTTCAGATTTTTTGAGTAATAATTGATAAAATTGGAAGCTAGCAAAGAAGATGATGTCTGTAATAAAGCAAATAGGAAATTGTCTATAAAACTATTGAAAGAATTGGTAAATGAATGTCCTTCTTAGCACGTACATGCCTTTGTCATGTTCTTGTTTCCCTCCCTGTCAGTAATGCTTCCTGTCTCTTAGGACCTTTTCTTTTCTAGAGCCCTCTGACTTAACCTGAGCCTGGAGCAAGCACCCAAGCTGCTGTCCAGCATGAGTCTGGAGGCCTCCTTACACCTTACTCCTGGGCAGACTGCCTTCTGGATCTTCTTCATCTTGCATTTCTTTTTTTTGTGCACAGGTTCATCTTTGAATAATTTTCTTCTAAGAAGAATGTTTGGGATGTAGACACTGACTTTTTTCAAAATCCGAAATGTCTACATTATCCTCATGCTTGATCATTAGTTTGGATGGGTATAGAGTTCCAAGTTCTTGTGTCTGCATCTGCTGTCTCTGTGATGATATTTGCTGACCATCACATCCTTATCCCTTAGTTAGTAGCCTTTCTTTTCTTTCTCAGTTCTATTGTGGTTATTTTCTTTGGTGTTCTGAAATTTTATGGAAATGTACCTAATTTTCATCCTGTTTAATGATCTAGGTTTTCTTAAATCTAAGTTCTTTAGTTCTAAGAGCTGTCATCCTCCTCTTATTATTGTTGTTGTTATTTTCTCACCGCCATTTATTTTTCTATTAATAGAATCTTGGAGGTCAATTGATGGTCTTTCTAGATTGGCTCCCTGTCCTAAACTTTCTCATTTTTCTTTGTCTTTTTCTACTTTTTTCTCTGTTGGAATGTTACTAAATTTTCTGCTGAATTTTAATTTTGACAATCATATTTTAAATATCCATGAACTCTTGTTATAATTGCTGATTTTTAATAGTAGCTAGTATTTTTTGTTTGCTCACTTTGGGTTTTAGGTGTATTACCTCTTTTTAATGCTTTCTGAAGACACTAAATTGAAATTGTTAATGTTCATTTCTTTTTGCTGAATTATCTATTTTCTCAGTGTCAGTTCTGTTTATTCGACTTGATTCTTCTCTTTTAAGCCTTGGGTGCTCCCTCAAATACCTGATATCTTTGGTTGTCTGAAGAGTTAGGAGTGCTTACTGGAATAAATTAACAGGTAGTTGGTGGGGAGTGTGTTTTACAGTTTGATGCCCAGTGGACCTCTTCCTGAAAGGATAGCTGGACCTTCGATCTACATATACATGTTGGCAGAAACTGCAGGAAAATATTGCAGGAGCCATGGTTGACTCATAGCCAAATTGAAGGCCTATGTGAAGAGGTGGATAAAAAGGGCCCTTAACCCAGGTAAATATGAGAGAATAGCCTAGTCTTGTAAAATAAACATGAGTTACAGAAATTCTAATAATGACATTGTTTTTGTTTTTAAAAGTTATTTCTAGAGCAAGGTTCTGAACCATTTTACATCCCAAAGACTTCTGTCTGGAGACATATTTGGTTTTCACAACTAAGGGAGGGTGAAATGCTAGAGGCTTGTGCTGGATATAGATCAGGGATTCTACTGAATGTCCTAAATTGCACAGGACAGCTATCACAACAAAGAATTATTTGGTTTTAAATATTGGTAATACCAAGTTTGAAAAATACTGCCATAGAGGAAGATGATCAAGGAGAGTGTAAACCTCTTTCTTTAGGCACTCGGCACAGAGTAATCATGTCAGGAAGCATGTCTGGAAGGATATCAGTTCTGATTTTGCCTGTCCACTCTGCCAAGAGCAGAGACTTAGATCTAAGTTAATAAGTTTCCATTCCAGAGACTTTGTCAGAAAGGTTATGTACATCTAGTGTGCCTAGGGGTCACTAGGCACAAGTTTTAATTATCTAAAATAAGAACTTCAGTTGAGTTGTACTGGCCACACTATTAGTTCTTGACAATCACTTGTGGCTACTATATTAGACAGTAGAGAGAGAAAACATTTCCGTCATCACAGATAATCTGTTGGATGCAGCTGATCTATACCGTATTGGTGATGTATTAAGGAATTTGAAGACCAGAAGGGATGCTTTAAAAGTGAAGTTTGATTTCAAAGCATCAAAGGATAAAGGGAATTTTGAAACAAATTACCAAACGCCCAAATTCTAAACTTAAACAGATTGATTAGAATTCATTACTATGCACACACATCAATATATATTCATAAGGCATTCCCCTCCCCCACAGAAACCTGCTCACACACCCACAGAAGCTCCTGCTCCCAGCCCTTGCTCTTTCTGCAGAATTGGTTCATATTACTTACATGAAGAAGGATAGAACTCAAGTGGAAAGTGATCGCAGCTTTAGATGTTGTCCAAAAAGTTTCCTAGGAAGGTCCAGGTTTAAGATATTTCACACTGAGTCTAAGGATGTTTTTTTTTTTTAAAGATTTATTTATTCATGCATACAAGAACTGGGGTATAGGCTAGGTGTGTGTGTGTGTGGGGGGGAACGGACAGTGAGAGGATTCACCAGAGACAGAGTGGGAAACAGAACAGGCAGACTGACTGATATACATTGCTGAGGGGAGCAACGGGCGAGAGAGGAGAGGTCTGCCACCCTCACTGCAGAGGCTGCAGACAGCTCCACAGTGCTGCACTCAACCGCCTGTGCCACCAGGGAGGCCCTGAGTCCATGATTTCTTATTGGATTGGATGTTCATCTGGGGGTCTGATGTCACACTAACTGTGAGCCAAGGGAATTATGACTTTGTGCTGGACCTTTAGAGCAGGTCATAAAATGCATTCAGGTACCAGTAGAATGTCAGATTTGGGTCAAAGTGAGCCCCCCAGACAAACGAAGTGAACTCATGGCCTTGAACCATTGGTAACTCATCAGAGATATTGGAGGAAATGATCATTCCCTAAGGGGAAAAAAAGCATTTATTCTGCAAGTGTGACTTCACTGGCAGGTATGTGTTAGAATGACTGAGTCAGGACTGTGATAGCTAATAGTGGAGGATGAGAGTTTGTGTATCTTCTAAAAAGAATGCTAAAGAATCTAAGCACTTTCATAACACAACAATGCAGATGCCTTTCAGATATAGGAGGGAGGTGGTGGACAGAAATGATTCAGCATGGTCCTGGAGGTCACTGTGGATAGGAAAATGGTTTTGTGTGAGAATGATTGAAATAAAAATGAGTGGATTTGATGAACACCTCCTCCCTCACCTGTGTAGAAAGACGTGCATCCATGATGGTTGTACTTAATCCTTCCTGGAGAAAAGATTATCACTGTTCCTCTGTAGACTTTCAGCTAACTTAAAAGAAGGGAATGTGGAGATAAAAAGACAGAGTGCCAGAGGACAAAAGCATTATTGGAACCTTAAATATGTTCTTAAAATGGAAAGATCTACTCCTGTAGCCCAGTGTAAGCTCATTTGCTGATTTTTGTGCCTGTGTCCTTTTTAATGCATAGGCACTTTCTCTTTGACTGCATTATGGAGCCACACAGATCATGCTTTTTGCTAAGACAATACTAGGAAAGAGGACTGGCTTAATGTGTGTAGCTTTCTTCAGTTCTCTTTCCCTTAGATTTGGATAGTGGAAAAGCTAAGTGAGCTGCTATAAGCAGTTGTGGTTTGATGCTAAGAGATTTAACATTTGTTGACTCTAAGTGGGAAATAAAGGGGTCATTACCAACCAGAGTTTGGAACATTCTCTCCAAGGACAAAACCAAGGAAATTGTGCTTGTTGAGACAGCCATTGTCAGCCACACTTCATGTTTACGGAAGCAGATTTGCCTTTCTGCACTGAAATTTACTTGGGCATTTCTTTTCTTTGGTATCTGGAAAGAGCTCTATGAAAAGCATCCTTGCAACTGGAAGGCAAAAAAATTAAAAGACGAAATCTTTCTACTACTATTTTAGATTTTCTTGTTCTGTTGGAAAGGAATCTTCTTCCTTTGATTTACAATCAAATAGGTAACCTATTAAGTGGGTGGGATTGCTCCTGGGTTTGGGCAATCGGGGTTTCCTGATTAACTTTGGAGAAGGAGTATTGGCTTTATGGGTGGAGTCCTCACTACTTTTAAAAAAATGAAATTTGATGCTTTGACAATGATATGGGAAGTTGCCTCCTAAGAGCTAGATTAATAGCTAATCTCTTGAAAAAATAACACAGAAAATGACCTTTTACTTCTATCCTCTACGGCAGATCAAGTGGAGTACATTTCTAGGCAGAAAAACATTTTGTGTGAATTATACCCAAGGAAGCAATGTGATTCCTACTCTGTAATTAGTCCTGTCCTGGTGTTTAAGCCTCTGAAAAGAATCGCTGCCTTTGTAATGGAATTCTCTTTAATCTCTTTAGTGGCACATTTGCATATATTTTAATTGAATGTTTTAGCATTTGGCAGGTTGAAGCATTGAGTCGAAACATTGAGGCACACATCAGTCCTGCCTCAATGAAAACCCACATACCAAGGCATGAACCCAGGCCTGGGAGGGAGTCTGTGTAAAGAGTGCTCACTCTTAAGGGGCCTCACTCACATTTTGTTGTTCCTGTGTGGCTTGTAGTCATTAACCTGATAATCATCACCTCTCAGCAGTTAATACCTTTATGAAAGTGATGCAGTGTTCACTTGACTCTGAACTTCTTATCTCCCTTGAACATTATCAGGATTTTGGTTATTTTCAAAAAGACGGTTTTGGTGGACAAAGCACAGGTTAATTCATTAGGGGAAACCAATGACAGACTGGCTTGTTGCCAGCTCCAGTTCTTCAGTTTAAACAGTTAAACACTGCCTCTGAAGTGTTTAAAACCGCACATAGTTGTCTGTGTAAAATACCTTTGAATGCATTAAAATAGATTATTTCCTAACTATTCTGTATCTGGGACCAATCTTGCTTGCTCACTCATATATGCATCTGTTTTTACCAAATACACCAAGCTGCTATGGTGAATGTCTTGGGAAATTTCCAACTCCTTTGACCAAACTCCTTTTTCTTTAAGGATTCTTAACAAGAAAGTTACAATAGGGCCTCCCTTGGTGGTGCAGCGGTTGAGCGCTGGGCTGCGAAGCCTCTCTCAGCCTTTGCAGGACCGGTTCAATTCCCGGCTACCTGCGAGGGTCCCACATGGTGCGCAGACCTCTCCTGCCGTGCCTGCTGCCCTCCTCAGCAGTGTACTTCGGTCCTTCTGCCTGTTCTGCTCCCCGCTCTGGCTCTGGCGAATCCTCTTGCCCTCCCGTGTTTCTGACTGTACCCAGTGCTTGTATAAATAAATAAATCTTTAAAAAATAAAATAAAAATAAAATTCTTAAAAAAAGTTACAATAAAAGAAATTGTATGTGTATATATAAATATATAGCTATTAAGTATATATAAAGTGTGTGTATATATAAATATATAGATAGCTAAGTGCAATATAATGGCACTGGGACTCAACATGGAGCCCTGGTTGCTTGAAAGGTAATGACTACCTTGTTGGTGGACTGGTATCCCTATGTTCACAGGAAGGCTTCCTAGGTATCCTATGTTAGTCCTGTTGGTGACTCATCTACTATGAAGGGCAGATCTTAGATCTGGCTCTTTCTCTCCGGACAAGTGGGCTTTGCCACAGAAAATCCTATAGTACATGATAACGTGCACACATGTGTGCATACACACATTTTGATACTGTCTCGTTTTCTTTTTCAGATTAGCTTAGAGCAATATAGAGGGAAACTGACCATAGAGGAAGTGAAGGGGTTATAGCTTTTTTGAGGTCCTGCCCTCGCCCACCCTGCATTCTGCTGGTTGCCAGGAACCTGGTGTCTAGCCAAAGCAGAGGCAGGACAGAACTTTACCCCTGGACTCTAAGCCCAGGCTTCAACCTCAGCACCTGACCCTCTGGCCTACAGGCTCTCTAGGACAGAGGTCTTGTGAGTATGTCTGTGTGAGGATTGTGGAATAAGAGACCCAGGTATATAGCAGACTCTAGCTGTGAGGCAGCAGGGCTTGGATGCTTTTGAGCTTCTCACATTGAGGGTAGGATGGAGCATTCTCCATACCTCTTGAAATGTGACTAGTCCCAGTTGAGGTGTGCTATAAGTATAAAATATGCATTGGGATTGAAGAGTTGGTATAAAAAGGTGAAATATTATTTTTATTTTGATTATATCATATAATATATTAAAATTTCAACTTCATTTTTTGCTTTCTTAATGTGTATTAGAAAGTTAAAGATTACATATGTGATTTATTTGTGGCTTGTGTTATATTTCTATTTTACTGCCTACTGGGACAATTGGTGAACAAAGAAATACACCTTGTGTTTGCTGGCCTTAAGTCCTCAGGAAAAGGGGATTTTCTTTAGAGACTCTTAACAAGAAAGTAACAATAAAAGAAATAGTGGGTGTGTATAGGTAGATAAATATATAGCTACGTGTAAGTTATCCAAGACTTTGAAATTAAAATGAGTACAATCTTAATTATAAACTGTGAACTTTCTTATATTTACATATCTTTCTTGACATTTCATTAGGGTGTATTATGGGAGAACTTTAGGAGAATTAATTGATATAGTAAAGTGGTTTGATTTCAAGAGAGCAAAATGTGTTGACTATCGAAATAAATTTTGTTTAAATAAAAATGTTTTCAAAAATAGGGATTACTGATGAGTGGCTTGTTGCTTTCTCATTTTAAAGAGAGGAATATGATTCAAGACTTTTCTCAATGAAATCATTTGTTTAATAAATAATTCTTTGCATTTCCCCTTTGTTCTAACTGATAATTATATGCTATTGTTCAGGTAAATAGGATGTACCAGTTGCTATGTAGAGGGAGAGAGGTCAGAGGGAAAAAAGTTTTTCATATTAATGGTTGAATTATAATAGAAAAAAGCCAAACTCTAACTCTAGTGCAATATAGAGTGAGCAGGTATCAGAGATTTAATTAGCTCATTAATGAGGGAGCCTGTCAATGTTGGTGGAATCAGGGAGGCTATGAGAAACTGAGGGAAGCAAGTGTCAGCTGCAGAGTGTTAGAATAAGGTTGCCAAGGTAAATACAAATTGGCACTAATGGTCAAACTTTAACCTTTTGGATTGCTCTGTTTCTAGAGAAGACATTTACAGGTTCTTAGTCTTCTAAGATGTAACTTTTCAGGTGTGCGCCGTAATCAGTAAGAAAATAGTAAGTCATACACAGCAAGTCATACACTCCTTGAGAGTCAGGTAGGGCTTGACAGACAGTATTCCAGAACAACATTGAAAGAGGGCCCATCTTTTGGCCCCATTTCCAAATTCTGGTCAAAATACCTATCTAGTGAAAGTCAAAATGATGGGTTTCAGTGCAAATACAGCTCCAAGATACATCCCTGCTGCCCCCTTCCTCCAGCTGAACTGCCACTGCCATCCCCCTTCTATGTAAAAAATCTGGAGCCATCCCTATATGCCATCTCTAGGGAAAAAGTACTTTCTGTTACACCACTGGTCAAATTCTGTCTTCATATACTTTGAAAGGAAGACTTAGCAATATACAGTGTATGTTATTTCCTAGCCTCTGTTACAAATAAGACACTTTGAAAAGAAATGTATACACTTAAGGGCCTCCCCAGTGGCGCAACCCGCATTGCGAAGCTGTCTGCAGCCTCTGCAGTGCCGGTTTGATTCCCCGCTGGCCAGGGAGAACCCCACATGGCGCGCAGACCTCTCCTGCCTTGCCTGCTACTCCCCTCAGAAGTGTTTTCGGTTCTTCTGCCTGTTCTGGTCCCTGCTCTGGCTCTGGTGAATTCTCTCACCCTCCTGCGCTTCTGAACTATACCCCAGTTATGATATAAATAAATAAATAAATCTTTAAAAAAAAAGAAATGTATACACTTGATAAAATCCCATTTTGCTCAGGAATAGGTTGATCTTTGAAAGAGGCTAGTTTTCCTCTCAGAGGGCATCATTAAACCATCCTCAGCCATTATATAAAAATTTACATTAATTTTTTGAGGTAACATTGGTTTACAACACTGTATATGTCTCAGAGATATATGGTCACACCTTTTCAGATGTATGTTACCACATCACACCCACATCCAAGAGACCAATAGTCCTCTTCATAGTCCATTGGGCCCCCTCCTCCCTGCTGTCCGCTCTCCCCTACATCTTCTGGTAGCCTCAGTTCTACAATCAGACATCTAGGGTTTGTTATTGGTTTGGTTCTGTCTAATCCTTTGTTTTGTTTCTATTACACATATAAACACATCAAAGAAACCCTGTCTGTCTGTAAGTTCAGAAGTACATTTTCCTTCTTAGTCAGTATACATTTCCTTTAACCTTGTGTTCCAAGGAAATTCTGTAACTGATATGACCTGGTTTGAATCTCTTGGCATTTGACCGTGCTAAGATCTGTGGATGGGTAGGTTGTTCTAAAGCCAGCTTGTACCCTCCACAAGTTCCATTTTTTTTTTTTTTTTTTTAAGATTTATTTATACAAACACTGTGTACAGTCAGAAGCGTGGGAGGGTGAGAGAATTCACCAGAGCCAGAGCAGGGAGCAGAGCAGGCAGACGGACGAAGTACACTGCTGAGGGGAGCAGCAGGTGGCAGGAGAGGTCTGCGTGCCATGTGCGACCCTTACCCGGTGGCCGGGGATTGAACCGGCGCTGCAGAGGCTGTGGGCAGCTTCGCAACCCAGCGCTCAACTGCTGCGTCACCGGGGAGGTCCTCCACAAGTCCCATTTCTATTCAAACTTGATGGAAATAGGCAGTGTCAGGGAGAGCTCAATACCTGCATGGATTTTCTCTGCCCTGTTAGAGCAACTGTCCATAAAATGGGGCTCTGTATCTACATTCTTTGATAGTGTTGGTTTTTCCTACTTGAAGGCTAAATGTGGTCTTCTCTCTGCCCTTTGTCTGTTGTGTTTCTCTGAGATGGGAAACATTTAATGTCTTCTTGGAAATGGACTGATTTACCTTTTGACTCAGTAGGTCTGTGGTCATCTGGACGTAGCATGTACTTTTATTTCCTGAATTCTCCAGTTCATTCAGCTAGTTTATGGCTTACCTGAAGTCTGTTATGCATGGAAGATATACTGTTTTAATGCAGTATTTTGAAGATTGGTTTTAATTTTATTTTGGGAAACTTGATCAGTCAGAGCAAATGCCCATACCGTTTACTTAGAAGACTGTAGACAGAAAACAGTAGACACTACAGACTTTTAATAGAAGCATGGTGACTAAATATTAGAGGCCTAACCTTGTTAGGACCCTATACATTTGTTTGGTCAGTTCAGTATTTACTTTTTAAAAAGTTCATATTTTTAATCTTTCTCTCCAAATTCAGGAATCTGACCATTCTGGATCTACCTAGCCTGGTAGCAGCATTTAGCACCCCTAGTCATAGCACCCTTCTTTATAGGAGATACTCACACTCCTCTCTCATTTACTCCCTTTACTTGTTGTTGAGGTGTTGGTTTTGTTCACCTGACTTCATATGCGCTTTGCGGTAAGTGTGGGCATGCAGATTAGAGACTGGTTATGGTTCAATTGGTTATGACTCTTAAAAATCCCTTGCCAAGCCCATTGTGGTAAAATTCATTAAAGTTTATTGATAGTGACCCCAGTGGGCTACTGCTCCTCTTTCTTGTCATTGTCATGTGTAGATAAAGAAGGTCATCATTTTCTTACTCTGTGCTCATTGCTTCTCTGCGATTAGTTATCCCATCATCTGTTTCTTCCTAGATGGTATTAAAGTACATTCCCACCCACCTACCTGACCCCTGAAGACTCAGGTCATAGCTATACCTGAGACCTGCATGTTCTATCCACAGGTCTTAGATGGTCCAGCAGCCCCGTGGGCATCACCCCTGGGCAGATGCTCCTGGAGGGTGATGGTGGACAAAGTAGCCAAGCTTGTGGTTATCATCATTTCTTCCTTTCCCTTCTATTCCCCTCTTCCCCCTCTCCCTTTCCTTTCTCTCTTTCTTCCTTCTTTCTGCCAAATTGTGGAATTTTTGTAATTTAAATGTACCTGTGATGAGATTTATAATACTGACTTGACATAAAAATGTTATAAGTTTACTTGGGGAATCATACAGTTGGACAAAGGGAATGGAAGCAGCTGGAAGGACTTAATAAGCCATCTCACGTCCAGGAGTCAAGGGTAAGAGGGTGAGACATTTTCATTTCTGAGTGTGTATTCTTTTTAATGCCCAGAAAACAATATGAAAATGGACAATCTGGAAAATTTGGGCATAAATCCTAATTTCATTTTTGATTCTAGGACATACAAGGATAAGTCATTTATTATGCTTGTATTAAGGATTTGGTCACTTTGAAAACTATAGAATATGAACTTGCATTATGAATAGGTAAACCCAATAATATTATTTCCAAATTTGGGTTCACTTTTGAGAGTGAAGGAAACAAATGTAAACTTTGATTGTCTTGGGCAAACTATAACATACAGTCACACCAATTACAAAAATCAGTTTGAATTATTCATCTTAAAATCAGAAATTTTATTGGAACTGAGAGGTTAGGTATCGTGAATGATATAATAAACATAGTAATTTTTATAGAATAATGTTATAGGAATAATGTAATAGAAATAATAAATTTTCTACTAAGACTTTGTAAATTTGGTTTTATAAAATAAATCTATATCAAGATCCTTTCACAAAAAAAGGGCTTTGACAAAATAAAAAATGGCAGTATATTTTCAGAATATTATTAAAACATTCTGAGAATTTTTTAATAAACAGTGTCTGAAGGTATATAGTGACAGTATTTATTTTGTTAAGGACTCACATATAAGTAAGTAACTTGTTTAAAATTCCCTCAAGTGTTCATAAATTTCACTCAGATCTTTAATTATCAATAAGTTTATTTTTATAAGATTGACATTTCTAATAAAATTATATCCATGAAGGAAAAAAATATATCCATGACACACAATGTTGTTCCATAAGATAAGCTTTATAAGACATAAAAGGAAAAATCAGTGCCTCAGTTATTTTAAATTGTTTCAGCCCCAGAAACAACCAAATAATTAAGACTACCTATAGCTTAGAATACTATACAAAAAGACTCCCATACTACTTCTCAAACAACAGCCTTTATCTGAAGGTGGCCGACAGGGCAAATGTTACTGATGTGTCTGCACATTGATGTGTTTGTTGGGTATTCCTATAAACGAGCTTTTAGTAAGCTACCTGGAATCAATTTGATTCTTTTGGATCTCTTATGATTTACAGAGTCCAGAGCATTGCTCAGCCAAGAGCTAATTGTTTCTCACCACTGAGACAAAACCTTTTTGAGCACCTAGCCTTTGTCCTGTGGACTATGATGTTCTCCAGTCAATATTCCCAGCCCTGTTTGAGCATCACCTACTGTAACCTCTGATCCTTCCAGTGCTTTCTTCCTGCCTCCAGGCTTTGTCAAATGTTTAACTTCAATATATCTTCAAGGTTCTCTATACAACTCACTCCTTTCCATTCTCTGTCCTGAGTGCTTCAGCTACCTAGGCCACCACAACTTTGAGAGTCCTGTAAGCTCTGCCTCAGTTTCCTTGTCTGTCCTGGGACCTTAAAACTCAGATTAGGCAGCTGGCACTGCTGAAGGGCTTGCCTTATTTATTTCCTGACTCAGGGATCTATGACTTTTGTTGCCTTATGTCAGTATCTTGAATAATATTGTTTATTATATGTTTTTGTTGTTGTTGTTCAGGTGGGAAAGTAGATGGTAAATCTATTTCCATTTCTTCTCTATCTTCAACAGAAGCAGAAATTTCAGGGCAGTTTTTTTTTTTTTTTTTAATCTTGATTTCGTATGCTCTTTTTTTGTTATGAGGTATTTGGCTCAGAGCCCTCTCTAGGTCAAGAGTGAAGAAGTCCTTTCTTCTTCATTCTATTTATGTCCCAACCATTTTTAAGAACCAACTTCAAATTCCTTCACAAATCTTTCTTCACAGACTCCAGCTTGCATGGCATTTTCCCTTTTCAGAATACTGAGATTTTAGCAGTCAGGGCATGGTGTGTTACTTTTCATTATTTCATTTTTGTTTTATAGTGATCAACTTTCTTTTCCAAACTTTTTGAGTAAGGGATCCTTGTTTATACATTTTCACCCCCCATCTCCACCCCCCCCCCATAGGACTAAGGCCATGAGAATACTTTCCTTTGGGGCCAAAAGATACACAGGGGCTGTCATTTTGAGAAATCTATATGTATGTATATATGTATTTGGGGTGGAGTAAGGATGAAACAGTAGCTCTTGCCTCATAGTCACATGTCAACAGGACCATCCTTGCTGCTGTGGCAGTCTTCCTCAGTTGTGTTTTAGGTGGCTTTTTATTTACTATGAGACTATTGAATCACAGTCAGCATGGAACTTGACCTGCGGCTACCATGTGAAAATCAAGCCTTAAACAATTGAGGCAAATACCATAAAATGAGGCCATTCCTCTCTCACAAACTATTTAATGATGTGGCAGTGGGCTTACTCTCTGCATATAGCCTCAATGGAAATAGTCACTGAACACACACATTCCTGATCTGTAAGAATACTGGATTCCTGTCTACTATGTCTCTGTCTCAACTGAAAGTGGCCAAGATCTTACACTGATTCACACAGGATTGATTTTACCAAGATTTACCAAGAACTGTGCTAACATTGAACTTTTTTTTTTCCTAGTCTACCCAATGCCTTTTGCTTACAGACCTCCCTCTTTGCCACACCACATAAGGTACCAATTTCAGCAGAGGGGTCTGGCAAAACTCTCATGTTTGACTGTCATGAGAGCTCCCTGTAATGGGATTACTATTTTAATGTGTTCTTTCCCTCCCCTGCTCTACAATTTCCATTCCGCCCTCCCCGCCCAGCAGCCTGAAGGGGGCTGCTGGAGAGATGCCCTCAGCACTCACTGTGGCTGGTGGTGCCCCTCCTTTGCTTCCTTGTGCTGATTGCTGGGCAGGCTTTGTTGAGGTCACTCTTCGAAAGATGCCTTTTTATGCTCCTCTTCCAACTGCTCTTTCTTCCACTGTATGTCCTCTTGGCATTTCAGGGATGGTTGTATGTAATATCTGACTTTGTGTGTATCTGATGACAGTAAAAAGCTTTAATATTTGATAGCCATTTTCTTCCTCACCTTTATGTATATTCAGATATGTGCTCTAGTTAAAATCTTTCCAGGGTCCCCATGTGTGGTTGAGAACTCAACTCTCCAGTTTGCTTGGATGGGCTAGCCCAGAAGCACACCAGACTTCCTTTACGAACATTGCTTTGTGTTTCAGAGCTGGGGAAAGGATCCAACAGGATTCTGTGGCCACAAATCTGGTTGGTTGAGTTGCCCCAGTGTCAACGGTCCAGACAGAGTAGAGCAAGTCCTCGGTACAGGACTGAGGATTTGGGGGATCACTTCCTCATCTTTATCGTCTGATCACATCTCTTGTTACTCCTCTGTTGGAACCTTAGGTTGATTCTTCCGCATTGGTTACCCCTGGATATTCTTTAATTCATGCTTTTTCTCTGGATCAAACTATTTCCCTGCTCATGTTGGTTATACCCACTTTTGAGGGCTGCACCTGCGATTATGGAATCCCTGTCTGCAGAAGGTGACAGTATTTCTTCCTCAAGGGCAGGTTTTGTCTGCCTTAGTTTTGCATCTCTTTCTGGATTGTGGAAGTGGTTCCTTAATAAATGTTTTTGTTGCTTTGATGATATAGCTGAGTTGTCAAGAACCCAGTGTGGTTTGAATTCTCATCCAGGGCCTCTTCTACACTGAGGAACCCTAGCCTCAAGCTTCAACTCTACCATTCCCTAGAAATGTGAGCCCAGGGGAGGCACAGGCCCTCTGTTTCAGTTTAGCTATGTATCAGATGAGGATGATTGTGATGCCTGCCCCCTCACCCCGACCCCCAGAACATTGTAAAACTCAAATGCAAGAAAGGATGAGAAGTGGGCCCTCAGGTGAACACAGTAAATTGTGTGTCAAATCACTTAATCTCTTAGCTCTGTTTCCTAACTTATGAAATCAGGAGACTATTTTGGACCTTTTTGATTTTCCCATTTTTAACCACCTTTAGATTTGCTGATGTATTTACCTTTGACCTTGGGTTCCATTTCACTAGACTTCATGTTCTAGTGCATCATCATGTGAATTGTAGCTATTTTCCTACATCAGTCCCCATATTCTGTGCTGATGGCATTTTGCTACAGGATGTTTTTTTTTAATTATTATTTTTAATTATTTTTAATTTTTTTTAAGATTTTATTTATGCATACAAGAACTGGGGTATAGGCCAGAGGTGTGGGAAGTGAGATGGTTCACCAGAGACAGAGTGGGGAGCAGAACAGGCAGACTGACGGAAATACACTGCTGAGGGCAGCAGCGGGTGAGACAGGAGAGGTCTGCTGAACCATGTGGGTAGCTCCCTGGCCAGGGATTGAACTTGTGCTGCAGATAGCCTCACAGTGCTGTGCTTAACCCCTTGTACCACCAGGGAGGCCCTATTTTTACTTGTAGTTCTTTTCTGCTTGGATCAAGTTTTAGAACTTTCCTTAACTGTTCACAGGTAGAATAATTAGGACAAGTGGTTTTTTATCTTTTGTTTACTTCAGTGATTCCTATCATTTGCAGGCCGTGATCCAATCCTTGCATTAAGCCCAGATCCTGGATGATAGGTTTAATTGGAGCTGCTTTCTTCAGTGCTGTTCTTAACCAGAGTGGAGACAGTCTTTCACAGTCATCTGTTAGGTTGTGCCTAATAAGGCCAAATGAGTCTTTTTAGGATTCAGAATCCTTTTGCTTGGTGTGCTTAGCTGGGAGCAGTTAAAAATATTAGATTTGGTTAATCATCTAAATACTGGAGAAGTTATAATAGTTTTCCCTCAGAGGTAAACTTGTCTCTCATTTCAACTACAAGATTTGTTTAACTCGGTAGTACCTCAGTTCCTTGGGAGAAGCTGGGCTACTGACACTCCATTCCAAGCTCTTGTGCATGATATGAAGCAGTATCTATTGTATAGGACTTTTAAGAAGTCTCTGGTTCGAACACCCAGGCCCATCCTGGATTTCAGGCTTTCCAGGTCTTTTTGTCCCATTTGCATGCTTAGTCACAATAGTGGACCAGCTTCGACTCTGCCTTCAGGTAGCTGCCATTGGTCCAGCTCTGAATGTGGGTGTTGGCTCTGTACTCTGGATACTTACCTGACTCCTGCCACATACCTTTCTCTACCATTTCCCATTCTCCCCAGTGCCTGAGGACCACAAACCCTCTCCATAAGTTTGAACCCCAGGGGGATCTTGTAGAAGAATGTTTACTCTTGGGACTTTTGCCCAAGGCCCCTGCTTGTCCACTGTGTACAGCATGCTGCTCATCTTTCCACCTATCCCAGAAGTTGAGGAGCTCCTCTGTGCATCTGATTTATCTTGGGATGTGACTTTTACCAGGTCACCTGTCCTGCAATGTTCCCACAAGCTGTGCCTGGTCCTGAGCTAGGCTGCAGCATTAGAAACATCAGAAGAGAAGACCCAACTATACCAAGTCACCAAGTAAAGCCAACATTTTGGAACTTCTGTGTTGGTAGGGAAAAGGTTGCAATCATTGTTTAAATGAACTCTGTGATTTTCTGTGGCATAATCTATAAAGTGATGACTGATCAAAAGTTGGCAAAGCTGTTTTTGCTTTCTCCCTGGTTACAAATTCTTTGGATTCTGAAAAATTTCCCAGCATTCTAAAAGTTAGTGTTCTAATTCACAGACTATGTTCTGTGCAAACATTAGGGGATTGTTTCCTTCACTGCTTTTTCTTGGGAGGATTTTTGTGTTGCATCTCTGGTGCACAGATATTCTAGGTATATTTGGAGTTTGTCATTGATATTGCCTCTTTTCTAGGCCTACTTTATGTTGTGTTTGAAATGCAATTTGAGTAATTTGTGGTTGGGTTTACCTACTATAAAGAGTTTCTGCTAAGGAAAGGTCAATTGTAGTACACTTCTGGTTTACTGGATATTTCAAACTATTTTTCAGTCATTTGACAGTCAATAAAATCCTATGTTTCAATGAGATCCTCCCTGTCCATTTTCAAAACTATGTGTTGTTTTGAGCAATTCTAATCCATGTGGTTCTTTTTACTCAGTTCATCCAAATATTGGTTCAGGATTTGAATCCTTTTCTATCTCAAAAGCACTTAGATTCTCCTCTTAGGTATCATTTCCCCCTACTTACCAGAAGGGAGAAATGTTTTAAGACTGAGATGTATCCAAATTCTTGTTTGTGACACGTGGAGTCTGTCTGGTTGGAGCAGCAGTGTCCCATCATCCTGGCTTCTCCACCCAGAGGCCGGACTTTCATAGCGACACACACATTTCGCAAACATCTGCCTGGTAAAACTTGGCATCCCAGGAGGAGGTCTGCAGACTCCCCCATGCTCTGCTTTCTGATTCTAACCTGTCTGACACAGGTGGGGCTTGTCTTTATTCTAAAAGATATTTATAAGGAAGATTCTACAATCCTGTTTCTTAAAAAAATATTAATGAAGTACCATTATTTTACATCCATGTTAACATTTTTTTAAAGATTTATTTATTTGTGCATACAAGAGCTGGGGTACAGGCCATAGGTGTGGGGAGTGGGGGTGAGAGGAATCACCAGAGACAGAGTGGGGAACAGAACAGGCAGATTGTGAGGTACGTTGCTGAGGGAAGCAGCAGGCGAGTCAGGAGAGGTCTGCTGTGCCTTGTGGGTTGTCCCCTTGCTGGCCAGAAATCAAACTTGTGCTACAGTGGCTGCGGACAGCTTCATAGATAGCATCTTAACCCTTGAGCTGCCAGGGAGGCCCCTGTGTTAACATTTTGACTATATAGGTTGTCACCATAGCTCTGCTTCCACCAAAGCATCTATAGTCCTCCACCATACTCTTGTGCTCTCCTACCCTAACAGATTTTGAAGTCTTTTAAAAATAATATAACAAACCATTCTATGATTTTATAAATTTCACTATATGTAGATGAGTATTTCATTTTCTGTATTGAAACCAGTTTATTTCCTTTAGGGTATGTGATTATTAGAGTTCTTACTTTCTTTCTTATATTCCTTTAGAAAACTTAGAACTTGAGTTAATTATAATCAACTACAACTTTCAATTAACTTGTTGCTCTCTATTAAAATTTCCTTTGCAAAGGGAAAATTCCAGTGGAATTGGAGAACTTAGTGTGTTATTCACCTTTAAATTAGAAAAATTCATGGCTATGTTTTGATGGTTTGTAAAAAAAAGGTGCCATCATTCTAACCCCTACCAATTACTATGTCTTATTTTTATGTAATAATGTAGCAAGGCATTTTAAATCATTTTGTCAAAATAATTTATTTTGTCAGAGAGTGGGACACTGTGGATAAAAAATTCTTGAGGACTCTGTTATTGTTATTGCCAATTATCAAAAGAGAGTCACATTTATTCAGTTTGAAGACTGAAACAATAAGGTATGCAGTTTTTAATATTCCTTATAGAATAAACTTGTTATAATTTTCATTTAGAGTTAGCTTGGATAGCAACATCACAGATAATAAAAGAAGAAAGCTTGTTTGAATATGTGACTTATGTGACTTAAATAGTGATATGGTTTCTGATTTACTGAAGATCTTGTATGATCCGAAAGTGATAGTTTTAACAGAATATATGCCAAACTCAGCTTATATCAGTAATCATATAAATGCAGATCTGACATAAAATGTACTTACCTCTTTTGTTAGATTTATTCCCAAGCATTTGATTTTTTTTGTTTCGATAAAAAAGGTATGTTTTTTTTTATTTCTTCAGATTTATTGTTTGTGTATAGGAAGGCTACTGACTTTTGCGTGTTGATTTTGTATCCTGCCACTTTACTGAATTGATTGATGAGTTGAATTAGTTTTTCTGTGGAGTTTTTGGGGTTCTCTATGTATATTATCATATCATCTGCAAATAGTGATAGTTTGACTTCTTCTTTTCCTATTTGGATTCCTTGGATGTCTTTCTCTTGTCTTATTGCTCTGGCTAGGACTTCCAGTATTATATTGAAAAGCAGTGGTGAGAGTAGACATCCTTGTCTTGTTCCAGATCTTAATGGAATTGCTTTCAGCTTTTCACCATTGAGAATGATACTGGCTGTTGGCTTGTCATAGATGGCCTTTATGATGTTGAGGTATGTTCCTTGTATCCCAAGAATTTCAAGGGCTTTTATCATGAATGGGTGTTGCACTTTGTCGAAAGCTTTCTCAGCATCTATTGATATTATCATATGGTTTTTATATTTCTTTTTGTTGATGTGTTGGATAACGTTGATTGATTTTCGGATGTTAAACCATCCTTGTGTCCCTGGAATGAATCCTACTTGGTCGTGGTGAATTATCTTATGGATACATTGTTGGATTCTGATAGCTAAAATTTGTTGAGGATTTTTGCATCAGTGTTCATTAGGGAGATTGGCCTGTAGAGCTTCCATATGATCCAGCAATGCCACTCCTAGGTATTTACCCAGAGGACACAGAAACATCAATTCCAAAGAGCACCTGCACCCCTATGTTTATAGCAGCACTATTTACAATAGCTAAGCTTTGGAAACAACCCAAATGCCCAAAAATAGATGACTGAATCAAGAAGATGTGGTACATATACATGATGGAATATTACTCAGCATTCAAATAAGATAAACACATGCAATTTGCAGCAACATGGATGGCACTGGAAGGGATCATGCTCAGAGAAATAAGCCAGAAAGAAAAAGAAAAATACCAGATGGTCTCACTCATAGCAGGAATCTAGAAAACTTAAATAAGGGACCAGGAAAAAGAATAACTATAAGAAAGAAAATATCAAAATCAACACCTATGAACAAGAGACTCTCTATGGGGGTGGGGGCAGGGAAAGGAGGGCTTGGGGTAAAAATAAGGAGGTTGTAATTGTATGGGGAATATAAAAATAAAATTTAAATTAAAAAAATATATATACTTAGACCAGGTAACTTCATTTGTACCTACCTGCAGGAAATCTTTAGGAGAGCAGACCTCATTGTTGAGAGATTAATTTATCTGTTTCCATCTGACTTACCTTTCTAAAAATTTCAGGAAATAATAATTCATTCTGTTGTTCTCTATTGCATTGCTAATGTTTTATTAGCAGATTGTCATTTCTACTATCAATAGCTTATTTTAAAAAGTTTATTAACATGGAAGTCCTGGCTTGAAAAATCAGGCAAGAGATAAATATTGAAAGGAATACAAATTGGGAAAGAAGAAATAAAACTTTCATTATTTTTAGATGACATGATAATATACATGGAAAACCCTAAAGACTCCAGTAAAAAAATAATTGAAATAATAAATCAGGTTAAAAAAATCAATCTGCAAAAATCACTTGCATTTCTAGATGCAAACAAGTATTAAGAGAGAGAAATCCAGACAATAATCCCATTCACAACTGCAACAAAAACAATTAAACACCTTGGAGTAACCTTAACAAAGGGGGATGAAGGACCTATACAGTGAGAACTGTAAGACATTGTTAAAAAAAATAGAGAAGACATAAGGAAATGGAAAAATATCCCCTGCACATTGATTGGAAGAACATTGTTAAAATAGCTATACTACCAAAGCAATATATATATTCAATGCAGTCCCAGTCAAGACTCCAATGGCATTCTTCAAAGAAATATAATAATACTAAAATTCTTATGGAACTACAAGTGACTCCAATAGCCAAAGCAATTCTGTCCAAAAAATAGAGGAAGAATGGTGGTATTACACTCCCAGACTTCAAACTATAATAACAAAGCTATAGTAATTTAAAACAGTATGGTACTGGAACAAAAACAGACATACAAACCAATGGAATAGAATCGAGAGCTCAAAAATAAATCCACACATCGATGGATGGACAGTTAATCTATGGCAAAGTAGGTAAAGGTATACATTGGAGAAAGGGTCTGTTCAACAAATAGTTTTGGGAAAACAGCATAGCCACGTGGAAAAGAAAGAAACTATATGATCATCTCACACCTTACACAAAAATTAACCAATGGATTAAAGACATGGATATAAGTTCCCAAACTATAAAATATATTGAAGAAAAATGAGGTAAGACCCCCTACCATGTTGGCATCAGGAACATCTTTGGGGATTTGTCTCCAATGGCAAAAGAATCAAAAGCAATTATAAACAAATGGGATTACATCAAACTAAAAAACTCTACACAGTAAAAGAAAATATCTGTAAAACAAAAAGACACCCATTGAATGGGAGAAAATATTTGCATATAACACATCTGGCAAAGGACTGATATCCAGAATATATAAGGAACACATGCAACTCAACAAAAATAAAACAACCCAATCAAAAAATGGGCAGAAGAGCTAAATAGACACTTATCCAAAGAAGACATACAGATGGCAAAACAGACGCATGAAAAAATGTTCATCACTCATCATCAGGGAAATGTAAATCAAAACCACAGTGAGATACTATCTCACAACCCTGGGAATGGCCCACATCAAAAAGAACAGAAAAGGCAAATCTTGGTGAGGGTACAGAACCCTTGTATACTGTTGGTGGGAATGTAAACTGGTCCAACCCCTATGGAAAACAGTGTAGAGATTTCTCCAAATATTGAAAATGGATCTATAGTGTGACCCAGCAATTCTACTCCTAGGTATCTATCCAAACAAGTGCAAAAACACTAATTCAAAGGGGTATGTGTTCTCTTATGTTCATTGCAACCGTATTTATTATAGTTGAGTTATGGAAACAGCTTAAGTTCCCAAGGACAGGAGTAGATCAGAAAAATATGATGAACACATACACAATGGAGTACTACTCACCTATAAAAACAGGTGAACCTTGCCATTTGCAACAGCATGAATAGAACTGGAGAGGATAATGCTAAGTGAAATCAATCAGAAGGAGAATGACAAATACTAGATGGCCTCACTTATATGTGGAATACAAGAAACTTAACAAAAGGTTAGTCAAAAACAAACCAATAATAAACTTTTTAAAATTCAAAAAAATTTATTTTATTTTATACATTTTTACATCATTTTTCATTTTTGCACAATGTATGCATTTTCATCTTGGTTATAGTTCCCATACAATTCCCACCCCCCTTGTTTTGACCCTACTCCCTTCTCTCCCCACCCCCCCCCCATAGTGTGCCTCTGGTTTACAGTAAACTTTTAACATTTGACTACAAAACTGGGGCAATGAGAGAGGGAGGTAGCAGGGTGGGAGTGGGGGAGGGAAAGGGAAAGGGAGTGGGGGAGTGGGGGAGGTAGCAGGGTGGGAGTGGGGGAGGGAACATGGTAGAGGATATTGGGGCACTGATAGTGGGAAGAGTATTAAAATAAATATCAGAGGCTTAAAACTCTGCAAAAGCAGATACCTCAAAAGCAGATATAACCATGCAAATGTACTGTACCTCAATAAACAATGTGGGGAAAAGATGAAACGAGACTATCTTATAATTCAAAATGAATTAAGGACTCAAATATAAGCCCTGAAACCATAAACTACATAGAAGAAAACAGAGGCTATCTAGTCTCCAACATCAGCCTTAGTGATGTCTCTGTGGTTTTTGTTTTTGTCTCCAATGGCAAGGGAGACAAAAACAAAAATAAAGAAATGGTCTACATCAATCTAAAAATTTCTTCACAGCAGAAGGAACCATCATCAAAATAGGGACTCTACTGAGTGGGAGAAGATATTCCCAAATCATACATCCAAGGTTTGATATATAAAAAACTCCTATAACCCAACAACAGTTGAACAGAGGATCTGAAAAGACATTTCTCCAAAGAAGACATGGTCAAAAGGCACAAAGAAATGTTCATCATCACTTATTATTGGGAAATGCAAATCAAAACCACAGTGAAATATCACCTCACACCTATGAGAATGACCATTATCCAAAAGACAAACAAGTACTGGTGAGGATGTGGAGAGAGAAGAACATTCATGCACTGTTGGTGGGAATTTTTTTCCCCTTTTAAAAAAGATTTATTCATCCATGCATACAAGAGCTGGGGCACAGGCCAGAGGTGTGGGGGGTGAGTGGATTCACCAGAGAACAGAGTGTTCTCTGTTCACCAGAGAACAGAACAGGCAGATTGACCAAAGTACACTGCTGAGGGGAGCAGCAGGTGAGCCAGGAGAGGTCAGCTGTGCCATGTGGGTTGCCCCCTGGCAGGCCAGGGAATCGAACTCATGCTGCAGAGGCTGGGGACAGCCTCATAGCTGAATCCTAACCCCTTGTGCCACCAGGGAAGCCCTATTGGTGGGAATTTAAACTGGTATAGCCACTATGAAAAAATTCTATGGGGAATCCTCAAGATATTAAGAATAGATCTGCCAGAAATGTGTTCCTGCTATTTCACTTCTGGGTATTTAGCCAAAGAATGCAAAAACACTAATTCAAAGAGATACATGTACCCCTGTATTCATTACAGCATTTATTTTCAATACCAGGATGTGGAAGCAACTTAAGTGCCCCTTGATAGATCACTGGTTAGAGAAAACATGGTATATATACAAAATGGAATTCTACCCAATCATAAGAAAAGATGAAATCTTATCATTTGTAACAACATGGGTGGATCTGGTAGATATGATGTTAAGTGAAGTAGTCAGACTGAGAAAGACAAATACCACATGATTTCACTCATATGTGGAACAAAGAAAGATAAATTTTAGATAATGAGAGCCAAATAGTGATTACCAGAGGGGAACGGAGTTGTGGGATAAAAAAGTATTGATGGATGGAAACTAGATATTTGATAGGGAGTATCATGTACACACAGATGTACACCTAAATTGTGTAAACCAGTGTTACTTCAATAAAATATCAAAAGTTTATTAACACTTAAAGTACAATTGAATATTTCCTGGACCAGATTTTGTTTCTAAAGATACATTTTCATTTAGATATTATGCATATGTTCTATATAACAAAGTTTGTTAAACTTTACAATAGTTTGTAATCTTTACACTATAGATTCTTTTGGGCTTTCTGTGTGGATAGACATACCATCTGAGAATAAGGATAGTTTTATTTCTGGCATTACAATCTCTATGCCTTTATTTCTTTTCTATTTTTAAAAAATATTTATTTACACAAGAACCGGGGTACAGGCCAGATGCGCGGGAGGGTGAGAGGATTCACCAGCAACAGGGCGGGGAACAGAACAGGCACACGGACGAAATACACTGCTGAGGGGAGCAGTGGGCGAGACAGGCGAGGTCTGCCGCGCCATGTGGGACCCTTGGCCAGCCAGCCGGGATCGAATCGGTGCTGCAGAGACTGCGGACAGCTTCACAGTACTGCACTCAACCGCCTGCACCACCAGGAGAGGCCCTATTTTCTTTTTTTTCTTAAGATTTATTTATGCATAGAAGAGCTGGGGTGTAGGCTAGAGGTGTGAAGAGATGAGAGGAATCAGCAGAAACAGTGGGGAGCAGAACAGGCAGTTCTACTGAAATACACTGCTGAGGGGAGCAGCTGGCGAGACAGGAGAGGTCTGCTGTGCCATGTGGGTCAGCTCCTGGCTGGAGATTGAATTCATGCTGCAGTGGCTGCCAATAGCTTCATAGTGCTGAGATTTAACCGCTTGCACCACCAGGGAGGCCCTCCTTTATTTATTTTCTGCCTACACTGCTTAGTATTTTAGTATCATGCTGAACAGAAGTTAGGAGAGCAAACTCCCTTGTCTTTTCCTGGTTTTACATGAAACACTTCTGCTGTTTTACCTTTAAGATAATGAAGGCTATAGGTTCATTTTGTCTTCACAAATATCCTTTATCAAGTTTGAGGAAGTCCTTTTCTGTTTCTAGTTTGTCAAGAGTGTTTTTCTTGTATAGGTGTTGAATTTTAGCAAATGGTATTCATAAATGAAGGTAGTCACATGCTCCCCTAGTTCTTACCACCATAGTAACATAGTGAAATATACTAATATTCTAGTGGTCAGTTATCCTTGTATTTCCTGGCAAAAGCCAGATCTGGTTATGGTATCTATCATTTTGCCACATTTGGCTTGTTAATATTTTATTTAGGTTCTTGCATATATAAGTGAATCTTGTCTTACATTTTCATTTTTTGTTTTATTATCAGGTTTATAACTGAGTTAATATTATCCTTGTAGAATTAATGAGCTGGTATGTTCTCCCTCTTCTCTGTCACTTTGGAATTATGTATCTGATTAGAATGATCAGTTCCCTGAATATTGGTAGAATGTGTCTGCAAAACCACCTGGGTCTGGTAGTTTTATGAAGGAACTTTTTTTTTTTTTTTGCTTCCGCTTTCAAAGCTGTGCTTATTTCCTTTTTAGTTTAAAAACATTCTGCAGACTGTGAAAGTCTTCTGGGATGACAACAAGTAGGAAGTTACAGGGACTGGGCTGCTTCTTCCTTAGCACTGGACTCTGTCTTAAAGAAGAACAGGTGGTCACATTTGTGATTGTGAATTGTGGTAGATGAGATGCTGGTCTTCTGGGTGGTTCCCTAGAATTAAGTTGGTGTTATCCTGGGGCTCCATGAGGATCTTGGTATTGTTTTCATCTGACCAATACCTGTTAACCTGAACCTAGAATCCAACTAGTGTGCTGTGGCACACTATCCATCATCAAGTGGGTATGTTGGCCAAGTTCAGACCTCATTCCCCTTTTCCATCTCTCTATGACCTGCCTTTGACATGGTCACATGTTCTTGTAGCTCCATTGGCTATATTAACAGCCTAGTCTGTGAGAGTGTTGTCTCTGGCTTGGGCCTTGCTCAGCCTGCACAATTGGACTGTGTGTAGTAGCCTTGTATTTCTGGGGAGCCTAACACACTGGCCATTTGGTTAGAATCCAGCAGTGTAGAAACACAGATATCCCCTTCCCACTGCTGAAGGTGAGGATCACCCTTGCCAGTGAGGGACAGGTACAAAATGGTATACAGAGTTGGGCTTGTGCATTGTAAGCAAAGAAGACTAGGATGGTTATGAATGTGGGATGAGACTTTATATTTACTAATATATGTACCATATTTGATAGCTTTTCTTGAAGTGTGCTGATTAGAGGTTTGCAGTTTAATATTGGGTTCATATAGTCTAGATGAAATGTATTTTTTTTTAATTTTATAGAGGCATGTTTATTTATTTATTTGTTTGTTTGTTTTGTTTATACATGCACTGGGTACAGTCAGAAGCGCAGGAGGGTGAGAGAATTCACCAGAGCCAGAGCGGGGAGCAGAGCAGGCAGAAGGACCGAAGTACACTGCTGAGGGGAGCAGCGGGCCGCAGGAGAGGTCTGCGCGCCATGTGGGACCCTCCTCCGGTGGCCAGGGAGCAGCCGGGGATCGAACTGGCACCGCCGAGGCTGCGGGCAGGTTCGCAACCTAGCGCTCAACCGCTGCGCCACCGTGGAGGCCCTGAAATGTATTTTTAATTGACTCACTTGCCATTTGTATTAATTTTATAATTCATGTGAACAACCCCATTATATTATTGGAGGCCATGTTTGTTCATCATGGGCACAAAAAGAATGTTACACTATAGAGAATGAAATAAGAGACATCACAATAGGCAATGTGGTCTTGCTGGGACTGCAAAATATCCTTTCAAAGAATAAGCTATCTCAGTGTAGAGATGTTGGATAAATGGCTTAGTGGTGCTTTGTAAGTCATCATTCAGATACAGCAGATTTTGAGCATGCTCAAATTTGTATGTAAGGTTTCCTTGAATTCTGAAAATACTGTATTACTTATCTATGAGCCTGAAACACAGGAACAACATCAATGAAGACTATTTAATTTTTAAGTTAATCAATTTGTTGTGTGTCTGGTTATGAAGGAGAAGTCACATTTCTTTGGGGCTTCTCAACCTTAACACTATTGCCATTTTGGATGAGATAATTCTTTGTTGTGGGGATCATTTTGTACATTGCAGGATGTTTATAAGCACTATCCTCTTCTAGAATGCCAGTAGCATCTCCTGTTGAGGGGAGGAGAAGAGGGGAGTATGGAGGCAGGCTAAATCCCCTCCAGGTGAGAACCACTGTTTTAGAAACTTTGCTTGCTACCTTGCTGCAAACCAGTAAGACCCAGTCTGGTGGATCTTAGGAATATATGGAAAGCTTGGCTAGTCTCACCTATACTGCTTATCTAAGGCATTCACCAAAGTAGGTATGTTCCGAGGTTCAGTGTTTCCAAAATTTTAATTTGTGAAGTACAGCCTATCCCTCAGGTTGGTTAGAAGAACAGATGATGATCATATCACAAATTATTTTCTGTGGGTGACCCTGGTATTTAGCACATGATTGGGGTTTCACACTGCTGTATACTTGGTTGGTATATATATGTATACACACACATTTCTACATGGTAATATGTATATGCAAATGGGTAAGGTGCAAAGTGTAGTATATAATAGTCTGAATTATTTAGTAACACAAGAGATTGTTACAGTGGATTTGCATATGTCAAAAATGCATGGTGCAGTTCCACTGTAGAATTAAAAGCATTTTAATCTGTTGCTTCCTATGTTTACTGGTTCTGTAAGTTCAGATATTTTGACTATAAGTACCAAAAAAATTTAAAATGGTGTAAATAAAGACATTTGTGAACAAATATAAGGTTATTTTGTAAACAAAATGTTTACAGGTCAGACTTCATCTGTACAGTGGTTTGATAATGTCTTCCAGGATCCAGGTTTGCATTTTGCATTTGCCTTTCTAAGCACATTAACTTCTCTCATGGTCCCAGAATAGCAGCTGCATTTTTAGGCATTGTTTGCACACAGGCAGCAATGTCCAGTGGCAGAATAGGAAATGTTACTATCTCACGTTCCCATGTCCTTTTTTAAGACCTTCCAAAAAGCACCTAGCTAACTTCCCCCTCGTGTTTTGCCCATATTCTATCACATGCTTTTATCTAAGTTAATACCTGCAAAATAAGTATGGTACATGTGCCACAATGCTTTAGATTGGGGCCCCCATGAAGGACCTGACTAATGGGGTACTGGTATACCCAAAAGGAGTTCTGTTAGTAACAAAGAAGGCAGCGGTAGAGTGGGTGTTCAGGGAAGAAAGCAACTCTCCATTGTGGCATGTCAGCCACAGTGGTGTCCTTGAGCACAATATACTGGTTCAAGAAATATAGCTATGTGTGCCAAGCGCCTATTTTTTATGAGTGAGTCTTTGCGTTAATAAACGGATTTTTTGTATTTTTCCTATTTTTTGTATACATGCCTGGTTGCAAATATTAAAGTCACATAGGTTAGAAGTGCCAGTTCTAGGTACAGTGTGGAGAATTTCACAGACAAGGGCAAGATGGCAGCAGCAAGCAGCCAAGATGGGAAGTGATTAAAACAGTGGTTGTACATGTTCATGGGAGGTTTAGGATGATCCCATGTTAGTACAGATTAGATCACTCACCATGGAGGGTGGCATTGGTGGTTGAGGTTCAGAGTCTACACATGCTGACTTATGTTTGTAAATGGCTCATGTTGTGATAGAGAAGGCCAGCCTTGAGCCCTTATGCAGACTACATAGGGAAAGGAAGTAGAAAAGAGTGAGAGAGGCCCATGCTTATGTGTGTGTGATTTTTTTTTTTAAAGATTGATTTATTTATTTATACAAGAACCAGAGTACAGGCCAGATGCGCAGGAGGGTGAGAGGATTCACCAGAGACAGAGTGGAGAACAGAACAGGCAGACTGATGAAATACACTGCTGAGGGGAGCAGTGGGCGAGACAGGAGAGGTCTGCCCCGCCATGTGGGACCCTCGCTGGCCAGCCAGGATCGAACCAACGCTGCAGAGGCTGCAGACAGCTTCACAGCGTGGCACTCAACCGCCTGCACCACCAGGGGAGGCCCAGTGTGTGATTTTTTTAATGCCCAATGACTTTGCTAGTAAACTGGATCTAGATAGTAACCTGTAATTTTGACCAGTCAGATTCCTTCTTCTTGGAGAGAAGCAAGGGAAGGAGGACAGGAAGGAGGCAGGCAGACAGGTACATGTTTTGCTTTCCTATGTGTACTTTTAGCCCTGGCAAGAAGGATCTAGAGGGTGATCCAACTTTAGACATCCTGACTTCATCCAGATGATTTCAGCTTAGAGAAGTGAAACCTTGAGTTGGTAGAGAAAAAAGCTTTCCTCCTTATTCCAGTTGTAAGAATGATAATCTTTGCATTAATAAACAATGTTCGTATTTTTTATTTTTTATAAGTTCTTGATTACAAACATTGAAGTCTCACAAGGGTATTTTCTTGATTGCAAACATTAAGGTTACGCAAGGGTGCTTTTCCCCGTTTTGGGAAAAATGTCATGTGAATTTAAAAATAATCACTGTTTTGGATGAAATGTTCCTCTTTTGTCACCTAATTTATCTGTGTCTTGCCATCTTTCGTTTCACACCTGCCGGGGATATGAAAAAAATGGTCATTGGTCTACATTTAGGATGATAAAAATTCCAGCACCAGGTAGCAAACCTGTTTCAGTCCAGACAGCCTGTCAGTGTCCAGAAATCCTTAGTTAAAGTCTCAGGCAGCTAAAAGGAGTGGCTGTTTAGGCTTGTGAGTTCTCAGAAAAGCTAATAAATGTTGGGGTGAGAGGTACAAAATTTGTGTTGCCTCAGTTTTTGCATTTTGTGATTTCTCTTCAGCTTTGAGAACTCATGCCAAAAAACCTTAGTTCTTCACCATAGTTGCTGACTACTTTAAATAAATTGGCTCAGACTAAGTGACACTAGATTTTCAGAACTTAACTTTTTTAATAACAAAAAAATTTCTTAGGTAAATATTATCATAATAAATTATCTGTATGAGTATTACCCTATAACTCCACAGTAGTTTTGGTATTATGTTTCTAACCTAAAATGTGATTTGGGATCTGTAATGGATATTAAATAGTGTATTTTTTTCCCCAATTTTCTCCAAACTGAGATTTCTCCAAATTTTTTTTTTTAAGGAAAAACAAAGAGCCTCCTCTCCCCCTAACAAAATTTGAAGTATTTGAAAATGTTATTTTAGTTTCAGATAAATAGGGGTCAATTTCATTTTTTTAAATTTACTTATTCCTTATTTTTTTGAAAATGTGTACATTTTATTTTTTAATTTTTAAAATTTTTTACATCATTGTTCATTTTAAAACAATATTTGCTTCCTCCCACCCCCTTAGGTGTGGTCCTCCTAGAATTTCCTTCACCAGTGCACCCGTGCACCATCACCATAGTACCATGCTGCTCTCTCCCTCTCTCCTGTTCCTCTCCCTCCTCTTCCCCTGCAGGATGTTTCTGATTTATAATTGTCTGTTTTTCCTTTGTTGTGTTTTTTTTTTTTATTTTATACATTTTTTACATCATTTTCCATTTTTGCACAATGTATGCATTTTTGTCATGGTTATTATAGACCCGGTACAATTCCCACCCCCCTTGTTTTCATCTTACTCCCTCCTCCGCCCACTGTAGTGTCTCTCCGGTTTATAGTTGCTTGTTGATTTTGATTTTTACTTTATCATAACTAGTCTTTTTCCTGGTCCCTTACTTAGGTTTTCTAAAATCCTGCTATGAGTGAGACCATCCAGTATTTTTCTTTTTCTTTTTCTTTCTGGCTTATTTCACTGAGCATAATCCCTTCCAGTTCCATCCATGTTGCTGCAAATTGCATGTTGTTGTGTTTGTATTATTGTTATTTTTTTACACTGATGTCTTATTTGTCTATATTATGTCTATATTCCTGCTATAAGTGAAACCATCCAATATTTTTTTTCATTCTGGCTTATTTCATTGAGCATAATTCCTTCTAGCTTCAGGAATTTATCTTTTTTGAATTGCTGAATAATATTCCATTGTGTATATGTACCACATCTTCTTGATCCAGTCATCTATTTTTGGGCATTTGGGTTGTTTCCAGGCTTTACAAACTATTGTGAACAGTGCTGCAATAAACATAGGGGTGCAGGTGTTCTTTTGAATCAATGTGTTTGTGTCCTTTGCGTAGATCCCTAGAAGTGGAATTGCCAGGTCATATGGCAGCTCCATTTTTAGCAGACTGAGGAACCTCCACACAGCTTTCCATAGTGGTTGGACCAGTTTGCACTTCCACTAGCAGTGCAGGAGAGTTCCTTTTTCACCACATCCTCGCTAACATTTGTTGTTGCTAGTTTTTTTGATATGTGCCATTCTTATTGGTGTAAGGTGGTATCTCAGTGTGGTTTTGATTTGCATTTCCCTGATGATAAGGGTTGTTGAACATTTTTTCATATGCCTGTTGGCCATTTGCATTTCCTCTTCAGAGAAATGTCTTTTAAGTTCTTCTGCCCATTTCTTGACTGGATTGTTTATTTTGTTTTTGTTGATTCCTATGAGTTCTTTGTATATCTTTATGATCAGTCCCTTATCAGTTGTATGGAGTGTAAAATTTTTTTCCCAATCAGTAGGGTGTCTCTTTGTTTTGGTTAATGTCTCATTTCCTGTACAGAAGCTTTTCAGTTTGATGTAATCCCAGGTGTTTATCTTTTCCTTGACTTTCTTTGCTTTTGGTGATGAGTCTTCAGTTGTTACTGAGATGTATGTCTTATAGTGTTTTACATATATTTTCTTCTATATATTTTATGGTTTCAGATCTTATGTCCAGTTCTTTTATCCATATTTCTTTTTATTAATGAAGTACCAGTGTTTTGTTAATGTTTCGGCACTGTAGGATTTCTCTGCTTAGGTGTTCACTTGTGAGGAGGCAGCTTTGGGAGTAGTGCTTGATGAAGGAAAGACAACTCAGCGTCCAAGTGAGAGAGGCCTGGAGAGGCTTACACCTAAAAAGGTGCAGCCCATATCTATGGGCAATCTCATATTTATTCAGAACCAAGTTCAGGAAAGATGGGCAAGTATGTGGAGGAGTGCACTTGTGTGGGGGTGCTTATCAGGGATGCTTTGTCCTCTGGTGCAAGCGAGGGTGGAGTGACCAAGGGTTATTGCTTGGGAAGCTCCATAGTTCCTGCTAATCAAAGCATAATATCTCTAATCCTTATTCTTACCTAACTTTCTGTTCATCTTTATAAGTAGAGTATTCTAGCTGATGTTGCTAACTTAGCCATAATATCTGCCTGCTGTTTTCAGCAGATACTGGTTTCCCAGTATGTTCTTCATACCAGGACTTTTTCCCTGGTGAGAGACCCCCTGCCTGATTCTACATTTTAGCTTGACCAGCAGGAACCCTGGGCACTAAGACAATAGCCCAAACAAAGAGGGCTGAGGTGTAGTCATCACAGCTCTCCCACCACCAAAGCACCCACGGTCCTCTGCCATAGCCTGTTATGTCTATTTCATTTTTGGTTTTGATTTCTAAGGAAGTAAATTTGTAAGCTGTTAGCAATCAGTTTTAGGCCTTCCTAGAGAAACCTAGCCCTTAACTAAAAGAAATTTCACTGGCACACACCCTCTTTTGTTTTTGAGTACTATAATGGAGAAATGGGTGGATATAGTGGATATACACACATGCATTACATACATCTATACACACATATATATCCTTTTTATTGAAGTAACATTGGTTTATAACCTATGGTATATAGCATTATGGCATCACAATTTGATATGTGTATATACTATATATATATTATCACCACCCAAAGTCTAGTTTCCATGGATTTATTTTTTTTTAAATTTATTTATTTATACAAGCACTGGGTACAGTCAAAAGCGCAGGAGGGTGAGAGAATTCACCAGAGTCAGAGCAGAGAGCAGAACAGACAGACTGACGAAACACACTGCTGAGGGGAGCAGCGGGCGGCAGGAGAGGTCTGTGTGCCATGTGGGACCCTCACCCGGCGGCGGGGGATTGAACCAGTGCTGCAGAGGCTGTGGGCAGTTTTGCAACCCAGCGCTCAACCACTGCACCACCAGGGAGGCCCACCATGGATTTATTTTTTTATTTAAAGTTCATGAGAAAATAGTTATGAAACTATGCTTCAGCCTTCTGCTTGAAGTCAAATTTAAAATAATTTTTTAAGTAGTGTCTAAGTTCTGTCAAGCCCAGTTCTGCCAGATAAAGTTCTCTAATTTAATCAGTGCATCGTGCCTTGGCAGGAGTCACTTTTTAATGACATCTTGTCTGTCAGATGCTGCAGTTCTGTTTGAAGAAGGTGCCATGACAGTCTCATTTTCAACTTTCCAAGGAGCTTCCTGGATGGCTCGCCCCTGAAGCCCTATCCTGTCACACTCTTGAGTTCAGATGGCTCACATTTCTTTCTGGGTGTCTCAGTCAGTGTGATGACACCATACCAGCATTTACTCAGACTGGGCCTCACAGTTTAAACTGTGCTTCTGTGGTGTTGGGAACCTATTGTAAAATGTTCTGGGAATGACCCTCACTGCTCTGGCAGACAAGAGAGCAAAGCATCTGTACAGAACTGGAGTCTGTGAATCAGCTAGTCAGATTCTGCTGGCTGCCAGTAAAACCAACCTTTTTAAACACTACTAAAGACCAAGGAACCAGATAAAGATTTAAACAAGGGATACCCAGGCTTTGCATCTCCACAGTGCTTTCTCTTTTTTAGAAAGGAAAAGATTAAACCCCACCATTACCTTCCTATATCATAGATAACATCAACATATATTTATGTCTAAATGATCCACATCCCCCCCCCCCTTTCAAAAATGATTACATTTTTAATGTTATTGACTCACTGTTCCTACCTGTATAAACTAAATTCAAACTTGTGATTTTTGGAACAGTTAGAATAAAATCTGTTGGACTGCTTCCCAGGTTTGAATCCTCACTTTTATTATCCAATAAGCTCTTTATCTATCATTGACTTTTGTTTCAGTTAACAATATCATTAACATTTCTTTCATTCTGCATCTTACGTCTGGTGTGGCCTTTTATCCCTTAGAATTCAGAGGTAGAGCAACACTGGCAGCCTCCTTCCCTCTTCTCCATTCTCTGTCTCTTTCTGGGCAGATAGACATGGGGGTTAGTTCTAGAGAATTTCATATTTTTGTCTGCTGAGTCCCTCTGTCTGGATTGACGTGTTTTGATAGAGGAGGCTGCTTTGTGCCAAAATGTTGGATTTCCCTCAAGTTTACCTGTTTGAGGTCCTCACAGGTTCAGGGATGATTCTGAATTTACAGGTGTGGAGTGGGAAAGCCTCTGGCATAGCCTCTGTGAATAATTGATTGAACCTGAAATTTGGACATTTATCTTACCAGTGTGACCTTCCTTGTGACAGCAGAGGCATTTTCTTTTCATGCTTTGTCAAACTCATTCTTCATCTTTTTGTCCAGAAATGTTCCTGATCTTGATTTAATAATTGAAAATCATGCAATTTATTTGTTAGCCCTTGAGTCCCATATTTACAATAATTCTTATCATGAATTGTATTGTACAAGTAGCCTATTACCATAAATACAGCAACGATGGGGATGAGGGAGTTTGCCAATCAAGGTTTTGTTTTTTTTTCCAAATCAGGTTGCTGACATAATTCAATCGGTTAATCATCACTGTAAATGTCAGCTGCTTTCACTAAAATTTAGGTACCTTGTGCATAAACATGAGGAGACTAAAATTTTGAAGGTGTTTCTGAGGGAAGCCCCCTGGAATGACTGGGAATTTATTCCTTGTTGTCAGGAAGCTGCATTCAGAACAGAGAATCACTTCTTTAGCCACAAAGGAAGATCCAAATTAAGTCTCAGGGACTTTGATATATCCAAGGACTTCTTTTCCTCTCTTCTGTCCTCTCTCTAAGGGGGTTGGTGGGATATAACTTGCCACATTGCTCTCCTTTTCTTGTGGTAATTAATGCTATTTGTCCAACTTTTGCTCCTAGGCCAGACAAAGGATTTGGGGGACAATGTTTTTCTAAGATGGTGTAGTCTTTATCAGGGACGGGAAGAGAGGTGTTGAAGACTGAGGCTGAAGAATTACCATCTTTGAATTCCTGTTGGTCTTGACTAACTGAGAACCTGTGAGAACAATATGAGGATTCCTGTTTGCTGGGATGCATTGCCATGGGGAACAAGAAGAGTGGTGGTGTAGTCCTTCATAAGTGTGCTGAGCAAGGTTGTGATATAGGCCTCAGGACTCGGTAGCCATCTATGTAAGAGATCCGGTCAGAGCCCTGGGAAGAAGCAGAAGTCTGACTAGGAGCTCTAGGCCGGTTGCTCCAAGGGCAGGTGCAGAGGCATGAGACTATGTGCTGGGAACCCTGGGGAGGAACCCTCTGTCCATCTCTGAGAGAGGACCAGGATGCTGAACAGACTTTGAAGCCGATGAGGAGTAAAGTGACATGAGAGTTCAGATGTGAACATAGGCGTGGGCAGAAAATGACATGATGGAGTAGAATGGGAGAGTTTGAAATTCCTAGAACATAAAACACAATGTGTGGGAGGTGTGAAATGAAACTGGTGAAGCAGTTTGAGGCTGGTTTGTGAAGAACTTTCTGTAACATGCTAAGCAGCGTTGACTTGGTCCTGTCAGGGATGGGGAAATCTTGAAGGATTCTAAATAGGGAATGGTTTTATTTTTTAAGCCATTCTATTATATTAAACCATTCTATGGAGATATCATCCCTACCTACATATAATTTGCCCACTTGTAGTGTGTAATTCAGTGACTTTTAATGTATTCAGAGTTGTGCAACCTTCACTGTAATTAAATTAGAATATTTCTACCACTCAGAAAGAAGCCCTGAATCCCCTCCAACTTCCCCAGGCCAAAGCAACCCATAATGTATTTTCCATCTCCGGACATTTCATACAAATATTGATATAATCATGCAACATATGCTCTGTGTATCTGGCTTCTTTCGTTTAGCGTACATAATGTTTTCAGAACTCATTCACATTGTGGGATGTATCAGTACTACCATCTTTATTTCCAAATAATTATTCTATTTATGACTCTACACATTTTCTTTATTCACTATTTATTCACAATTCACTAGTTGATGGACATTTGTGTTTCCATACTTTTTTTACGAATAATGCTCCTAGGGAATAATGTTTATAGGCTGTACAACTGGCATTTTGACAACATCACTAAGTAAGGATAGATTCAGTGAGGAATCCCAGTAAGGACTGAGTAAGGATCGATTGGAAGGGGACAGGGTGAGGCAAGGAGCATTGTTAGGTAGTTATGTTTCTCAAGCTGTAAGGTAGTTATGTTTCTCACGTCAATGTTTCTCAAGTTTCTTTAAGTGTGGAATCTTGTATTTTACCCACAACTTCATGCAGAATCCAAACGACTAAAACAGATGAAATGGACCTCTTTTGACAGCGGTATGGGAAGCCTAGAATTCCACCCCCCTCACCGCCGTATCCCCTTCCATGAGACTGCTGGGAAATTTCAGTTTTTGAAAATGGCCAAAAGTTAACCCTGTTGGTCAAAGAGGTTTCCCACGGGCAGTGTGGTTGACTGGAGGAGGAAGACAGCACTAGATGAGAGATGAAATGCGAGTTTGAGAGAATCAAAGCATAGGGGCTGAGGTCTGGGAGAATGGCACATGATCTAGCTTTTCTGAAGGTGAGCGGTTCTGGGAGGTGGCAAGTGGGCTGGAGTGAAGAAGCATGAGTGTGTGAGGAGAGGGTACTGGATGGGACTTTAATTAGAAATCTTGTCCCCAAGGGATAATGAGGTCTGAGACAGACTGTGACCGGGTTCTCATTGGAGGTCAGGGGAGGAGTTTGAAGATGCTGTGACCCAAACTTATAAACTTCAAAAAAGACTTTTCTGGGATTGGAAGGACATGGCTTGGTGCTGGGTGAGGAGAGAAGGAGGGGCCCAGGATTTGGTAGGCCTCATTTTGTGTGGTGGGTGAGAGGCCACAATAGGGTGAAAATGGGAGAAGGGAGCTTTGAGGGAACTGTGTCGCAGGAAGAGGAAGCCTAAGGTAAAACAGAGCGAAGGGTAATGTAGAGGGGATTTCCATGGAGAGGGGATTGTTGGGTGCCTGGATGAAAGAAACGCACCAGAAGAAAAGAAAGCAAGAACTTGGAATATAATGTGTGTTTGGGGAGGGTGGTAGAGACAGGGTGAACTTCATATTTGGCCCCTCCATGACTCAGAGTCTGATGACCACCTCTCTGTCCCTCGGATCCCTGTTTTAGACCACTTGCTGGATCATAAGAACCCTGAAGGGTGCCAGGAGGACCCCATTACATAGGTGGGATGGCGGAATGAGTTGGCAAAAACCGAATGTGGACAGATGGGAGGCAGTCACAGTGGGTTGGCTCCTTGTTCAGTGACAGTAACAAGTCATGGCTGGGGGATGGGGAGGTAGTTCCTCTCCCAATAAGCCCCATTAACGCCTTGCCAAAGCTGATTGCTGTAATCGAAAAAGGTACTCTCTATGCATTCTCAGTTTAAAATAAACCCTTCAGCCCAGCACTTGTCAAAATTTGAGGTGCACATGAACCCCCTGGAATCTGTTATAAGGCAGATTTTGATCTTTCAGGTCTGGGTGGAGTATGCCTCTCCAGCCAACTCCCAGGAGATGCTGGAGGGTCTTGCAGCTGCAAAGGACCAGCCCCATTTCCAAACAGATTATTGTATCTCATCCCATCTCTTTTAATGCCTGGATAGGGGAATCCGACAGTAGAAGGAAGCAGTAACCAAAATGATTTGGTCCTAATGTTGCTTAAGTCTTTTATGGACCATATTTGCATAAGAAATTTGACAGTACCACTTAGGATGCAACAGTTCTTTCATAGGACTGGGTCCTGATACATTAGGAAAATCGCCTGTACTGATTCCCTCCTCCACCCCCAATAATGATCTATCTGGTTGTGTGTATTTTGAGGCAGGAGAATCAAAATGGTAAGATGGCTGTGAGCATTGAATACATTCTCTGATTATATTATTTGCAGTCTTCCTGCTAGCATCCTGAAAAATAAATGTGGCTAATGGCAGAGATATCTTGGAGTGGGGCAGAGCAGCTTTTGTTTGTAACCAACTATGTCTTATGCTTTTATAACTACATTTTCTCCTTCTGAAATGGAATTTATGAGAGTTCTGTGGTGGTTTGCTAACATGTCCTTTTAGATGCAAATGGTAACGATGACAACCATTACATTTCTGAGAGTTTCTGGCTCCTAGTGGGATAGCTACATGTGAATCCTGAGACTAAAGCTCAGCCAGGACACAGGGGCCTTCAGAGCTGAGGGTTCAATTCAGTTCTCAGAAGTGGCATAATACTACTAGTGTGGAACACTTCATTTTCTGACAGGTGCATACTTGAGAACTGTAAGTTTGTCATCTGTAGTACATTTTTTTTTCTTTTTCAATTTTTTCTTTGGAGGCAAGTCAGATAGCTGGAGTTTTTTTGGATAAAGCAGTGACTGAAAATGCAGTGTCATCACTCTTTTTTTTTAATTTATTACATAATTTATAACTAAAAAAGAGTGTATGTAACACATTATGTAAAAAGTATAATGTCAAGTTGAACTCCCAAGGATCTCCCTCTCTGTGTGTGGCTAGAATATCAGTTGTTGTGCCTGGGGCCTTTCCTTCTCCCTTCACTGCAGTCCCCTGCCTCACCTGTCCAGAGATGACCACCATCCTGCTTTGGGTTGATGACCCCTGCTTCTCTTTCCCAAAGTGGCTTCTGGCATGTACGTGTGTCAGTAAGAAGCAGTGTTTGGCTTTTTGAGAGCCTTCTCCAATGGTATCCTTTTGCACATTGTCTTCTGTGCCTCTTTTTTTTTTTTCTGTCATGCTCTGTCCTGTATGTGCTCTCATGTTTCAGGACCCTCCACCACCAACCGGGTGGTGTTCTAGGTCTTGATTACTACAACCATAAATTTTCCATAGCAACACCTCAAATGGTAAATGGATCTGTATGAATGTCTCCTAATATTTTTAAGCATCTTCTTTGTATGGCAACTTTAATCATACCGGTTTTCACTATTGTAAAAAATGGTGTAGTGAACATCCTTTTGCATGTATCTTTGTGCACTAAGCTTATTTTCCACAAGATAAATCCCAAGTGGTGAAACGGTTGGTTCATGTGTGCATATACTTTGTACTTTGAAATATGCATTGCCAAATGTCACCCCCTAGGTTCATATATATACTCTCCATCACCACATATAACTTTCCTCAAACCCTTGCGGAAGCTGAGTACTGTCATTGTTTAATCATCATCAATTTGATGGAATATCTGTCTTTTTATTTGCATCATTGTTATTGCTAGTGAAGTTGAACTTTTTCACATGCTCAAAATATTTGTATTTCTTCACATTTTAGAAAATTGTGAATCTAGATTTTAGATCCTGATAAGTTTGATTAATTTCTCATTTGCATTTTATATTTTCTCATTTACCAACTAGTTATGGAATTTGTATAGCTTATTTTATTGGTTACATTATTTAACAGTTTTCCTTATTACTTTATGAAGAGGCTGAAGTTCTATGAGTAAATTTTAGGCACTTATTTATTTATTTTTAAAAGACTTATTTATTTATGCATTCAAAAACCGGGGCACAGACCAGAGGTGTGGGGAAGTGAGAGGATTCACCAGAGACAGAGTGGGGAGCAGAACAGGCAGATAGACTGAAATACACTGCTGAGGGGAGCAGTGGGCGAGTCAGGAGAGGTCTGCTGTACCATGTGGGTAGTTCCCTGGGCAGGGATCGAATTCATGCTGCAGCAGCTGCGGACAGCCTCTTAGGTTGAGTCTTTTTTTTTTTTTTAATTAGAGGCATGTTTTTATTTATTTATTTATTATATTTGTTTGTTTTGTTTATACATGCACTGGGTATAGTCAGAAGCGCGGGAGGGTGAGAGAATTCACCAGAGCCAGAGCGGGGAGCAGAGCAGGCAGAAGGGCTGAAGTACACTGCTGAGGGGAGCAGCGGGTGGCAGGAGAGGTCTGCGCACCATGTGGGATCCTCCTCCGGTGGCCGGGGAGCAGCCGGGGATCGAACCGGCGCCGCAGAGGCCGCGGGCAGCTTCGCAACCCAGCGCTCAACCGCTGCGCCACCGGGGAGGCCCTTAGGTTGAGTCTTAACCCCTTGCGCCACCAGGGAGGCCCTATGCATTATTTATTTATTTATTTTAAAGATTTATTTACTTATCTATACAAGCACTGGGTACAGTCAGAAATGCAGGAAGGTGAGAGAATTCACCAGAGCCAGAGCGAGGAACAGAACAGGCAGACTGACAAAGTACACTGCCGAGGGGAGCAGCGGGCACTGCAGGAGAGGTCTGCGCACCATGTGGGACCCTCGCCAGTGGCCAGGGATCGAACTGGCACTGCAGAGGTTGCGGGCAGCTTCGCAGCCCAGTGCTCAACTGCTGCACCACCAGGGGAGGCCCTGCATTTATTTTTTAAGGATGGGAATAATACTTGCATGTTTGGAAATCACCTGGTTGATATTAACTATTTGAGTTGCTGTCTTTCCTTTTAGTTTTTGTGGGCATCATCAGTATTTGCTTGTTTTTCATCCATCCTCCTCTCAGTCTATCCATCTCATCTCACACTCATTCCTTTATTCATCTAACACAGTGTTTTACTATGTCCTGCATCCCATTGGCTTTCAGTGGTATAAGAGAGAAGATGGTGTCCTCTGTGTAGATTTCTTAAATTTCCAATGGTTTGCTGGTCCTTTCAGGATTGCCTGAGCCTTACCTTTTCCCACAGGATGACCTTCTTTAACTTCTTTAATGTCTTTCAGTTTGCTTTTCTTCATCTGCTCTTATCTCTCTTTTTCTACTTCTGTTCTACAGATAACTTCCAGGTTTCTTTACTTTTTGCTTATTTTGTCTTTCCCCCTGAATTTTTAAGGAATTCTATGAATTTACTTTTCTGAATTATTAATTTTGTGTCCTGTAGTATTGGATCTGTTTTGAACTACAAATGACCTCCCAACATATGATGGTTTATCTTCGAATGGTGCAAAAGCGATATGCATTCTACAGAAATGTGCTTCAAATTTCGATCTTCTCCCAAGCAGTCAATATGCAGTATGATGCTGCCATGATGCTGGGGAGTGGCATCAAGCCGCAGCTCCCAGTTAGCCCTGTGGTCATGAGGGGAACAGCTCATACTCCACTGTGTGCTGTGTTGCCAAATTTAAATTTACATTTTCAACTTACTTGGGGTGTATTGGGATGTAACCCTATCATAAGTCAAGGAAAATCTGCACATTTGTCATAAACATTTTCTTCTAGTTGTTTAAATAATTGTTAATTAATGATATGCATAATTAAAATCAGATAATATAGGCTAATAGTGAAAAATAACTCCCTCTGCCTGTTTTTCTCTGTTTCTGTCCCTTCCTCATAAATAAGCACCTTTCACATATTTTAAGTTATTTCCTTGGGCACTTTCTTCTCTATTCATGCATAATGAACTTTCATCATATCTTGATTTATTAAACTGACATTATTTAATTTATGCTGCCATAGATGAGGACTTAGAATTGTTCACTCCCCAGCCCACATGTATTTCCAGCTTTATGATAACAATCTTTTTAATTGAATCAATAAATAGTATGTATGTTGCCATGGTCCTACCAGTCACCAAGTTGTAGCCTATGCTTTTTTTTTTTTCTTGGTTGAGACTTTTGCTTTCTTGCTGAAAGTGCTATATTTACTCGTGCTCCCAGACCCATGTTCCCCACTCATTCTCTGTAGGTCCCTCTCTTAGGGTACTCTGGAACCCTCACCCTGCTCTCCTGTGGATGGATTGCTTCCCTGGTTGCTGAGCACTTATCTTGCCTAAGCCAGACCTTGATTTCTTGCCCACATTATGTCCATTGTGTTTCTGGGCCCCACCAAGTCTTCCTGTTTTCTGAATTATTATTTTTCACAATAATTTTTTATTGTTTCAAATCTGCTCTGTTGGCATTTGTACAACATATAGACCAAGTGGGGCAAAGAAAGGATCCCACCCACCCCCCTTTTTTAAGACTTGCAAATTGAAGAAACATTTTGAATCATTTAAAGAACACTATTAGTTTAAAATGCTCATGAACAGTTTTCTGTTACCAATTATGCATTGGAATACCAAAACTGAAACTGCTTTAGTGTCTCCTTAAACTTTGCTACAGTTTAGGATTATTAACTAGACATGTGCCAACAGCATGATAAATGTTGATTTAAGTCTAACTAACTAGAAGTTGACTACAAAATTGCCAGTTACTTCTGCCTTCAAATAAATTGCCAACTACAGCAGGTAAAGGCACAGAGGCCAGGAGTAACCATCCACTCAGTGTGTGGAGTGGAAGGGCAGCCTTTCTTTGTTGCTTCTTTTTTAGTGAAGAGGGATGGTTCTTCTCTCCTTTAACTCTTGAAATTTTATGGTTAACCTGCATTGAGGAAAAGCCTGGACTAGAGTTGAGAAGTAAAATTTTTCCCCTAGGATTAGAAAATGGAAAACAATATTATAAAAAAAACAAACAAACCTTGACTTCTAGAATATACCAGTTTACCATGCCATGCAGGTAAGGTGAGCAGTTTTTAAAGAATTAGCATATCTAAAAAAAAAGTCACAGGACTATACTCAAACTTGCTCAGTTACCTCTTCACATTGCAGCATCTTCAGTGCTTTGGGTGGGGGTCATCCTAAACATTGCCATTGCCTTCCAGTCCAAGCATATAAACTGTGTAGAATGCTGGTTAGCAGAGAGCCAGGTATCAAACAGGTCACATAGAGTGAATTATTACATTTGAACATGGCTTAGTGAAACATTGAGAATACTTCTGGTCAGGATGCCCTCAAAACAAAGTGATTTAGGGGCAGGGAATTTAGGAGGTCTTCCTAACAAGTACACTGACAAATGGAGGTGAGACATGGAGATGGAAAGTCTACAGAGGGTGCATTAATGATCCCTGGGTCTCTCAGGTAACTGTGTAGAATGTATCTCAAGAGTTGTCGAAATATGGGGGAAGGAAGCTGGGGTTTTGAACCCCTCATCTTTCAGTTCTCAGTGACTGAGATGACTTCTAGAGTCTCTAACTTCCTAGTGCTTCTGGCATTTCCTGCACTTGGGCCCAGCACCCTTCCCTGGCCAGGTGGTATCTTTCGTCACAGAGGTGCATGTGTTCCAAGAAGTCAGAAGTCATGTGCTTGCAGGTGATTGTCTGCTGATGCTGCAAGTGACCTCTTGGCATGTGCTGCAGGCTGCTAACTTGGATGAGTTGAGGGCAGTGCACTGATAAAGAAATATATGCCTGGAATGACCTTGAGCCCCACAGTACACTCCATGATGTCCTAAAACAAGTCACTGCTGGGTCCTGAAGACTGGAGGTATTCCAGTGTGTGCGGGTACAGTGAAGGTCTAGACCAAAGGAGACTTAGCTATGTGAGAATAATATGAAAGACAACAGAACACCCCACCCCACCCCCATTATTAACATGCCTAAGAGGGTTTTCATAAACAATGAGGAATTAGAAAATAAAATTAGCTTGCACGATTTCAGATGGGAACAGATGCCTGCTTGCTTGATTTTTTTTTTGTTTTAATTTCCACAAAAACCTCAAGCAGAGTTAATAATGTATGAAAATTAGGTACCATGTGTGCACTTTGCTTCGTAATGTTTTCATTAAGCAGCCAGTTGATTTAAAAATAACACAATATGACAATTGGCATAATGGCAGATGCTGTGGTGTGTATGGAAACATCCTTTTCAAATGTTCTGTCAGGTTTTCCATTACACAAGGGCTTTTTTTTTTTTTCTTTTAAAGCCTTCAGAATTATCACAGAATATGAAAATATATAAAGTTACAATTTGATAAAACAGATTTTCCAAATATATATTCTAGTTGCTTTTTAAAAAATAGTGTAGTCAACTAGAGATAATCTTTGGAAATAAGTTTCTATGGATGTTTAATTTTCCTCAGTAGATTCACACTTCTGTTTTCTCAAATTTTTACCAATATCATTTGCTGATCAGAATTTGCCTTCTTTTTCATATTCCCACCCTCTGCCACTCTGGCCTATACATAACAGAGAGATCTAGGGAGAAGCAATGTGGACCCAGAGGGTTCCAATTACTTGAGCAATGTCCCAGTTCTGGCGGTAAAGTGATTTATAGGCAGTTGATTCATGGTGTCACTGGACTAATAGATGGAAATATCCTCTCCCAGAGTTGAGTTCAGGTCTCTGTCATTCCCTGAAGATGTCCCTGTCATTGAGGGAAGAGCAGTGGGCTACTTCTGTCACTGTGCCCATACCTTTGGGTTTTACTGCAGCTCCACATAGTGGTCCAAAGTTGCCTTCTAGTTTATGTGATCTAGCAGAACATGCTGAGGCATAGGGAAGTTCAGTAATTCAGCCTATCCATGGGGAGATTAATTGCTGATTGAATATATCAATATTCTGCAGCATGTTTTATAACCCACTGCTTTGAAATTGAATACACCTGGCAGGAGAGATACCTCAATCGTGAGGGTGGTTTTTCCAGGACGAGGCGCACACATTATACTCCCAATGTGCTAAACCCTGTGATTTCCCCAAGTGTGGGAATCTGGACTGCATAATTTGTAGTTATGGGGGACTGTGTTCATGCTGCCCCTGCCAAAAAATTTGTTGTTCAACAAAACATATCTTGTGTCCATTCATTTTGTTCATCTGCAGTGTGAGAGAATGATCACACAGGGTGGTTTAAGTGATTTGACAGAATCAGGGCATTTTTTTTCTGGTGGCAGGAGTTGATGGACACTGGAAAGATAGTGAGCATTGCGGAATGTTCTGAAACTGTTATGGCTGATCAGTTTGGGAACATCATGTCCTTTAACTCTTGTCCTTCTAAGGGGCCCAGGCTGGGCATGTCCTTTCTATGCAGCATCCTGTGATCACCCATTTGTGCCCACTGACATCAGCTGGGCCACAGGTGCAGGCCAGCGCCCTCAGAGTAATAATACCTTGTGGTGTTTTAAAAAGTAATTGCAGAGGAGACATTTGATCTTTATGGCTTTTACTATAAGACTTTCTTGGAATCTTTCTAAGATTGGTTGGAACAGAACTTTTCCATCTACACTATGGTCTATAAAAATCATAGCAACTGACTTCATGGGGCTTGATTTTTTTTTTCTTTTGTTATTTTCTTCACTCTTCAATTAGATTTTACTCAAATGTGGACAGAACACTTTAGCAGAAAATAACCAGCATTAAAATAACTCAAAGACGGGGTTGTACCTGGCATATTCCTATTCGTAGCAAGTGTGGAGACAGGTTTTGCCATCCTGGACCTGTGGCAAACTCTAAAAGCCCCTGTCTAGGTGAACATTTGCTCCAGAAGGAGCCAGGTTGACTGGAGGCTTGGCCAGGGGTCCAGAAGCCTGGCCACTACCTGAATTCCACTTTAGGTGTGTCTCTTAACTGGCCTCACTTCCAATGAGGTTACTCCAAAAGCAACCTGGGAATAATAATATCTACCCTTGACCTCTCAGAATGCTAAAGGTGACAAATTGGTTGTCAGAATCTAAGGGGTCATTTATTTCCTGAGTGTGAAAACAGACTTTAAAGAGCTGAAATTAAAATTTCAGGTTGTGCTCATGGGCCTTTGAGGAAGGAGGTGCTCTTTTTAGTTAACTGTAGTCTAAAAAAAGAGAGAATGATCTGAATTAGCTTTTGTGGGACTTATGAGAATATATGAGAACATCTACAAGAAGCTATAATTTTTCACCATCATTCCCTCAAACCGTGTTGGAAGCAGGTTATAGACACCATCTCACTCTAAGAACAGTTCTTCCATCAGGAATGCCTGGGTACCTAATTTGTGCTGAAATGCCTCACAAAACTTCAGTTTTCTAGCGCCTAATGGCTTGGTATGTTGGTTGTTCCCAAGAGAGCGAGGCAGGGATTGTGGCAATAGCAGCATACCATTTTGGCTAGCTCCTTCAAACCCTCCAGCTTAGATGGGTATTACCGGTTGCTGGACAGCAAACCTCATCTGATCATTTCCCGGAACAAGGGGGACTTCGGGAGCGCCAGAGCCTGATGTACAAGGAGCACTGACCTCTCAGAGTAGTCTTCACCTTGGGCCTTTCTTTGGGAACCTGAAGGTACTCACTCATTTTTTTTTTTTCCACGTTCAGACTGGATCATTCTACAATGAGTCCCTACCTACTTGATGCATCACACATCTCAGAGCATGCTCACATGCTGCACTCTGTTCTCAGTGCCTGGGCAGTCAGCCTCAGCAAGTGATGGCATATCATTTACAGAAAAGCAAATTGGGGTACAAAGGATTCAATAGCTTGCCTGAGAGTCTGGCTTTTCTTTTCCCAGGGAACTATTGCCCACTTCCTACTTCAGAAGCAGTTCCCTCAGCTGTGATACCAGCATTTGCTGTGCAATGGTGTCTGGGTTCCACACTGTATTCTTCTATTAAATGCCAGTGAAGACCTATTTAGTTACTCAGCTGACATAAACAGGCACTTGAGCCTTACTTTTCTCTGATACTATTACCCAGTCACTCTTCCAAACAAAATAGGTCCTATTCATTCATTTCTGTGCTCATTCATTTAGTGTTTTGAATGAAATATATGGCAAGCTCAGTCCTACATTAGCTTGTTGCTAGCCCACTAAGGAGCTGCCATGTTAGGATGGCAAAGGGAGATGATCCTGAGGTCCCTACAGATTTTTGCCAGTGGAAAAAAAGTGCAAAGAAGGCTCATAGCTTGGCCTGCTGTGTGCTGCAGGTAGAAGGGTGGTGGTGGTGGTGGTGGTGGTGGTGGTGGTGGTGGAGGGTGCCAACACCGTCAGTATCCTTTGTTTTAAAACAGGGATTATATTAGTAGCCTTGATACAAGCCAAATACTTAGGACAGGACCTGGCTCATTCTAAGTGGGGATCATCAATTATTATTCTGATGGACAGTTAGCTCCAGGAAACAAGGAGCTCTATTTCCCTGGCATCTAGAATTGGGTATAGCATGTAGCTGGTGCTCAATAAATATGTGTTAAATAGAGTTAATTTGTTAAGCAAGAGAGGACATGTAGCTTCTGGAAAGACTATGAGGTTTGGTGTTTAGAGGCCTAGAGTTTGTTCCCATCCCATAAGCTACTGAATATCCAATTTCTCATTTATTTCAGTGGGCATAGTATGTGACATTTTAGTTTCAGCTACCAGTGCTACAAACCCATCTGAGTGTTCCTTAAACAGAAAAGAGCTCAATGACCTTCCCTAACATGACACTAGATTCATCTAGTTTGGCCCTGCCAGGGCTCCCCAGAGGCTTCTGTGTCCCTCTAAATGTCCCCTTCTCATTCAAAGCGCATCTTTTCTTCCTTCGTCTCCTTGCACCTGTGACCTTATTTGGGAGAGAAACCTTTCTCTGCCCTGTTGACTGTGACTTTTGTCATATGCTCGTGTGACAGCAGGGTCAGAACTTTGCCATCTCTGAAGTAGAAGGTTTCTCATGCCAGCAGGGAGGGAAGAAGGACCTGGGCAGATAGCTATCACTGTTGTGCAGGCTTCCCACTGTGGTTTCCCCTGTGGCATGATGATGATATATCCAGCTGTTAATACACATAATCACATCGGTGGGAGTGCATAGTAGCAGTCCCTAACAGATGGCCCATATCTCTAATTGACATTACATTTATGAAGATATATATGTAAAAAGACAGTATGAATGCCTCCTCTCCAGTGTGACCTCAGTCTCCACCATGCTGTATTGTTTTATACATAATTACTTCCCTTATTTTGCTACCTGCTTGATCCCTCAAAGCATTTAAGTTTGTAGGCCCTGTAGTAGAGAACTGAGATATATCTATGTTCAGCTTATATAGTCTATCTTTAGGCAATTAAAGCATGGACATCTTAATTATAAATAAAGTCCTTATTTTCTCAATGGACTGAATCATATATTTGGGAGGTTTGGATCTGGTTATTCCATTTCCCTCTCTTTTTTCTCCATCCTCCTTTTCTGAGATCTACCTTGAGAGGTACAGTGTGGTCAGAGGTCAGTTACCTGACTGCTGGTGGAGACCGTGTGCCCAGAACTGCCTTTGGAATGTTCTATTTCTCTGTATGGCACTAGAGTCATGTGGTTTGGACAGTGTCTCCTTAGCAATATGGACAGTCTCATCAGTTGATTAAAAAACAAACAGAAAACCAAAAATACCCCATTTGGGTGTTTGTAGATCATGTTCACAGGGCCTGTAGTGGTTTATATTTTCCTTGACATGGATTTTCCTGTTAATTTGACAGCTGTTGACATTCTACATGAGTCCATATGTAGTACCAATTTCTTTTCTTCTTTTTCTTTCTTATTTGTTTTCTAAACAAACAAAAAAAAAACTGCTTTCTTGCCTAGAGATGTAAATTCCACATTTTGGCTATATTGGATTCCAAGTTTTCCAAGAAAAGGCTTAAATTTATTAGGTTAGTTCACAATGTTCTTACAGAGAACTTTACTTTGAGGCGTGGGGATTACATGTGGTTGGGGTTGTTTTGCGATAAATAATATAAGAGAATCAGCACTACAGTTTATAGACATTTGGGCTATGCCTGTTGCTTAAATAATGAGCACATGTAATTTGCAAGCTTGGTCCCTGGTGGAAGGGGATGGGATTGGGGTGAAGATCAAATCAATGTTTTCATAGCTTTACACTCTATATTGATGGTGCCTATGAGTCAGTGCAAATCAGATGGACTCTGCAGGGACTTGAGGAGCCTCCATGGAGCTGCTTTAATTGGGAATTGTTCCCCTTCACCCTCTCAGGATCTGGCTGCTCAACAGAATTAAAGAGTACAAAGTGAGTAATAGATTGGATGACAAACAGGTCTTTGCATGAGGTTGAATCATAATAGTGGTGGAAGGCTTGGTTAGGTTATGTCACTGCTATACTTTTATTTTCTATATTTACCTCTTAAGAGGGGAACTAAAACAGAAAAGGTCTCTATTTAATATAAAAATCATGCTTTCTCAGTGTCTAACTTGGAACATGTTCATGATTTCATATGTGTGTGTATCTGTTTATGGATACATACAGACACATGGGATACACACATGTATAAACACATATGCAGACACTGATTTAAATGTAAACTGCTGACAGCAGAAAGCAACTTATCACAGTTTCACCGCAGAACATTGATTTCTAGTTGTTTAGATTTCATGAACTAGGAATATAAAAAATAAATTGAGCAAAATATAAAATCCAGCATGGATTACCAACTTCATATTTTCCAATATCATTAAAAAAATTTTGGAGAGGTGGTAGACTTAGATTTATTGTGGTGATCATTTTGCAGTATATGTAAATATCATTATATTGTACACCTGAAACTAATATAATGTTATATATCAAGTATATCTCAATTTAACAAGTTTTAAATTGTGGTAAAATATACATAAATTTTACCATCCTAACCATTTTTGTGTGTAAAGTTCAGTAACATTAAGTACACTCACATTGCTGTGTAGTTCAACGTGAGTTTTCAGAAGAAAGAGCAAGACAGGGCCTCCATCTGTCATCATTATTTCATATTAGGAAGAACATTTTAACACCAAAGGGAAACAAGGAAGGAAGACTATCATATTAAATGCAGGAAATGTCTCTCCAATCTGTGGTAGAATAGTACAAAGAAAAATAATCATCTATGGAAAAATAATAATGCAGAGAAAAAGCATACAGCAAGGATCTCTTTGTAACCATTACCTAAATTTTGAAAATGCTAACCCTTTGTCATCTTTGATCCAGGTTATTCCAACTCAGAGTGCCTTTTAGATGACCTGTTTGTTACCTGTAGGCTGGAATCAGCTATGCCACTAGGCACAGTTCAGCAGCTGATACTTATTTCTAAGACTTTGTTGGTGAAGAAAGCTGTGTGTTGGTTTACATCCTAGGACATGTGTCTTAACTGTCAGTGATCCAGGTGCCACCAGTTCACATACTGGCACTGGTCAGCATCCCAGATCCAGATCTGGTTTTGTTTTTACAGAAGTGAAGTTGCTGGTTATAATGGAAACCCATATATATTTATTCCTCTATGATCTCATTCTCTTTATTTTCTCTCCAAAGTTTGTTAACGTACTGAAGTAAGTTTGTAGTCCCGCCAGAAACATGTAGCTCTGATTTATGTGACTATATACCACATAATATGTATCTGTCCTCCTGTCAGTGAACAATAGGGTTGTTAACTGAGACAAACAATACTGCATGTACATTCCCGTGTGCCCTTCCTGTGCACATGAGTAAGAGTTTATTCTGGTGAGTTATCTGGGACATGAGTCAGTGGGTCAAAGGCAAAGTGTTATCTTCATTCACAAAATATAATTAGCATATTAATTAGATATTTACTATAGCTTTTTACTTTAATGGGGTGAGGAAAACATAATAAGTCAACTACTAATAACTTTGTTTTTCTGACCAAATTGAGAGTTGCTGATCTTTGGCTTTATCTTTAGGTTAGAATCAAAGTCTGTCTATAATAGAGATATGGCAAATTGGTTACAGGGTTTTTTCTTTGTGTCTTTGGATGTGGGGCAGGGACCAACAGGGAGAAGTCAATCCCTTCATTTAGTTTCCCCCTTTCCATGTGAACGATAAAATGTTTGCAGACTTAGTCTGGGAAGGCCGTTGAAACTGGGTGTTGCTGTTTCTTGGCATTTTTGGTTCTAGAAAATCCTGTGGGCCAAAATTTGGCCATTCTTCTCTTGACAAGTTTCTCAGCAGACCCTTCTGGAGTCGCCCTGCTGTTGTGTGCAGCATTAGATGATCTAAGTTTCTTTCAATATCTCATCTGTGGTTTCTTTGAACAAGTTGGGGAGATAATCCAGAGGAGAAGTAGACCCAGGTTCCTTTGGTGTTGAATGTCAGCTGGCCTGGAGGAAGTCTAGAAGCCTCCATGCCTGGCACCCCCACGTAGCCACCATGCAGCCTGCTAGAAGCCCTCAGGTTTTGGTTACATATGAGTCAGGCTTCAGTCTCAAAATAATAAACTAAAAAAAAAATAAAAAAGGACAAACTGATAACTGAGATGATGTCTAAATGTGCTTGCTGTGCTTTCTTCATAGTCTTCTCTGTTATCATCAGCAATAGTGGAGTATTTTGATCACTCTTTAGAAAACAATAAGTGGGAAGAGAACTTGGTGAGAAAAAGCCATAGAGACACCAAAGGAAGACATAACAGGCTAAAAGCCTTTCCCGTTGTAGGACTCCTTTAATTCTGTCAAGGAAGCCTGTGAGTTGACCATTCTCAAACATGGCAAATTGAATTATGGGTGGGGAAGAATCTGAGACAAATTACACATATGAGCAATCTGCGTTAATGATTCAGGTGCCTGCCTGATAAACATTTTGCAGGTAATTTGGTGTATGTTGCAGAATCACTGTGGTACATGAGGTTATCAGACAAAAGCTCTTAAATTGGTTGCTATCTGTGAAGTAATTAGTGTTTAGATATATAGATACATGTTTACATTTTTAAATAATTCTTTTTTGTTTTTTATAATCAGCTGTCAAAGCTTGAAAAACAACAGCAGAGGAAAGAAAAGACCAGAGCCAAAGGGCCTTCGGAATCGAGCAAAGAACGAAATGCTCCTCGTAAAGAAGACCGCAGCGCCAGCAGTGGGGCTGAGGGCGACGTGTCTTCTGAAAGGGAACCATAGATGGAGGGGGCCGGGACTCAGGTAGGAGCTTCCCCTCCCTACATCCCACATCTTCTCATACTTTGGGCAAAGAGGAATGAGTAGACACAATGACTTTTGAGATAGAATTGACTTTATGGACATTCATCCCTGGCTTTCTTAAATATGCTGACTTCCAGGATGGAAAGAAAAGATGAGATATGGGAGGCCAGGGATTATTCCCCTCGGAGGAGGCTCTGTTCATGCCACCTTCCTCCATTGCCTGTATCAGTTTACAACCACTGCTACTATGAGTTTTTTTAGAGTGTTTGCAAGTACATAATCCAGACCAGGAGCTTCCCATGCACTTTCACCAATGCTGCCTCCTTTCCATTCCTGCCCTCAGAAGCCCCATTGGAGACTATGGTCATCCGCAGCCATGGTCACCTTCTCTCATAATTTCCCACCTCTTGTTATAACTGGCATTGCCAGTTTCCTTTTCCCAAAATAGGGTTTTATGCTTGTCCTTCTATGCTCAGGGAAGGCATTGCAGTTCACTGTGGCATTGAATCCACCTCCCTGCCTGAAGATCAGATGCCTCTGAAATAAGCCCCAGCCATTTAATGGCCCTTCATTCAAGTTCATTTCTTCAGTGAACACATTATGAATAGCTTCTTTCTTTTCAGGAGCTCACAAGTTCAGGGAGAAGCATAGAAATGATTATACTGCAGTATGATGCATTGTGGTGGTGATGGGATTGTGGGGGGTGGGGTGGAGAGGGAAACTGGGGAGGGGCCACAGAGGGAAGGACTCCAGAAAGGACCTCACAGATCATGTCAAATTCTGGGGGAGGTGTGGGTTAGGGCCGGCTGCTGCCTGAGTCAACAGAAGAACAGGTACAAATTTTTTGGGCACCAGGAGGGACAAAGACAGATGAATTTGGATGCAGAGGTAATAAAGAATGGCCGAATGGGCCTCCTCTGGTGGCGCAGACAGTTGAGTGCCGCTCTGTGAAGCTGTCCGCAGCCTCTGCAGTGCCAGTTCAATCCTGGCCGACCGGTGAGGGTCCCACATGGCGAGCAGACCTCTCCTGTCTTCCGCTGCTCCCCTCAGCAGTGTATTTCATCAGTCTGTCTGTTTTGTTCTCCTCTCTGTCTCTGGTGAATCCTCTCATCCTCCCGCGCATCTGGCCTGTACCCCAATTCTTGTATGTATAAATAAATAAATCAATCTTAAAAAAAAAAAAAAAATGGCCAAAGCATTGAGTACAAGTCAGTGGGTATCTGTGGAGCTTCTCTGAAGTTAAGAGAAGTAGGCACGTTTGGGTCATACAGGGTCTTGTGTGCAATTCTGAGAAATATGAATTTTATCCCAGGGGCAATAGGGGACATATAAAAGTGTATGAATGATGTAATCATATACAAGTTTTAAACAATCATAGTAGCAGCATTGGAAAGTAAGGCTGGAAGTTGATAAGCCAGTTAGGAGAAAGTTACGGAAATCAAGAGAACATATTGTGGAAATTGAGGGGAAATGGTGGAATTGAAAACTATAAAGAAAACACAATCATTTCAACTTGGTGACTAATTAGATGTCTTTTTCCTTCAGTTTTAAGATTATAAATAAAAACCTCTTCCCCAGTGAGTTGGGACCTTACAACAAGTTTAAAAAATTTAATTTTCTGACTTCCATGATGAACTCAATGAATAGAAAGGGCTTAAAAGTGAAAGCACTCATCTCCCAGTAACCAACACATGTACCTGCACACATGAGCATGCACATGCATGCACACACACACTGGAATGTAGCCCAGCTTTAAAAATTCAAATGCCACCTACTTAATTCACTTCTTAATTGTAGTATTTAACTACTAATATATTTTATACATTTAATATCTTAATTTTTTAATTATGTCTGATCAATGCTTTGAAAATGAGGGGTATTGAATTCTATTACTTTTTAAGCCAGTGTAAAACATGACAACTTTCCATTAGTGTTAGCTTTTGGACTCAGAATTTCTAAGTCCAATAGTGAATATATCATGGACATCAGGATCCTGTCACCATTGGGGTAGCCTGGGGCTGAGTTTACCATTTGTGTAAGAAAAATCACCTGAAGGCCCTGTGCATAGAGGAAGAGATGGTAATTGTGTTATAGAACATCCAGGATACTTTCACTCATACATGGATAAGCTCAAAGGAAAAACAGGCAAGAGATGAAAGTAGGCATTTCTTTTTTTTTTTTAATTAAAATTTTTTAATATATATTTTACATAATTCTTCATTTTTGTACAATGTATGCTTTTTCATCTCAGTTATAGTTCCCATGAAATTCCCATCACCCATTCACCTGTGTACCATCACCATAATCCCTTGTGTTCTTCCCACCCGCTTTCATCTAGCTCCCTCCTCCGCCCTTGCAGAATGTCTCTGGTTTATAGTTGCCTATTGATTTTGATTTTTACTTTATTATAATTACTTTTTATCCCCTGATCCCTTATTTGGATCCTCTGAAAGTAGGCATTTCTCTCTAACATATCCCAAGCTCAGTAATGAGGCAGCATTTCTCATCGACTTGTAGGTATCTGTTTTTTGCTTCTCTAAAATTGATTAAAAAAATAAAACTCATGGGCCTCCCCTGGTGGCACAGGCAGTTGAGTGCCGCACTGTGAAGCTGTCCACAGCCTCTGCAGCACTAGTTTGATCCCTGCCGGCCGGCGAGGGTCCCACATGGTGTGGCAGACCTCTCCTGTCGTGCCCGCTGCTCCCCTCAGCAGTGTATTTCATCAGTCTGCCTGTTCTGTTCCCCACTCTGTCTCTTGTGACTCCTCTCACCCTCCCATACATCTGGCCTGTACCCCAGTTTTGTACAAATAAATCAATAAATCTTTAAAAAAACCAAAAAACTCGTAATTGTATTTATTCTCAGTGAGTAGCGTAGAACTTGAGGTAAATAATATTATTGTTCTGTCATCTACCCAAAAAGAACTAGCCAGAGAGGGGACCCAGCAGTGGGTGAGCCAAACCTGGAAGCACATTATTTTGAAAAGACTAGACGGATATGTGCTTCTTTTCCTTTCCTGTAAATCAAGTTCATTGCAGCCAAATCTTTATTTTGGGAAGAGGTGGGAAGAAGGTGAATAAAGAGGAGATGTTGGAAAAGCCCTGCCTGACAGGAGGAAGTGAACGTCCTTAGGTCAGGAGAATCATTGGGGAAAGGATAGGACAAGAGGAGGGAAGCCAGAGGCTGCACCTGGCAGTGTGGCCCCCACTCCAGTCCAGAATCCATAGGATGGGGGCTAGGTTGCTGGGCAAGCTGGAAACCATAGGGACCTCTGCTGTAGTCCCTGGTAGGAATTCTGGAAGGAGACTACCATGACAGATGGCTCTAGTCTCCATGAGGCTGCTGCAGTTGAGTAGAATTGGCCACAAGACCTAGTTAGGTATCAGGTGATGGGTGAGGTCCCACCTGCCCTGTGCAGAAGAAAGCTATGTTGGTCCATTGGGCCACCTGTGAGTCGTGGGTGGAAGGGGAGAGGTGAGCCTACTTCAGAGACTGAGGAAATAGTTTCATTCAGGAAGTCAGAAGTCCTTAATAGCACCCATGGTCCCTTCAGTTCTAGCTACAAGCTCTCTAGCCTCCTGGGCGAGACTTGAGGGGTCTGTAATGCTAGCCAGAGTTGGGATGAGGGCCTCTGGCATTGGAGCAGTCAAGTGGTATACCTAGTGGCATGCAGCAGGGCCTAAATACTGAGCCACACACCAACCACCTGGCCACAGGAGCCACTGTGGACTCAGAGCTGTTTTGACATCAAGGCTAGACAGCCTGTGCATTCAGAATTTCCCCTGTTGCTACTGGGAAGGAGACTTATGAGAAAGTTTGGATGGGTCCAAGAAAATGTAAATGCCTTTGTTTCTTTGCACATTTATGTATTACCGTCTGGGTTTTTGACTGAGTACACAAGGAAAAACATTTATTTATTGACAGTTTAAGTTGGAATTGTTAATGAGATGTCAGGCGAGGCCTGGTGCCTGGTGTTGACATGTCAGTGTGTGTGGATATAAGTGAGGGGTCTTCCGAGCATTCATGCTGGTTTCCCCTGGAATCCTCCCACCTCTAGGATTTTAGCCCTGTTCTTGTATTTGTAGACCCTGAAGGGGGCCAGACTAAACAATTGGTACTCCAATTATTTCTGGTTTCTTTGCTGCCCATAGGTTTCTGTTCCCTGCTGCTGAAATTTGTCATCCTAGTAGACCCACAAAATCACCACTCTATGTTAGGTATCTGTAAGAGCTGAATGAAGTAGTAATGATAGAAGGTGACCTTGACATTTACTTTTCTTCACAGAAAAAAACAGAAGTTCTCCTACCCCTTCTCAATGAGGGGAGCTACAGTTTTCATTTGGTTTTTCTTTAAAAACAGAAAGAGCCCTAAGGAACCTCCCAGGCTCTAAGGAGAACAACTTTGAGTTTTGAAGGCATGAGAGAGAAAGAAAAGGCAAAGGAAAATGGAATGAAAAACTGCATGATCTGGGGCATATTTTTCTTTGAAAATGAGTCAAACCCTTTACAGTTTAGAGGACATTCCCAGGGTATCATCATTTCTTATGGTATCGTGAATGTTATTTCTTATTTTGTCAAATGGACATGAAACTGCTAAAATTAACTTCTGTTTTTGTCCATTGTCTCATTCCTTCAGGTTCCCTCAGCTTAGGAGGAGGGTCAGGGTTTCCTGTGAGGTTGCAGCTCAGTTTCTTTCCCTTTCTGGCTCATAGCTTAGGGTGATAGGGCAGTTTCTCACTCAAAAAAAAAAAAAAAAATGTGGTTTCTGCTTGTGATTGCAGGTTCCCCTGTCACAAATATTGAGTATTTGCTTAAATGGCATCAGTAGGGTGTGAGAGGAGTGAGCTCCTCACCAGCACCCCACATTTCTGTTCTCAAATGTCAATACACTTGAAACCAAACAAGGAAAGTGTTTCAGAAGTTGCCATCTGTTTTGTTTTTTTTTTTTTTCAACTTTTGTCTGAATAGTAAGATAGGCCCTGACTGGACACATTTCTTCCTAATGAGCCAGAACAGTTTGTATGTGTTCTGTTAAAAGGATATTCCATCACTTTTTTCTCTCTCTTTTTTTCCCCCACTGTAGAAGGTAAGGTCTCTTTCATTCCCAGAGCTTCCCTTTGTTTCCTTGTTTCTATGTTTATACTACTAGTATTTCATAGTATAAAATTAGCTGTGCCTCTGAGGTGGTATTTTTTTCATGCTTGTTCTGGAGTTTGCAAATATACATTTTTGACTAATCTGAGTCCTCCTTTAAATAACCTTTACCACTTTACATGTATTACAGGTACCTTGCAACAGCATTTCTGTGATATGGCTGTCATTCATTTCAATTTCCATATGAAACTATATTCTTCGTTTGTGTTACAATGCTTTTTTTTTATTTCTACCATTTCTTTCTGATCCCAGTTCTCTACTTACATTATCCATCTGTCCTATATTGTCTGCTTTCCTCGCTAGAACCCTTAACATTGTTTTTACAATCCTTTCCTGCTAATTTCAAAATCTACATCATATGTAAGTCAACATTCATATGATGCATTGGATTTCCTGAGCTGCTTGAATCTGTAATGTATGTCTTTTAGTACATTTGGGAAATTTTAAAGCACTACTTCTTCAAATACTTTTTCTGCCCTTCTCTCTCTCTTTTTACCTGGAGGTAAGTTTTTAAGCTTTGAGAGTCTTTGGTTTGAAATATCTCAGGATCCCCTCAATTCTATGATTATACAGTAGGGAATCAGAAATCCTGAATTATATTGCTCGCATAAAATTTCTTTTGAAAGTCATTTTTATTACAAAATTAATGCTCATTCATTATTGAAAAGAATCTAAATGCCAGAATGCTCAAAGAAGAAAACAAGTCATCTACCACCTCATCATTCTAATATAATCATTTTATATAATAACTATTAGCATAATGCTTTTATAACATTTTCTCTAAGCAGATAATTCTATATCTCTTTCTCTGATTTTATAGAGTTGGAGACATACTGTATATATAATGTCACTGCTATTATTATCTAACAAAATATTGTGAATATTTTCTAGGCCATTCTTCTTTAGTAAATCTTATTATTTCCATCTGCACATCAAACATTTGAAGCATAAATTTACTATCCCAAAGTATTAAAACATTTAAAATTTAATTGAGGTAATATAAATGAAGAATATATTCAAGCAGGATTCCAAAACTCATTTTGAATTCAAAACAAAGATTTTAATGTATGCCAAGGAGATGGAGTTCCTTAAGGGTCAATGTTGAACTGCTTTCAGGATTTCAGTTTGAGTTAACATCTTGATTAAAACAGAGGAGTGAATGAGTTGTGTTCATTGACTTAAAAATGGAAATAGGGGCCTCCCTGGTGGCACAGCAGTTGAACACTGGGCTGTGAAACTGCCCGCAGCCTCTGCAGCGCCAGTTCGATCCCTGGCCGCCAGCGAGCGTCCCACATGGGGTGCAGACCTCTCCTGCTGCACCCGCTGCTCCCCTCAGCAGTGTATTTCATCAGTCTGTCTGTTCTGCTCCCCACTCTGGCTCTGGTGAATTCTCTCACCCTCCCCGCTTCTCACTGTACCCAGTGATTGTATAAATAAATAAATAAATAAATAAATAAATAAATAAATAAATAAATCTTTTAAAAAAGAAAGAAAGAAAGAAAGAAATTAGAGGATATCCCTACCTCATGGAGATTAAAAGCCACACTACTGGAAGACCACTGGACTAACGAGGAGATCAAAGAAGAAATTAAAAAATTCTTTGAATTGAATGACAAGGAGGACACCAATATCCTAAATGTATGGGATGCAGCAAAAGCAGTAATAAGAGGAAAATATATAGCAATAGAAGCTCACATCAAAAAACAAGAAAGAACTCAAAGAAACAACCTAATCTCGCAGCTCAAAGATCTAGAAAAAGAACAACAAAAAAAACCCCAAAACCAGTAGAAGAAAAGAAATAATAAAAACCAAAGCAGAAATAAATGAAATTGAAACTAAAAAAACAATCCAAAAGATCAATAAATGAAACCAATCCAAAAGATCAATGAAACTGGTTCTTTGGAAAAATAAATAAAATAGACAAACCCCTAGCCAGGCTCACAAAGGAAAAAAGGGAGAAAGCACAAATACACAGGATCATAAATGAAAGAGGAGAAATCACAACGGACACAGCAGAAATCAAAAGAATAATCAGTAACTACTATGAACAGTTATATGGAAACAAGTTCAACAATCTAGAGGAGATGGACAAATTCCTACAACTCTACAATCACCCAAAGCTAGATAAAGAAGAAATAGAACACCTAAACAGACCAATTACAAGCAGCGAAATTGAAATGGTAATCAAAAACCTCCCCAAAAACAAAAGCCCAGGGCCTGATGGATTTACAAATGAATTCTACCAAACATTCAGAGACGAATTAGTGCCTATCCTTCACAAACTCTTCCAAAAAATTGAGAAGGAAGGGACAATACCAAACACGTTCTATGAAGCCAATATTACACTAATACCAAAACCGAATAAGGACAACACAAAAAAGGAAAACTATAGGCCAATCTCCCTAATGAACACTGATGCAAAAATCCTCAATAAAATTTTAGCTATCAGAATCCAACAATGTATCCATAAGATAATTCACCACGACCAAGTTGGATTCATTCCAGGGGCACAAGGATGGTTTAACATCCGAAAATCAATCAACGTTATCCAACACATCAACAAAAAGAAATATAAAAACCATATGATAATATCAATAGATGCTGAGAAAGCTTTCGACAAAGTGCAACACCCATTCATGATAAAAGCCCTTGAAATTCTTGGGATACAAGGAACATACCTCAACATCATAAAGGCCATCTATGACAAGCCAACAGCCAGTATCATTCTCAATGGTGAAAAGCTGAAAGCAATTCCATTAAGATCTGGAACAAGACAAGGATGTCCACTCTCACCACTGCTTTTCAATATAATACTGGAAGTCCTAGCCAGAGCAATAAGACAAGAGAAAGACATCCAAGGAATCCAAATAGGAAAAGAAGAAGTCAAACTATCACTATTTGCAGATGATATGATAATATACATAGAGAACCCCAAAATCTCCACAGAAAAACTAATTCAACTCATCAATCAATTCAGTAAAGTGGCAGGATACAAAATCAACACGCAAAAGTCAGTAGCCTTCCTATACACAAACAATAAATCTGAAGAAGAAGAAATCAAAAAAACCACCCCTTTTATTATCGAAACAAAAAAATCAAATATTTGGGAATAAATCTAACAAAAGAGGTAAAGGACCTATACAAAGAAAACTATAAAACACTGTTAAAAGAAATAGAAGAAGACACAAAGAAATGGAAAGACATCCCCTGCTCATGGATTGGAAGAATAAACATTATTAAAATGGCCATCCTACCAAAAGCAATATACAGATTCAATGCTATTCCAATCAAAATCTCAATGGCATTCTTCAAAGAAATAGAACAATTATTGATGAAATTCATATGGAATCACCAAAAACCCCGAATAGCCAAAGCTCTACTGAAAAAAAAAGAAGGAAATGGAGGCATCAAACTCCCAGACTTCAAACTCTACTACAAAGCCATAATCATCAAAACTGCATGGTATTGGAACAAGAACAGACATACAGACCAATGGAATCGAATAGAAAATCCAGAAATAAACCCACAGATTTATGGTCAACTAATCTTTGACAAAGGAGCAAAGACTATGCATTGGAGCAAAGAAAGTTTGTTCAATAAATGGTGCTGGGAAAACTGGGTCGCTACATGCAAAAGAATGAAGCTTGACCACTACCTCACACCATACACAAAAATCAACTCAAAATGGATTAAAGAACTAGACATAAGACCTGAAACCATAAAATACATAGAAGGAAATATAGGCGAAACACTACGGGATTTGCACATCAAAGACATCTTTACAGAAACATCACCCAAAGCAGTGATAGTGAAGACAAAGATAAACAGCTGGGACTACATCAAATTAAAGAGCTTCTGCACAGCAAAAGAGACAATAACAAAAACAAAGAGAAACCCCACCAACTGGGAGAACATTTTTGCACCCAACACTAATGATAAAGGACTGATCACAAAAATCTGCAAAGAGCTGATGAGACTCAGCAACAACAAAGAAAATAATCCAGTCAAAAAATGGGCAGAAGAGCTAAAAAGAAACTTCTCTGAAGAGGAAATGCAAATGGCCAACAGGCATATGAAAAAATGTTCAACATCACTTGTAATCAGGGAAATGCAAATCAAAACTACCATGAGATACCATCTCACACCAGTGAGAATGGCACATATTAAAAAAACTAGCAACAACAAATGTTGGCGAGGGTGTGGAGAAAAAGGAACTCTTCTGCACTGTTGGTGGGAGTGCAAACTGGTCCAACCACTATGGAGAGCTGTGTGGAGATTTCTGGACCTACTAAACATAGAGCTTCCATATGATCCAGCAATTCCACTCCTAGGTATTTACCCAAAGGACACAGAAACATAATTCCAAAGAGCACCTGCACCCCTATGTTTATAGCAGCACTGTTTACAATAGCTAAGCTTTGGAAACAACCCAAATGCCCCAAAATAGATGACTGGATCAAGAAGATGTGGTACATATATACCATGGAATATTACTCAGCATTCAAAAAAGATAAACACATGCAATTTGCAGCAACATGGATGGCGCTGGAAGGGATCATGCTCAGCGAAATAAGCCAAAAAGAAAAAGAAAAATACCGGATGGTCTCACTCATAGCAGGAATCTAGAAAACTTAAATAAGGGACCAGGAAAATGAATATAAGAAAGTGAAAATCAAAATCAACAAAAAACTATGAACCAGAGACACTTTTTGGGGGGTGGGGGGCGGGAGGGGAAGGATTGGGGTCAGAATGGGGCGTTTGCAATTGTATGGGGGAATATAAAAATAAAATTTAATATTAAAAAAAAAATTGGGAATTTAAAAACAAAAAAAACAAACAAAAAAAAAGAAATTAGAGGATATCATTTAAAAAAAATGGAAATAGGGGTCTCCCTAGTGGTGCAAGGGGTTAAGCACTGCACTATGAAGCAATCCGAAGCCTCTTCAGCATGAGTTTGATCCCCAGTCCACCAGGGAGCAACCCACATGGCAAAGCAGACCTCTCCTGTCTCGCCTGCTGCTCCCCTCAGCAGTGTATTTCAGTCAGTCTGCCTGTTCTGTTCCCCACTCTGTCTCTGGTGAGTCCTCTCACCCCCAGCATCTCTGGCCTGTGCCACAGCTCCTGTATGCATAAATAAATAAATTTTAAAAAAATAAGGAAATAGTACAATCCCCAGAATTGAGTTGTTTGTCTGCCTCCTGGTAGTCTTTCAGCTATCTCCTAAGAAGTAGTTCAAAACTGTGACTGGTATGTCTCAGAGCATGAAGGTAGACCGCAGGTAAAATTTTACTCCCTGTGTGAGTCCAGATAGAACTAAAGATGATGGACTAGCTGCAGTTCCAGTTAGCCTTGCTGCTGTGAGTCCATGGTCCTTGATATCCAGCTGGACTCAGGAGTGGAAGACTGTTGATTCCATCAAGGCATCTGCTCATAATATGACCCTTTCTGAACATGACCTGTGTTGAGTGCATCTGGAAGCATTGTGGTGTCACTGTGTGCAGACTGCTATTAGCACAGTCTTTGACTTTACTGAAGTCCATTCAATTAGAATTTAGAAATGAAGGAATAGAAATAGCTTTGTTAATATTTGGACTTTCGTTAAGCTCTTGGATGACAGATTTCTTCCTCACAGATCTGGGGAAGGCCAACTAGTTTTTGCTGTAACCTCAGAATCTCAAGACACTTGGATAATTTAGACAAAGTATCTACCTTGTAATCCTCTGAGTAGTTGTAAAAATATCTCAAGAACAAGTGCTTAATTTATCCCCTCTCCCTATGCTTTCTTTAGTCTTCTCACCCCTCTGTCTTCCAAATTGTTGAAAGGATTTGAAAATAAGACTTTCATATATTTTTTTTTTCAGGGAATTTGCCCATCACATTATGTTTACTAATTTGTGGGCATAAAGTTGTTTGTGGTATATCTTTTTTATTCTTTGAATGTTCTTTTTTTTTTTTTTTTCTTGGTAAGTCTCGCAAGAGGTTTGTCAATTTCATGAATCTATTCATTTATTTTCTCACTTGTTTTGCTGTTTGAAATTTCATTAGTTTCTGTTCTTTTTTATTCCCTTCTGCTCATTTTGGGTTTATGTTGCTTATATTCTTTTAGTTCCTTAAGGTGGAAACTCATATTATTGATTTGTCAGTCTTCTTTTAATGCATTTAATGTTATGGATTTCCCTTTATGCACTGCCTTAAGTGAATATCATAAATTTTGATCTTGTGTTTTAATTTTTATTCACTTTTTAAAATGTTTTCTAATTTGCCTTGAGACTTCTATTTGTTGCAAAGGTCATTTAAAAATGGGTTGTTTAATTCTCACGTTTGGTGTGGTGTCTTTTTGAAGTTTAAGAATGAAGCTCTAATAAATTGGAGACCCTTTGGTGAGAAGATACCTGGATTTATTATTTTTTTTAAGATTTATTTATGCATACAAGAGCTGGGGTACAGGCCAGAGATGCAGGGGTGGGTGGCGGTGGGGGTGGTAAGAGGATTCACCAGAGACATAGTGGGGAACAGAACAGGCAGAATGACCGAAATACACTGCTGAGGGGAGCAGCGGGCGAGGCAGGAGAGGTCTTCTGCGCCATGTGGATTACTCCCTGACTGGTCAGGGATCAAACTCGTGCTGCAGAGGCTGCGGACTGCTTCATAGTGTGGTGCTTAACCCCTTGCGCCACCAGGAGGCCCAGATATTTGAATTTAAATGACAAATTGGCAGATTTTTCACAGTAAAGTGAAACACAGTCATACTATTGTTATTGTATCAACTGTAAAGGATAACTTTACCTACCTTGTTATACCTGCTCATATGTTAGAATAAGACTTGAAGGTAAATTTGTTGCAAATTTGAGTAACGTGTCTTTGTTCATTTTAGTGCATTATAATTGGACAGAACTGGATCCTGAAAAATTCATGAAAGATGCTGAGCACCTGTATTGCTTTAAGAATTTGGAGCTGAATCATGAAAAGGAAAAGAGAAATAAGAAATTGGAAACCTGAATAGCCCTGCAAATAAGCACCAAAGGAAGTTGCCATTTTTGTTCTGTTCTGGTTAATAGAATGGGAGCCGCCAGCGCAGGAGTGTGCCCTATGCATCTGGCAGCGGGGCATCTACACATGCCTCTGCCACAGGAAGGCTTTATCAATTCTCACAGTGTCTGGGTTTGCTTTTAGAACAAGATGGTCCAATACCATTTGTCTTCAAGTCCTCCTTTCACACCACGGTGCATGTCCATGGTAGGCCCCATAGCACTCACACTTTCCTTGTTCGTCCCAGCACCGGTCAAGCCAGGGTCTCTGTGAAGATGTAAAGAGAACAATCATTAATGACAATGTATTATGTAAGACCTTTGCATCTTGTAAATTTTCTCTTTTCTAAAAAGAAATAATAAAACTCCAATCCGCAACAAACCACTTTTATAAAGAGTTAAATTCCTAGGTATATTTCTGGTCACAAAAATGATGCCATACACTCAATAAAGACCTAAACTACTTCTAATATTAAATGATAATTTGTATTCTTTTATTCTTTTTTTCAACATGCTTATTCCAGTTTAAAGCCATAGGTGGCTGGAGCCTATGTCTGCAGCTCAGGTATAAGGTGGAAACTAATTCTGGCTATAGGGCATCCTTTTTATCACAAGATTCACTCATTCAGGTACAATTGAGACGCATGATGAACCAAACATGCACATCATTAGATGCGGGAGGAAACTGGGGCGCCCAGAGAAGACCCATGGAGACATGGGGAGAATGTGCAAGCTCCACATAGATAGTTGTCCCTGCAGGGAATCAATTTTTTTTCTTATCAAAGTTACAACAAAACAATGTTGAACAAAATGTTGTTAGTCAATGACCTATTGTATATGAATGTTTATGTAAATCGAGTTGTCCCCTCCTGAAATACTTCTTGCCTAACTGTAAAAGTGATACCATATTTGGCATTTTTGTGATGCTGAAACTCTATAATAGCTTCTAAGTCTGTCTAGTATGACCCAGTCATCCTCTTCAAATAAAATTAAAAATGTGAAGAAAATAAAAAGCTCAAGTCACATCTGTAATGTGCATTGAACTACTTGGAATATGGAGTTTGGAAGGGGTTTGCCAAATTGTTTTATTCACAACCAATATAGATAATCCACAATGGTTTAAATTATTACAGCTCAAATGCAAGTGTTTGATCAACTCCAAGTCTATGGCAGCAGTTCAAGAGCCTCTTCTGTTTAAGTAGGCTTTGACAGAATTCAAATTTACCTTAAAATTATTTGAATTTACCTATAGGTTTACAAACTCATCTCTAAGGTTGTGGCCTTGCTGAACGGATTTGTCTTACTGGTCCCTGCTACAACATTTAGTGCAGGGAACACCACCAACCAGTGCTTATCTGAGCAGCTGCAGTCTGCCCTGTGGTTATGGCCAAGGAGGATGGCACAGACAAATCCGCTAATGTGCTTGCTGTTTGGACGGTGGTTTAATGACGAAGATCCTCATAGCTCACAATCCATTTACTGGATTCCAGCTTAAAGGGACTTAGACAAATTGGAGTATGAGTATCATGTGGTCAACTTGTTGAAGTGTCAAAATCATAAAGGTAGAAAGAGCTGAAAGGAAAGCAGAACAAAAGTGAATATTTGAAAGTCATGGGCGAGACACTGGATGAGGAACAAAATCAGGAGCAATGGGTATAAGTTGCATTAGCATAGATGCTGGTTTGATATAAAGTTGGTTTTTTTTTAAACACAATTTAAAGGTGGATGGTGATTTGGGAGCTGTAAAGTGAGCAGAAGTTATGCCCCTACTTACAAGGAGGAAATATTTTAATTAAAATATCTTCCTTACAGTATATAGGGAATGTAGTGAGAAAGTGTTTGCTAGTTTTGTAGCATAGTATTGAAGGAAGCTTTTCATCATTTTGAAGGTCACTTTCAACTCCTAGAAACAGAAGTAGTAGAATAGACACATTATAAAGACTGTCTTGGACAGAGGTAGCCATGGGACAAGGTTACAAAGAAAAATGAAAGCTCACCTAAGAAATCCCAGGACATCGGCAGCTGCATCAAAAAGGTAGTTAATTTCTGCCTTCCACCCTCCCCCCACCCCTTACTCTCCAGTCTACTCTGGGACTAACGGCTAAAATTAGATTTTGAGCGCAGTTCTATTTGTAGAGTAGAAGACACTCATCTTTACATCCCTTCTAACATCTCCAACTCCCCCTTTCTACTTATTTATAAAGCTTGCTGTTTAGTGTCCATGAAATGACCATTTGAATGAGGGGGGTAGAGGAAAATCATACCATGTATGGCTTTTCTGAGAAGGCTTGGCTGACCACAGGCCCAGTACTATAAACAGAATACTGTCCAGTAACACTGGGTAGCAGGGTCCATTTAATCTTGCCTTTCAGGATTTACTTTATAACAGACCAAGCTATTCCGGCAACACAAAGCATAGACCAAATAAAGGCACCTTCTGGAGGTGGACACTCATGGCATTGCCTCATAGTGGATGGTCCTAGGGAGGCATTTTCTCTGCCAACTATGTCCTCACTACAGGGGGCACCAAAAGGCAGGTAGAGAATTTGACATTTCATTGATTTGATCTTAATGAATAAATAGTTCCACAGGGGCCTCCCCAGTAGTGCAGCAGTTGAGCACTGGGCTGAAGCTGTCCGCAGCCTCTATAGCAACCACCGGCGAGGGTCCCACATGGCACGCAGACCTCTCCTGCCACCCCCTGCTCCCCTCAGCAGTGTACTTTGTCAGTCTGCCTGTTCTGTTCCCTGCTCTGGCTCTGGTGAATTCTCTCACCCTCCCATGCTTCTGACTGTACCCAGTGCTTGTATAAATAAATATTTAAAAAAAAAATTAGTTCCACAAAAACACCCTTTCCTCTGATATAGTGTCACTTGGGTAACTCTAAAAATGGGGTGGTGATCCTTTCTCAAACTAATTTGTCAGATTTCCCTCCCCTTTTTTGAGTCACACACTTTCATAGTTCTTAATTTGCAATTCATAACTGATTTGGGCCTTTTAAAAATAAAGAACCTCATCTCAGAAGACACGGAGTACAATCAAGCTAGATAGCCCATTGATCTGATTGGAAATGAAGGTGGAAAATGACTGTTAAATGGTGTCATGCTGCTCACAGCACTGCTCATGTTTTCATTCTGTCCTGGGTTATGGACACCACTGCCTTGAAGTTTTAGAGGTTCTGGAAAACAAAACTGAATTCTTGATAAAAGTATCTATTAGTCATTTTAGATTTGTTAAATTATTTTTTGACAATATATTTCTATCTATAGGGGGCATTAAAATATCCTTTCTTGTTTGTGACTCATTCATTCTCAGAGTTAGTGAATTAAAGACTCCATTATGAAACAAGATATATATATATAGGTTTTGCAGGAGCTTCAGTGGACATTCCCTCTCCTCCCCTTCCCCTCCCCCACCTTGCATCAGATGGTGAACTCAGAGCCAAGTGTGGGTCTAAGGAGGTAACCTCTCAGAAGGTGTTGAGGTCTATAGGACAAAGTAGAGTTGACTAGGGGATACTGTGAGGACAAACAACAGATGTACTTCAAAGTGAGGTTCAGACAACTGTTGGTAGATCAATAGGATTGGTTTTGGTGAGAAAGAGAACACATGTGGGGACATGGATAAGAGTAAGATTGAGAGGTGAGCCAGGACCTTGCCCAAAGAGGTCTGATAAGTGATAGTGCTTTTGTAACAGGGTGGTCCCCAGGAAAGGGGGAGGTTCCCTGCCCCACCCAAGAGGGTGGAGCTGAGCAGGGAGAGAACCTGCAGAAGAGGCTGAGGAAGGAAGCAGGATGGAGCCAGGAGACCTGGAGGAGGCGCGTGGAGCCTAGAGACACGTGAAGAAACTGTGCTTGTCTTTTGGTCGTGGACTGGGTGACACAGATGTGGGTGAGACCCGTGGGGAGGTGACAGTGGCAGCTTTTATCTTGATGTTGATTTTGCTCTTTTCCTTCAGGGCTTGTCTGGTAGTTTCTGACCCTTTTCTATGGGTCCTCACTGGAAGATGCTTTAGACTTGTGGCAGGCTTTGGGGCCTTGTTCTGGGCCAATCCCATATGGATGGACTTTTACCCACGAGGGGACGGGTAACTCTGGATGCTTCATTTAGAAACTGGACTCTTTGCCTTACCTGTATTGTTTCCTAGTTTTATTAAAGTTCCTTCCCATTAAAGTCTCCTATGTTTTGTGTTGATGCGGCGGATGGCAAAACCCATTTAGAATAGGCAGGTTTGCGGGGTTTGGGCTGCCCCTCTCCCTGTCCTATAACACTTTCACTCTTCATCATGTCTCCCTCCTCCATCTTTCTCCAAGCTGATTTGTTCTGGCTTTTCAGCAGTTTCTCATGTGGCCTTGAGAATAAGCATATCTCTGATGAAAGAGTGTGGGCTGAGGCCTGGATCTGGACAGTGGTATAATGGTTCAACAGGTCAAGAGGTCGCACAGACTTGGGGCTGGATCCTGGCTGTGCTGTCGATGTGCCACATGACCTCAGCAGAATTTATTTGTTCATTCAGCTGAATGATCTTCTGTCCCTTCTTTCCCTCCACCCCCACCCCCATCGCTGCAATCCTGGAGCATGGATGTAAAGGTAAACAAAGCACAGTGCCTCTAAATGCCACATACCCAACACCGCCCAGGTCACTGATAATGCAGCTCCATGTGACCAAAGCAGCTTTCTTTCAGTAGTTTTGTCACATCTTTGGCTTATACCATGCCTACATGCCTACACCATGGTAATTAAAATCCCAGGTTTATTCCATAGAATCACCATCTGACTAGACAAGGGCCCAAATGAATAGCTTGATTGAGCTCAGTCCATGTTTCCGGTCTCTTGAAATATTTCAGATATTATGTGGCTATTCCTCCCAACCTATACATGTGTCCCATACATGACACATGTATAAATGTGTCATCTTCATACATGTTTACATATATATCCTTAATCTTTATGCAAGTCTTGGGTTAAACACAATACACAGGATGGAATTGGATTCCATTAGAAATCTTACAGATGCAGTATTTCTACTCTCATTCAATCCATATTTCTCCTTCCCTCACAGTCTAGTCTTGCTGAAACCAAGTTATACTGTTCCCACAGTATTTTGGTGATTGTTGTGATGATCCTATACTCTGAGAAAAAAAATGAGCACAGCACAATGCTTATGCTTCACAGTGTTACTTGTGAGCTCATGCTGGCTTTCAGTGATCACTGTGTTCTTTTCTACAGACTCACAAACCATCTGTTCAATGATCTATTCTAGAATGTTTCAGGAATCCATATCTAACCAGTGTGTCTGAAGTGTCTGGCATCCATCTTTTTGAAATTGGACTTTTTGACATGTTGGGTTTTCTGTTTCGTCTCTTCAGAATATTTTCCAAAGTTAACAATGGTACATCACTTTCATAGTCACATCTTCATGTTACTTCATTAATTTTGAAACTTTGTACAGAGACCCTAGTAAGCCTATCTTTTCACCTACTAAGGTCTTCAAGTCCCTTTTATTTACCTTTTTTTGAGTTTTGAACATTTACCTGACAGGAGTATATAAAATAATTAACTTAATTTAAAACCTACCCATGACCAAAAAGCGTGATACAGCAGAAACTGACAGATTCTTCCCAATAATAAAGTAACAATGAATCTCACAATAACAAAATATGTGAATTATTGAATATATAATATGACTTGAGGAGCAAGTCTCTTTAAAACATCATCTTTAAAACATCATCAACTCCCACCTTGAAATATGATCTGTGTGTATCTAAAACCTCTCATAGGGGTCATGTGGTTTATTCTTGTGAGGTTTATTCCCAAACATGCAGGCATCTAAATTTGATATTAAAATATGCATGTTGTTTCAATAAATAAATAAATAAAATCTACCCATGACCAAAAGCAACTTTAAGCGCCTTAAGTTTGTCAGGCCTTGTGATCACCAGAACCTTGGTATTACTCTCATTTTACATTGAGGAAATTGAGACTTGGAGAGATGACATACCTGTCCAAGCTGTGAAAGGTATGAGGTCTTATGCTATTTACAAAGTAACCAGTTCTCCTGCCACCACCACTTGGTTCCTAGCGGAACACAGGAGACCAGAGCAGTAGACAGTGATGGAGGACAAGAATAGGAAAAAGAAAACTAAAAAAGGAGGCCCCACAAGACCAGAAACCTGGCTCACACAAGGAGGTGGGGGCAGAAGAGATTAGCATAAGCATCCACACAGTTGCGGAAGCTAGTATCCTGAGGCGCAGACTACACTAGTTATCATTAGGCACTGACGCCTAGATCATAAAGCATAACATCCAAGCAGGTATCAGACTGCTGTAGGAAGTGTCCGGAGCACAGGCCCAAGAGTAAAAATATGGAGATTAAGCCCATTGTGGAATCTCCGGTCCCTTTCAGAGACTATGGTTATCCAAAATTAGCATCTAACCCAAAGGCCCACAAGGAGTGACCCCTCCCAAACAAAAGAGGACTCTCTCAGTGCAGTCTCTGCACTGGCTCGGGGTGTTATAGAGCAACCCCGATATTAAACGGGTTCCTGGCTGTGGGTCCTCACCCGCGCGCTTTAAAGAGACTTATGAATACTCTACTATAGACACATGCAAAAGGGTTAATAAAAGGTTTATTTACAAGAGAAAAGGAAATAAGGAAAATGTACAACTCAGGGAGAAAATAGGGAAATAAAGTCTTTAATGCGTCCTACCCGATCCGATGACCTGGAAACCCAGTCACTCTCAGAGCTGACCGGACGCTGCTGCTGGCCAAGAGCCCAAAAATGGAGAGCCCCAAAACCCACGTGTCTGCCTTTTGTATCCACCTGGCTGCTTAACCCCACCCTCAGGTCCCAGCCACCTTCCCTTTGGTGGTGATGGGATTTGGAGTTCCCAGTGTCTTTGGCTTTGGCCTGGGGTGGGGGTGGAGTCCACAAAGCCTATATGGAATTTGCTTTGGGACATCCTTTTCCCACCTTTTCCCATCCTTTTCCCCCTTTTCCCACCTGTGACTGTGCAGGTGCCTCTTTTCACTAACTGCTGGGCAGCAGCCTCCTGCCTGCCTGTGACCTGTCAAGGCTGCCCGCCTATAACCATACAGGCCTCTCATAGCAAACCTGTCCCTTTTGGGCAGCTCTTCCTGTCCGCTGTGTCTATGCAAGTGTCTTTAACTGTTTTATCCCTTCCCTAATAAACCTGCCCTTTAAATATAACTAACATCTCTGTCTTGTGGAGAAACTCACCCGGGAAACTCTGTGCATCGCTGAAACAGGAGCTCTGGTGAAACCTTTCCCAGCGTGAACCCAAGGACCCCGCACTCCAAACCCACAGACTCCAAAAATGACAACAACAGGACTGAATTTGATGGGGTTTTGTGGAGTTGCGGGGTCCTTGGGCTCATTCTGGGAAAGATTTCACCAGAGCTCCCGTTTCAGCGGCATGTGGCGAGTTTCCCAGGAAGAGTTTCTCCATGAGACAGAGGCGTTAGTCATATTTAAAGAACAGGTTTATTAGGGAAAGGGAAAGGGACAGATTTGCCAAGAGAGGCCTGCATGGTTGCAGGTGGGTGGCCTTAAGGAAAGCTGCCTCCACTGAGGGAGGTCAGTGAAGGGATGTCCTGGCATGGGACAGATCATAGGCAGGCAGGAGGCTGCTGCCCAGCAGAGGAGAGAGTTGGTGAAAGGAAGCACCTGCATAGTCACAGGTGGGCAGAGGGAGTGCTGCCCTGAGCCTGTGCAAAGACTGCACTGATAGGGTCCTCTTTTGTTTGAGAGGGGTCACTCCTCCATGGAGTGGCCCATTTGTTGCTAAATTGGGATAACTAGGCAAAACCCAGAAGGGACCAGAGATTCCAGGGTGGGCCTAATCTCCATATCTTTACCCTCAGGCCTGTGCTCCACTCCCTGCAGCATCTGGTCTTGCTTGGGTCTCATGCCTTGTGATAAGGCACTGGTGCCTGAGGGTCACGACCTCTACAGCTGGATTAATGGTCATGTTATTCCCCTTGACCCCCACCTCCTTGTGTGAGTCAGGTTTTAGTCTTGTGAGGGCTCCTTTCCAGTTTTTCTATTCTTGTCCTCCATCAAATTTAGCAATAGTGGAAGCTGCTGTCAGCATTTGTACCAGCTCCATGAAGTCCTACCAGGGACACAGAGGGGTCCTTATTCACTGCTCCTTTCTATCTCACTGCTACACTGGCCCAAGTTGCTTTCTCCTGGACAAGCACAACACTTTCAACAGGTTTCCTGCTTTCCCTTCTTGTTCCCTTCAGTCCCATTTTATGTACAATTAATGACATGAGCTAGATCATGCCACTTTCCAAAGTAAAGCATTTAGTAGCTTCCTGACTCCAGTCCATTACTGAGGTCTAAAAGATTTCCAGTGCCTTGTGCTTACCCAGCTTTCTGGCCTCACCCCTCACCCTGCACCCTTTCCATTCAGCGACTCTGACTTCCCTTCCAGCGTGACCGACTTGTACCAGTTTGTCTGGGTCTTTCCTGGTCGTAACACTTAAAAGTCCAACATCCCAGAAAATAGGAATAGTTGGCTATCACCTTCTACCACTCTCAGAACTCACCTCCCACCCTCTTGCCTTTTGTTCTCTGCTTTTAGACTCATTAAACTTTCTTTTCCACTGTTGAGCCAAGCTCCTTCCACCTCAGGCACTTTGCATATCCTCCTTCCCTGCTGGAATTCTATTCTCTGTTCCCTGGGCTCTCGCTATGTCCTCTAATGCTTCAGGCCTGTCCTTAGTTGTAATTATTCAGAGATGTCTTTGTGATCACCAGGAAGGGAGCCCAGAAAGATTCCTGTCTTTTCTACCCATGATTTTTTTTTAGAGCATTCTGTTCTTGTTCTTGCTGGGTCCCAGTGCAGTTCCCACTTCTGGTGTCTTAACGTGATTGCTGCCAGGCTCTCCCACTGCACTGCAGGCCCCTTCAGGACAGGCACACCACTCATGTTCTCTAATGAAGCCCCAGCCCCTGGCATATGGCACCATCCTTGGCAAATGCTGACATATTTGTTGAGGAAATGAATAATGGTACATAGAATTGCTTACCTGCTTGGAAAGTCAGTTCTCATCTTAACTAGTATTTTTAGTTTCCTTGGGGGAATACAAGTTATCTTCTAATACATAAACTTTTTAAAAAAGTGAAACAGTATTAGGATGATATTCCACTAGGATTTCCTCAGACCTATGGCTAATTCATGAAGGTGTTTCTTTCCTTTATTTTTTTAAAGATCTATTTATGCATACAAGAACTGGGGTACAGGCAAGAGGTGTGGGGGGTGAGATGATTCACCAGAGACAGAATGGGGAGCAGAACAGGCAGATTGACTGAAATACACTGCTGAGGGGAGCAGTGGGAGAGACAGGAGAGGTCTGCGGTGCCATCTGGGTTGCGCCCCTGCCAGGGATCGAACTCGTGCTGCAGTGACTACGGACATATTCACAGGTTGCATCTCAACCCCTTGCGCCACCAGGGAGGCCCCATGAAGGTGTTTCTATTTGCTCTATTATCCTTCCAGTTAATGATATAGGAGTGGAAGAAAATAATAACACATTCAATAACAAAACAATCTCACCAAGCCTTGGCTCTATTGTGATGAAGGGTTTTGTAATTATCTGACACCAAAAAGACCTGTTTCCAAGGTTGCATTGCAGGTGCCTGGATGAATGTCATGTGTCACTTCCATTATTGTGCTCAGACACCCCTCCCAGGCAGGTGCCCAGCATATCCCAAATACATTACTTTGAATGAAAATATTAAAAACAGAGAAATTTCCCTCCCATGCTGAGCCTCAGATGCTTGGTCCCTGAAGCTGCTTGTGGGCAGTGCAAGTAGTAGCAGGTGGTGGGCATTTTACTGCCTGCCACTGGTGGCCCCACTGAGGCTCAGGCTGCAGGCAGAGGCCAGCAGTGATGGTGGACAGCAGTGGTTCCTCTACCAGAGCATGCAGTCCCCTGGTTCAGGGGTGTAGGGAGGAACCTTAGGCACCAATGCTGTGGCTTCCTCCAGCTGCAAGCAGTAGAAAGGCCCATGGATTTGGAGACTGAGTCGTAAAATGGACCAATCAGGTGTGCACTATGAGCTGACTGGTAAATGGTCCAATCAGCCATAGGGTTGAACTTGAAGGTGGAGGACCCAAAGAGGATATAAGGCAGGAGGGGTGCCAGCTTGGACCTCTGACTCTCGTTCTGTTCCTGGGATGGACTCTGTTCCTGACCTCTGAAGAAGAAAGAAGGACGAGCAGCCAACCTCCAAAGAGGGAAGAGTAGCCAAAGAGCTTTGCAGAGGCAGGGCCACTGCCACCCACCAGCCCTGCCTCTGATGCCACCTGAAAGTGTTATAGGACAGGGAGAGGGGCAGCCCAAACCCCGCAAACCTGCCTATTCTAAATGGGTTCTGCCATCTGCCACATCAACACAAAACATAGGAGACTTTAATGGGAAGGAACTTTAATAAAACTAGGAAACAATACAGGTAAGGCAAAGAGTCTAGTTTCTAAATGAAGCACCCAAAGTTACCCGAACCCTCGTGGGTAAAAGTCCATCCATATGGGATCGGCCCAGAACAAGGCTCCAAAGCCTGCTACAAGTCTAAAGCATCTTCCAGTGGGGACCCACAGAAAAGGGTCAGAAACAACCGGACAAGCCCGGAAGGAAAAGAGCAAAATCAACATCAAGATAAAAGCTGCCATCGTTTCCTCCCCACAGGTCTCACCCACATCTGTGTCACCCAGTCCACGACCAAAAGACAAGCGCAGTTTCTTTACGTGTCTCTAGGCTCCATGCGCCTCCTCCAGGTCTCCTGGCTCCATCCTGCTTCCTTCCTTCCTTAGTCTCTTCTGCAGCTTCTCCTCTTCCTGCTCAGCTCCACCCTCCCTTGGGTGGGGCAGGGAACCTGGAACTTCCCCCTTTCCTGGGGACCCCCCTGTTACAACTGCCCCAGACCCGGTGCCTCAAAGAACTGTTTGTTGTTGGTGAGGGCCAACAACTCACGCAGAGCTGTCACGCTAGTGACCACTACTGATTGGCGCTACTGCCTAGCACCATTAATGGGACACCAGCACTCTGTGTCCAGGTCACCTTCCTTTTGAGAGCTGTTGATCATCCAACACCACCTTCTGGTGCTGCTGCCTCCATTGCTATCTGGTTTCGGGTCTGATGTTGTCCATCCTGACCTTCAGACTGTTGCTGCATCATCATCTCAGGAGCCCCAGGAGCACCTCCAGCTGTGGTGAGTTGGGCCCTGGCCTACCGCTTGCTGGCCATGAGCTCCCAGCCCTCATTGATGGGACGGCACCATCCTGGATGAGCGGCCTTTTGTTTAGGACTTTGGGACACTGTGGACACTATCGGGGTGAGGTAACTGGCCTCTTGTGGCCTCAGAAACTCTTTGTTCCCCCATTTGTTAAATAAACCCCATTTTTGTTGTTTCCTGAACCTAAGTGGTCTTGCAACTGTGCCCTTGGTTGAAGAGCCCATAGTGACGTGTCCCCTACTGGGCACTGTCTTTGGACCTGATATAGTCCAATAGCTCTATTTCAGTGTGAATGATTTACCATCTGAGGCTAACAGGGGCTTCCCTTTGCTTTTTTTTTTTTTTTTTTTTAAATTGACAGTAACAGATTGACCCTTCTCAGTCACTTCTATCAGTGGGGTGGAGCAAAATATTCCCTGCAGCCTGGGAGTATCACCAAACATGGTCTTAGAATCCTTCACTAGAGAGGATATCAAATCCTCCTAGTGGTCAGTATCACTTGGATAGTTTATTAAAAGCAGATTCCAGAAAGTACAATTCAGTGGGCCTAAGCTGATGCTTGGTTTCTGTAAGAAAATTTCACAGGTGATTCCAATTTGGGAATTGTTTTTCTTTCTTTCTTTTTTTTTTAATAGAGGCATGTTTTTATTTATTTATTTGTTTGTTTGTTTTTGTTTATACATGCACTGGGTACAGTCAGAAGTGCGGCAGGGTGAGAGAATTCACCAGAGCCAGAGCGGGGAGCAGAGCAGGCAGAAGGACCGAAGCACACTGCTGAGGGGAGCAGCGGGCGGCAGGAGAGGTCTGCGCGCCATGTGGGACCCTCCTCTGGTGGCCGGGGAGCAGCCGGGGATTGAACCGGTGCCGCAGAGGCCGCAGGCAGCTTCGCAACCCAGTGCTCAACTGCTGCGCCACCAGGGAGGCCCTGGGAATTGTTTTTCTAACCAAGTAGTTCTCAAAGTTGGATCCCAAGACTAGCAGAATCAGTATCACTTGGGGACTTGTTATTTATGCAAACTCATAGGCTCCACCTAGACCTTCTGAATCAAACTGGCAGTCTGGGTTTTAACCAGTCTCCAACTGATGCTGATGCAGCTAATCTCTGAGCACCTCTGCTCTTACCTGTTCCAAGTGGGAGAGCAAAGTGGCACATACACTGACATGCAGTATACCTCTAGGTCTACCGGAGGTGTTCAGCCTAAGTTGCAGAGTACAATTGCCTGGGAAGTTTGAGAACATCCTAGTGCCCAGACTGCATCCTGAGCCAGTGGAGTTCCCCAGGTGACCCCAGTGAGATGCTGAGGTTAACCAATGCATTAGGTCTTAATGCACATTCCCCTTCCAAAGCTCCTTATCACGCCCATCTTCCCTTAACCTGTAAAAATAATGTACATGGGATAGTATCTTAAGTGCAAAAATGCTTTTCTATACATTATCCCTGTGCTGAAACAGTATTTGCTAAAACAGAGAAGAATCTTCACCATTCTGTAGTTGAGATCATCAAACTGGGGAATGATTTGCTTGAAAGCAAAGAAATCATAAATGGACCATAGTTTAAACCTAAGATTTGTAGCTCTTGGGGCTTAGTTATTTGTTCATTCATTCATTCATTCATTCATTTGTTCATTCAGCTGTCTAGCAAGTTACTCTGATAGTAGCTGGGAACACACCAGCTACTAACACTCATGAGTATAACTGAGCCCGACCCCAGGATACAGACTGCTGAGAAGACAGGCAGTGAGGGAACCAGAGCAGGCTGGTGGTGTCTCTTCCTGCCTCTCTTTTCTTGCAGTCCGGGTGTGAGGCATATACTATGGCTGTGCATCCTGTTCAGGTGGCCTGGTTGCCAGCACTCATGATGACCCCCGAGGATCATCATGTCCTGGGAATTAGGGTCTTGTGTGGTGCCCTCTTTCATTGAATCAGGGTAACCTGTGTGGTCAATAGAACAAAACAAAATGAATGATCTGAGACTTCAGGGTAGGCCAGAAAAGGCATTATAAGTTTAATCTTCCTCTCTTGGATTGCTTGGATTGCTCTGGGGGAAATCAAGTGCCATGTCAAGAGGGTACTTAATCAACTCCATGGAGAGCCCTACAAGGTGAAGAACCAACTGTAATGCTGCCTTGCTGTTGTGTGAATGAACCACCTTGTAAATGGATTAATCCTCTTGCCTCAGTTGAACCTTCTGATGAATGCAGCAGCTGTCAGCAACTTGCTGAACTATCACCACAACTACAGATCTCAGGTATTCTTATTGCATGAAAAAAACAAGCCACTAATTTGTCTAGGCAAGGGGTTGGCAAACTACAGCCCATAGGCTTGCTGCCAATTTTTTTTTGTAAGAAAAATTTTATTGGAACATAGCAATACTAACTTGTTTGCATATTGTCTGTGGCTACTTTCACATTTTAGTGCAGAGTTGAATAGTGGTGACAAATATTGTGTGGCCCACAGTCTGAAATATCTCATCTGGTCCTTAGATAAAAGATTGGCAGCTTTATCCTCCCTCTACTTGCAGCTCAATGCAATATATCCATCATGCAGTGGATACTTTCTGAGAAACATGTTTTTAAGCAATTTTGTCATTGTGCAAATGTAACATTAGCAATAGGTTTTGTACACTTAGAGGTCCTGATGAACAAAATAATGTGAGATTAAATAAAGTACAAGGGAAAAAGATACCACTAAGAGATGCAGTAAAAATGAGATGTATAAGATCACAGCTGGTGTAAAACACTTAATTAAAATGGCCACACTGTCATTTAGGGCAATTGGAATTTTGGGACCAGCATCATATATGCAGCCTATCATTGACCAAAAGGTCACTATGTGGTACATTACTGTATCTGAATTATAAATGACCCAGTCTTCAGAATGGCCTTGAAGAACAGGCGGTTCAATGATATGGAAGCTCATATTAAGAAGTTTGTTAGATTATCTGATGCTATAATTTCTGCATACATCAAAGATTTGGTTCGTTGACAACAACAGTCAGGAGATGGAATCCATCATAGCTGACTCAAGAGACTTTAAAGATTTATTTATTTATGCATGTATAGGGGTCCAGGCCAGAGGTGTGGGAGGGAGATGACAGGATTCACCAGAGACAGAGTGGGGAGCAGAACAAGCAGATCTACTAATATATCCTGCTGAGGGGAGCATGGGTGAGTCAGGAGAGGTCTGCTGTGCCATGTGGATTAGGTCTCTGGCTGAGGATCGAACTCATGCCACAGTGGCTGGTGATAGCTTAATAATGCTGAGACTTTAACTCCTGAACCAGGAGGCCCAGATGCAGGAGACTTTAATGATGGACTTCTTGCAGAGGTGGGGGAGGGTTGTGGGAGAAAATATGATGTGGGGAGACACCTACAGACTGCAGTAATGGGGAGAGCATTAGGTCCTGCAGACCTAAAGGTAACAGGGAGAAAAGTGTGTTAACAGAGTCCATTTGGTGCTCTTGATCTAAACCAACCTTGATCTCTGCTGATACATTAGGGTCAATTAATAATTATGGTTCAAGATACTATACGAATTCAGACCCAGTTGAACAAGTTGCGTCTGAACAAAATTGAATGCTGGAACAATCACCCAGAAGAGGCAGATTCAGGAGTCTCTCTTGCTACAAGTCTACATCTAAGTAATTGGGCAAAGTAGCTCATGGCCTTGTTTGTCTGTGCAGTTATTGCCTCTTTACTCGATTTTGTGTGGGTTATTTTTTAATGTTTTCACAAATGCTCAAACCATGTTTTATCTGTCATTTTCAACAGATTGTTTTTAGCCACAGTATTACATAATTAAAAAGGAAACTGCCTAAGTTTTTGTAGCACTTCTCATGAAAAGAGAATGTTCAAATTCTCTACAAAATACAAAATAGCCTTTTCTTTAGATATTTTCCAATTTTGTGTTTTCTGCATCAGAGTAAAAAAGAAACAGCATCTCCTTCCATTGTCCTCTTGAGTGTCTTTGTATCAGAGCCAAACTCTTAAGTGGTCTCACCTGGTGATGCGCAAACACAACCATGCTGACTCTTACTTTTGTGTATCTATGGCTTTATCTGACAATGCATGCCAGTGATGAACTGCACCCTCCTTATTTATGTCCTAATCCCAGGGCCAACCCCCAACCACACTGCAATTCAGATCTTTCAAAAGTCAGACTATAACTTCCCTTCCCCAGGATGCCCTCAAGAGCAGCTTCGGAATGTTCTTGTGTTGTGTACAAGATGGTTCATACTGTAACCGCCATTCCAGTTACTATTGCAGTTTAGCAAATTTCTCCAAAAATGAACTGCTTAAAGTAGCATTTTATTATGCTTAGTGGATTCTGTTGGTCAGGAATTCAGGAAGAGCATGCTCTCCAATTTCTAAGATCTTACCTGGGGTGATTTCAATGCTGAAGGTGATTCAATAGTTGAGGGTGGGAATCATCCCAAACCTCCTTTGCTCTCATGTCTGGTGCCTGTCATGAGAAACTTGAAAACCAGAATAGCCAACCAAAGCACTCACCCGGGGCCTCTCTATATGGATGGGCTTCCTCCCAATATGGCTGCTTCCTATAGTTGAACTTACTTGGCACTTTAGGCTTTAAATACTGGTTATTCCTGTGAACAAGGAGGCAGCTGCATGATCTTTTCTTTTCTTTCTTTCTTTTTTTTTTTCTGAGTCACATAGCATCATTTCTGCCCTGGTCATTGCTCTAAGCAGTCACAAATCCACGCAGATTCAAAGGAAGGAAAAAAATAGCCTTTGCTCTCCACAAAGGAAGAATTTTAGAACCATGTTTTAAAACCACTACACTTGCAAATTAGGGAGCATTTTCACTTGCCTGGTAGAAAGTGATATAAACTTAAATGTAGTGTCTTCTCATCCGGAGGTTGTACAAACCTCATCCAGATACACGCACACAGACCAGGCTTCAGAAAGCTCATAGAACTGATGGAACAGTTTTGCTATGAGAACTCAAGTGATGGGAGAGGGGGTAACTCTCTGGGGAATTTCTGAAGCAGGGATTGATGAGGAGCCTTTGTAGGCAAAGTGGTTGGGATGTCAGAGGGGTGGTGAGCTCTGCATTCCAAAGGACCAAATTTATTACTTCTGGATGATCTTCATTTCAACATTTCCTGTTGCCTTTTCTTCCCTCCTCAGTGATGACAAGTGGACTCTGTGGATCTGGTGACAGGAGAACAGGCCCCAGTACAGAGAATCCCTTGCCCTAACAATGAGAAAGAAACTGAAACACCACACAATTGGGCATGTAGTGTGCATCGTTCCTGTAAAATGTCAGAGTCAGCCTGTCATCTGGATTTAACTAATGAGCATAGCAATAGGTAAGCTATAACACTCTTCTGAATTCCACAACTGCTATTTTATTGTGTATTTTCTCATTTGTGTAGGTGATTCTGAGGTAACAGATTTTATTCCCCTTCCTCCTCAGGGTTTGAGCCAGTGTATCAGTTAGCTGTTGCGATGTAACAAGCAAAACAGCCTAAAACTTAGTGACTTAGAAAAGCAGATAATATTTAAGACTATTTTTCAGAGTTTTAGGTTCATAGCAAAATTAAGTGTAAAGTACAGAGTTCCCACATACTCCTGTCCTATAAAAGCACTATCTCCCCTACTACAGCCAGGCAGGGCTTCTGGCTGCTTCTCTAAGGAAAGACTCAGGATGCCTATGTGAGCCAATGCAGTGGCCTGAACATAAGGAGACATGTTGCTTCTCAGCTTCCAGGTCACGACAGTCAAGACTCAGGAATCAGGGAGGGCTCAGGAACAGAGGTGGAAACATGTCATCGGGCTCTGTGTGGTCATGATGCTTCTTTCTCACCATCTTAGTGAGGAGGGAGAGGATGGAAGATTAGGTGGAAACTCTCCCTCAATATTTTCTACTTTTACTTTTTTTTTTTGCTCTCTGTATATGTATGTGTGCGTGTATGTGTGTGTGTGTGTTCTTGTTGAAGCATGATTTACATTAAGGGAACACACATCATAAGTGTATAGGTCAACACACTTTCACAAGTTAAAAACATTCATGTGACCAGCACCCAGATCAAGAATAAGAAAATTACCATCTTTCTAGAAGCTGTGTGGACTTTTTTTTTTAATCTTCTCAGAATTATTATTTGGAGGTTCATCATTGTGTCTGGATGTAGATTGTTAATTTGCATTGCAGTAAAGAAGCCCACTCTGTAAATAATGTAAAGTTTATGTATCCCATTTTTTATGAGGCGCATATGTGTAATTTCCAGATTTGCCTAACTCAAAAATCCTGATATGTGTCTTTTGTGAAAATATGAAGATATTTCTGCTTGACATATCCCTAGAAATATCCCCAGGGATCAGCTGATTCTGCTTCCAGCAGTGGAACTGACAAAAATGCCTAGCAATTATCTATACTGAAAGCTTTTCTTTGTGGGCCCATTTGTTATGCCCATTAACAACATGGTGAAAGTTCCCGTTTCCCACTTTCTTTCTTGCCTATTAAAACTTTGGAAAGGTCAGAAGTTCCCATTCTATAAAAGAAGGTGATGTACCAGGAGGAGAAAGTGAGTACCCCTACAATTGAAAAGGGAAGAACTAAAAGAAAAATTAGAAAATAATTAAAAAAAATTCATTACTCCATCTTCTTTTTGGTACATTTCAAACTATGCTGCAGACAATTAACAGATGGGGTCTTTTTGGGTGCAATACCACCCTGCAAGCTGAAGAGAGATCTAACTTTAGAAACTTGAGATGTTCACAAAATCTCACTCAGTTCTGGAGGGAGGGTTTTGTGGACAAGACGTTCCCTCCAGAGAAATTCTGATAAAGCACCAATTAGTTAGTGACTGTTGCAATGAAGTGGGAGTGTTTAACCTTTCAGGCATGCCAACAATGTGTTCCTTAATTTGAAAATAGGGTACAAAGTGTTAGAAGTGAAGAACAGTAATTGTTCATCACTCAACTTGATATATCTCTTTTGAGCAGAGGCAAGAGATGGAATCCTCTCCACTCCATTTATTCTGGCTTTCGTTTAACTTCTCTGAGAAAGGACCAGAAGCTCTAACGAGGAGTACCAGACACCGAAAATACCTGTAGACCAGGAGAAAACATGCTGACAGCTTTCCTCTGGAGAAGCCTACCTTCTCTTCAAGCCCCTCAGAGCACTTTATATGCACCACACAGCAGCAAGTCTTATTATCCCTTTTTTGCAAATGGTAGAAAAATGGTACAAGAGGCTAAAAAGCCTCACTTGAGGCTACAAGGGGAACCAAATGTTCAGCTCAAAATAGAAACCGTGAGCTCTGGGAAACTCAGGCTGCCTGAAAGAGTCCTTTAATTTCTGGTCCCCCCTCTGTATCTTTTTACACAATGAACCTTTCCTTGAAAGACTTTTCCCACTAACACGGGGCTGACAATTCTCCCTCCAGAATGTTGTAAAAAAGTGACATTTAACAGAGGAAACTGAAAATCTAATTGACTTCTCCTGAAGCAGAAAAACAAGTGCCCTGTATTCCTTCTCTTGGCCAGATGTTTGTAAATTGTCCCTTTGGAACTCTACCTTGAGGGGAGTTGAAGAGAGAAAATATAACAGTTCACTTGAATTGGTATAGTTACACACTCAAGATTTGTTTTCACTGCATGGCGGGAGACATGGAAAGTCCATCCAAGCAGACAAAGATTTCGGGAAGAGAGTCTGAGTCCATGCCACTGCACCCTGGTACCAAAGCTGCCCTTCTTGTAGTGATCAATGAAGGGCTGGAAGTGAACATTTCATTTCCAGATCTGGGAGCTTGGATTAGTTGTGTTACTTGCCTTTGCTGATGGAATTTTAGTCGAGATGATGTGAGCAAAGTCTTGGAAATTATTTGTGCAGGAGGCCTTTCCTTTTTATATCATTGTCAGCATCATGAGAAGAACTCACCCCAGGGAGCCTGCTGTCAGGGAGAAAGAGAGATGCCTGGCACGGAGCCTAGCCCAGTGGAGCCCAGCCTCAGTTGGCCAATCCCTAATCCCTCTGCAAATGTCTAAGCAAGAAACCATTGCTTATGGTTGTCACTCACTGAGTTTTGTAGTGCTTTATTATGGATGCATGTGTTAATGGTTGATACATGACCATTTAAAGGAGAATATAGATTCTAGGCATGCTGCAGACAAAGTTTGCAGAAGTGCTCAGTCTGGGGTAGTTACATAGCCAGCACCTAGTAACTGTCACAGAAACTGAATTCAGTGGGTGATATTATTTTATACCTACAAAAGAATTACATCAACCACCTACGTTTTCTGAGTGTCTGGCCTGCCTGTTGATGCCTTCCTTTGAATAGACTGTAACTTGACATCTACCATCCATGAACACCAATACACCCACCAACTGGATTCTATAATTAATATTTTCCTCTATTTGTTTTGTTACATGTCTATCTAATCATCCATCTGTCCTTCTACAATCCATCTTATTTTTTTTAAGATTTATTTATTTATGCATGCAAGAACTGGGGTACAGGCCAGAGGTGTGTAGTGGGGGTTAGAAGATTCACCAGAGACAGAACAGGCAGACTGACTGAAAAACACTGCTGAGGGGAGCAGCGGGTGAGACAGGAGAGGTCTGCTACGCCATGTGAGTCACCTGCCTGGCTGGGGATCAAACTCGCATTGCAGTGGCTGTGGATAGCTTTATAGTGCTGCATCTTAACCCCTTGTACCACCAGGGAGGCCCAATCCATCTTATTTTTTAATGCTTTTCAAAACAAATATGTTTTATTCCTGTTTGGCAACTATGCCAGGCTGGGTATGTTCATCTTCAGTTCTTGCAGATGAAAAGATAATTTTGGATAGATACATGACAATTTAAAGGAGACTATAGAGTCTTAGCATGCTGTGGACAACATTTGCAAAAGTGCTATCAAATCTTAGGTAGATTTTTACAAGCCTTTAATTCTGAATCAGGGAATAGACCAGATTTCTTGCTTAGTATTTCTCTGCTATCTCCTCTCCCTGTCCTCCCACTTCAGTGACACTGCCCTTATTCCCCTCACCCCTCGCCACGTATGTCTCCATTTACATATGTGCATGCCCCGATCTCTGGGCCCAGGTGTCCATAATTACAGGTGCTCCTGCAAAACTGCAGGTGTGTATCACACAGATGCTTATGATGGGAGGGCATAGAAAAAAAATATTTTATAACTCATTTACCTTGTAACCCCATAGTGAATTTTGACCTATTGCCCCTGTAAATTTTTTCATGTCCCTTCCCAGTGAGTCCATCCCTACATGCCAGAGTAAACACTAATTTTTCCCATCATATGTTAGTTTTGCTGGTTTTAGAGCTTCATGTAAATGGAATTACACACTACATAGTCTAGTGTCCAACTTCTTTGGCAGAATCTTTGGCATAATATTTTTGATATTCACCGAAGTTGTGTCTGTCAGTAAGGGTCGTACTTTTTTTTTAAAATTTTTAAACAATATTTGCCTCCCCCACCCCCTCAGATTGAGTCCCCATAGAATTTCCTTCCCCAAGGCACCTGTGCACCATCACCACAGTCCTTTGTGCTCCTCCCTCCCTCCCTCTGATCCCTCTCCCTCCTCATCCCCTGCAGGATGTCTCTGATTTATAATTGTTTGTTTTTGCTTTGTTGTGTTTTGTACTGTTATTTTTTTTTTTTTACACTGACGTCTTATTTGGTTCCCCTATATTCCTGTTATAAGTGAAACCATCCGATATTTTTCTTTTTCCTTCTGGCTTATTTCACTGAGCATAATTCCTTCTAGCTCCATCCACGTTGCTGCAAATGGCATGCGTTTATCTTTTTTGATTGCTGAATAACATTCCATTGTGTATATGCCACATCTTCTTGATCCAGTCATCTATTTTTGGGCATTTGGGTTGTTTCCAGGTTTTACCTATTGTAAATAGTGCGGCAACAAACATAGGGGTACAGGTGTTCTTTTGAATCAATGTTTTTGTGTCCTTTGGGTAGGTAAGGGTTGTACTTTTTAAATGAAAAATTAGACAAGACCTTTGGAGACTTGATTTACTTTAAAATTTTGGACTTCCACAATATGTTTACAGTTATAGTAACCAACAGATAATATACTTGAACCAAACATCATTCTGAAGCAAGCCTCTTCCCTGTTTGATTTTCAGATTTCCACCCTGCCTCGCTTAGGGTTGATGAATCTGCAACTTGTGGCTAAAATGCCAAAAACTGTTACAGGTAGTGCTGCCTGGAGGGGGCTGCTGGTGAGAATAGATAACCCCAGGAAAATTCAAACAAAGTATCAAAGGTGGGGGCAGAAGCTCTGATAAGAAATATAAGGGACTGCAGAAGCAGCCCCCAGTATTCAGTGTTGGGGATTCAGCTTTCAGAATTTTGGTGTTTTTGGATTCCAGGGTCAGGGATTTCTGCCCCCCACCATGCCAGTCTTCCAGAAGGCTGTTGTGGGCCTCTGAAGGTATGGAGAGGCCTCTAGCAGCCAACCTCAGAGAGGAAAATTTCAGAGGCTTTGCAAGTAGTCGAACTACTGAAACTGTTGGTGGTTTTGCTGTTGTTACAACCTGGCAGTAAAAGAAGACCTGGAGCCCGGTGCTTCGCTGAGCTGCGTGAGTGTGGCTGTTTGTGTGTTGGTTCAGCTGCTGAAGCTGCTGTTTTGACTGTCACTTTTCTGGTTCTGTGCTGGGGCATCTCAGGCAGTTCTGCGAGCACTTTCTGTTGTGTCTTCTGCTGCCTTTGTGAGTTGAATCTTGGCCTATTGTTTGGCTGCCACTTGCTCCGGGATAAGAGCTCTGCATCTTCACTGGCGGGAAGATGCCATTCTGGGAGCTTTTGTTTTTAGGAGTATAAAACAGTGGACACTGCTTCAGGTGAGGTAAAAGGACATTTGCGGCCTTAGTGACTCTTTGTTTTCCCTTGTTTATTTAGTGAATCCCATTATTGTTGTTCTCTGAACCTGAGCAGTCTTGCAATGGTGTACATGGGTGAAGAACTCAGTGACTGATCAAGCTCTTAGGAATAATTGTGCCTGACTTTTCCTCAAGAGATCCTTAGCAGTTTATCCTTGTCAGTTGATCCTTATCACATCAGTGTATCTAAACTGTAGGTTAGTGAGAGTGATTGAAAGACTTGGCAAGTCCTTCTTACTTTTGTCTGTTTGGGAAACCAGAGTTCATAGCAGTGAATGGGAAAACATGGAAGAAGATAGGAATCAAGTCACATTTTCTTCCACAATAGCTAAATGCCAGTGCTCACTCTATTCAACCACTCTATCTCCTAAATGTAGCTTGAAGTTTTGAATTGGCTGTATGTAAAAATTAAAGGCACACTCAGTGTGGTTCTGGCTTGGTTTTCCTCCTTGTCAAGGTAGCTAAGCTGAAACTATTTCCTAGAAGTTTCTTCCCTACAGACTTCCAGGTGACCATGTGACCCTGGAGCACCTCTGAACACAGGAGTGATACAAAGTTCCAACCTTGCTACTCTAGGAAGGTGGATGCTGGAGCCCAGCACCATTGCAGTTCATGGGTTAGTCCCTGATTACTGCCTCACCACTGGGATATGAAACAGCAGGCAATGCTAGCTTATTCTCTAGTTTTTTTGACTCCTGAGGGGTAGAGGGCCTGAGACAGGCCCTCAGACACCATCAGCTTCCCCAGCTTCTTGGCTAGGCTGCCCTCCCTATTGCCCTGAGGCCCAGTGCCAGACCCAGAAGCCATAGCTCTCCATAGACTGTGTTGCCAGCTCCCTCCAATGTATGTTTAAGTTCATACCTGATAACAAATGCAACAGTCAATGTCATTCTTAGCGCTGCTGCTTTACTGCTTGAATCCCGAGTGGATACTCTCAGTGATAAATATTTCCTACCAAAGAGGACATGCAGTATTCACCATTGTGTCTACCTTCTTTTTCTCCCTAACACCCCGATTTAGCTCCAGGATCCACACTCCTGCAGCCAGGAGATTGAGGAAAAGCTGGCTGAGACCAGCTTCAAAGGTGACTCGCTGAATCTGAGTCGACAGTGGAAAGGGTACTAGATCTAGCCCTAGCCAAGCAGATGGGGGAGGAGTCTCTGAAGGACTCTGGAAAATAGGTCCTGTGGATAAAGAGATATTATGGGAGGAAATGGCTGTGTGTTGTCATTGTTCTGATGGTGCCCAAGACTATTGCTGCCACAGGGGACACTGGCCTTAGAAGAACAGGTCACGCACGGGAAGATGGAAGGAAGAACCAGGTTCCTTGCAGAATCAATGAGTTGCTCAAGAGCCAACCCTGGAATAGCCCATGTGTTTCTGATTTCCTGGGATTTTCCATGTTTTAGCCCAGAAGGTCCTGTGTCCTGATGGTTGGTCACTCTAACCCTGCGTCGGGACTTCTTTAATGAGAGTATAATAATTCCCTTTACTGTTTAAGCTGAGTTGTGCCTGGTTTTGGTGCATGTAGCTGAAAGAATTCTGAATGGTAAGGGGCAGTGAAAGAATGTGCCTTTGGTCTCTGACCGCACTTATAACAGGTATTCTAAAAAATGTTTTGAGTTATGTCAACATTATTGGAAAAGGGTATTGTTTATCTTAGAAATTTTGTCTGTCAATTTTGTTTGTTCAAAATCAGTTTCATTACTGTATGGATATGCATAACTTAGACACTTTGACCGAATTTAAAAAGTTACCTCTTAGGCATGCATATGATATATTGAAAGATAAATATAGTGGTTCTATTTTAGGTATTTGCTTGTCTGTGGGTCTTTAGCTTTGGCTTAAAATAAGAGTGCCCTCATATGAACCAGGGTGCCTTTTGGGCAGGCAGGATAGGGGTGAGCTCTGTTCTACATGCTTAAATGTCTCAAGTCACTGGAACTTTAAGAATATATTTGTAGGTGACTTTGGTGCAGTTCAGTGATTTTCCAGTAAGAAAGGCTTTCAGGGTTTGCCTCTGTCCTTTAGTGGGTGTGGTAGATTAATTGCATTATTGATTATTTGCCTTTCCTTATTTGCACCTGCCTTAGCTTGGACCTTAGCTTGGAACTAAACTACTATAGACTAAGGGGCTTATAAATGAAACCTGTATGTTTTATTACTCACATTTCTGCAAACTGGTAGTCCAGTATTAGCTTGCTGGTATGACCAGGTTCTTATGGGTTACAGGCTGTCAGCATCTCATAGTAGAGGTGAAGCAAACTCTTTGAGTTCATAAAAGGGAACTTGGAAGGGCTCAACCCTTGTGACCTAATTACCCTCAAAAGACCCCCCCAGTTTTTAATACTATCATATGGGTCTTTGTATGGTCTTAATATATGAATCCACCCCCTGACATGCTTCCAAGTCTTTTTTTAAAAAAAAAAAAAAAAAGATTTTTTTTTTTTTTTTTATTTATACAAGAACTGGGGTACAGGCCATTTGCGCGGGAGGGTGAGCGCGTTCACCAGAGACAGAGTGGGTAGCAGAACAGGCAGAGTGATGAAATACACTGCTAAGGGGAGCAGCAGGCGAGACAGGAGAGGTTGGCCGCACCATGTGGGACACTCGCCTGCCGGCCGGGATCAAACCTTTCCTACAGAGACTGTGGACAGCTTCACAGCGCTGTGCTCAACTGCCTGTGCCACCAGGGGAGGCCCATGCTTCCAAGTTTTAACTTGATCCAAAAGTCTGAAGTCCACAACCTTATTTAAATATTGTTTAAATCAGATCTAGGTGATTGATTTATCCTTGGTGTATGATTCATCCTCAAGTAAAATTCCTCTCCAGTTGTGAACCAGTGAAACCAAAGAAATATTTGTGCCTCCAAAATGTAATGATGGGACAGACGAAGGATAGACACTTTCATTGCAAAAGTTAGACACAAGAAAGAAGGAATGGGCATGCCAAATCCCAGACCTACCATGGCAAATACTGAGATCTTAAGACTGAGGAATAAACCTCTTGTCTCCATGCTCTGTCTTCCAGGCCCACAGGAGCGGCCCTGCCTTCTAGACCCACTGGGAAAAGGCTACTGCTAGATAATCCTAACAGGCAGGGATCTAGGCCCTAGGATGCTTCTGGGAAGTCCCACCTCCTTCCAGCTGTGGACAGATGTCCTCTGACCTGTTGAAATTGTGGCAACCAAGGAGGCAGCCTTGATGATCTCTGAATCACCTTTGGAATCATTCTTCCCTTGTCTTGAAGAATGACACATGTTCCCAACTGTATAGCTCTATAGCCCTGTTCTATAAAATCCAAGTCTGATGGTCTTCCTTTTTACTTCTCATCTGTTCAGACTGGCACTTTTTCTCTCAATTAAGTCTGTTGTTTACACCCATGCTAATTTCCTTGTCAAGTAGACCCTTGCAATATGATTTGGCTGAAAATTTTCTAAATCTTTAAGTTCTGCTTCCTTTTTGTATAACAATTCTGTCTTTTTTTTTTTTAATTCTTTTAAATTTATTTATTTATTTTTTTTATTTTTATATTCCCCATACAATTGCAATCCCCCTATTCTGACCCCAATCCCTCACCTCCCGCCCCCCACCCCCCAAAAAGTGTCTCTGGTTCATAGTTTTTGTTGATTTTGATTTTCACTTTCTTATAGTTATTCATTTTCCTGGTCCCTTATTTAAGTATTCTAGATTCCTGCTATGAGTGAGACCATCCGGTATTTTTCTTTTTCTTTTTGGCTTATTTCACTGAGCATGATCCCTTCCAGCGCCATCCATGTTGCTGCAAATTGCATGTGTTTATCTTTTTTGAATGCTGAGTAATATTCCATGGTATATATGTACCACATCTTCTTGATCCAGTCATCTATTTTGGGGCATTTGGGCTGTTTCCAAAGCTTAGCTATTGTAAATAGTGCTGCTATAAACATAGGGGTGCAGGTGTTCTTTGGAATTGATGTTTCTGTGTCCTTTGGGTAAATACCTAGGAGTGGAATTGCTGGATCCCGTGGAAGCTCTATGTTTAGTAGGTCCAGAAATCTCCACACAGCTCTCCATAGTGGTTGGACCAGTTTGCACTCCCACCAACAGTGCAGAAGAGTTCCTTTTTCTCCACAACCTCGCCAACATTTGTTGTTGCTAGTTTTTTTAATATGTGCCATTCTCACTGGTGTAAGATGGTATCTCATGGTAGTTTTGATTTGCATTTCCCTGATTACAAGTGATGTTGAACATTTTTTCATATGCCTGTTGGCCATTCGCATTTCCTCTTCAGAGAAGTTTCTTTTTAGCTCCTCTGTCCATTTTTTGACTGGATTATTTTCTTTGTTGTTGTTGAGTCTCATCAGCCCTTTGCAGATTTTTGTGATCAGTCCTTTATCATTAGTGTTGTGTGCAAAAATTTTCTCCCAATCAGTGGGGTTTCTCTTTGTTTTTGTTATTGTCTCTTTTGCTGTGCAGAAGCTCTTTAATTTGATGTAGTCCCAGCTGTTTATCTTTGCCTTCACTATCACTGCTTTGGGTGATGTGTCTGTAAAGATGTCTTTGATATGCAAATCACATAGTGTTTCGCCTATATTTCCTTCTATGTATTTTATGGTTTCAGGTCTTATGTCTAGTTGTTTAATCCATTTTGAGTTGATTTTTGTATATGGTGTGAGGTAGTGGTCAAGCTTCATTCTTTTGCATGTAGCGACCCAGTTTTCCCAGCACCATTTATTGAACAAACTTTCTTTGCTCCAATGCATAGTCTTTGCTCCTTTGTCAAATATTAGTTGACCATAAATCTGTGGGTTTATTTCTGGATTTTCTATTCGATTCCATTGGTCTGTATGTCTGTTCTTGTTCCAATACCATGCAGTTTTGATGATTATGGCTTTGTAGTATAGTTTGAAGTCTGGGAGTGTGATGCCTCCATTCCCTTCTTTTTTTTTTCAGTAGAGCTTTGGCTATTCGGGGTTTTTTGTGATTCCATATGAATTTCATCAATAATTGTTCTATTTCTTTGAAGAATGACATTGAAATTTTGATTCGAATAGCATTGAATCTGTATATTGCTTTTGGTAGGATGGCCATTTTAATAATGTTTATTCTCCCAATCCATGAGCAGGGGATGTTTTTCCATTTCTTTGTGTCTTCTTCTATTTCTTTTAACAGTGTTTTATAGTTTTCTTTGTATAGGTCCTTTACCTCTTTTGTTAGATTTATTCCCAAGCATTTGATTTTTTTTGTTTCAATAATAAAAGGGATGGTTTTTTTGATTTCTTCTTCTTCAGATTTATTGTTTGTATATAGGAAGGCTACTGACTTTTGCGTGTTGATTTTGTATCCTGCCACTTTACTGAACTGATTGATGAGTTGAATTAGTTTTTCTGTGGAGTTTTTGGGGTTCTCTATGTATATTATCATATCATCTGCAAAGAGTGATAGTTTGACTGCTTCTTTTCCTATTTGGATTCCTTGGATGTCTTTCTCTTGTCTTATTGCTCTGGCTAGGACTTCCAGTATTATATTGAAAAGCAGTGGTGAAAGTGGACATCCTTGTCTTGTTCCAGATCTTAATGGAATTGCTTTCAGCTTTTCACCATTGAGAATGATACTGGCTGTTGGCTTGTCATATATGGCCTTTTTGATGTTGAGGTACGTTCCTTGTATCCCAAGAATTTCAAGGGCTTTTATCATGAATGGGTGTTGCACTTTGTCGAAAGCTTTCTCAGCATCTATTGATATTATCATATGGTTTTTATATTTCTTTTTGTTGATGTGTTGGATAACGTTGATTGATTTTCGGATGTTAAACCATCCTTGTGTCCCTGGAATGAATCCAACTTGGTCGTGGTGAATTACCTTATGGATACACTGTTGGATTCTGATAGCTAAAATTTTATTGAGGATTTTTGCATCAGTGTTCAATAGGGAGATTGGCCTATAGTTTTCTTTTTTTGTGTTGTCCTTGTTTGGTTTTGGTATTAGTGTGATGTTGGCTTCATAGAACGTGTTAGGTATTATACCTTCCTTCTCAATTTTTTGGAAGAGTTTGTGAAGGATAGGTACCAATTCGTCTCTGAATGTTTGGTAGAATTCATTTGTAAATCCATCAGGTCCTGGGCTTTTGTTTTTGGGGAGGTTTTTGATTACCATTTCAATTTCGCTGCTTGTAATTGGTCTGTTTAGGTGTTCTATTTCTTCTTTATCTAGCTTTGGGTGATTGTAGAGTTGTAGGAATTTGTCCATCTCCTCTAGATTGTTGAACTTGTTTCCATATAACTGTTCATAGTAGTTATTAATTATTCTTTTGATTTCTGCTGTGTCTGTTGTGATTTCTCCTCTTTCATTTATTATCCTATTTATTTGTGCTTTCTCCCTTTTTGCCCTTGTGAGCCTTGCTAGGGGTTTATCTATTTTATTTATTTTTTCGAAGAACCAGCTCTTGGTTTCTTTGATCTTTTGGATTGTTTTTTTAGTTTCGATTTCATTTATTTCTGCTTTGGTTTTTATTATTTCTTTTCTTCTACTGGTTTTGGGGTTTTTTTGTTGTTCTTTTCTAGATCTTTGAGCTTCGAGATTAGGTTGTTTCTTTGAATTCTTTCTTGTTTCTTGATGTGAGCATCTATTGCTATATATTTTCCTCTTATTACTGCTTTTGCTGCATCCCATACATTTAGGAAATTGGTGTCCTCCTTGTCATTCAATTCAAAGAATTTTTTAATTTCTTCTTTTATCTCCTCGTTAGTCCAGTGGACTTCCAGTAGTGTGGGTTTCAATCTCCACGAGGTAGGAGAGTACCTTGCCTTCTTTTTATGGTTTATTTCTAGTTTGATGCCTTCATGGTCAGAAAAGATGGTTGGTATGATTTCAATCTTGGTGTATCTGTTGATGTTTGTCTTGTGCCCCAGTATATGATCGATCCTAGAGAATGATCCGTGTGCGCTTGAGAAAAATGTATACTCAGATTTTTTTGGGTTTAGTGTTCTATATATGTCTGTTAAGCCCAAGCACTCTAGATCCTTATTTAGAGCTTTAGTGTCTTTACTTATTTTTTGTCTTGTTGATCTATCCATTGTTGATAGTGGTGTGTTGAAGTCTCCCACTACGTATGTGTTTTCTCTGATCTGTTTTCAGAGATGCCAATAGTTGTCTGATATATTTTGGTGCTCCTTCGTTTGGTGAATATATGTTAATGAGTGTTATTTCTTCTTGAAGTATTGTTCCCTTGATCATAATGTAATGACCACTGGGGTCTCTTTTTATCTTTTTAAGTTTGAAATCTGTTTTATCTGATATGAGTATAGCTGTTCCTGCCTTCTTTTTTGGTCCATTTGCTTGTAGAATTGTTTTCCATCCTTTAACTTTGAGTCTATTTTTATCTTTTGCAGCTAAATGTGTTTCCTGGAGACAGCAAATGGTTGGGTTTTTTTTCTTAATCCAGCCTGCAACTCTGTGTCTTTTTATTGGAGAGTTTATTCCATTTACATTTAGAGTTAGTATTGATATGTTAGCATCTGTATTTGCAATTGTGTTTGTCTTTCCTTTGATTTTATTTATTTATTCTTTTAATAACTTTCTTTGGCCTTCTTTTGTTGTTATTCGTCCCTCTGAGGTTCTGGCTTTAGGACTCCTTGTAGTATTTTTTGGAGTGGGGGTTTAGTCGTAATAAAATTCCGGAGTTTCTGTTTGTCTGGGAAGGTCCATATTCTTTCTTCAAAGAGGAAGGAGAGCTTTGCGGGATAGAGTATTCTTGGTTAGCATCTGTTTTCTTGGAGTCTGTTGACTATGTCCCTCCACTCTCTCCTTGCCCGTAGTGTTTCTTCAGAGAAGTCTGATGTCAGTCTGATTGGTTTCCCTTTGAATGTTATCTGTTTTTTCCCTCTTGTTAGTTTCATTATTTATTCCTTGTCTTGGATTCTTGGGAGCTTTACTATTATGTGTCTTGCTGTATTTTTCCTTTTGTCATGGAAGTTTGGTGTTCTTCTTGCTTCTTGTATATCAATTTTCAGATCCTTCTTCGTGTTTGGGAAGTTCTCTTCAATTATATCCATGAATATTTTCTCTGTTCCTACATCTCTCTCCTCTCCTTCCGGGATTCCTATAACTCTTATATTTCTTTTCCTCATGAAGTCAGATAGTTCCCGAAGTCTTTCTTCGGTCTTTTTCCTTCGTACTTCTCCTTCCTTTTCTGTTTTAGTTCTTTTTATTTCTGGGTCTTCAAGAGTACTTATTCGTTCTTCCATTTCATCTATTCTGCTTTCATTGCTTTTCCCAGAGTTCTTTAGCGTCTCCATTAATTCTTTGATCTCCTGCATTTCTTTTACTTCCCTCTTTAGGGACTCAATTTCATTCTTCTGGTCATTAATTATTTTCCCCTTATCATTGTTTTCCTTTATGACTTCTGTCAGTTTTTTAATCACAGCAATTTTAAATTCTCTATCTGGAAGGCTCAGAAGTTCTTCCAAGTTACTGTCGTTGCAATCTGGTAGATGGTTTTCTTTTTGCGGTGTGCTTTTTTGCTGAGGAGTTGCTGGGTTGCATGTGGTTTTTCTACTCCCTACTGCCTGTTTTCTAATTTGCCGTATTCCTTGTGACACTGTGTTGCTGGTGCTGGCCGGCATCTTGGGCGACCTTCCCAGCTCACCACTGGCTCCTCTGGGGAACTTCTGCTGGGTTCACAAGTCTCCAGCAAAGAAAGGTCCCTGCTCTGTCTCCTCGGTGAGCCTTCTGCTGGGTTCACACAGTCTCCAGCAAGAAAGGTCCCTGCTGCAAAATGCCGGTGCAGGGGACGCGCTCCCCTGCACGCCCGATCTGCCCCAGCAGTGGGTGCTGCTCCCCTCTGGGCTGGAACTGCAGGCTAGAAGGCGCCCAGCATGGGCAAGCCTCCCAGCTTACCTCTGTCTCCTCGGTGAGCCTTCTGCTGGGTTCACACAGTCTCCAGCCAGAAAGGTCCCTGCTGCAAAATGGCGATGCGGGAACGCGCTCCCCTGCACGCCTGGTCTGCCCTAGCGGTGGGTGCTGCTCCCCTCTGGGCTGGAACTGCAGGCTAGAAGGTGCCCGGTGTGGGCAAGCCTCCCAGCTTAACCTCTGTCTCCTCGGTGAGCCTTCTGCTGGGTTCACACAGTCTCCAGAAAGAAAGGTCCCTGCTGCAAAATGCCGGTGCAGGGGACGCGCTCCCCTGCACGCCTGGTCTGCCCCAGCGGTGGGTGCTGCTCTCCTCTGGGCTGGAACTGCAGGCTAGAAGGTGCCCGGCGTGGGCAAGCCTCCCAGCTTAACCTCTGTCTCCTCGGTGAGCCTTCTGCTGGGCTCACACAGTCTTAACAATTCTGTCTTAAAGTCACTTTCGTCCTCTCACACTTTACTATAAGTAGTCAGGAGGAGACACATTGCACCCCCACTGCTTTCCTTAGAAATCATTTCAGAGGAACATCTAATTTAATCACTTGCAAATTTTACCTTTCTCAAAACGTTAGAACATGAACACAGTTCAGTTAAGTTCTTTGCTATCTGATAACAAGGATTGTCCTTCCACCCATCTCCAACACCATGTTCCTCATTTCCATCTGAGACCGCATCAGAAAGGCCTTACTGTCCATACTAACACTATTTGTGATTCCTTTGGCATCCACTAAGAGAGTGGAGGCTTTTTCTATAGTTCTCTGCTTTTCTGTCTGGGCTTTCCCCAGGATCACCTTTAAAAGTCTGTTCATAACAATGTTGACTTTTCCTAGCAGATGCTTTAAACTCTTCCAGTTTCTACCTTTACCTAGTTCTAAAGCTGCTTCCATATTCTTAGGTATTTAAATAGAAGCACCCCTATCTTGATACTAATTTTTTGTCTTAATCAGCTTGGGCTACTATAACCAAAGGGCTTATAAACAACCAAAACTACTTATTTCTCACAATCCTCGCAGCTGGGAATCAAAAATCAGGGTGCCAGCATGGTGAGGGCCCTCTTCTGGGGCGCAGACTGCCAACTTCTCATTGTATCTTCACATGGCAGAAAACATAGAAGGCAAACGACTCATAACTTTTATAAGGTCTCTTATAAAGAGACTCAGGACTTCACCCTCAGCACCTCATCTAATCCTAAGTACCCGCCAAAGGTCCCACTTCTTAATACTATCCCTCTGGGGTGGTAGAGTTTCAGTACATGACCTTTGGAGGGACACAAACATTCAGTCCATAGCCACATCCTTTTCAGTGTGTCTTGGTAGTGCCCTCCACTATAACTCTGCGTTTGCTTGTGTGATGTTTCTGACCAAGAGGCACTTGGCCAAAACAGATTGCATAGCCTTCTTGTGGGTCATTCTGAAGTGCCAGGAGCTTGTGAACTGAGCATTTAAAAAATTAAAGGTCATCCTGAAAGATTTTCCCTCAGAAGTTCCCTACACAATGGTAGGACCAGAGGAAGGTGAACACAGCCTGATGTGATCTCTGTGAGAGTGTTTGTGGGCCATTTGTTTCCAGGGGATCTATGTGTACTTTGATCTTGTAAATATATATAGTGTAGACTCTTAAAACCACATGACCATTTCATTCAAATGGTCATGCTTAAAAATAGGTCTACCAAATGATCCAGTTATTCAACTCTTAAGTATTTTCCTAACAGAAAAGAGCACATGGGTGAATATAAAAGTCTGTATGTGAGTGTTTATGGTAGCTGTATTTGTGGTAGTGCCAAACTGTAAATAAGCCAAACATCTGTCAATAGGTCCATCAATCAAATGGATAAACAAATTGTTCTATGTCATACCCTAGGATACTACTCAGCATTGAAAAAGAATGATTATTAATTGTACCACAATAAGTTGATAAAAGTCAGAGTTTTAGCAAGCGAAAAGAAGTCAAGAAAGCAAGTAAGTCCTACTCTGTTCTAATGTATGTTACATACTAGAAAATGCAAACTACAGAGTCAGAAAAAACAACAGTGGTTGCCAAGTGATGAGTCTGGGGAGCGGGAAGGGATACAAATGGTGTATTACAAATTGTCATGAGGAAACTTGGGGTGGTTGGATTTATTATCTTGATTGTGGTTTCACAGATGTATGTACAGATCAAACATCAAATTGTGTACTGTATATACACATGTGCCATATATGTCAATATAAGTTCAAGAAAGCTGTTTTGCTTATTTACTTTTTAAAGATTTATTTATGCATATAAGAATGGGTACAGGCCAGAGGTGCAGGGGGTGAGAGGATTCACCAGAGACAGAGCAGAACACGCAGGGAGCAGAACAGGCAGACTGACTGAAATACACTGCTGAGGGGAGCAGTGGGTGAGACAGGAGAGGTCTGTTGCGCCATGTGGGTTAGCTCCTCGCCTGGGCTTCAAACTCGTGCTGTGGTGGCTGCAGATAGCTTCACAGTGCTGTGCTTGCCCCTGTTTTAAAAGCCTGCCACCCTCCATTCAGAATGAAACTTTATAAAGAGGATTCAAAATCTACGCTTCCTTGGGCACAGTGTAACCTCTGACCTCATTTTTTTTTTTTTTTTTACTTTTTCATACCCAACCTGACTTGCCTACTCTGCAGAAGCCTTCCTGAATTCTCCATGGCAGAAAAAGCCTAAGTAAGGGTTCCTTTGCTAACAAAATCTCATCCCTCAGTAGGAAGTGAAGAGACCATTTGTTCCATGGATGCTTGTGTTGGTGGCTAAGAATTACTGAGTGTTTGTGAGTGGGGATGTGAAGCTCTCCCTGACTTCTTTCCTTACCTGGATCACGCAGGTGACCCAGTGGCCTCCTGACAATGTTCCCACTCAGAGCAGTAGGGGGCGTCTCACAAGTTTCAGATTGGTTTTGAGTACTGTTGTGAATGTTTCCCTTGCCTGCTCCAAGTACCTCTGGTAAGACCAAATTATGAGGGGCCTCCCTGCTGGTGCAAGGGGCTAAGATGTGCACTGTGAAGCTGTCCACAACCACTGAATCATGAGTTTGATTCCCGGCCAGGGAGCTACCCACATGGTGCAGCAGACCTCTCCTGTCTTGTCCACTGCTCCCCTCAGCAGTGTATCTCAGCGGATCAGCCTGTTCTGCTCCCCACTCTGTCTCTGGTGAATCCTCTCACCCCTCCACACCTTTGGCCTGCACCCCAGTTCTTGTATGCATAAATAAATAAATCTTTAAAAAAAAAGACCAAATTATGAGTGTCAAGCATGGCTGGGCAAGTGTTTGGGGTGCTGATTTCAGGGAAATGACTTGCCAAAGTCCATACCCTGAGTGGTTCTGCTCATACCTAGAGTTGGTCATAGTCTCGGAGGACAAGGTAGGGTGGAGAGGGACTTAAGGAAGGGAGGGAGGACCGAGGGTCAGACCTGGGCTGGTATCTGACCAAAGGGAAGTCCACTCAATAGACTGGCCAGAGACACATGGCCCATTAGGTCTTGGGGCAAAAACGTGGCCTGAACAAGTTAGATTCTTTTCTTAGGAATTTTTGTCTGGGAAGTGGAGAGAAGACTGGGCTGGAAATAAGCAGCAGGAATCGAATCCAAAAGGCTGGGCTGTAGTTGGGGAGAGGGAGGCTTTTTGGATAACGGGCACTGCCATGGTGGTAACTGGAGAGATGGCAGAGCAGAAGACTTGAACAAGGAGAGGGAATTGATAATCCGTGAGGAGACAAGAGTTCAGGTCCCGCGAAATACAACAGCAAACCCCTTGTCAATCAAAATGTACACAATGACCCAGTTTGGGGTGTCCTATGGAGTACCTAAAAGGACTCAGTTTAGAGTCCTTCCAAATCCAAATTCCCTCTCTTCTAAAACAAAGGAAATGTGATGTTGAGCCCAGGGTCATCACATCTGTGTAACCACAGGCAACTACTGAATGGTTCTGCACCTCAGCTGCCTCACCTGGAAATGGGGCCAGTCCCCTTATGACATCAAGTTATTGGGGAGTTTAGAGCAGGTCACTCATGTTGATGTGGTCACTGGCCATGGGCAGGTTTTGCAAACCTGTGATTTCCCTTTATTTTCTGGATATGAGGAAGGGGCACTTTCACAGGCTCCCTATTTTCTCCCCCAAAAGTCCACACACTGTTTTCATTCTCTGTTCCAGGGACCTTTTTGCTTTTTCTCTACATTTGGTAGATGCCTAGAAAGGTCACATCTAGCTCAAAACTCACTTTTGTGTGTCGTTTGTGCACAAAGTTGGCCAGCACAGGATTTTTAATGTTTGCATGAGGACATTTTATATAAAAATTAGATATTTAGGTTCTCTTAAAAAATTAGATTATCTGGCCAGGCAGAGCCTGTATTCCTGCCAGGCAAAGCTCCAGGGTCAGGGGGTGGGGTGGGTTCTCCAAATAGGCTGGGTCCCGCCTCCCTGTTGTGTCCTTCACTCCCAAGCCGGCCTTGGATGGATGCCCACCACTGTGTCTACCTCGTCATTTCCTCTGGCTGGACCCGTGTAGGTATTTGTGTCCATGACTGCAGTTTCCCACAATCACTGACATACTCTATTAGTTTTCTCTTGCCATGTAGCAAATTACCACAAACTTAACAGCTTAAAACAACACCCTTCAGTATCTCAGCTTTTGCAGGTGAGATGTCTGGGTGGCCTCAGTTGAGTTCTCTTCTTATGTCTCATTTCACAGCCTGAAACCAAGGCATTGGCCAGGCTGGGCTTCCTCTGGGGATCTGAGGGAAGAATCTGCTTGAAGCTCAGTCAGATTGAAGCTTAATTCAGTTCCTGTGGTTGTAGGACTGTGGTCCCGTTTCCTTGCTGGTTCTCAGCTAAGTAAGGGTGCTCTCTCAGCTCCTGAAGGTTACCTGGGTATTTTGGTGATTTAAACAATAAACAAATGACTAAAGAAGATGATTTCAGAAAGCCAGCGCTGCCAAAAGGGAAGATTGTGACTGAGAGAAACTGGGTGATCAGGGAAATCTTTTAAGAAGGAGTTGTCTAAAATTCTTTTTAGTGAGGTATGCTTGACCTGTAATATTTTATTGGTTTCAGATGTACCATATAATGGTGCAATATTTATACATACTGCAAAATGATCACCACAATAATTTCATTTAACAACTTTTTACAATTTTTTTTCTTGTGATGAGGACTTTTAAGATCTACTCTTAGCAAATTTCAAATATGCAACATGGCTGTTAGTGTGCCTGCTGCGTTGTGTATTATATCCCTGGTGGGGGGCAGGGGCTGCGTGATTTTGAATCTCCAGAAGCAGAACTTGGGGCATAAACACAAGTGCCCGAGCTACCTGGGAAGGAATGTGGAGGTGAAACCCGGCAGGGAAGGAAGGGATTCAGAGTTTATTATGAGTGGGTGACTGTTTTGGGCAGCTGGGGCTTAATCCCTCAGGGGTTTTCAACCAACCCCCTTCAGATCATCTCACTAACGAAAGAAGGACTTCTGGAATTTTTAAGCCAATTGGAGTAGTCAGTGATGGTGAGACCCAAAGATGGACCACAGTGGGTGCTGAGTCTGACACCCCCAGCAGGCCTTTAAATTGTGGGGCCAGTTGGGCATGGATTTTGCTCCCACCATTTACTATCTATGGGATCTCAGACAAGTTGCTTTGTTTTTAAAATACACTTAGTTGAAGTGTAACATTCATAGAGAAAATGCTACTTATCCTGAATGTGTGTGTTCACTTTCCCAAATGGAAAAACTCCTTGTAACCAGCATCTGACTTGAGAAACAGGACATGAATAGCCAGGATCCCCTCTAACACCCCCTCCTAGCTGTACCCTCCTCGAGGGCACCCACTATTCTGACCTCTAACATTATAGCTTGGCCTGTTTTTGTATTTTATATAAATGGCTTCTTTTACTCAGCATTCTGTGTCTTAAGCACACTGGGATGCTTAAGCACACTGGGGTGTGTGGTCTGCTTTATTCATCAGTTGAGAGGTGGATTTTTTGGATTTTTTTTCTATGTGGGGGCAAATTCAGCAGTGCATTTGTTAGTGTCTCATCGACGTTTACGGTGACAGCCATGGTGTGGCATCTTGCACATGGTAGATGCTTCATGAATGTTTGGGGTGTGACTCAGGATGCAAAATGAGGCTAGCAGCAGAGAAATAGCCCCAGCAGAGGGAATTCTGATTCGCTTGATGTCTGACCTGCTCCGGGGTCATGTTTACTGGGGTTCAGAAAGGACACTCTGCAGCTAAAAGGAATCCAGCCCTGTCTCTGTGCTTTAACCACATTAGACCATACCCATGGTGGATGCTGAATATCTGTGCACTTACTTTTCTTTAGAGAAAAATTCTTCCAGACCTATGACTTGGCTAATCACAAGAAACATCTGTGACTTCCTAAAAATATCTGTCTTGTACCACTTTGTGGAGCACAATATTTATATAGCCCAGTGGTATAATTAAATTGATGTTTAGTTAACTCTTGAAAACAGCTGGAAACTCCCAGATACCAGGATGAGATCTGCAGGTGGCTGTGAAATTATCTGGGGTAGGGCCCCTGAGGACCTCCTTATAGGCTCCTGGTAAGTCTGAGACCTTTAGTTGTCCAGAGATGGGGGTGGGGTGGGCGTAAAAATGTGGTGATGGTGGTAGGGTTGTTCCACCTATTGGGACATCAGATGGCAGCTATTTTCATGTTTTTGTCTGGCAGCCTCTAGAACATTTCCTGTTGAGGAACGTTTCCCCCAAACAAATATTATAGTCAGAAAGTACCTTCTCTCTAAGGGCCGTTTTTGTTGTTGTTTTGTAGCCAGAGGAGGTTAAGTGGGATAATGGTAGATTTTTCTGGAGATATTCATGCTTGTTTCCAGGGAACTACATATATTAAACAGGATTTTAGCCAGTAAGGGGTGGAGTTGCATGCTTTCTCTCTCTGTTCTCCAATAAAGAAAGGAACACAGCTAAAGACTTTATTTTTTTAGACAAAAGAGTCCCATTGCTCCAGCTGAGCAAGTTGCTTGTTTGAGTCCCTAGAGGCCTACAAAGCAGAATTGGAGCCTATTTTGGGCAAGTGATTTTAAAACTGCTCTGGAGCCCTGAAGACTCTATTCCAACAGGAGTGCCTCCAAAGCGCTGCTTGGCTGGAGGTTGGGAGGGAGGATGGGGAGATGAGATGTCTGGAGTTAGGAAGACAGGGACAGTGCCTCTCCCTTTGACCCCCCCCTTTTTCATTGGAATTCTGTTCCTTTGCATGAGGAAAAGGGGCAACCCATTACTGTTGCCAGCTCCTAGGGATCTATTCAACCTTTCAGTCATGGTTACCAAGCCACTGCTCTGTCATGTACCTACTCAGCCTGTACTGAGTGTGAAGGATGCAGTGGTGAAGAGAATGGCCACCTTTGTCTCCAGGGGACCTTCGGGGTGGCTCCTAGCTACACAATATGGTGAGGGCACAGACGGAAAAGCCAAGGGGATCCTTATAGACTAGATGGGGTCAGTGTAAGCTTGGAAAAAAGAGGTCAGAGGAATGGGTGGGAGGTCATTTGAAATGGGCAGAGATGAGAAAAAATAGCACACACACACACAGGAAACAGCATGCACCAATGCTCTGTGGTTGACAGGGATAAGGCCAGCAGGATTGGAGCATGGTGGTCAGTGGTGGCAAGAGGCCAGAGAGACACAAGAACCAGCCAGAGCAATGCTTCTTTTCATACTCATGATTTGGGACCAGAAAATGTCTGCTATGATCTGGATACCATGTTGGCTATTCCTCTCTTACTCTGGAAGAGAAGGTTGGGTTGGAGATGACATTCTCCAAATTGGGGACAAAGACTTAAAAAGTTGGGATTTCCAGAAGGATTCAGTTTTTTCCTCTACCTTGGGATCAGTGACTCCAGGGTCCTCCAAGCTCTCACAGTGATCATCACAGTGGAGGAAGCTCTAAGACATCACTGGGAGAACAGTGACCACAGACTTACACCCAAGACTACTGCAGGAGACTGAGGGCTTCATAACAGTGTCTGTCTGTGCCAGAGTCTAATGTCTGTGTGACCGTGAGGAGGTCCCTGGTCCTTTCTGGGTTCATTTTGCCTTTCTCAAGAAATCAGAGGAGTTTGGCTAAGTGTGTACTCTCACATTCTTTTAAACTTTAAGCTCCCTAAGTCAATTTCAATCTCTTCTCATTGAGTTATTTCCCATAGTCTCTTGGGGAGGAAACTAGGGTGGAGGTAGGGGTAGGTTACATGAGGGAAACAGGAATGCAGAAGCAGTCATCTTTCTTTTTTCTAAAATATTTATTTATTTATTTGTTTGTTTGTTTGTTTGTTTGTTTGTTTATTTATTTATTTATTTATACAAGCACTGGGTACAGTCAGAAGCACCAGAGGTGAGAGAATTCACCAGAGCCAGAGGGGAGAGCAGAGCAGGCAGACTGACAAAATACACTGCTGAGGGGAGCAGCGGGCGGCAGGAGAGGTCTGAGCGCTATCTGGGACCCTCGCCCGGTGGCTGGGGATCAAACCGGTGCTGCATAGGCTGCAGGCAGCTTTGCAGCCCAGCGCTCAACTGCTGCGCCACTGGGGAGGCCCAGCAGTCATCTTTCTAAGGGAAGTTTATTTCATCAAAAGCAAATAGAAATTCCTTTTTTATTTTTAAAAAGAAATAGCTACTATCAGAGCGTAAGACTAGTGATTGATATATTTAAATTTTCCTTTCTTACCAAGAATTATTCAAAGATGAACTATTTTATTTTTTTTATAAATTATTTTATTTTATATAATTCTTACATTATTTTTCATTTTTGCACAATGTATGCATTTTCATTTTGGTTCTATTCCCCATACAATTCCCACCCCCCCTTATTCTGACCCTAATTCCTCTTCTCCTTCCCCCCGCCCCCCACTGTAGTGTGTCTCTGGTCTATAGTTGCTTGTTGATTTTGATTTTTATTTTATTGCAATTAGTCTTTTTCCTGGTCCCTTATTTAGGTTTTCTAAATTCCTGCTATGAGTGAGACCATCCGGTATTTTTCTTTTTCGTTCTGGCTTATTTCACTGAGCATGATCCCTTCCAGCTCCATCCATGTTGCTGCAAATGGCATGAATTTATCTTTTTTGATTGCTGAGTAATATTTCATTGTGTATATATACCACATCTTCTTGATGCAGTCAAAAGAGGAACTATTTTCATGCCCACATAGTGCATAGACCACAACATGACTTGTACATGCCTATGCCCTGCTCACCCTCTGGCATCTAGTATCACAATGAGCTGACCTCAGTTAGCTGCTTAAGGCTACCAGTGCTGAGTGGAACTCAGATAGCAATGACTTTGTGGGTGTCTCTGGAGAAATTTGCTCGGTGGTATTCACAGGACAAGACCTCATGAAATTTTCTGAAATATCATTGACCACGTTGGCTGACATATTAATTTGTCACCTATTTACATTTCTTCATCTTCAGCAGTGGTCTCATACCAAATTAGTCAATGGTTTCTTACATGTCCCCCAATATTCTTTCTGAATTTGGGGTCCATGTGTTGCATGTGTTTTTTGAGTGGTATTATGTAATTTACTTTGATCCAAAAAAACCGACTTTATCATAGACTTTCTCAGTTCTTGGGTGTGACATTACACTGATTTATTCTCATGGATCTGTAGGTTGATTATGGGTCTGCACATGCAGGCTGGGTTTTCCTAGACAACTTGTGGCTGTGCATAAGATCATCCCTTGGTCTCATCCCTCTTCCTCCTCCTCAGACCAGACTGATCTAGATGATGTATTTTTCCCATGGTGATGGCAAGGAGAGCAGGCCTGATTGTTTCATCTTATGCATACATCGCTGGGCTAACATCCCACTGGCTGGAGCAAGTCACATGACCAAACACAGAATCAGATAGTAGGGTAGTGTGTTCCATGGTCAGAAGTGGAGGGGAAAAGCAAAATGTTGGCAGAATAATTATTGTCAATATCTACTATTAAATCAGACAAGTTCAGATAGTTTGAAAACAAACCTGCAAATTCTTTGACATTCCTCCCATCAAGAGGTAGAATCCTGGTGGTGCATGTGGTTGAGTGCAGTGCTGTGAAGCTGTCCACAGCGTCTGCAGCGCTGGTTCAATCCCATCCAGCCAGCGAGGGTCTACATGGCACGGCAGACCTCTCCTGTCTCGCCCGCAGCTCCCCTCAGCCGTATATTTCAGTCAATCTGTTCTGTTCCCCACTCTGTCTCTGGTGAATCCTCTTACCCTCCCAGACGTCTGAACTGTACCCCGGTTCTTGTATAAATAAATGAATAAATCTTAAAAAATGAGGTAGAATCCAGGTCCTCTCCCTTTAAAACTGGGTGGGCCCTCGTGTCTGCCTCAATAAATAAAATATGACAGATGTGAAGCTTCATGATTTCCTAGGCTTTTGCCAGTTTGATCTCAGAGATTTACAATCAGGCCTGTGTGAGAAATCCTGCCACCCATGTAGATGTACCACATGGGAAAATCAGAGAGAGGTGCTCAGAGATCCCCAGATTCCCAGTAAGGAGGTCCTTGGAAATGATGCTGAGTATTAGTCGGAGCAAGAACTGCCCACTGAGCCCAGTTAACCCCCACACTGAATGAAGCAAATGATTATTCCTGTTTTAGGTCACTGGGTTTGGGTCATTATGCAGTATTATATAACTAGAAAATTAAGGTTACAATTTCTAACAAGGAATACAAGGTAGGGATGAGTTGTAACTCTATCACTTACTTGTAACCCTATCACTTACAAATCTTTTATCAGCCCTGTGACCCTTTTGTGTCCCATCTTCTCCATCTGTAAAATGGTCCTAATTCTAGTCTTGTAGGGTTGCTGTCAAAATTATAGCAAACATCTAGTATAGGTCTGCCTCATAGCATGTGCTCAGTCAATGTGAATCAAATAAATAACTACTATTAAATTTGGCTTATACAGTATGGGAGGAAGAGGAAAAGACTGACTGGGAAGAGGTTTGGGGGGCCACAAAAATATGTGCATGTGCTGCGCATTTTCTTTAAAAAGGAAGCTAATAAAAGCAAGTCTTAAAAGTTCTCATCACAAGAAAAAGAAGTGTAACCATGTGAAGTGATGGATGTTAATTAAACTTATTGTGGTAATTGTTTTGCAATATAAAAATTTATCAATCACTACATTGTACACCTTAATGTAATATAATATTACATATCACTTATATCTCAATGAAATGGTGGTGGGGAAGAAGCTAGTACCTTTCAAAGGCTTGATAGATGTTTGTAAAATTTGTTTCCCGGGACTCTCAAAGGAACTCTTTTCTTTGCCAAATTTTATTTCATTAAGTCGTAGTGACATACAATATATAATTTGTTTGGGATGACATTTCTGTCAGGTTGATGAAAGTGGAGGCTATATTTGAGAGAGACTAATCAAGATGGTATGAGAGGATATTCCTTGCTTCACTTCTGAGAGGATCCTCTAACAGTTAACCAGAGGATAATACACCCAGAGAGTGGGTGTACTACATGAGGCAAAAGTGGAATAAACTTTGTACATTGGAGATCAAAACAGACTGCAACAAAGGAGAGGAGATAGACAAGACAATCATGCTTCATTGAACAAGAAGTTATAGAGAGAAGCACCTGGAAGCTGCATTTGGGCTGCTGCTAAGCTTGTGGCTCTGGGGAAGGGAGAGCTGAATGGCATGGAAACACATATCCCTGACTGAGGGGAGAAATATGGAGGAGCTGGGGTGCTCCTTGTAGGTTGGGTCCCTAGTAAAAAGAATAAAGATAGTGTAATGTGCTGTACCTCTCCACCCCCTTCAGTACTGGCAATGATCTCATAAAGTACACTGACAGCATGCCCACTGCAGTCTCTTGTTGGAAACCTAGAGAGGAGTATATTGTGGTGCCACAAACATGACCCAACCCTTCCCCTACAACTTTCTCACCAATGGCTGTCTACCTCCATAATTCTCCAATACCCTATGATTCAGCAATTGCAAAAAAGCTTCAAAGCCGGCAAAAGCAAAAAAATCCAAAATCAAATAAAACCAAAACACCACCTTCTGGAAAAGTAAAAGTAGTTCAGCTCTCTAAGTTACTACTATGGGCACTTAAAAACTGGGGAGCTCTAAAGCAGCAAAATAGGCAGGAAAAAGTAGAACATACGCCACCATGAGACCTTAAGGGAATATGATATCACTAGTAGAAGCAACTGTCCGGCATCCAAACACAAAGACATGGGAGATTTTATCACTCAATCAGAGTTCAAAATTGCCGTAATAAAGAAAGCCAAAGAGATGGAAGAAAACTCACTAAAGCGAGTTAAATTAATAATAATAATAAAAAATAATAATAATAAAACAAGCTCAGAAAGACTCATCAAAGAGAGAAAACAATTCAGAAAAGCAGATGAGTAACATGACAAATACAATTAATGAACATAAAACAGAAATTGAAGCTTTAAATAAGAAAATAACAGATTCAAATGCTCCATAGATGAGATTAAAATTATAGAGGAATATATAGAAATAGCACAAACCAAATGAAAGATGGCATTAGTGATATCAAAGATAGTAATGCACAAGGGACACAGGTAGAAGAAATGAGAAAAATAGGAAGGAAAATTGAAGAAACACTTTGAGAACTGAGGACTCTATTGGGAAGGGCGACATAAGGATAATGGGTATCCCAGCGGGGAAGGAGGGAGGAGAGCTTAGTAAAAGAAAGAGAGGAAAACTTCTCAAGTCTGGAAAGCAACTAAATAAGTGAGTCCATGAAACTAAAAGAATACTTGGTTATCTAAATGCAATGTGATCTACACCAAGACAAATAGCCCCAAATTATCAAGAGGTCAAGACAAAGAATGTTGAAGGGAACTGGTAACCTATAAAACACTCTCCTCAGACTTATATCAGACTCTTGAAAGAAACACTACAAGCAAAAAGAGAATGGAGTGATTTATTCAAAATACTTGCAGATAAAAACTACCAGCCAAGAATACTGTATGTGGCAAAACTCTCAGATATAAGCGAGAAACAAAGGCCTTTCCTCACAAACAACACTTGATCAACACTTGATCTCCCCTACAAGAAATGTTGAAAGGTACTCTCCTAAGTCAAAGAAAAAAGTTCCACAAAAATTTGAAGAAGGAAATAGAATCAGAAAACAAAAGACAAAATGGCTGTAGCAGATTCTCATGTATCAATAATCATCCTAAATGTAAATGGAATGAAGTCATCAATCTAAAGGTAGAGAGTAGCTGGTTGAATCAGAAACAAAACCCAACTTTCCAGGAAATCCATCTTATTCTAAGGATAAGCAGAAGTTCAAAATAAATGGTCGGAAAAAAATCATAAAAGCAAGTGGGACCCAAAATAGCAAGGACAGCCAAATATATTTTATCCCAACCAGGTATACTAATATTCCAGCTAAAAAAGCTAATGAGCTAGGTATGGACACCATATATTGATTAAATTAAATTAGGAAGACATAATACTCATGAGTAGATACAGAGAAAGTGGTAAGAGTAACATTCATATGGAAGCTCTATGTTTAGTAGGTCCAGAAATCTCCACACAGCTCTCCATAGTGGTTGGACCAGTTTGCACTCCCACCAACAGTGCAGGAGAGTTCCTTCCACATCCTCGTCAACATTTGGTGTTGCTAGTTTTTTTAATATGTGCCATTCTCACTGGTGTAACATGGTATCTCATGGTAGTTTTGATTTACATTTCCCTGGTTACAAGTGATGTTGAACATTTTTTCATATGCCTGTTGGCCATTTGCATTTCCTCTTCAGAGAAGTTTCTTTTTAGCTGTTCTGCCCATTTTTTCACTGGGTTATTTTCTTTGTTGTTGTTGAGTCTCATCAGCTCTTTGCAGATTTTTGTGATCAGCCCTTTATCATTAGTGTTGGGTGCAAAAATGTTCTCCCAGTTGGTGGGGTTTCTCTTTGTTTTTGTTATTGTCTCTTTTGCTGTGCAGAAGCTCTTTAATTTGATGTAGTCCCAGCTGTTTATCTTTGCCTTCACTATCACTGCTTTGGGTGATGTGTCTGTAAAGATGTCTTTGATGTGCATATCACATAGTGTTTCGCCTATATTTCCTTCTATGTATTTTATGGTTTCAGGTCTTATGTCTAGTTATTTAATCCATTTTGAGTTGATTTTTGTGTAACATAGAGCTTCCATATGATCCAGCAATTCCACTCCCAGGTATTTACCCAAAGGACACAGAAACATCAATTCCAAAGAGCACCTGCACCCCTATGTTTATAGCAGCACTGTTTACAATAGCTAAGCTTTGGAAACAACCCAAATGCCCAAAAATAGATGACTGGATCAAGAAGATGTGGTACATATACACCATGGAATATTACTCAGCATTCAAAAAAGATAAACACATGCAATTTGCAGCAACATGGATGGAGCTTGAAGGGATCATGCTCAGTGAAATAAGCCAGAAAGAAAAAGAAAAATACCGGATAGTCTCACTCATAGCAGGAATCTAGAAAACTTAAATAACGGACCAGGAAAACGAATAACTATAAGAAAGTGAAAAAATCAACAAAAAACTATGAACCAGAGACACTCTATGGGGGCTGGGGGGTGGGGAAAGGAGGGGTTGGGGTCAAAATAAGGGGGTTGCAATTGTATGGGGAATATAAAAATAAAATTTATTTAAAAAAAAGATTAACATTCATGTATGATAAAAACTGAAAAAGTGAGGATAGAAGGAATGTATCTCAACATAACAAGGCCATATATGACAAATGTACACTTAGCATCATATTTAATGGTGAGAAACTGAAAACTTTTCCCTTGAGAACAGTACTAGTCAACATAGTATTGGGAGTCCTGGCTAGAACAATTAGGCAAGAGGAAAGTACGAAAGGAATCCAAATTAAGAAAGAAGAAATGCAGATAATATAATATACAAGAAAACCCTAAGGACTCCACTAAACTATTAGAAACAATAAATCAGTACAATAAACTGGCAGGCTACAAAATCAGTACATAAAACTCATTCTCACATATGCAAACATTGAAATAGAAGAGAAAGAAATCAAGAAAACAACCCCATTATTTCATTAAAGGAATTAAAAACCTAGGAATAAATTTCACAAAAGCAGTGAAGTGTCTGTACACCAAAACCCAAAAGACAATGTTAAAAAAAAAAGAATACAAAGAAATGGATATTCCCTGCCCAATTGATGACTTAACATTGTTAAAATGATCCTCTTACCCAAAGCAATATTCAGATTCCATGCAATCCCTATCAAAGTTTCAGTGGCATTCTTCAAAGAAATAGAACAATCATTACTGAAATTTATATGGAGCCACAAAAGACTTCAAATAGCCAAAGCAATAAACATAGGTGTACAGGTGTTTTTTTGAATCAATGTTTTTGTGTCCTTTGGTTAGATCCCTCGGAGTGGAATGGCTGGGTCATATGGTAGCTCCATTTTCAGTAGACTGAGGAACCTCCAGGCAGCTTTCCATAGTGGTTGGACCAGTCTGCACTCCCACCAGCAATGCGCTTTTCACCACATCCTCGCCAGCATTTGTTGTTGCTTGTTTTTTTGATATGTGCCTTTCTTACTGGTGGAAGGTGGTATCTCAGTGTGGTTTTGATTTGCGTTTTCCTGATTATAAGGGATGGTGAACGTTTATTGCAGCACTATTTACAATAGGTTAAACCTGGAAACAACCCAAATGCCCAAAAATAGATGACTGGATCAAGAAGATGTGGCATATATACACAATGGAATATTGTTCAGCAATCAAAAAAGATAAACTCATGCTATTCGCAGCAACATGGATGGAACTAGAAGGATTTATGCTCAGTGAAATAAGCCAGAAGGAAAAAGAAAAATATTGCATGGTTTCACTTATAGCAGGAATATAGGGGAACCAAAGAGGACATCAGTGTAAAAAAATAATAATAGTACAAAACACAACAAAGCAAAAACAGACAATTATAAATCAGAGACACACTGCAGAAGAGGAGGGAGAGGGATCAGAGAGAGGGAGGGAGGAGCACAGGGGACTGAGGTGATGGTGCACAGGTGCATTGGTGAAGGAAATTCTATGGGGATGACACCTGAGGTGGTGGGGGGAAGCAAATATTGTTTAAAAATGAACAGTGATGTAAAAAAAAAATTTAAAAAATGAAATGCAAAAAAAAAAAAAAGCCAAAGCAATTCTGACAAAAAACGAAAAATGGCAGTATCACACTCCCAGAGTCAAAACTATACTACAGGGCCTCCCTAGTGGCTCAGAGGGTTGAGCACAGCGCTGTGAAGCTGTCCACAGCCTCTGCGCTGGTTTGATTCATGGCCGGCCAAGGAGATACCCACATGGTGCAGCAGACCTCTTCTGTCAGACCTGCTGCTCCCCTCAGCGGTTTGTTTCGGTCTGTCTACCTGTTCTGCTCCTTGCTGTCTCTGGTGAATCCTCTTACACTTCTGTGCCTCTGGCCTGTACCCCTGTTCTTGTGTAAAAAAAAAAAGGGCCTCCCTGGTGGTGAAAGGGGTTATGATGCAACCTATGAAGCTGTCCACATCCACTGTAGCATGAGTTTGATCCCCGGCCAGGGAGATACCCACAGGGCACAGCAGACCTCTCCTGACTTGCCTGATGCTCCCCTCAGCAGTGTATTTCAGTCAATCTGCCTGTTCTGTTCCCCATTCTGTCTCTGGTGAATCCTCTCACCCTCCACACTTCTGGCCTGTACCCCGGTTCTTGAATACATAAATAAATAAATTTTAAAAAAACTATACTATATCTATAGTAATCAAAACAATATGGCATTAGAATAAAAATAGGCACACAGACCAATGAAATAGAATTGAGAGCCAAAAAATAAACCCACACTTTTTTTTTTTTAATAATAAATTTTATTTTTATATTCCCCATACAATTGCAGCCCCCCCATTCTGACCCCAATCCCTCCCCTCCCACCCCCGCCCCCCTAAAAGTGTCTCTGGTTCGTAGTTTTTTGTTGATTTTGATTTTCACTTTCTTATAGTTATTCGTTTTCCTGGTCCCTTATTTAAGTTTTCTAGATTCCTGCTATGAGTGAGACCATCCGGTATTTTTCTTTTTCTGTTTGGCTTATTTCGCTGAGCATGATCCCTTCCAGTGCCATCCATGTTGCTGCAAATTGCATGTGTTTATCTTTTTTGAATGCTGAGTAATATTCCATGGTATATATGTACCACATCTTCTTGATCCAGTCATCTATTTTTGGGCATTTGGGTTGTTTCCAAAGCTTAGCTATTGTAAACAGTGCTGCTATAAACATAGGGGTGCAGGTGTTCTTTGGAATTGATGTTTCTGTGTCCTTTGGGTAAATACCTAGGAGTGGAATTGCTGGATCATATGGAAGCTCTATGTTTAGTAGGTCCAGAAATCTCCACACAGCTCTCCACAGTGGTTGGACCAGTTTGCACTCCCACCAACAGTGCAGAAGAGTTCCTTTTTCTCCACACCCTCGCCAACATTTGTTGTTGCTAGTTTTTTTAATATGTGCCATTCTCACTGGTGTAAGATGGTATCTCATGGTAGTTTGATTTGCATTTCCCTGATGACAAGTGATGTTGAACATTTTTTCATATGCCTGTTGGCCATTTGCATTTCCTCTTCAGAGAAGTTTCTTTTTAGCTCTTCTGCCCATTTTTTGACTGGATTCTTTTCTTTGTTGTTGTTGAGTCTCATCAGCTCTTTGCAGATTTTTGTGATCAGTCCTTTATCATTAGTGTTGGGTGCAAAAATGTTCTCCCAGTTGGTGGGGTTTCTCTTTGTTTTTGTTATTGTCTCTTTTGCTGTGCAGAAGCTCTTTAATTTGATGTAGTCCCAGCTGTTTATCTTTGCCTTCACTATCACTGCTTTGGGTGATGTGTCTGTAAAGATGTCTTTGATGTGCATATCGCGTAGTGTTTCGCCTATATTTCCTTCTATATATTTTATGGATAAACCCACACTTAATATGGGTTTACTACAACAAAGAAGCCAAGTGTATACACTGGAGAAAGGAATTTCTCTAAAAAAAAAAAATGGTGTTGGGAAAATTGGATAGTAATATGCAAAGGAATAAAACAAATACATAATCTCACACCATGCACAAAAATTAACTCAAAGTGGATTAAACACTTGAATGTAAGGCCTGAAACCATAAATTTCATAGAAGAAAACACAGGCAAAACACTCCATGACATTGGTTTGAGGGATTTCTTTGGGGCCTCAACTTCAACTACAAGGGAAACAAAAGTAAAAATAAACAAATGTGTCTACATCAAACTAAAAACTTTCTGCACAGCAAATGAAGCTATCATTAAAATAAAAAGACACCCTACTGAATGGGAGAAAATATTTGCATGCCGTACATCTGGCAAGAGGCTAATATCCTAATATCCCTGATCTACAAACAATTCATACAATTCAGCCAAAAGGAAAGGTCCCAATCAAAAAATGGGCAGAAGAGGTAAATGAACACTTCTTCAGTAGAAGACATACAGGTGGCCAGTAGGCACATGAAAATAAGTGATCATCATTTATCATCAGGATAATGTAAATCAAAGCCACAATGAGATACCACCTCACACTCATGAGAATGACTCATACCCAAAAGACCAGAAGCAAGTGTTGGCAAGGATATGGTGAAAAAGGAACCTTCATACAATGTTAGTGGGGATGTAGAATCCAGCTCCTATGGAAAACAGTATAGAGGGTTCTCAAAAAACTAAAAATAGATCTACCATTTGATCCTGCAAGTCCTGTTCCACTCCTAAGTATCTACCCAAAGAATGCAAAAACACTAATTCAAAAGGATATATGCACCACTATGTTTATTACAGTACCATTTGCAATAGCCACGTTATGGAAACAAGTGCCCAATAACAGATGAGTGGTCTAAGATGTTGATACGTACACAATGGAATACTACTCAATTTTAATAAGAGATGAAAACTTGACATTTGTGATAACATTGGTGAAACTGGAAGTGATTATGCTAAGCAAAATAAACCAGAAGAAAGACAAATACTAGATGATTTCATTCATGTGTGGAATATAGAGACACAAAACAAAGAAACAGACAAAACTAAACCCAAAGAAACTCTAGAAATATGATTGCAGAATTGAGGTAATTAAGGGGGCAAATGGGGTTAGGGAACATGGGAGGGGGTACCATGCAGTGTGGTGGAGGACTATGGGTGCCTGGGTGGTTATGGTGTAGTTACACACATCTAAAGAGGTGTGAGCTATACCTCTGAATCATATACAGTGTTGTGAATCAATGGTATTCAATAAAAAAAAAAATGATGCAATAAAAAGAGAAGAAAGGGCCTCCCCGGTGGCACAGCGGTTGAGCACTGGGTTGCGAAGCTGCCCACGGACTCTGTGGCGCCGGTTCGATCCCCGGTTGCTCCCCGGCCACCAGAGGAGGGTCCCACATGGCGCGCAGACCTCTCCTGCCGCCTGCTGCTCCCCTCAGCAGTGTACTTCGGTCCTTCTGCCTGCTCTGCTCCCCGCTCTGGCTCTGGTGAATTCTCTCACCCTCCTGCGCTTCTTACTGTACCCAGTACATGTATAAACAAAACAAACAAACAAGTAAATAAAAATCATAAATAAATAAAAATACATGCCTCCTAAAAAAAAAAAAAAAAACAGAAGAAAGTGGAGGCCAATGAATCAGTGTAATCTCCTTCCTTTGAATCTTATAGCCAGCCTGTGTGGATAGCTCTCCAGTCTCAGCAACTGAAGGGATCTTTTTTCTTTTTTCTTTTTTCTTTTTTTTTTAAAGATTAATTTATTTTATTTATAAGCACTGGGTACAGTCAGAAGTGCGGGAGGGTGAGAGAATTCACCAGAGCCAGAGCAGGGAGCAGAACAGGCAGAAGGACCGAAGTACACTGTTGAGGGGAGCAGCTGGTGAGACAGGAGAGGTCTGTTGTGCCATGTGGAACCCTTGCCGGCAGTCTCGGGGATTGAACCAGCGCTGCAGAGGCTGCAGGTAGTTTCACAGCCCAGCGCTCAATGGCTGCGCCACCAGGGGAGGCCCGGGATCTTTTTTCTTAAAAAAAAAAAAAAAAGAAAAATCCCTTTTGTTGACAACATATACACGCAGGAGGTGCCCAAATGCTTGGGCACAACTCAGTGAATTTTCATAAACTGAGTACAATCATATAACCAACTCTCAAATCAAGAAATTGACATTTCCAGAGTCCCTGATATCCCCCTGACACCCCGTCTTAGTCCCTATCTAGTCTCCCTACCAAAATCCCAACTTAATAACGTTGTTTAGTTTCCTCAGTTTTTGCTTTTTACTGAAATAGAATAATACCTCTGTATACTTTTGTGTCTGGATTCCTTGGCCCAACACTGTGAAATTCTTGAGTTTCTTCTACATATTTAGCTTCTTCATCATCTTTGCTGTGCTATTTTATGAAAAATAGTGCAATTTGCTTATTCATTGTGCTGTTGGTGTGTAGCTTCCAGACTTGCTTCCCATCTACCTGTTTCCCCAGGATGCAGATTATTTTAATTTCTCCAAAACTTCTAGATCCTTTGACTGAAATCTGAGGGGGACAAGGAAGTTTCTTTTGTAAATTCAAATCCTTTCCTTCTGGTTTCCCATTGCCCTGTGTGTTGTCACTGGTTATTCACTCACTCAGGCAGATATCAAGGGATGATGGGGAAGAACTCATTCCCTCCCCGCCCCTCAACCTTACCTTTTGGGGGTCCGTGCCTGAATCCCACTGTTGAAATACAAGTATCCCTGGGAAGCATGTTCTCTTGAGCCTTCTGTCACTTGTCTCTTGGGGATAAGAAAGGAACAGAACTTTTCATGAGAGTTGAGCTGAACCAGTGCCTCTGGACGCTGGCCCAGGCTCCAGAGTCTCTTGATATCTGGGGGAAGGGACTATCTGGGGAGGAGATATCTGGGCAAGGCAGCCTAAGCCTTGAGTCTAAATAAAAACTTTGATTCCGGTGGTCTCCCTGCTTGTCCCCTGCAATATCGTCTTTAGTGCCATGAAGAGCCTTGTTGGCATAGTAATTATTAGTATAATCCAGACAAGAACTGAAAGCCGTTGGCTTTGCATTCTTAAATTGGGTTTCCAATGAACGGAGAGCTAGCCAGCTTCTGTTCGATTCCCTCCTGGGGAGGACAGCTGCACGTGTATTTCACTTCCCTGTCACCCCCTCTCCAGTTAGGCACTGCACTACTGGCCACAGCCAACCTGCAAGTTGGTTTGATGCAGGAGCTTTTGCTATTCCAGCAGTGTTACTGCTGAATATTCAGGCAAGTGTTACTATACAACTACTTCCTAGAGGAAGCAAATGATGCGATTTGATAACAACTTCAAAGCTGTTAGGATAGAAGATAAGTACTTCTTAAACTTAACAACATAGCCCCACCACTGCTTGTAGGTTGGCTCTCCCATCCCGCAGAGCCATGACCTTCTGGAAGTCTGCTGCTTGTCATGCATTGTAACCTGTATCTGAACACTGGATTTTTCTTCGTCTTTCTGAAAATATGATGTGAACTGATTCTATTGCCCCATCCCCCAAATCCCTCCAAGTAAACCTAGTAACACAAGTCAGTGATTTTACTGGAGCAAAATGACAAAACCATCATCCTTTAGGCCCAGGAGATCTGTGGCTGTCTTCATTGTCTAGTCATGCAATGATTCTGCATCAGAGCACCCTGGGGAGGATGGAGGGCTGTCCTGCCTTCCACCCACACTCCTGACCTTCATCATACCTACCTCTTTGTCGGGAGAGCCACAGGTCAGGACTGATGAGAATCGAGCCTGGGAGGGGAGATGGAGCAAAGGCTTAATTTTCGGCTTGATTTTTATTGGCTGGCTCAGGGATGCTTTAGCACCAGCAGATGGATGCTTTGTTCTTCATTGCTGTTCCATTAAAGTGCTGCCCCTGAGACCCCTGTAAAAATTTTTGTTTTGTTTGCTTTTTGGACAGAGATTCACTCAGAAAAAGACTCAGGCAATTTTCCAGGGGAACTAATTTACTCTTTATTTTTAATGGCTTTGGAGCTTGGAAAATTAATATTCATCTCCCTGTCTTCAGAACTTGCTTGAGAAAGGAATATTCTTGTTTTTTTTTTTTTTTTTTTAAAGTTTTGTAGTAGACAGCTTAACAGCATCACAGTTGCAGACTGAGAGGCTCTGCCTAGTCTATGTATAGACTTTGAATAAATTTAGTTTTGGGGCAAGCATCCTGGGAATGTGTTGGGAGAGACACAAAGCTGCTTTAATTGAGATGATTTGATCTTTGGATTAGAAAATGATGCTTCAGGTCTAAACAAAAGAAAAACTTCTAAGAGTGGGGGCAAGGTTTTACTTGAAGAGAGGCAAAGTAGAAGAGAGGGCAGAAGAGGGTAGTAGAAAAAGACTGGGTGAGGGCAGGATACCCCACTATGGGAGTTTGGATAACTTATCTCTGTTCTTCCTTCCCCTCTGTTATTATGCACTCATACCCTTGTACTGGTCTCATGGATTTGGGGTCTAAGTGTCTCACCTACTAACTTGAATTAAGTTTGTGTGTTTAACTTGATTTGGCCTATGGCGTAGTAGCAGACATGACATGGGCAGAGACTTGAAATGTTTTTGGGCAAAGGTTGTGCACTGTTGTGCTCCTACCATTCTTCATGTTCGCAGGATCCAGGACAATGAGTAAGCCATAGAACACACCTGGACTCAACCCACAACTTGTGCCCAGTCCACACGAGTCTGCCTGAGATCAGCCAGACCCTAGCTGGCCCACAGATATGTGCTCAGGGAATAAATTCTTATTGTTGTGTACCACTGTGTTTTGGGTTTGTTATGGCAAACAATGTGTTATGGCACATTGCAGCAATCGCTGACTAATACTAATCATTTTTACCCTTTCAAACTTTTAGCAATATCAATAAACTCATGAAATGCTTAAGATAAATGATTTTTAAAATGGAAACCAGTGACAAATTGGGCTTATGTATGAATTACCAGTTACTATTGAGGGAGAAAAGAACATGTGAAAGAAGCTCTAGCTGAAGAGAGGCTACATGGAGAGCTTTGGATAGGTGAAATCGGAGATAGGTGAAGTTTTTTACCTACTCTCTGAGAGGCTTGTAGGTCACCCTACTGACATCCAGTTTAAATAAAAAAAGGACATAAGCCAGACATCAAAAATATGGGTGTATCAGGATGCTCTACAGAAATGAAACCAACAGGATGTCTGTCTTTCTGTATACTTACCTATCTACCTGTCTGTCTGTCTGTCTATGTGTCTATCTCTATCATCTTTATATCTGAAAGGGATTGGTTCATGTGATTATGGAGGCTGGCAAGTTAAAAAAACTACAGGGTGTATCAGCAATGTGAAGACTCAGGGAAGGTTTAATGTTGCGATTAAAGTCCAAAGGCCATCTCCTGAAAAAATTCCCTCTTGGTCAGGGGAGTCATTCTTTTTTATATTTGTCTCTTCAACTGGATGAGAACCACCCACATTATGTACAACAATCTGCTTTATTCAAAGTGCATCAATTAAATTTTTTTTAAAGATTTATTTATTTATTTATATAAGCTCTGGGCACAGTCAGAAGTGCGGGAGGGTGAGAGAATTCACCAGAGCCAGAGTGGGAAACAGAACAAGCAGACTGACGATACACTGCTGAGGGGGGCAGTGGGCATGGCAGGAGAGGTCTGCGCACCATGTGGGACCCTTGCCAGGTGGCCGGGGATCAAACCAGCACTGCAGAGGCTGCGGGCAGCTTCTCAACCCAGCGCTCAAACACTGCGCCACCAGGGAGGCCCGCATCAATTAAACATTAATCTCATCTAAAAATACTTTCACAGTAACATCCAGAACAATGTTTGATTAAAGATTGGACACTGTGGTCCAATTAAGTTGACATACAGCATTAACCATAACAATGGGCTTTAAAATTTCTCTGACCCTGAGAAAAAGAAATCCATTTGTTCTCATGTTGATAAACTGTAAATTACCAATTGGAGGGCTAGTGCCCAAGCAGAGTGCTTTAATTCACCTCTCATTTATATGCCAGCAGAAGTGATGGGGACTGTTGTTGAAGAAATTCAGGTTTGGGGCCACAGAATTCACCAAACATTGCCAAAAGATAATTGCTAACATTCTTTAAAAATTTTTACTGAATTATAGTGTCTATCTACAAAGTGGTCAAATAGGTATAACTTGATGATGAATTTTCATAAAGTGAATTAACACTGGATCAAATAGAACATGATAAGCACCCAAGCCTCTCTCATGCTCCCTTCGAGTCACTCCCCCTTCCTACTCTCTCCCCTTCTAAGACTGCAGCTTAACCTTACCCATTTTGTGCTTTGTAGAAAGTGTGTTTTGTAAAGTGGCTGCAGTAATATATCCCATCCCACCTATTCTGGAAATGTGATACTTATATTTCTCCACTGAGAGGTGGGATCTCTGTTCCCTCTCTTTGAATTTGTGTGGACATGTGACTCCAGCAGAAGTGACACTATGTGACTTCTGGGGCAAAGTTGCAAAAGGCGACCTTACTACCCTGTGATCTTTCAGGAATGCTCACTCTCGGAACACAGCCACATGCAAGGCTATGTATGTGTCCCAACCACAGCCCTGGTTCAGGTCTGGTTGATAGTTGGCATCAGCCACCATACACTTGGCCAAGGACCTTTCAGATGATGACGTTTTCCAATTTCCCCAACTGCCTCAGAGTGAGGAGTATGAGTTTTCCCTACCTAATGAGCCTTGACCAAGTTCAGATTACAAAAATGTTATTATTTAAAGCCATTAACTTTTGGGGTCATTTATTATAAAGCAAGAGATAAAAACATAAAGGTACCGCACAGTATGAAAACTTTACTTACATTCAACATTATGTCTATGAGATTCTTCCATGTTGTTACATATTTTGCAGATTGTCCATTCTTATTACTTTATAGTATGTGATCGTAAATACAATCTGTGTATTCATTGTACCGTTTATGGACATTAGTTGCTTCCAGTTTTGGTAAACAAAGTATATATTTCTCAAAATTATTTTTTAAAAAGATTTATTTATTTATGCATACAAGAACTGGGGTACAGGCCAGAGGTGTGGGGGTGAGAAGATTCACCAGAGATGGAGTGGGGAGCAGCACAGGCAGATCTACTGAAATACACTGCTGAGGGCAGCAGAGGGCAAGTCAGGAGAGGTCTACTGCACTTTGTGGCTCGCTCCCTGACTGGGGATCGAACTCGTGCTGCAGTGGCTGAGGATAGTTTCATAGGTTGTGTCTTAACCCCTTGCACCACCAGGGAGGCCCACAAAGTATGTATTTCTGTTGGTTATGTACCTAGAGCTGAAATTATTGTCATAGAGCATGTTCTGCTTGAGTTGTTACTATTAAAAGTTTGCTAATTTTTTTGGATCAAAATATTAAAAACAACTTTCCAGACTTTTCAGTAGACTGACCTCCTGAAGTTTGATTAAATGTAGGAAAGGAGGTGAGATCAGAGATGTCTTAGTCATCTCTGGAAAAGTTGGAAAAGACCCTAGGTCAGGACTGTTTGCTTTATTCACTCTCTAATCCCAGGGCCTGGTCAACTGGCAAGGAAAGTAAAGGTTAACAGCATTGATTTGCAGAGTGGAAGCTTCCTGGTGTAACATAACCATGGAGTAACTTTTTCTGATATTTCTCCATTGTCTTCCCTTTAACTTTTTTGAAGACACAAAGAAGTAAAAATTTGACCTCATCTTTGGGAACTGAAACTGCCACAGTTCAAAGAAATTTCATGTAGTGTTACTACACCATTACCTATGATTTAGAAGATTCTTGAGCACAAATCACAGTCCCTGCTCTCCAGATTAGTCTAAAATATCCCAGCATAGGTAGGGAAAGGTTTCATTGCCTTTTCATGTGCTCCTTGTTTATATTTTAAATAAAAATTAAACCCCATAGGCATAGAACTCACAACACGCAATTAAAATGATCATGATATGTGGGACCATATTGTGAGATCACACAGCTATGTCCTCATTGCCACTTGACCAATAGCAATTGTGAGGATGCCACTGTCAGTGAGCTTGAATTCAGGGGTGATGAAAAAAATGCTAGAATTGATGTAACATTGCGCAGTGAATACCACTCCCAGGAGGAGTATTACAACCCCTATCTAGGAGGGTAGCTCATCTATGCTTTAGATTGTATAGGTTGATTTTTTTACTCTATAAACTTGGAAAATTAGAGATTAACTTACGTATAATTTCTTATTAATTACTTGGAACAAATATGATACTGTCTCATTGTCTCTGCCTGAATTTGTCAAATTGTCAACATGGGCATTTCCCCCAATATAACAGGAAAAAACTTTCCTTGTCCCTTATCACTGTAGAGTCAGAGACTTTGGGGTGCTCTTAGAAATGACTCTATCCTTGGGAATGAGCTCTTGGATATTTGTACCTTGACATCACCCTCAGGGAGAAAAATGTTCAGGGAAGCTACGGAGAATTCTTGAGATGTGGACAATAGTGAGAACAAGACTGGGGAGGAAGAGAGAGAAGGAAAGATTGAGAAGAGAGAAGCAATGAGAAAGCAGTCAAAAGATGACAGCAACTTCTGGAAGATCCACAGCAGGCAAAAGATGGATATGTTCTGGGCCTCCCCGGTGGCGCAGCGGTTGAGCGCTGGGTTGCGAAGCTGCCCGCGGCCTCTGCGGCGCCGGTTCGATCCCCGGCTGCTCCCAGGCCACCAGAGGAGGGTCCCATATGGCGTGCAGACCTCTCCTGCTGCCCGCTGCTCCCCTCAGCAGTGTACTTCGGTCCTTCTGCCTGCTCTGCTCCCCGCTCTGGCTCTGGTGAATCCTCCCACCCTCCCGTGCTTCTGACTGTACCCAGTGCATGTATAAACAAAACAAACAAACAAATAAATAAAAGCATGCCTCTATAAAAAAAAAAAAGGTGGATATGTTCTGATTTCCTAAAGGCTGTGGATTTCCTAGCTCTCCTTCCAAAGGACCATATATTTGTCCTTTGAAGGGCAGATGCTCCTTCCTGGTGTCCCTTCTAGCCCCAGTCCCATCAGTACACCCTGCATAGGCTCCAAGTTGTCAGGCAGGGACAGGAGATTCCCCCTGCAGTGGAAGGAACGAGGTATCTGCAGGAACTACCATCATAGGCTCTGCTGCCCATGTGAGAGCTCAAGATTGAGGTGGCAGGAATGGGTGGGGCTGACCCTCTGCACATAGCAGACTCATAGCTGCCCAAGAGACTTGTGTCAAGGTCGCTCTTTCTTGTTCAACATTAGCACCATCTCCTTTCTAGGTATGGCTAATGTTACATCTTATTTTGGTGGAATATAGGACTTACCCCTAAATATTGTGACTAAAAATGTTGGATGCTAGTTTCCCACTCTCCTTCATAGCCAGGGTACAGGTGTGTGCCTTAGACGCTACCAAGCTCAAAGACATCATATCCATCATCAGATCTGGGCCTTATTGCTAAAACTGGACAAAGTTCATTCTAGCAGGGTGGTGACATCAGAGATGGGAACTGCCCCATTTCCTGAGGCTTAAGTAATGACAGTTCCAATAGTAGTGTCAGCTAAGCTGGTGCCACTTCTGCTCGGCAGAAGTGGGCAGCAGCAGTGACTTTGTGCTACCACTCTCCAGCCCATTCTTCATCCTTCTCTATCCTGATGGGCATCCTAAGAGGCTGAGCTCTGTGGTTCACAGCTTTGAATTCTCTTGCTTTCAGGCTTCAGTTTGGTTTGGTCACTGGGTGGCCCAAGAAGGAAAGAAAACGGTGGTCAATATACTCTTTCCCTTCTTCTTGCCTGTGTGGGGCATAGTTTCTGGAAGTGTCTGTATCTTTCTATGGCTAAACTCTCTTCTGGTGCTACCATCAATCTCCAGCACTCACTGGGCTTGAGTTCAAGCACAAGGTGGTAATGACTTCCTGCCATTACTAGTATCTGGTGTTTCAACATGCCCTATCTTTAAAAATTCTACCCACTTAAACAAATTTCTTTCTTAAACTTAGAGTTGTTTTCTATTGCTGTTTTTGGGAGACTTCTCAGGTAAGACTTGGGTCTTACAAACTTATGCTTCCCCAGTGGCTGGTATTGACATTGAAAAGCAGTTCCATGGGTATCATGATGAAAAAATGCCTTAACTTTAAGTCTATGTGGAGGAGACAGCCCAGGGGTAGACTCTGACCAAAATTGCTTCATGAAAGATCTTGAATCAGTTTTCCTAGCTACTGGAGTTTGTGATAATGTCAAAAGATCACTTTTTTGGGAAAGCTATGACAGGCTGCCAAATTTATAAAAAGGGCCATACTTGCTCATTCCCTGCTACATCCATCTTTGCTGAAATGTGGGTTTGCATCCAGAGCAGGGTCTATTTCTAAACCCTTGAATCTAGCCATTTGGTTTGCTTCAGTGAATAGAATGAAGAGGGGATGCTGGATCAGTCTTTGGCTTGTACCTCAAGAGGGCTTGCATGCTTTTGTCTGCTTCCTTCAGAAACCACCCTTCACCCCCACCACTACCATGAAGATAAATCAGGGCTACCTGCTTGGGGATAAGAGAGACCTAAGGCCTTGAGCCAAGTTTTCCCAGTTAAGGCCCACACATGTGAGAGAGCCCGAGATAAGCAAAGCCACTTTGCAGCCGACTGCAGATATATGAGGGCATCCAATGGGACCAGATGAACCACCCAGCTGAGCCTGGCTTCAATTTGTGATGTGCAAATTTGTGAGCTAAATAAGTTATCATTTTAGATGAATTTGTTGCAGAGCTTTAGCGAGTTGGCATACTAAACTTTGGGAGACCACCAAGAACATGGTAGGTGTTGACCATTTTGGTCACATCATACTGTTCACAAGCACTGACCAATAACCTAATTTCTTGTTATGAAGGTACAAAGGAAAACTCTGTTATTGAGTTTAATAAGGGAAAGAGTGAAGTAGCAAAGCAGTTACTTTTGCCCTCAGTGTCTATCCCTGAACTGAAAGACAAAATTAGTTGCTTATCTTGTACCTCTTCTTTCTCAACACAGTTTGCTCTGTCCTGTATCCTTGGCTGCTTTCTCTGTGAAAGCAGCTGCTCCCTGCTTCTGGCATGTCTGTCTTTCAGAGCTAATACTGTTTCACAAAAGACTGTAGAAGCAGTGAATTCCGTGTCTTGACTGTTCAACTGGCTTCTGAGCCATCCAGGAAGCAGTGGGAACCTGCCTCCATGTCACTCTAAATGGGAAATTAGCAAACACAATATGATAAAATTGCCCCAAATTGGAAGGATTAATGTAAGGATGTGAGATGGACGGGAGCAAAAACCGTAATCAGGAACAATGGTAGCCGATGAATGGAGGGAAATGAGAACTCCCTGGGCGGCACCCGGAGCCCAGCCTCCCTGTTCCTTCCCCCACAGATTCCTCTTCTCTAGGCTTGCAAACTGATTTTGTTTATCAAACATGTGCTGCTAACGTCCCAGCACCAAGCTCCCAGCCCCAGTGTGGGCAAGCTCACTGGGGCATCGTTCCTTTGAGCTCTGGGCTGCCCAGGCCACGATGGTACAACCCTGGACTGACTCCAGACTGGCCCACCCCTCCTGTCTCAGCAACTTGACTGCTTGGCATCTACATCCTGTGTCTGTAAGGTGTCTTTAGTGTGAGTTCAAGGGTAGGGGCATGACCACCCTATTGTAGGATCAGATTGTTGAAGTAGCAGACTTGATTTTAACCTCCTCCCCAAAGGAAGGGAGGGAGGAAAGAAGGCAGCCAGCCCTTTGACAGTTGTTGTCACCCCAGAAAAAAGTGGGATTAGAGGCAGGCTGTGGGCACTTGTCTTTTTGGTGAGTTTCTGGATTGGGGAAGCCCCAAACTGGATGACTTTCCAAAGTTGGAACTAGACACCTCAAGAGTCAATTTCTCATGTGCTGATAGTAATTTTAAGGTGAGACCTGGCTTCTTAGAGATCTGACTTGTATTGCGGTGACCCTGTGACTTTTAGCAGATGACTCAACGGAGGCTCCACGGATGCAAAGATAGGATGTTTTGAACTATGCTCTGACTGTTCTCCAGAAAAGTCAACTCCTGCTGCTGGTCCTTTTAGGTGTGTATGCAAGAGTTCATTTGCTCAGTTTTTCTTCAGCATTAGGAATCATCATTAAATTAAAGGGTGGAAAATGGTATGTCATATTGGTTGGCATTCTTTGATTTCCAGAGCAAAGATGATATAGCCCAATCCAATACATTTTTTTCTTTTATAACTTGTTTATTTAAATTATCTGCTCTTCTTTTCTTTTGCAGTTTTAAAAATGGATTTTTAAAAACTTAAGAGTGCATAGTTATTATTAGTTATTAAGGTTGGGGCGGGGTATTTGTCTACTTGGATTGCCATAATCAAACACCAGGCTGGGTGCTTTAAACTACAAAAATTAATTTTTTTCACAGTTCTGAAATCCGGAAGTGTAAGAGCAAGGTACAGGCAAAGTTGGTTTCTGATGAGGCTTTTCTTTCTCCCTGGGTCCTCACGTGGTCTGTGTTTCATGCCCACCAGAGCACTGGCAGTGGGAACAGAGAGAGAGTATGTCTTTTGTCTTCTTTTAAGGATAGCAGTCATGTTGGAATTAGGACCCTTATGAGCTAATTTGATCTTTTAAACATTGATTTGTTTTAGAAACACTTGATCAATTTTTATTTAAAAATATCTACAAAGTTTAAATTCCAAAGTTTTAGTTATCCATAATACAAGTAATTTTTCAAGATTCAGACACTATTCAATATTTCCTATGGAAAAGAATTGATTTTGAAAGGCTCAATATGTGCTAGCTATTATTTTTAACTGTAGGCTACACTTAATTGGCAGTACCAAAGTGCAGGACAGTCTTATTCGTTGAATTTATTTTTAAATATTGAAGTTGTCAACCAATTTTCTCTCTTACATCTTGCACATACTTGCACATTCCCCACCACCCCCCCATCCTCCAAGGTTTGAATTTACTTTTTGTGTATGGATGTGTTTTTGCCATTCAGAAAAACTTAAATATTCTGTAGTCAGATTTATCTTTTCTTTCATAGTTTCTTTTTTTTTTTAGCACATAGATAAAATTTTTCTACCCAAGATCATGTCTCTTCTTGTTCGAGAGTAGTTTTGTCTCTGACCTCTAACTCTTACAGGAAATTGGAATTGGAGAGTTCGTGCTAAGATTAAGGGCCTAACTTTATTTTTCAGAAATGGCAGGTAGATGCTTCAGTAGGTTCAAATCTGTTGGGCAAAAACATTAGGAAAAATTTGCCCCCATGTACTGTTGACATCTTGAGTATGAATCAATTAAACTTTGTGCTGCAATGAGACAGAACATCCAAATATTGATTGACAACATGTTGTCTTCCTGGATCACTCCAACAGACCAATACTTCAGAGAACAACCCTAAGCAGGATGATCCTATATTTATCACACTCCCAAATTCTTTTCAGAGTGAAAGTGTAGGAAGTGAGTTTTGGGTGAGATGGGTCAAGGTAGTCCAATTGTATAAATTTCTAGTTATTAAATAAATAAGCCTCACCTCTAATGTACTGGATAGTGACTATAGGTAACAGAGAGTAGATCTTAAACATTCCCATCTCAAGAAAATTTGTAACTATGTGGTAATGGATGCTAACTAGGCTTCTTGTGATCATTTCACAGTATATACATATAACAAATCATTATGTTGCATACCTGAAGAAAATAAAATGCTATATATCAATTATATCTCAAGAAAATTAGGGTAAAAGAGACACCATTAACAATAATGCGAAGACTATAAACTGGGATTTTTTCTCTGGGCAAAACTTCCTGCAAGAAACTGGCTGTCTCTCTTCTTATGATTAAGGATTGACATCTGTGCAGCCACAGTGGTATACTGGCCGCTCATATTACTGAAATCCAGTTTCTGGGTGCAAAATTGACTGGCTATATTCTTGGCAAATAAATTCCTTCCCAGGGAGGAAACAAGAGAAAGAGAGGATTGAAGAAGAATCAGCATCTGTCCATTATAATGTTCCTTATTCCCAAGAGAAAGGATACCTACAGAAGGGACAGTAGCTAGCAGTTAGTTACAAAGGAGATCAATAGGCTATTTGAGGGCCTCCCCGGTGGCACAGCGGTTGAGCGCTGGGTTGCGAAGCTGCCCGCAGCCTCTGCAGCACCGGTTCGATTCCCGGCTGCTCCCCGGCCACCAGAGGAGGGTCCCACATGGCGCGCAGACCTCTCCTGCCGCCCGCTGCTCCCCTCAGCAGTGTGCTTCGGTCCTTCTGCCTGCTCTGCTCCCCACTCTGGCTCTGGTGAATTCTCTCACCCTCCCGCGCTTCTGACTGTACCCAGTGCATGTATAAACAAAACAAATGAACAAACAAATAAATAAATAAATAAATAAAACATGCCTCTATTAAAAAAAAATAGGCTATTTGATTAATCAATTTGCATATCCATGGCTCCTTCATATTATTGAGTAACATAATTAATTTCAAGGACAAGAGGGCCTCATTTTTCAGGAAAAGGAGAGTAGTTTGATTGGTGTTTTAGAAAGAGGTGATAGCCATAAAGAGTTTCCTGCTTTCTGTTTCTTCCTGTCTAGCACCAGATTAGAGCAGCCATACATGCAGAGATAGGTTGGCTAGTGTGGGAATTTTGAACTATATCAAAGTCTCCTCCTGCATGTTTGGACTTTTCTGCAGAAATGTTGCCAGTTGCTCTGTGTGTGTCATTGTGTCCCTGTTGCTTCACTTTACTAAGACAAGAAGGGGTTAGTGATGACTTGTAACTATGATTGGGGTGTAAATAGAAACAGAAACAGACCCTGGGAATAAGCCCCTGATGTAAAAGTCCTTGAGGGAAGGGGGAAGTTAAAATACCTTTCTGACTCAGAATAAGTAGGACAGGTGGTTTTTTGTTTTTTTTTTTTAGTGTCAATTAACCAGGTCAGGGATGTGTACATGAAAATTAACTTTGCTGCTCCAAAACATAATGTTCAGGGTTTACTAATTGATTCAAAGGGTACAGAGGAAGTAAGCACCATATACGAAGAACAAAGCATCTTACTGGTTTCCTATGACTTTAGTAACAAATCATCACAACTTTTGTGGTTTAAAACAGCACAAATTAGTCTTACAGTTCTGGATATCACAAGTCTGAAATCAGTCTCGCTGTGCTGGTTCCTTCCGGAGACTCTAACAGGAGAATCTTTTAACTTGTTTTTCAGTTTCTAGTGGATACCTGTGTTCCTTGGCTTGTGGCCTCCCTTCTTTTTTCAAAATGCATCACTGCAATTTCTGCTTCTGTCATCACATCATGTTCTCTGACTTCGACTTCCTGCTCCTCTTATAAGCACCATTACGATTACATGTGGGTCTACCCAGAAAGCCTATAAGCAGCTTTCCATCTCAAGGTCTTAATCATACCTGCAAAATCTCTTTTGCCATGTAAAGCAACAGTCCCAGATTTTAAGGATTAGGATATGGACATGTTGGAGGATTATCATTCAACCCACCGCAGATTCACTTGATCAATTTTTTAAAAATGACTTCTATATTTAGTCAAGGCCAGTGGCTCCGAATAAACCTTTTTTTCCTGGGGCAATAGTGATGTCTTGGAAATTGAAAAATGCATTTCTTAGTTTACGAGGGGTTAGTTAAAGGTAGTAAGACCCCCAAAACATGCTCCTTGGCAGCCCTACAAAGCCAAAGACTTGTTATTGATGGAGGTGGAGGCCATGCACACAAACAGATGGCATCACAGGGTAACATGTTCAGAAGAACGTTTATGGAAAACAAACTTCCAAATGTCAGATGAGTTACAGACCATGGAGAAAACAGTGGAAAACAGGGCACAGTGTCATAGATGGTAGCCCAAGGGAAACAGCCAGATGGAGGCCCTCAGAACTACCCTGGGAAACTTACAGCTTCTTCTAGAACACAGCTGGTGGGGTTTTCGAGGTCCTGAATGGTTAGTTTTCTCTGGAGCCTTTTAGAGCACTAGCGTTTCTGCCACTTGTTCCACTATCTGCAAATATGTAGGCGGTTTTGTATAAACCTTGTCAGAGGGAATTTCACATCTGTCTCTGCTTAGTCTATATTATATCCAGCAGGCTAGAGGAGGTTGGGGTCTTTCCACCCCACTGACGCTTTGCAAAGGGATGGATTTAGGAGATGACTAAAGAGAAAGGACAATGTGGATCTACTTCCTTGATGGGGAGGGCCTATCTTTGTCTTATTTTTTGTTTTCATTCTCGTGTAAATATTATCATTCATTTGATGGGTGAGTTTCAGGCTGAATACTACTGTTCATGATAGGACATAGGTCAGGGAGAATGGAGTTGGGTTCACATCAAGGAAATGAGGAATTTCTGTTATAAATTAATTTTGGAGGCTGGGTAGATTCTGTGAAGAGCTGTTGAGATCTACCTTATGAAATCTGAATTCTCCCAGCTTGAGGGAGTGCAGCCGCCAGACAGCCCTCATCTGTCAGCCTGTTTGGGAACTGACTAGCTCACGGTCACACCTCCTAACAGGGGCAGCCTGCGTCCAGCGACTGTGAATTTGGGCATGAAAAGCCATCTCCTTGTCCCTCAGGAGTCGTCTAGGAAGCTCCCTGTGGGGCTCGCTGGGGTCCTTGTCAAGACTGTGTTACCACTCAGCTTCCCCCTGGCCCACTTGTGCTTCTTTCCCTGCTCTTCCACAAACTGTCATCCCAAGATCCCTCCCTAAAAATGCTCCAACAAGCTAATCTTCATCCCAGAGCCTGTTTTCCAGGAAACCCAACCCCTAACAGTGACATTATCCATGACATTATATTAATCACAGCTCTCTGCTGGCGAGGCTCTGGTTGTGACTTGAAACATTGGGCTTGTCCTAGCTCAAAGTTTTCTATTCAACAGCCTTTCTTTAGCAGCAGTTCCAAGAAGCCTCTGCTGCTTAAACACTGCTGTTCTTCTCAAGTTTGCAGCGAGAGCGCTGGCTCACACTTCTCAGTGACATGTCTGTTCCGCAGCTAGGGCCAGAGTTATGTTTTCTTTTAAATTGAGGTATAACTTATATACAATAAAATGCAGATTTTTAAATGTGTGGTTTAATGAGCATTGGCAAATATCTATGCCTGTGTAACTAACATCCCCATATGATAGAAAACATCTCCTTCACCCCCCCACATTTCCTCATGCCCTTTTTCCAGTCAATACCGTCGCCATGCCCTCCAGAGGCAACCCCGTTCTGATTTCTATCACCATGGCTTTGTGTGGCTCCTAGAATTTCTCATGAATGAAATCATATGGTATGCACTATTTTGTATCTGACTTCTTTCACATAGCATAATGATTTTGAGATTTATCCAATGTCTCAGTCAGTCTGGGCTTCAATACAAAAATACTATAAACTGAGTAGCTTAAACAATAAAAATTTATTTCTCAGTTCTGGAGACTGGAAGGCTGAGATCAGGGCACCCCATGATTGGGTTCTAAGGAGAGACCTTCCTGGCTTGTAAATGGCCCTTTTCTTGCTGTGATCTCACATGGTTGGGGGAAAGGAAGGAAAAAGTGGGGGGAGAGAGTGAGAGAGAGAGCAGTCTAGTAAGGGCACACATTCCATCATGAGGGTTCAGCTCGCATGACCATTACCTCCCAAATGCATCTCTCAATACCATCAAATTGGGATTGGGATTTCAACATATGAATTTTCAGAGGACACATTCAGTTCACAGAAGCAAAATTATTGCATTTATTATTAGCTCCATTGTTTGAGGGTATTCCATTTTTTGATAAGTGCTGCAGTTTATCCATTTTCCTGTTGATGAATATTTGGGTTGTTTCTGGTTTTCATCTATTATGAACATTGATGTAAAAGTACTTGTATGGACATATGTTTTCATGTCATTTGGGTAACAAGGAGTGGAATTGATGGGTCATAAGTAAATGTGTATTTAACTTTATAAGAAATTACTGAAAATTTTCCCAAGTGGTTACATTTATTTACCCTTCTCAGGGTGAGATTTAGGTATTTGTTTGTCTCTTGATTCATAGACCTGATCAATATTGGAACAGGTGGTGATTTTGGAGCCTCTCACACTTTTCTACCAAGGACCTCTAAAGTTAGAAGAGAAAAAACCTTTCACTTTGGGAGTAGAATGACTAGAAGCAGCTGACAAGCACTAATAAGTTTTGAGGTTATTCTGAAGGTTCATGGACATTCTTTTCCATAGTGTATTGTTAGTCAAAATTTGAAAAGTTTGAAATTATTGACACTTCAAAGAGATGCTAAACTTTACCTCCTGGCTTGGAGCCATTCCTCCCACCGAGGCCCTGGTCTCCAGCCAGGAGTTCTGAGGTGTTTTCTGAGATATTTAAGCCTATTCCTGAGAAACATACATTTGGTTACCCCCTTTGCAGATTGCAACTCAGTTTAAGGGAAGTCAGGCAACTTCTCCCAAGTCACACAGCTTTCTAATCTAACAGTCAAGTACTAGAGCCAGATTGTCTTAACCAGCAGACAAGAAAAGTGAATTTATATCAAGCTGGGGCCCTTGGTCACTTTTCCTTTGTCTTCAAGTAGGGGCAGTGAGAGATTTGCCTGACCACCCTCTCCTCTGCCAATGAGATTATCTGTTTTAGATTAACTCCTCCCCCACTTCGAAGACATTCTTTTGAAGGGAGTAAGGTGTGTGAGTTTTCCAGGCCAAAACAAACAAACAAACAAAAAAATCCCACCTTTTGTTATAGGACAGGGAGAGGGGCAGCCCAAACCCCGCAAACCTGCCTATTCTAAATGGGTTCTGCCATCCGCCGCATCAACACAAAACATAGGAGACTTTAATGGGAAGGAACTTTAATAAAACTAGGAAACAATACAGGTAAGGCAAAGAGTCTAGTTTCTAAATGAAGCACCCAAAGTTACCCATCCCCTCGTGGGTAAAAGTCCATCCAAATGGGATTGGTCCAGAACAAGGCCCCAAAGCCTGCTACAAGTCTAAAGCATCTTCCAGTGGGGACCCACAGAAAAGGGTCACAAACAACCAGACAAGCCCGGAAGGAAAAGAGCAAAATCAACATCAAGATAAAAGCTGCCATTGTCACCTCCCCATGGGTCTCACCCACATCTGTGTCACCCAGTCCACGACCAAAAGACAAGCACAGTTTCTTCACGTGTCTCTAGGCTCCACGCTCCTCCTCCAGGTCTCCTGGCTCCATCCTGCTTCCTTCCTCAGTCTCTTCTGCAGCTTCTCCTCTTCCTGCTCAGCTCCACCCTCCCTTGGGTGGGGCAGGGAACCTCCCCCTTTCCTGGGACCACCCTGTTACACTTTCACTTGAAGCAACCTTGGAATGCAAGCTTACATGTGAAATTCACATGCATTAATCTGCTAGTATACTAAAGGGGACGCCAGCCAGTGGCAATAGTGATTAGAGAAACAAGCATCAAACTGTAGGAAACTGCCTAGAAATAGCAGCCTCCTCCAACCCCCTGATGGGGAGATTAGCATGTAAAAAAGAAAGGGGATGGCCATGTGGGGAGACATCTGGCTCTGTGTTCTATGTGTTGGCAGAGGATGTGTCTCTTCTCCCCATTTTGAGCAAAAGGGTAGTAGGAAACTAGTCAGATCCACACCTTGGATAGAGTCACATCATGGCAGCCGCACTCGCAGGAGGACCCTGCTATGCAAAGACTGAGAATTGACCTGTAGGTGCCCACTCCAGACACCAGCCCTCAGCTCAGAGGGATGAGTGCCATGCCACACTGGCTTGATCAGCCAGCATCTGGTGATGGTGGAAAGAGACAGACCAAGTGAATTCTATTTGTGAATCTGCATGAACTAACAGTGTGACTTTTGGCAAATCTTTCCACCTCCCTGGAACTCTTTCCTCATCTATAAAAGAAGGAATTATTTATTTATTCATTCTTTATTTCTCTGCTGAATTCAAAAGCAAGCAACAAGCTCTTACTAAGTACCTGCAGTTGATATACTCTGGGGAATACACAATGAGTGAGAAAGTGCTCCTAACCATGGGAGCTTGGGTGAGTTGCATTAATGCCCCAATTCTTCATCCCATCCTGTAATCTATCGCTTATATATTTGATTTTGTAGCTCCTCCTACTGAGAAGGTGGATTCTATTTCCCCAATCCCTGACTTTGGATTTGACCATATGACTTGCTTGGGATCATAGATGTGGTCGAAATAACAGCTGATTCCGAGCCTAGACCATAGGAGGCCTTGGTACATTTCCCTCTTGCTCTCTGATGCTACCATGAAAAATGACCGTCCAGTGAACTAGCAGACATGTAAGCAAAGCAAGATCAGTAGAGTCCCTTAACCCAGATCAACGCATTTCTTGCTGACCTGTTTATTATGCAGCATTACAGTGGTCACAGAACTCTCAGGCATTCAGGCATTTCAATGCATTTCAATAAATTCTCTGACAGAGGGAAACTGACAGTGGTGCAAGGGAGAGGTGGCTATATAAGTACAGAGAAAGACACTCAGTCCCATGTAGGACTCAGAAGAGAGTCAAGGAGGAGATATTACTAAGTCAAGGATGATAAGTAAAACATTGTCAGATGAAGTGGAGGGAAGGGGAACTGGATTAGACTAAAGATCAAAAATTAACAGCTTGAAGTTTGAATATGAATCATACTTAAACTTTGCACAGTGTTTTTGGATTTTTAAATTAGTTGCTGGCATTTAAAAATGGGAAGATTTCTTATTAAAATCTAGATTCTACCTTTTAAAGAAACATTAGAAAATCTAGCGACCTTGGGTCTTCTTCCTTGCTTTGCAAAAGTGTCATGAGGCGACTTGCAGAAGCCTGTGGAGAAAGGACATGTCCTCTCGTTACTTCTACAGACATCTGAGTCTTTGGGTCCTTGAAAATTCAAGTTCATTTATGCCTCGTCTTGTCCAATTGAGATTATCCATCTATTATGCTTTTTTCCATGGCTATATAATCTTTTATTTCTAAGATTTGAATCAGTCTCTTTTTATGCATCTGTTCTTCGTATCCTTTTAAAAATTAAAATGTTAATTTTGAGCTAATTGTAGATTCATATTCAGTTGTAAGAAATAACATAGAGAGAGGCTTATATGTTCTTTATTTAGTTTCTCTTAATGGTAATATCTTGCAATTTTATGATACATTATTACAATCAGGATATTGACCTTGATAGCACCCACTGAGCCATCTTGTTTAGATTTCCCCAGTTTTACTTGCACACATTTACAACAAATTTCTTTTTTTACATATGGACAAATAGGTATTTTTTACATCATTGTTCATTTTTGTACAATATTTGATTTCTCCTCTCAGGTGTAGTCCCCATAAAATTCCCACCACCAACTCACACATGAACCAGTGTGTGTTTAGTTCTATGCAATTTATCTACATGTGTACAATTGTCTTTTCACCAGCCATGATACAGAGCATTTCCATCACCATGAAGACCCGTTGAGTTGTCCTTTCACAGCAAAACCATTTTCTCTCACTCTCTCTCCCCTACATTCTTAACTTCTGGCAAACATCAGTCTCTTCTCCTTTCCTGTAATGGAATCATAGAGAAGGTAATCTTTGGGATTAACTATTTTTATTCAGATCACTCCCTGGAGATTTATCTAAGGTGGTGTGTGTTTTAATAGTTCATTCTTCTTTATGGCTGAGTACATTCTGGCACGGATATACCAGTTCCTCTAACTATTCACCTGCTGAAGAATAGTTGGGCTATTTCCAGTTTATAAAGCTGCTATGAACATTCATGTACAGATTTTTTTTATGAACATAAATTTTCATTTCTCCGGGCTAAGTGCCCAAGAGCACATTTTCCAGATCATATGGTAATTGCATATTTAGTTTTATAAGAAACTATCGAACTTCTCCAGAATGGATGTACCATTTCACATTCACACCACCAATGCACAAGAGATCCAGTTTCTCCCCATCATTGCCATTTGTTGTTGACAACTTTGTCACTCTGTTTTATCTTAGTCATTCTGATAGGTTTGCGTAGGTATCTTATTGCAGCTTTGATTTACATTTCTCTGATGGCAAATGCTGTTGAACACCTTTTCATGTGCTTATTTGTCATCTCTCTATCCTCTTTGGTGAACTGTCTGTTCTTTAAGGTGATTTGATACAGTCCCTGCAATCAAGCTGAATTCAAGTCTCCCTGTCTAATTCAGTCTTGAGAGCCTGCCACAATTCCAAGTATTAGGAGACTACTTTCTTCTGCATGGAAGCCCCACCCCAGTTCCAGGCTTTCCACAGTGACCCCAACTTTCCTTGCCTCTTGTCCCAAAACACCTTTATACAAACTGGAATACCCTATTCCAGTTCCTCTAGCTGGAGAATTCACACTTGAAAATACTTCCTCTCTGTTCATCTGGGACACTCAGCGTCTTCATTTTATAACATCTGCATCTTTGTTTTCCAGAAGGATTCATTATCGGCTCAATCTCAAGTTTATGTGTTTTTTTTGTGCCTGAAGACCTTTGGTGAGGGGAGATTGGGTAGAGGAGACTGAGCATGGAGGGCAGAGAGGCAGGGGGTTCATTATTGTGGATACTGTAGGTGGCTGTCCACATCCTCTCAGCTCACCCTGTGGGAGTGTCATGCAGGTGTTCTTGCGTACATCAAGGCTGTTGTGTTTCTCCGTGTTAGGCCTTCTGGCTGCAGGTGTGTGCTGTGTCTGTGGACAGGGCAGTCTGAAAGTGTTGGGTAGCTAATACTGCACAGGCAACCCCCAAACAAAGGGCAGTAGAACAATTTTGCGGCTTATTCAACATACATTTTCAGGGGTTCCCCTGCAAGACTGAGGATTCTGTCATGTTTACTCAAAAATGCTAAATGAATGCCTCAAGAATGGTACTAAAAAGTTGTTAATATTTATCATGTTTGCTTGTCATTCTTTCTCTTTGCCCTAATACTTCAGTGTGCTTTTCCTAAAAAATAAAATTCCCTTACATAACACAGTACAGGTGTCAAAACCAGGAAATTAACATAGTAACAATAGTGTTCGTTAACCAATAGATCTTACTCAAATGTCAGTTGTCAGTCATTTCCTTCATAGCAAAAGAAAAAATGTTTCTCTAGTTCAGGATTCTATCCAGGAGCACATATTGTATTTAACTTCCATATCCCTTTAGTCTCTTAATCTGAAACAGTTCCTCACTTCTTTATTTGATTTTCATGACCTTAACATTTTTAAAGCATATGGGCCAGTTATTTTGCAACATGCCCCACAATTTGGGGTTGTCTGATGTTCATCACGATTAGATTCATTTGATGCCTTTTGGTCAGGAAACCCCAGAAGTGATGTGTGCCCTTCCCTATACATCATATCTTGGAAACATGGAAAGAGATCATGTCTGTTTGTTTGGTTATTGGGAATGTTAAGGCCAGTTGTGTTTTAGAGTAGGAACTTAAGAGGAAGTTGCCAAGAAAGTTTTATGTTCTTTTGAGTGAAGATTTTTTTTGAAGATTTATTTATTTATTTATTTATACAAGAATTGGGGTACAGGCCAGATGCGCGGGAGGGTAAGAGGATTCACCAGAGACAGAACGGGGAACAGAACAGGCAGACTGACTGAAATACACTGCTGAGGGGAGCAGCGGGCGAGACAGGAGAGGTCTGCTGCGCCATGTGGGATTCTCGCTGGCTGGCGGGATGGAACCCACGCGGCAGAGGCTGCGGACAGCTTCACAGTGCAGGGCTCAACTGCCTGCGCCACCAGGGAGGCCACATCATGAGTTCTTGTTCCACGAAGCCATAAAAAGGAATTAGTAGACAAACCCTCAAATAAGTGGAGAGAAGCAAACTTTTTTCAAGAAAATAAAGTTTATTTAGAGAAGAAAGAACAAAAGCAAAGACCCCAAGGCAGTGATGCCAAGGAGGGGCAAAAGATACCATATTGGCCTGTATCTGGGGGATATTTAAACCTCTTTTTTCCTCTGTTCTAAAATCTCATCATCCTGCTTTGTGATTGGTTGTTTCTCCTTGTGGCTATACACCTCCGGGCACATGTGCTCATTTTCCCAGATGTTATCTTAGAATTTACCTCCCCTGTCCAAGATCTCTTAAAATGTACTGTCGCCATTAACCTTAAATTTTAACCCTAAAATTTGGTGCCCCATTAGCCCTTCTGGATTTCTGACCTCATCTCTGAGGTATGTTTTGTTAGTACGGCTTGGACTTTACTGCCCTTATCTCAGAAGACTCTTTAATTCTCCAGAAATCCCTGCCTGCACTGTCACTGAAGCTGCCTGATTCACCCTAACTTGCCCTGGGACTCATTAACACTGTTTGAGTTAGGGATTGAGATTCCTACTTGTTCCAGATGTGGCCATCGAGGTAGAAGAGGCACAATGGAAGTGTGGAAGAAGAGAGATTGACTTTGCCTGGGGCAAGGGCTGCTGGGTCAGAGAAACAAAAGAGGTGAAGTTGAGGAGGGAACTTGGTGAATATTTGTGTGCAAGAGAACAGGGTCTTCCAGGTAGTACAAATAGCACATCTGGAGGAGTAGAAGGGTTAAGCGGTATGGCCAGTGCAGGGAATGGGGTGTCATCTGGTCTTCTGGTTACCCAATGCTGAGGTTCAGAGGTGGCAGGGAGTGAGCAGTGGGCTGCGGAGAGTCACAGAGGGTCTTATTTATTTAGATAGACTTTGTCCTATAAACAAAGGGGCAGCATGGACATGTTTTTAAGTAATGTTTCAGATCTGCTCTAGAAAAATTATTTTCACTACTGTGGAGGTAATTGGGAGGTGCTTTGGTGGGAAGGAAATGGGATGGGGTTTACGAGGGACAGGGAGGTCAGCAGGAGGCGAGACAGAAAGTCCCTTGAGGGCAGGGGGCGGGGTGGGGGTGTGGAGGTGGGGGAGTGGACTAAGGAAAAGATACAAGAGTTATGATGGGGGGTATTCAGGAAGGGAAGTGTTGCAGGGGAACATCTGTTAAAATAACAATAGCAATGCTATGGTTGGTCACTGTTTTTTGGCTAACTTTTATTTTGAAACAATTTCAGATTTACAGAAAATATATAGGATTTTTTTTTCTTGATTGTTTGAGACTAAGTTACAGATATGCTGTCCCTAGATCCCTTTAATCTTCCTCTGCATTCTACACAGTATTTTTCCCCCAAAGAAAAATCTTATCGAGCCATCACACCATTATAAAAATCAGGAAATCAAATATTTATAGAATACTATTATGTCATTGATAGGCATTATTTGGATTTCAGTCCTTTATGGCAAAAAAAAGGGCCTCCCTGGTGGCGCAGCCAGTTGAGTGCCACGCTGTGAAGGTGTTCACAGCCTCTGCACACGGGTTCTCCCGGCCCGCCAGCGAGAATCCCACATGGCATGGCAGACCTCTCCTGTCTCGCCCTCTGCTCCCCTCAGCAGTGTATTTCAGTCAGTCTGCCTGTTCTGTTCCCTGCTCTGTTGCTGGTGAATCTTCTCACCCTCCCATGCATCTGGCCTGTACCTCAGCGCTTGTATAAATAAAAAATAAATCTTTAAAAAAAAAAATACAGTCTGGTTCCAGATTGCATTCAGTTATTTTCACATCTTTTTGGTCTCCCACAATTGGGGACATTCCTTTTTATCTTTTATCACCTTGGCATTTCTAAAGCATGTAGGCAATTATGTTGTGATTCATTTTGAGTTTGCCCGATGTCTCCCTGTGATTACACTCAAAACTGTTTTTGGCAGGGTGTACACCAGTGCTGTTGTGTCCTCAGCTAGTGGAGCCAAGAAGCACTGGTGGTGACTTGTCCCCAGGGGAGTGATAACTTTGATCCTTTGGGTAAGGTGGTTGTAGGGGCAGGATGGAACACTGAGCAGGTTTCCTATGATCTGGCAGACAGGTAAAGGAGAGTCCTGGAGACCTTGGTGGCTTTCTCAGGCTTTTATTGAGTTGTTACATATAGAGCAGCAACCAGGTTCATGGCAGGCAGAGTGCCAGGGGGCCAGGAGGCCAGGAGGCCGGTAGGCCTCCAAGCCCCCGGCAAGTCTTCACTCTGGGCTTCTCTGGTTTCTTTCGCCCTTTCTCTCTCCTGCGTCTCTCCTGCTCTCTCCTGCCTCTCTCCTGCTTCTCTTCTGCTTCTCTCCTACTTCTGCTTCTATTATGACTAACTCAATACTCCTCCCATGGCCCACAGAAGTAAATAAGTCAGTTATCAACAATGTAACAACTGCAGGTACCTCATCAGGCAAGGCAATCCTAATGGTGGGAGGGCAGAAAAGCCTGAAAAACCATTTACCCTACAGTGGTGCCTGCCAGGTTTCTCCACTATAAAGTGGCTATTTCCCCTTTGGATTTCCTAAGTATCTGTGGGAAGACACTTTGAGACTAAGCAAACAAAACTCTTTCAAACTTTCACCTTGAGATTTTTTTTTTTAAAGATTTATTTATTTATGCATACAAGAACTGGGGTATAGGCCAGAGGTGTGGGGGGGTGAGAGGATTCATTGCAAACAGAGTGGGGAACAGAACAGGTGGATCAACTGAAATACACTGTTGAGGGGAGCAGCAGGTGAGTCAGGAGAGGTCTGCTGAGCATGAGGTCATCCTGCGCATGTGGGCAACTCCCTGCCTGGGGATTGAACTCGTGCTGCAGTGGCTGCAGATAGCTTCATAGTTTGCGTCTTAACCCCTTATGCCACAAGGGAGGTCCCAAGATGATTATTTCTAACCCATATTCGACAGATGTGGAAACTGATACTTGGAGAAATGGAGCAACTTATCCTGTCTAAGATGTTAGCAAGTAAAACTCAAGTTCATATTTTTAGACTTTTGCTCATTCCTTTTAGCCCACTTCCAAGTGTAACAGTGTAATCTAAAAAGAGGAGCTTCCATGTCCCCTTACCCAATTGTAGGGTAAAGAAAATATCAGGCTTTTCTGCCCTTCCGCCATCAGCATAGATGATGGATCCTTGTCCTGAATGCATGCCTGATGGCGGGCACCTGGAATAGGGTATGGGCATAGGTAGATGGGATTCAGCTGAGCTAAGACTGTGCTTTTAAGGGCGGCGTCACGGGGACGCCAGCAGCAGCAGTAGAAGCCGAAGCCGAAGCCGAAAGAGAAGCCGAGAAGCAGCAGAACGAACTCCAGAGAGCTCAGATAGAGTGAAGACTGCCATAAGCCTGGTGAACCCCAAATAAAAAACCTGCAAAACTACTGAGGACTCTGGCTCCTCCTTTACCCGGTCTGCATGGGATCAGAAAACCTGCACTGTGCCCAGTCCGGCCCCTACACCAATCCAATAAAGGGTGGAGCTGAGCTAGGGGAAAGCTAGAAAGGCCTGCAAGTACGGGAAGCCTTGGAGGAGGCAAGTGGAGCAGAGAGACAAGTGAAGAAGCAGCCATGCTTGCTTTCAGCTTTGAACATGCACCAAGAACTTTAAGAACAGGTCACTTCTTTATAGCTCAAGAGGCTTCTGAAAGGACTGAGTCCATGTTCTCATTTTGCAGGTGGAGGAAACTGAGGCCTGGGCCATGCCAAATGCTTCCCTGGAAGTCAGCATTTTTTTTTTAATAAATGCTTTTTAAAAAAAAAATTTTTAAGATTATTTATTTATACAAGCACTGGGGTACAGTCAGAAGCACGGAAGGGTGAGAGAATTCACCAGAGCCAGAGCAGGAAGCAGAACAGGCAGACTGACAAAATGCACTGCTGAGGGGAGCAGTGAGTGGCAGGAGAGGTCTGTGCACCATGTGGGACCCTCGCCTGGCTGCCTGGGATCAAACCGGCACTGCAGCGGCTGAGGGTAGCTTCGCAACCCTGCGCTCAACCACTGCGCCACTGGGGAGGCCCTGCAAGTCAGCATCTTCATGGTAGACTTGCTTGGGCTCACCATGCAGGTGCCCTGACTCAGCTGGGGATAAAGCCATTGCTTTCAATGGGTGCTGCTCCTCTTTCTGTATAGAAGACTCTGTGGCTTGTTTTCCCCCATCAGATTTGTCAATTTACTTCTGGCCATCAGGGATCAACCTTTCTCTCAGGGTTAATGGTATTTACAGCAGTCTGCGCTAGTAATGGGTGTTTCAAACTCAGACCCTGTAATTAAGCTGCTCCAAAAGCAAACAGGAACTTATGGGACATTTTTGAAATGTTGAATATTTATGAGCAGGTCCATCTTAATTAATATTGCTTAGTGGCCAAGCTGTGAATGTGTTCCCTTCTTTTATACAATGTCATTGAGGTGAAAGGTTATTGGAAGTCAGATTTCAGGAGCAACAGATGGGAGAATTGTTGATGGGATGAACTGGCTGCAAAAGGTGGAAGAGGGTCAGCATTTCATTCACAGGCAACCGCAAGGGACACCTATTGAGAAACCCCTTTACCTTAACCAGCGTGTTCACACTCTGTCCATGGCTTGGCGCTAGCTCCCTTCTTGAAAGAAGCAACTTGTATGATAAACAAGATGCTTATATCTGGCTATGGTTATGAAGGCTTCTGTCTGGTGGGGATGGAGGGATATAAGACCAGAGCAGAGACTTTTTTTTTTTTTTTTAAGATTTATTTATTTATTTATACAAGCCCTGGGTACAGTCAGAAGCGTGGGAGGATGAGAGAATTCACCAGAGCCAGAGCAGGGAACAGAACAGGCAGACTGACGAAATACACTGCTGAGGGGAGCAGCGGGCGGCAGGAGAGGTCTGCGCGCCATGTGGGACCCTCACCAGGTGGCTGGGGGTCGAACCGGCGCTGCAGAGGCTGCGGGCAGCTTCACAACCCAGCGCTCAACTGCTGTGCCACCAGGGAGGACCGCAGAAACATCTTTTTAAACATTTTTTAAAGATTTATTTATTTATGTATACGAGAGCTGAAGTGTAGGCCAGAGACGGGGGGTGGTAGTGAGAGGATTCACCAGAGACAGAGCGGGGAGCAAAACAGGCAGATCCACTAAAATACACTGCTGAGGGGAGCAGCAGGTGAGACAGGAGAGGTTTGCTGAGCCATGTGTGTAGCTCCCTGGCCAGGGATCGAACTCTCCTGCAGTAGCTGAAGATAGTTTCATAGTGCTGTGTTTTAACCCCTTGCATCTCCAGGGAGGCCCAACATCTTTTATCCTATAATCCAGTTGACTATAGTGATTATTTGGTCGGAATTCTTTAGTTAGGTAGGCAACTCATCCTGGTTTTCTAGGGACTTTCCCAGTTTCAAAACTGAAATTCTCACCTTCTAGAAACCCCCTCAGTCTTGTTTGGTCTTTCTCTCTTTAGACCAAGAAGAGGAAGCTCTTTTTATTGGAATGAAGACCTCTTGCTTACAATGCAGCTGGAGTTTATAATTGCAGTGTGACCACATCTATTAATACTTCTTCGTGGCCATCATCTTCATAGACTCACTATTAGCACAAAGGAAATTCTTTTCCCTCTACCACCACTGTCCTTATCTCACCCCCATGTGTCAGTTGTGGGGCTTCTCGGTGGCACCCAAGGTTGCTTCTCACATGGCTGTCAGCTGGGAGCTGAGCATATTATTGGCCAGAGGCCTAGGTGGACTGCTCAGTTCGCGGTCTCAGGATATTTGAAGATGAAGGCTGCTCTCCCCATGCCCCAGGGAAACATCCCAAGAGGACCTGGTTGAAGCTGAGGTTCTACACCTGTCTCATCTGGAAGTGATTCAACACATCTTATGCTAACATGTGAGTTGCTGAGGTACACCAAGGGTCATGGGTAGAGGATACAGACCCCAATTCTGTGGGGAGAGTGTTACACAGTTTGCAGACAGGTTCCCAAACCACCACAGCAGTGATGTGAATTTCCCTGGTTTCTCTGCCATCAAAGATACTTTGGTGGAAACTTGGGAGAAACAAACCAGATATTGCTTTTAGCCAGAAGAGAACCTGGTTTTACCAAAATGTGTGAGGGAAGAATCACCCCCTCCTGGTAGTTTGTCTAATCCTGCTATGTGCTCCTGGTAGTGGAAGGCAAACAGGATGGAGGCCACTCCAGAGGCTTCTGTTAACCAGCCAGATTCATGAAACACAGAAGATGTTAGGGGCATGGGCCGTACTGGGTTTCTAAAAGTCTGGTATGAGCATGAGATTCTTCATTTTAACAATCTGCCAGGTGGTGCTGATGCTATGGAGTCACTGACTGCACCTTGACTAGGAAGCAGCTGACCCAGGGGTTAGCAAGCCACCGGCTGTGGGCAGATCCTTTCAGAAGCATGCTTTGTGTGGTCAGCAGCTGAGAGAGGTTTTTATGATTTATAAGGGCCTTAAGAGAACACACAACAATATGCGACAGAGACCATCAATGACCTGCAAAGCTCAAAATGTTTGCTATCTGGTCCTTGACAGAAAATGTTTTTGACCCTTGATCTAAGCCACACAGAGTTTGCACTGGCCACAGTGCTCTTTGGTTACTGCTCTTGGTTTGTCCCAGCTCCTGTGCAGGGGGTGGCGGTGGGGGGATAGCGCCTTGGGATTCTCTGCGTTCAGTTATCTACTTCAGGGAGACTGAGAAAATGCCCCTCCCTTGATGACCCTTGAACTCTCACCCCTTTTATTCCTCCCACCCCACAAAGACCTCCCACAAGTGCTTAGCTTTCAGGGGGATTGTCCATTCATTCGGCTCCCTCCTAGTGGAAAGAGGTTGAGGTGAGCGTGGGAGGCACGTGGGCAGGTATGGGGTAGAAGAGGTGGGGGAAGAACCATTCAACCTTGGGAACTAATGTCTGAATGACAAAGCCAGACTTTTCCCCACCAATGTAATTTTCTACACTGATATCTCCTATATGTAGCTGTGGAGATTTTAAAATAAGACTCCCAAATTCTCTGATACTCCTTGAACCAAGAAGTGGGGTCTCTTCCCTTCCTTGAATCTGGGTTCTGTGACTGCCACTTGATCAAAAGAATGCAGCTAAAGTGATGTGATGCCGGTTTTCAGACCCAATAGTTTTTGCTTCCTGTGTCTTGGGATGCAGCTGCCCCCAAATGTAAGGAAGGAAGCCCAAATGTCCTGGGAGAGGCCACATGGAGCAGAGCCAAGGTTGCAGGCCACACCTGGCTGAATGCTCAGCCGACAGACAGCCCCACGGGGGAAACACAAGAGTGAGTCATTTCAGAGGACCCTCCACCCCACACACAGTGCAGAGATGAGGTGTCCCACCTCACCCTGCTCCAGTTGCAGATTTGTGAGGAAAACAATTGATTGTGGTTATTCAGGAACCTAGAATCCGAAATGTTTTGCAAAGCAGCAGTTGATAACTGGGAGATGCACATGCAAGATCCCTTTTATGTGCTCTGGGCCAGGTCCTAACTGTTCTGCTAGCTCTGGTTTGTCTCAGGGCCCAGGAGACTTAGGAAAGTGATAGAGAGAAAACACAGATTTGTCCTCCAGCAGTTGGATGGAAGGGATCACTCTGAAGTTACTCAAGCATGTTTTATAATTTCCCACATGTTTTGGATTGCCTTATGCCACTGGTGTAGCACTCAAAGGCAAGTGGCAAAAACTTATATTGCAAAAACAAGGTGTAGGGTAAGGTAAAAAGTATCAGACTTTTCTGCCCTCCCGCCATTAGGATAGATGACAGAACCCTGTGGTCCCGAATGCATGCCTGATGGTGGGCACCTGGAGTAGGGTGTTGGCATATGTAGATGGGATTCACCTGGGCTGAGACTGGGCTTTTAAGGGCGGTGTCACTGGGACGCCAGCGAAAGAAGCAGAGAAGCAGAAGCAGAAGCACCACGAGAACAAGGCCACCAGAGAACGCCAGAGAGCCCAGATAGAGTGGGGACTTGCTGGGGGCCGGGAGGCCTGCCTTCCGTTTGCCTGGTAAAATCCCAATAAAAGCCTGCAAAAAGCCACCGAGGGCTCCAGGACTCTCCTCCTTTACCCAGTCTGCTGGATCATAGAAAGCCTGCCCTGTGGCCCATCCTGCCCACTACACAAGGCAAAATAACCACCCCAAAATATGAGATCCCATTCAGAAACCCATCATGGGAAAGTCTGTCTACCTCTCTATACTATCTCTAGGAAGTAAATAATTTCACATGGATTGTTTTTCTTTTATAAATGGAGTTTTGTGATGCATGTTTTTCTCTAAGTACTTGAGGGGATCTTGATATACCTTCTTGTATCCTGTGTTCCTTGCTCTAAATCTGCCCCTTGGGTGTATATATGTGGCACACCTCTGCAGAACAAGGGTGAGCTCTAAATGGGCACATTTCCCAATATGATCCCCTCTCTCAGAGGGCAGTTGATCAAATGAGTGTGTGTGTCTGTGTATGAACGGAGTCTCTTTGAGGGTGATAGGGGAGCAGGGAAAGTCCAATAGTTCAAAGAGAAGAATACAGTTGATGTGTAGAGAGAAGCAGGCACTGGGGATGAAGTGAGAATCCTTCCGGGGCTCTCCAAGGCCCTGTTTCATCCCTTCCTGGCCTTACTACCATTCTTGCTCAGGATTCCTTGGACCCTTACACTGAGCCTCCTGGGCTGCTTATCCTAGCATGAATCTTTTTTCCCCCACATTGTCTTGTATGGAACTGCTCTCCTGAGGTTTCTCTCCTTGATTTACAAATGGAAAATGGGCCACGAAATGTGATCTGGCACCACACTTACCCATATCTCCTGAACCCTAGCCTAGGTTCAGAGGACATGGAGAAGAACAGCCCCAGTCCTGAAGTGCTTCATCTGCCAGTCCTTATGAGTCTGCAGAGAAATGCATTGTGGGAAGATCCTCCATCCATCACAGGACAAGTTACCATGGCAACCATGGATGATAGGTCCCCAGTATACCAAAATTTGATGCTTTTATTTCCAAAGAAAAGTAAAAAGTCAACTAAGTGTGTTTTATACCTTTAAAGGTTATTTTTATTTATTTATTTATGCATATAAGGACTGGGGTGTAAGCCAGAGGTGCAGGGGGTGAAAGGAATCACCAGAGACAGAGTGTGGAGCAGAACAAGCAGATCTATTGAAATTCACTACTGTCGGGAGCAGCAGACGAGACAGGAGAGGTCTACATGTGGGTCAGCTCCCTGGCTGGGGATCAAACTCATGCCATGGTGGCTGCTGATAGCTTGATAGCGCTGAGGTTTTAACCCTTGTGCCACCAGGGAGGAGAAAATAATAAAGTGACAGAATTATTTTTGTAAGGTAGGCATGGGGTGATCCTTTGAGTGGGTAATGATGACCAACTAAAAACACAAAGATGTGAATAAAATTCTGAGACTATTGGATGAGGATCTAGTAATGCTTTTGCTTAAGATGCCAACAAGGGCAGAGGTTGAATGACTAATTAATTTACTAAGTAAGTGGTTATTGAATGCCTATGATGCTTCAGTACTAACCAGGTCAAAGGCATCCAGGTGTGTTGACACCTAAGTCTCTGCTAAGCGTACCTGGGTAGAGTCTCATCTTCTATTAGCAGTGTCAACAAAAAATGCATGTGCCTGCCCTCCCTTGGCTAAGAACTTGAAGAAGCAGAAGGAAGTATTAGATGCTGCTCATTTCTTCCAGGACCTTATCATCCCAATAGGCTATGAAAGCATATATCAAACAATAAACTCCAGTACAAATTGGTATATTCAAAGTCCATGTGGGTGTCACAGACAAGATCTGCCTTGAGACTCAAGATGGAGGGTTTGGTGGGATGGAGTGATCTTGGAAGGCTTCAAAGAAAAGGCAAATCTTTATTTGTTCCTTTAATAAGAAATTTTGCTGGGTGGAGAGAATGAGGGAGGATATTCCCAAGAGAGAGGTGTTTTAGGTGACACTGGCCATTCCTGTCTCTGCCATTATTTTGGGCTGGATCCTGGGTGGAGAAGCCAGAGTGGATGTGTATCATTGGAATGGGTAGACTCAGAGGTCTGAATATGACTCTGCAGACAATGGGAAGTCATGAAAACCTTTGTAAAATGGAGTGACAAATACAAAACTTTGCTGCAAAGCTATTCCTTCAGGAGTTGAAAGGGTGGGCAGAGTGCAGGAGACTAGAATCCCTTGTGGGGGTGGTGACCAAAGCTGGCACTTTATGGTGTTAGGACAGCTTTTTAAATGCCCTTAATAGCAAAGGCTGTAGTTGAAAGTTAGGAATTGCCTTGGCTTCTGACTTTGCAAAGTAGAATTTTTCCCTGGGGAAATAGTTTTATTATCTGATAGGATCGTGTTTGGTACATGCTATCCCCTAAAACAGCACCTTGGCATATTGAATATCTCAAGCTGAAGGAGTTAAAGAAAATGGCAGAAGCAGGAAGGTCACTCTGTCTTCCCTCCATTCCCATTGTCCTTCATTCCTGAAAAAGGCCAATAACACTCCCATGGAAAAGGCCCCTCCCTATAACAGGATGAAGGGAGACAGTCTCATCACCAGAAAGGGGAATTTGGGGCCAAGAAATCTGCACAAACGAACCTTTAAAAACTCGCTCGTACCTTCCTAGTTATTTCTTTACCACTTACTGTCCCCAGCCCAAACCCATGAGTCTTGTCATTTTTCCACAAATGTAGTGTTTCTCTATAAGGTATAAAAGCATCCTGCTCTGGCCACTCCTTGGGATCGTCTATGTCTTGTGAAGGTTCCCATGTCCATGTAAAAAATTCAATAAAACCTATACACTTTTCTCCTCTTAATATGCCTTTATCATTTTAATTTTTGAGTCCAACCAGGGACCCTAAGAAGCTTGAGGAAAAGTTTTTCCTCTCCTACAGATGCCTGTGGCATTTACAGCCCTTCCAGTGACAGCGGGTGTATCTTGGGGGCTGTGGAATTGCCAGTGAAACTGATCTGAGAAAAACCACAACAGTGTCCATGACATGGTATTGAGTTGTGCTTACCCAGGCAAAAAAGGGTAGCTATATGGCTGGGAGGGCTCAAATCTACAACTGTCAAAGCTTGCAAATCTTGCAGTTTTGCAGATGGGGCTAATTAATGTCCTGTCCATCTGGTCTTGGATTCACTATTCAGTGCCTGCCTAGGGCTTCCTGCTGCAAGAACCTGTAGTTCTCCACCTGAGGGCATCCTCTGGCATGATTGGTAAAAATTGGGCAGCTTGGAAACTAAACCCCCCCTGGGAATAATAGTAATAATGGTATTTGATGGATTTATACCTCTTCTTCCTCACGTGTCTCAAAGGTGGGACAGCTCTGTACCATGTTCTACACTGTCTCCCAGAGTGCTCAGTATACCTGATCTTTAGTTGCTCATAATGGTGCTGCCCAATCCACTCCACATCCTTTATTGGCTGGCTTATCTTTCCTATTCTAGAACTGCTTCTGGGGACCGCCTTCCACATCACTGTTTGCAGTCAGATTCTCATTTCAGGGTCTGTTTCTGGAGGATCCCAACCTAAGACAAATCAATTAATATCAGGCATCCTGATGTTCTGCCTCTAGATATTCTCCTTTAGCATGAGGTACATGAAAATCACTGCTCTTTCCACCAGGAGCTTCAATTCTTTCCCATTCATGAGGAGAGGCTGTCTGGGTCTGCTTGTCCAAATGTAGGTATGTTACTGGTGGCTTGATGTGGATGTAGCCCAAGTTCTGTGATTTCCTTTTGAGTGTTGGGTCACCGCCTTCCCTTTGGGTGTCTTCTGGTTTCAATCTATCAGGAAGATGTGTAGGGAGGTCTGTGAGAATCAGCTTAGCACTGTTTGGTTGTTCTGTGGGTTGAAGTGAGTGGTGGTTGCTGTGTGACATTTGGAGGCAAGGCCAGATCTAGGAATGAAGGGTAGGTGGCAGCAAAGTCTTGGTCATAGCCATTGAAACTTAATATTCTCCTTTCCTTAATGTGTTAGAGATAAATTTTGGGCTCATCACTTCTGGGGTTTGGAAGGCTTTCTTTTGTCATGGCTTAGTTTTCCAACAAGATAACATTTCTACCCTTGAACCCAGCACCCTCCATAACTTTAATGCTTCTGAAACGTTCACAAGTCAAATCTGAAAATTTAAAGCCAGCAAAGGGATGATTTCAATAAAAGTAAATCAGGAAGGGCTCTGCAGTCTTAGAAATCCAATTGTCTGGACATCTGAGGCCAGTAAATTTTAGTGCATGTTAGTAAAAGTAATTTGTTAACTCCCTTTCTTTCTTAGTGCCTTTCTGAACCTGACTACTATGACTCCTTAGAGAGGGAAGTCAATAGGACCAAAATGGTTTCTGGTAACTGATCTCTAAATAGGCAAATTAGTCCAAGCCAGAGGACCTATAAAACACCAAATGGGCATCAAAAAAGTAAGGCAAAACATAATTATGAATTTTGAAGATCAAACAATATTTTTTAAATAGCCAGAAGTATTAGTACTATTGTCCTTTGGGTAACACAGTCAGTTGCTGAAAGACCTGTGAGGGCATTTTTCTTGGACAGTTTTAGTCTCAATAATATTTTGAAACTTCTCTGTAAGGTCTTCCTTGAGCTCAGATCTCAGCTGGTTTGAGTGTCTAAAATGGGCCTTTGTGACCACAGCCATCAGCATGAAATCTTATCTATTTCTTTTTATGTTCTCTCTGAACCTATGCTTATTGAGAGGGTGAGTTTGAGGACAAAGTCAGAGCAGTAAAATAAATAACCAGCCAAGATGTAATTAGCTTTCATGGTGGAACAAGGGGGCTTGGACAACCTTTTCTATTCCAGAGACCGCAGCAGTCAGAGAATATGTCCAGCAACTGAAGTTCTTGTGGAAATAAAAGAACCCTTTGTTGGGATGTTGGGAGTGGGATTGTCTACTTATTTGAGAGAAGAGAGGGAGTGGATGAAGATACCAGGATGAGCACAATTTAGACTCATGCCCCTTTCTGCACTGGATTTCTAGATACAACAGAAAAGGCCTAAACCATTTCCACTACATGTCTGCAAAATTGCATGTATGGCCCTGAAATTATGGCATGGGAGCCAGAAGGTAGATAAAGTCAGACTGAAAGTGGAATTCACCAATCAAAACACTGTGGGTGAGGATTCTTTAAAAGATAGAAGTGGGCCAGGCTGGAAGGGATCATGCTCAGCGAAATAAGCCAAAAAGAAAAAGAAAAATACCGGATGGTCTCACTCATAGCAGGAATCTAGAAAACTTAAATAAGGGACCAGGAAAATGAATAAGTATAAGAAAGTGAAAATCAGAATCAACAAAAAACTATGAAACAGAGACACTTTTGGGGGGGGTGGGGGGCGGGAGGGGAGGGATTGGGATCAGAATTGGGGGGGTTGCAATTGTATGGGGAATATAAAAATAAAATTTATTATTAAAAAAATAAAAATAAAACCTCTTTGCTAAAAAAAAAATAAAATAAAATAAAAGAAGTGGGCCAGGGTGCTGCAGGACAGCTCCAAGGTTGGGATGATGGATGCAGAAAGAGGGATTCACCTGTCCAGATGCTTTGATGGAGTATTGTTAGGACAGGTAAGTAGCCACCTACCTTTTTTAAACAGTCTGGGCATTGACATTTGTCCCCCAGGAAGAGTAAGCACAGAGACTTGGGAAAGAGGGAATATATCCACAATGTGCTGATATCAGGGGTTGACAAACTATTGACACTTCTAACCTAACATCTTGATATGAGGTATCTTCCGAACAACACATGTTAGCAGGCAGACTGAACGGCACCTCAGGGTCCCCAAACTTGCATGCTCTAAGGGAATTCTGCCACCCTCCACAAAAAGAAAAATTCTATCTAATAGAATGATTGTGCATTGAGAGGGAAGAAGAGAAAGGATATAGTTTCCCCAAGAAACACCCAAAGTTACCCATCCCCTTGTGGGCAAATGTTGAGCCAATAAGGGCTGGCTTGAAGCTGGACCACTGAGGCCCAAAAGCTTGCCACAAGTCTAAGGCACCTTCTGTTGCAGAGCCACAGGAAAGGCTTAAAAGGGGCCAGGCCAGTCTGTAAGAAAAGGAGCAAAATTAAATTACAAATCAAGATGAAGTCTGCCTTGCAACCTCCCCAATGGTCTCTCACCCATTTTTCTCTGCATATCTCGATTCCATGTGTCTCCTTCAAGTCCTCTAAGTTGCTGGTACAAATCCAAAACTGAGAAGTGAGCCCTTCTTATCCTCATCTCTCTCTCTGTCACTCTCCAAGTGTCTCTCCATGCCTTAAGCTTCCCCTTGCCACTTAGCTATACCCCTCATTAGGTAGGGCTGGAAGCATGGAAGTTTGCTTTTTTATGGAGATACCTGTCGTATGTATAGCATTTCCATCAAATTTGGGAACAAGGTAAAGAAAGCACAATCATCACTACCACTGAACATTATGGTAAAGGCTAATGCAATAAGCAAGATAAAAATGAGATAATTGGAGATGATATGGTTCTAATTTAACATCAGTGATAAAGGTCTTGGAAAGTACAATTTCAAGTGAAATGGCATATAAAGAAACAAATTTTACATAAGCTTATTGTTATAAACAAGGGTTAAATTCCTACAGCATATTTCTTGTCTTGAAAACATCACCTAACTTCCAGATAAAGACAAAACTCTTCTAACATTAAACAATCACTTGTATTTATTCAATCACTCATTTGCCAACCAACTTATTTCAGTTCAAGGATACAGGAGGCAGCTCTGGGCACATGCAGGACCAACCATGAACAGGATGCATTCCCATCTCAGGGCACATTCATATGCACGCACACACACACACACAAACACACACACTTACTCCCTCCCTCCAAGGAGGACTTTTTAGACATGCCTATGAAACTCATATGCACATCTTTGGGATGTGAGAAGAAAATAGAGTCCCTGGAGAAAATCCATACAGAAAGAGGGAGAAGGAATAAACTCCACATTGACAGCAACCCTGGCCAGGAATCTTTTTTTTTTTTTTTTTTTTTTGACTCATCAAAGTTACAACAAAACAATATTGAATTAAACAGCAATACTTGAGGACTAGCAATATTTGGATAAGAGAAGAAAATCACATGAAAAGTCATAAAACTAATTATATTTCTATAACTAGGTAGTTAGTAAATTTATGATCAAAATAAAAAGTTTAAAGTACTTCTTAAATGCTAACAACAATGAATAGAAAATTCAATATAAAATAAAATTCCATAGTTACAAAACTACAAAATATCTTCCCTCCAGCCACATCCTCCAGGCTCTTGATAATTTAAAGAAGGGAGACAAAGGAATTTAGAAAATCCCCTTCTCTGTACAATGCCTGGATTTAGAGCCCATTATCTTGCTCTGAACTCAAGCCCTACTTTGAATGTCAGAAGCCGAATATTCATTCTTGGTATCTCTGCTATAGGTAATTCTAAAATCACTCACTTGTCCCCTCTCCGAGGACAGTTGAATTTTCTCTGGTTGACTAGGGCAAATCTGCTAAAGTATAATTGTTATCAGGCTAAAGGGCTCAATATTCGACTTGCATAGATCAGATCATGACACTTCTCTTGGAGAAGAGAAATCAGCTTCACTGCGAATCCATTGGCAAGGAGACAGGAGATAAACCCAAATCTGCCTCCCTGATTAAGAAAAAGAAAGAAGTTACATAGGTTGGGGGGCCGGGTTTGGGAGAGGGAGGATCCTAGGGTTGAGAATAAAAGAGTTAAAAATTTATTGCTTGAAAAGTGGATTGGGGGAAAGAAATGTAGACTTGGCTGAAGTTCATTGGGTAGTTATGATGTCATTTTTTGGAGTTTTAGGTTTGGAGAGCAGGGTCCTTGGGTTCACTCTGGATAAGGTTTCACCACAGCTCCCCTTTCACCAGCACCGGTGAGTTCCCAGGCGAGTTTCTCCACAACACAGAGATGTTAGTTAATTCAAAGGGCAGGTTTATTATAAAAGGGAGAGAAGAATAAAGGACACGTACATAGACCCAAATGGGCAGAAAGGGCTGCCCCGAAAGGGACAGGTTTGCTGAGAGAGGCCTGCATGGTTGCAGGCGGGCGGCCTTGAGGAGAGTGGCCTTCGCTGAGGGAGGTCAGTGAATAGAAGTCCTGCCATGGTACAGTTCACAGGCAAGCAGGAGACTGCTGCCCTGCAGAGCGAGAGAGAGTTGGTGAAAGGAGCACCTGCGTAGGTAGGCACAGGTGGGCAGAAGGACTGCTGCCCCGTGCCAGTGCAGAGACTGCACTGATATAGTCTTCTCTTTGGGAGGGGCTCACTCCTTCATGGAGTGGCTTGGTTGTTATTGACTTTGCATAAACTATAGAATTTGAAAGGGCCAGATTTCTACAGTGGCCCTCGATTTTACCTTCAGGTCTGAGCTCCTGACATTCCCTATAGTTCCTGACAATTCCTACAGCATTCCCTACAGTCCCTGTTTGCCTCTTGTGCTTTGTGATCTAGGCATTGGCGCTTAAGGATTCTTAGTTTCTATAGCTGGGTTAACAGATGTTAATGTTAATCCCTTCTGCCCCCACCTCAGCTTTTGGCATTGTGTGAGCCAGGTTTCTGGTCTTGTGGTGCCTCCTTTCCAGTTTCTATCCTTATCCTCCAACAGTTACAGGGCAGTTCCCATGTGATATATGAAGAGGCTTTTCTTTAGATAACTGGTTTTTTTTTTTTTTTTTTTTTTTAAATTCTGTGGGTGAACCCCTCACCTCTAGATAGCCCCTCTACTCTGTATTTGTGTTTCCCAACTACAGCCTCCCTGGGAGCTAAGTTGAATGTTAGTCCATAGGCTTCCAGAAGGTTCTGCTCTGTCTGTAAAAGAAAGTCTCAGAGAAAAGTTTAGATAAGATTTTTTTTTTTTTTTTTGGCTCTTTTGTGCTCTTAGTGTCTGAGACCAATTTAACTATTTAGTTTTGGTCACATAATTTTTATGAAGTTAAAACGTGACTCATACAAATTTAAAACGAACATGTGTCAAAGATTTTATGGAGCTTATTAGTTATTGAGGAACCAATCAGTTGTTAAAACAGACTCAAGTCTATGACTAAATGCTCAACCTCATAACATATGCATAGGAAACATATATTAAAATAACATAAGAATTTGACTTAGTTGGTATCCAGGGTGGGGAAACAAGACTCCCAGGCATTGGTGTTGGAAGTGGAACTTTGTTACATTTTTTGGAGTACAATTTTGTAGTGAAACCACCCCCCAAAGCTGAAACCTATCCTGACACTAGGTCTGCGGTCTTTCTGCCCATAGCTTAGCTATTAACTAAGTCTGGCCACGTTCTGTTTTCCAGCCTGATCAATTAAATTGTTAGCAGGCAGACTAAGAAGTACCCTCAGACCCTCAAACTTATATACTCTAAAGGGATCTGCCATCTGCACAAAGATAAAGAATACTTAGTGTAAAAGAACTTGAATATAATTTAGTGTGCATAAAGAGAGAATAAAAGAAAGGACAATAGTTTTCCAATGAAACACCCAAAGTTACTCTTCCCCACGTGGGTAAATGCCCAGCCAAAAAGGTTTGGCCCAAAGCAGGGCTGCTGAGGTCTGAAAGGTTGCCACAAGTGTAAGGCACCTTCTGGTGGGGAGCCATAGGAAAGGGCAGAAGAGGCCAGGTAACTCTGGGACAAAAGGAACAAAATGAAATTACACATCCAGATAAAGCTGCCACTGTCAGGGTCCGCATGGGTCTCACCCCCACACGTCTCTTTCAAGTCTCTCCACCTGTTCCTGACTCCTCATGTCTCTTCCATGTCCCCCAAGTTCCTGGGGCAAGTCCAAAGCTAAGAAACAAATGAACTTTTTCTTCACACGTCTCTCTGCACCATGCGTCTCCACTCCTGTGTCTCCAGATGTTCTATATCTTCACCTGGCTACTGAGCTCTGACCTTCAATAAATGGGGCAGGGAACAAGGAACCTCCTCTTTTTATGGCGATTCCTCTAACAAAAGTCTAAGTTATGATCCCTTTGCTATAATTCTAAGACTAACCCATTGTTCTCCAGCTATTCTGTTTCTCCAGAGAAAGAAAACCAAAGTGACTCAGGTCCTTTTCTAGAAGGCTTCCATATATCTGAAGGATCTGACTACCAGCCATATATAGAAAAAGGATCACCAATCACAATGGCCCTCAACTGACTGCATCTTTGTCTTCCTGTTTGCTTTACCCAATGATCTCCTGCCAAACCCACATTACTGTGCCCCCGAGTCCACTTCCTAGCCAAACAAAATTAATTTCTTTTGTTCTCCCAAGCTCTCCTTCCCAAAATGTGAATTAAGCCTATATTCTTCCTGCCTTTTGGGAAGGTAGCTCTGAGTCTTGCTGACCTGACTCCACATTAAAGTCCATTCTTTTCCCAACCCCACAGTGGCATATCTTTGGCCTTTATATGTATTGGGTAGATGAGTCCTTGTGTTTTCAATAACTGTAGTATCTATTGAAATTTTAAATGTGTGCGTGTTTGACCGGCAATTTCACTTATAGCACATCTTTTAGAAAAATTTTCAGACATGAAAATAAACAATTGTGAAAGCACGATTAATTCCTGTACCAAAAATATTCATAAAGCACCTACTGTGTGCCAAACTCAGAGATGTTTGGGATGAATCAATGAACAAACCAAGCAAAGTTCCACCTCTGCCCATGGAACTTGTATTCTTATGAGAGTAAATGAACAATAAGCAATTTAATATAATACATATGTAAATTCTTTATTATTTTAGAAGATAGTAAGTGTAAAGAAGTGTAGGGGAGGAAAAAGTTTCCTGCAAACTTTGTAGGGTGTTTGATAGGACCTGAAAATTAAACTGATTAACAGAAAAAAGCATACAAATTTATTTAACACAAGTTTTATGTGACATGGGGCCATCATAGTGTTAGAAGATAAATTGTATCATGTTTGCTGCAATTTGAGCAAAAACCGATTTGAATCTGGAATTTGAATTCCAGTGCCCAACTGGAAGTGATTAGGAACATTTTACCAACAGGTATTTAGGACAGATTTTTATAGAAAACAGATAAAAGCAAAGCAAGGAAATTATTTGATTGATTAGAGCTTAAGGAATTTCCTTATTTCGGAAAGCCTAGTTGGCTATTTGTGATTGGTTGTCCTTGGGTTTTGAGTCCTTAATCTTGTGGGACCAGTTAGTTGTATAAGCATTAGGAAGTCACTCAACTGTCCCAGGCTTTACTTTCCTTACAAATGGGTAAAATGAAGGCATGGACTTGATCCATTTGTGTACATTTGTGAGGTTATAGAGTCTAAAACTGTTGTAAAATGAAATTTCCCTTTTTGTTTAGATAGACTCATCTGACCATTTCACTTGACAACCATATATGCCTCCCCATGCCTTCAAAATGGCTACTGGCTGTTTGGCATCTGTCTGCTGCTGTACCTTCTTTGAAAGAGTTCTTCCTATTGACTCATTGTACTAACCTCTGGATACTAAAAAAGAGGAGCCTAGTGATTACCAAGATGTACCATGGTGGTCAGAAGATTTTGATTTTGAACTAGGATGAACCTGAGGGAAAGAACATTTTAATGAATTTGTGTGGGCAGTGAGACAATCCATAAGATGGTAGGTAGAACTTAATGGAGATGCTTCCTCCTCCTTCCTCTTCCAAATTAAATATTTCTGCCTTCTTCTCCATGCCTGATTTGTACTACTTAATTATCTTTTGTGATAAAGATTAATGGCAAGCATTCAGATTGTGAATGAGTAAAAAGAGAAATTACATGTGAGTCACCCAAGGTTTTCTTCCAAACCTTGCTGGGAACTAAGCTGTGTTTTTTATGACTTCTGTGCTTTGCAAGGACTCTAATTTCCCCCCATGGTGACCATTATGGTGCTTTATATAGAACAGCAAGATAACATGGCACATTAACCTTTGCGAATGACATAGTCGGCAGTGCCTTCGTAAGCAGAGGCTCTGATACAAACTCAGGAAAATGCAACATGGTTTAGTCTAGATTGCTTTGCAGTTTTCCCCTGTGACCCACATGATACTTTTGAAGAGTTGTAGACAATGCCATCTTTGTTCCCACCTTCGGGAGGTGGGGAGAGGGGGCTGTCACAAATGGTCAGTTTAGAGCAGGAATGGGGCATTTCACTGGTTTCCCCAGCCTCCTCTGCTGCCCTGGCTCTGGGTCACCATCATCTCTGTCCTGGATTATTAAAATAGGTTTGTCACTGACACAAAGCCTCACCTGCCCCACAAGGTAGTTTGAAATCTGTTCCCAAAGGGATCTGTTGACAACATAAGTTAGATCCTATTACCGCTCCCCAAATCTTACCCAGGCTCTACCCAGAGTAGAAAACAAAGTCTTCACAATCCTCCAAATTCCTTCTCTGTCCTGTCTCCTCCTTCAATCTGCCAGGCAGGATTTTTGCACAGGCTGTAACTTCAGTCAGAAATACTCATCACCATATATCTGAAGGACTCTTTTACTCACTTCCCTCACTTCAAATGCTCTTTTCAGTGCCTTTGCTTCTAAAGAAGTAAATTTATAGGGCCTCCCCTGGTGGCGCAGGTAGTTGAGCACAGCGTTGTGAAGCTGTCTGCAGCCTCTGCAGCGTAGGTTCCATCCCGCCAGCCAGCGAGAATCCCACATGGCGCAACAGACCTCTCCTGTCTTGCCCGCTGCTCCCCTCAGCAGTGTATTTCATCAGTCTGCCTGTTCGGTTCCCCGTGTCTCTGGTTAATACTCTCACCCTCCCGCGCATCTGGCCCGTACCCCGGTTCTTGTACAAATAAATAAATAAATCTTAAAAAAAAAAAAAAGAAGTAAATTTATCCCTCACATTCACTTTCCCCTTCCCTAGAACTTTAATCAACATTTAACATGCTGCTTTAAAATCTTATGCAGGGCCTCCCTGGTGGCGCAGCGGTTGAGCGCTGGGTTGCGAAGCTGCCCGCGGCCTCTGCAGCGCGGGTTCGATCCCCGGTTGCTCCCCGGCCACCGGAGGAGGGTCCCACATGGCGCGCAGACCTCTCCTGCCGCCCGCTGCTCCCCTCAGCAGTGTACTTCGGTCCTTCTGCCTGCTGCTCTGCTCCCCGCTCTGGCTCTGGTGAATTCTCTCACCCTCCCGCGCTTCTGACTGTACCCAGTGCATGTATAAACAAAACAAACAAACAAACAAATAAATAAATAAAACATGCCTCTATTAAAAAAAAAAAATCTTATGCAAACAATCCCTGGTTATTGGTTAGTTTCAAAATCATAGTTTTGCATACTGTATTAAAATAAATTTTATAAATGTATATGCTTATTACTATTATTATTTGTCTCTCCCAATTAAAATAAACTAAATGACTATTTAGTTTTCTGTTCTTGGGATTATACCCTTTTTTTTTTTTTAAAGATTTATTTATTTATTTATACAAGCACTGGGTACAGTCAGAAGCACGGGAGGGTGAGAGAATTCACCAGAGTCAGAGCGGGGAGCAGAGCAGGCAGACTGACGAAGTACACTGCTGAGGGGAGCAGCGGGCGGCAGGAGAGGTCTGTGTGCCATGTGGGACCCTCGCCTGGCGGCTGAGAATCGAACCGGTGCTGCAGAGGCTGCGGGCAGCTTTGCAACCCAGTGCTCAACCGCTGCGCCACGGGGGAGGCCCAGGATTATACCCTTTTTTTTTTTTTTTTTAAAGAGGCACGTATTTTATTTATTTGTTTGTTTGTTTGTTTGTTTGTTTATACATGCACTGGGTACAGTCAGAAGCGCGGGAGGGCGAGAGAATTCACCAGAGCCAGAGCGGGGAGCAGAGCAGGCAGAAGGACCGAAGTACACTGCTGAGGGGAGCAGCGGGCGGCAGGAGAGGTCTGTGCGCCATGTGGGACCCTCCTCCGGTGGCCAGGGAGCAGCCGGGGATTGAACCAGCACCGCAGAGGCCGCGGGATGCTTCGCAACCCAGTGCTCAACCACTGTGCCACCGGGGAGGCCCAGGATTATACCCTTTTGATCAGTGCTTCTCAAACATTAACATGCCCAGATTCCCTGTAGGAGCTTTTTGAAAAGTGGATTCTAATTTGGTAGCTTTGGGATGAACCCGAGAATCTGTATCTCCTACATGCTCAGGTGGCCCATGCCTGGAATAGCAAGGCGGGAGACCAGGTGGATCCACATTTAGAGCTAAGTCATCAACTGATTTCTTTGCAAGACTAAGTTCAGAAGCCCACACTAAAAGCATCAGGATCACGTGGGAGTGATTTCAGATACAGATTCCTGGATGCCTGCCTCAGAGGAGGGTTTTAGTGGGTTAGAAGTAGGGCCTAGGAATCTTGTTTGTGTAAAGCTCTCCAGGTGATTGGAATATGCAGCCAGGATGGATAACTACTGTGTAGAGAAATTAAGAATTCTTTGCATGTGCAAATGTGATTCTGATTTTGTCAAATTGTTGTCTAGTGAGTACAAAATGAAAATTGATGTCTCGATTTAAAATAAAAATTCTCTTTTTCCTAATTTGCATCATTTGGTTGGCTTCCAAAAAAATCTAATGACTTCAACAGAGGAAAAAGGACGATATGTATAATCAACTCAGAATATCCCCATTCATTGCTTTAAAATTCTATTTAGTATTATGAAAATAACACAAGTACATGGTAAACAATTTAAACAGTAGAAAGGTATGCAATGAAAAGCTGGATTGTCTTCTATCTGGTTATTTCTTAGAGGAAATATCTGTCAACTATTTCTTTTGAATATTTACAGGAAATTTATACACACACACACACACACACTCACGCATTTTTTCTTGTTTAAGAAAAGGGAAATGTGACTACAGATTATACTAGACTTTTTTTCTACAGTATGTCTTGATTGGCAATGTAAGGCAGAATATGTTTTCTTTTCTTTCTTTTTTTTTTTTAAAGATTTATTTATTTATTTATAAAAGCACTGGGTACAGTCAGAAGCGCGCGAGGGTGAGAGAATTCCCCAGAGCCAGAGTGGGGAACAGAACAGGCAGACTGACGAAATACACTGCTGAGGGGAGCAGCAGGCATGGCAGGAGAGGTCTGTTGCACCATGTGGGACCCTCACTGGTGGACGGGTATTGAACTGGCACTGCAGAGGCTGTGGGCAGCTTTGCAGCCCAGCGCTCAACCGCTGCGCCACCAGGGGAGGCCCAGATTATGTTTTCTAAGGTGACTATAAGATGTCCCTGACATCCTCCCCATTGAGAGTTGTGATTTGTGGTCCTTTTCCTTGAATCTGGTGAACTTGTGACTATAGTGGAAGAGACGTTTTGTGACTTTCCAGGTTAGATCATAAGAAAGGATAGCTCCCACCTGGTCCATTTGGGATGCTCACTCATGGAATCCAATCACCACACTCTGAGGAAGTGGACAGACCAAATAAAGAAGGCATTTTTAGGTTTTCTTGTTAACAGCTCTGGCTGAAGTTCCAGCCAACAGCTAGTGTCAACCTCTAGAAATGTGCTAGAGTGAGCATCAGATGATTTTCGCCCCTAGCCTTCAGGCCACTCCAGCATGAAACAGAGCTGAGCTGCAAAGAAATTGAAAATGGGCTTTCTCCATCCTCTTTAAGGGCTACACAGCAGGAGATACAGAAGGATGGTATTACCTGAGTGTTACTCATGGGTGATCTTGAGCCAGTCCTTTTTTTTTTTTTTTTTTTAAGATTTATTTATTTACTTACATAAGCACTGGGTATAGTCAGACGCACAGGAGGGTGAGAGAATTCACCACAGCCAGAGCGGGGAGCAGAGCAGGCAGACTGACGAAGTACACTGCTGAGGGGAGCAGCGGGCGGCAGGAGAGGTCTGCGCGCCATGTGGGACCCTCGCCTGGCGGCTGGGGATTGAACTGGTGCTGCAGAGGCTGCAGGCAGCTTCGCAACCCTGCGCTCAACCACTGCGCCACCGGGGAGGCCCTTGAGCCAGTCATTTTGTATGAGTTTTGCTAGGCTTGGCAATGCTACAATAGAAAACAAATCTTCACATCTTATCACTTCACACTATCCATGCTTATTTCTCACTCGCATTACAGTCCAATGAGAATCAGATAAGTCTCCCCCACATCTCAGAGATCTATAATTTCCTTCTCTGTGGTGACCATTTAAATTTCAAGAGCTTCCTTAGGATCTTTTACTGCATCTTTTTTATTTAGCTGAACTATGAGGAAAGAAAGAGCATTGAGGATCACATAGGAAATCAGGTGACTTGGCTTTCAATGAGTTGTACCACGTCTGCCCACTTGCCTTGGCCCTTGGCCAAGATCCAAACTTATGATTCCATCCTAACTGCAAAGGTGTCTGTGAAAGGCAGTCTTCTGACTACATAGGTAGAGTCTAAGCCAGTTTCAGTCATCCAGTGCCTCAATTTTTCTCTCTGTGGATGGGGATAATAACAATACCAACCTCATCAGGCAGCTGTGAGGCAGTTCCCCTGTGTCTGAAAAAGTTGAAAGGGCCATGCACATTTCAGTCATTATGGAGTTTTCCATCAGAGAAAGACACCTGAGATAAAGGATGCTTTTGATCATTCTGGGTTCCCCGTGGATGACAGGCAATGATAAGCCTACCCCAGGTTGTCCTAAATCTAACCATTGGCAACTATCGCCCTCATACCAACAACTGTTTCTCTCCCAAATGGAGAGAATAGTATGTTACAAAAAGCAGTGCACCCACATTTATTCAAGCTGAAAGAATGGAGTCTTAGGGACAGAGCTGGTCCCTTACCAGCAACATTTCAGTAAGACATTAAACAGAGATGCATTTGTTGTTTCTTGCTTCAATTTTGAGCTATACTGGTGGCTGTTCAGACTCTGTATCCAGACAGCATGAAAATTCATATAAAGGAGAGTAAGAAAAAAGATTAAGTTAAAGGAACAGAAAACAAACAATGTCCATTCTTTTGGACCCTGGCATCCCACAGACTTTCTTATTAGTTTCCTTACCAAGATACTTAAATTTTAGGGTGTCCCATCCTTTCATCTGTACAATGAGAATAAATATACCCAAATAGGCTTGCTTAAGCAGTTCTGAACAGGAGCAGATAAGGAATACTCTGGAAAGTGCTTTATAAATATCATAAACTAAACTGTAAAGAGGTGAGTCATGTTGTTTCTGCTACTGTTATTGAGAAGCAGAGGCAACAGCCTGAGCAGGCAACTCTGTACAGGCACAACTATTTTTTTATTATAAATTTTCTGTATAAAACTTGGAAAATACAGGAAAGTATAATTATAACTTCTGTTTATTGAATAATATCTATTCCCAATTGATTCACCCTGTGGGATTGGGATGGGCAGTAGGATCCTGCCCTCCAGTTTCAGTAACTGGCTGTTGAGCAAGCTTATTGGATTCAAGATAGTTAAGCAGCTTGCTAGATTGCCTTGTCTGACTATTTCCAAAGCAAGTAGCTGAGCAGTTTCTCAGCATTGACAGGGGTCTTAAAAATGTCCATTTCTTTTAGCCCTATAAATTTCTTCCTAGAAATTTTTCCTGAAGATATAATCCTAAGCACAGTCAAGATTTATGGTCAAAGTTTCAAAGATGGCGGCTGCTGGGTTATTTATAAAGGTGAGAAGTTGACAATGTAAATATCTGCTGTTAAAGTAATAGGTAAGTAAATCACGGGGCATTCATGCACTAGATTGTTGTGTGCTCCCAAAGAATAATGTTTGTGATACTTTTAATGATATAGGAAATTGTTTATTACATAAATATTCACAGGATGGTGAATGCTATGTTGAATTTTATCTCCACTGTGTTCAAAATGCATAGAAAAATGACTTGGAAGAAATAAGCCAAAGGAACCGAATCGCTTCTGGATGGTAGAAATATGAGAAATACCTTTTTCTGTGTGCAATTTCTTCCCCAACTTTCCCATAGCACTTTAAATAGTTTTGACATGGAACAAGATTAGAAAAAACAAAGTAGAGTGACGACCAAATCCCTCTCAAGCTGACGCCCTATCTCAACTCCATTTGACTCACTTGTTTACTGCTTCATTTCTTTTTCTTATAAATATATGTTGTTGGTAGTGGTGCCTTAGGAGAAGGTGAAATTCAATTCACAATATGTAAAAACTGGGGCCACCCACTCACCAAGCCTTCATCTGCCAAGTGAATCTTCAAAGGAACTGAGAGGTGATTCTCATATAAAATTTCCAGCTTGAGGCACGGTCAGAAAGCACAATCAAATGTTTTTCATAACACCAAGCATACCTCCACAAACAAGATAAAGAGGGAAAGGAACTATTATGAATCCAATTATAGCTGCAGCCTGTTGGAGATGACACTCCATGAAAAAGAAGGTCAATTCAGAGAGGAAAAGTTTGCCGAGGATGCAAACAGATTGAGTTTCCTCTAGGACTTTAGAGTCCCCGTGAAGGTTCAGGGAGTTTTATGTGAATGTCACTTTGAGTTTGGATGGAGGATGGTCAATGAAAACAACCTACAAGCAGGATTTCCAAACTCTATCATCAGAAGAGGACATAGGAGACAAAGCATCCCCACAATACCTTGTCTACTTTACCTCTTACCAACTCTGGGAGATTAAATCAAATGCAGAGTGACTTATGAGCCAAGCCAATAAAGTGATGTGTATTAAATATCATGCAAGTACCTGTTTGTGCCAGATGACAAAGGCAAGGATACTAAGGCTCATTTTAGGTGTCAACACTTTATGAGACCTTGTAGAGTCCTTGACAATGGGGACCGTACAGACATACTGTACCGTTCCTGGTGGGGAAGTTGAGTCAAGCATAGACTTATTTTATTAGAGATTATTTCAAAATGCAAAATAAAATTTGGATTTTGCTTGGAGGGTAGATTCAGTGAAAGGCAATGGTGTTAGCTGATCCAAGGAATCTTAGAGATATCCACACTCAAAAAGGTATTACTGTTGGGAAAACTTTGTTGCTTTCAGGTGTTTTCTGATTAATGTTTGATTTCAGTCCATATATCAAATAGGGTTGGTGATTGGTCTATCGTGTGACCCTGAACTTTTCTGGAACCAGGATTATTTGTGAAAAAGGACATTATATATGGATTAGCCTAGTTTTGAAACAAGACTGTCATTTCCTTGCATCTCTCATAGTATGGTTTCTGGTTCCTAGTTTTGCATATCTCCACCTCTGTTCCCATGAACAGTTCACAGCTCCCTTACCTTCCTGGCCTCATTTTCAGATTTCATCTGCTGGCCTTCTGAAAATGTCTGGTGAAAACATTGCCCTTGTTTGGAGTCTAGAGTGTCTTTGCACATAAGTTCTTATGACAAGTCTGCCTTGTCTGTCCTGGAGTCCCTGCTTTGGTGACCTGACTAGCATTACTCCACCCCTCCAAGTCCTTACACCAGGTTAGACTTTTCAGCAGCCCTGACAAATAGTAGAACTCTGCCTTTCAACCCCAGTCCATGTCTTCCTGGTGCCAACCTCTCCTAATCTCACCACCTTTCCTCACTGCCTAGAGGGGGGTTCATAGGATAGTTGTCACACCTGCTTCACTCTGGGTCACCAGGTTTCAACTGCTTTTCTAAAGTTCAGCTTACATTTGACCCACTCTGAGGACAGATGTAGGGAGATACTTCCTTCTGGAAGTTCTTTAAGTGACTCAGTTCTACCTCTTAGATCCAAGAGGTAAGTATAACAAACTCAGGTTGTTGCAACCCAGAAATTAGTGCAAGAGTAGATTGTAGGGGATGAGAGCCTATTGATATCAGCCTCTTTTCTCTTTCTCCCCCCCAGCTTTATTAAGGTATAATTGACAAATAAATAGTATATATTTTAAAGTGTATAATGTGGTGATTTGGTACACATGTACATTGTGAAATGATTACCACAACCAAGTTAATTACCACAATTACCAAGTTAACACACCATCGCCCCATATAGTTAATGTCTGTGTTTATGTGTGTCATGAAATTGCTTGAAATATGCTCTCTTAGCAAATTGCAAAACTACAACTAGGTAATGTTAGTCACAGTCCTTCCTTCAGTAGTGTATCGTTTAAAATGTTGGGAACTCAATGAAACATTCTCAAAAGCTCTGGTCACAAAATGGAAATATATACTAAAAGGAACCACTAGTTAGACAACCTGCCTACAAGGTACAGGATTTGGTTTTGTTTTATTCTTGGGATACTCTGCAAAGGAGGCATGCTTCTTTAGCTTTCTTGAAGCTTTCTTGCTACTGTACCATACCCTGGGTTTAGGTTGAATAGTCTCTGGATGAATTTTAGCAAGTGCCATAGAGCCCCTGAAATTGTAACTACTGTGTGTGTGAGGTAATAGGAAATACATATTAGCCTCTGCCCAGTTCTTGGGACAGAGCTTCTGAAGCCCTTTTTTCCTAAATGAAAGAGCACAATGATCATCTCTTGTTCTAATACTTGGTCAGGACACAGGACTCTTTAAATCCTTATAATTTCCTGGGTGATAGATCTTTTGTTGTAATGATTGACACTGAGTGGGCTCCTGGATGACTGCTAGCTGGGCTGGTCACCAGAAAGACCAAGTGATGATTAGAAACTTGGTATTTACCCAAAGGACACAAAAACATTAATTCCAAAGAGCACATGCACCCCTATGTTTATAGCAGCACTATTTTCAATAGCTAAGCAACAACCCAAATGCCCAAAAATAGATGACTGGATCAAGAAGATGTGGTACATATACACCATGGAATATTACTCAGCAATCAAAAAAGATAAACACATGCAGTTTGCAGCAACATGGATGGAGCTGGAAGGGATCATGCTCAGCGAAATAAGTCAGAAAGAAAAAGAAAAATACCAGATGGTCTCACTCATAGCAGGAATCTAGAAAACATAAATAAGGGACCAGAAAAAGAATAACTATAAGAAAGAAAAAATCAAAATCAACAAACAACTATGAACCAGAGACACACTATGGGGTTGGGGTAGGGGAAGGAGGGGAAAGGAGGGATTGGGGTCAAAATAAGGGGGTTGCAATTGAATGGGGTTCAAAGAGCTTCCAGGCTGGTGAACAGAGATAAGGGGAGGTGAACCCCAGCTCCGTGGGGACCAAAGTTCCTGCTCTTAGGACGTCCCAGATTTTTCCCTATGTATCTCTTCTGACTATTCATCAGTATCATTTATCATATCTTTTAATAAACTCATAAATGCAAGTAAGTGTTTTCCCAAGTACTGTGAGCCACTATAGCAAATTAATCCAGCCCAAGGAAGGGAATGTTGGAATCGCCAATATGTAGCAGTTTGGTCAGAAGCACAGGTGATAGATAACCTAAGCTTGTGACAGCCATCTGGAGAAGGGTTGGGGGTAGTCTCGCCAGACCGAGGCCTTAGCCTGTGAAGACTGATGCTTTTTCTGGATAGACAGTATCAGAATTGATACTGATGTTGCAGAGAATTGCTTGGTGTGGGAAAAATTGCTTTGGTGAACAAAAGTGTCAGGAGTGAAGTGTCCTGTGAATGTGGTGGTAGTAAAAGGGTAAAGGAGATGCACAGGAAGGAAAGACAGTAGACACAGGAGGTGGAAAACAGTTTTGTCAATATCATGTGCCTATTCATTTTTCTGGGACTAGAGTCCATCACTTTCATGAGAATCTCAAAGGTGCCTTTGATTCCTCAAATGGCAGGTACCGTCTTAGATTCTATAATTTAGTTCTAAACCCCTAGACAACTCAACTCCTCAAAGTCAAGACACTGAATGCAAGAGACGGTATAGCTATCTCTTTCTCCAGCTTCCTTCATTGAGTGATTGACCCCACTGACAATCTTCTTTTTCAGGGGGAACCAAATGTAATTGATAACCAATTCAAAATACATCTCCATTAGAAAGGATACCTCAACGTTTGGGATCATATTTTATTATAGAATCAAGATTCCATACAGATCAAAATTCCTCATTTTATGCTGCAAAAATAGGAAACAATTTTGTTTAAATCCCTCACATCTCTTTTTCTTGGACTGCAGCTAATTTGGGAGTTTAGAATATTTAAGATATTTTGTTTTTATAGACACCCAGTGGGGAGAACTAACTTTAATCTGTTTTATGTTCTCAGAAGGTTAGAACAATTAATATTGTGGAGACAATACCTGCATAGTCCCAGGGATAGTTGTGAATATAAAATGATACATTATTTTAATTTCCCCAATGAATGACTTATCATCTCTATTGGCAAATGTGGCTCATGGGTAATTGGCAAAATCACACAGACACTTTTCCAAAGAATCCACTCTGGGTTGGTAGGAGATCAGAGGCAAAAACCACTGATCCTTGCTTGATTGATCAAATATTGCTAGTAACTGATGGGGTCCTTGAAAACCAAAGTAGCAGTTTTGAGGCCCTATGAAAAGAATGCTACTCCTGGGGTGGAGAGACCAAAATTATGATGCTGTGTTGGACAAGAATCAGGTGTGTAAACATAGATAAGTCACCTGGCCTATTAGGATGCTCATCTGGGATTTCCACTGTGGAATGAAGCTTTCTGGGGTCTAGTGTAACTTTGACTTCTATAAATCTATTGACTGTATACATTTGAACGACTGAGAAAAACTCTTACAGAAACACATGACTTTTAAAATGGGAAAAAGGAGCAAGGGGCAGGGCATTGTATTAAGGGTTGGGATTGTATTAATATGTATTTAAGGAAGTAGTCAATTTAAAAAATTGGAGCAATGAAGATATTAACTCACTATCTGGGATGTTTAAGTGGGCATTCCCTAATTGATCAAATGACTATATAATTTCCCATATATTTTTGGCTCCAGCAAGGCATGCAAGCTTGAGCTGATCTCCAGAATCAAGAAATACTTATTCTTTAAGGTTCCCATTTTCACTTTTACCAACATATATTTTTCCCAGTGCGCTCTCTCCTTTACTCTTGTCTGTGATTTGAAATAACAGCTACAGAATTAATTTTAGGCTTCTATTTCCCAGGAGAGTTCAGATTCACTCAGTGTCTAGCCTCAGGGACAAGGCACAATGTCCTAAGTAAGGAAATGCTATCTTTCTAATTAGCTCTGCAGAGGCGCCTGGGTAATGGGTATGTAAAACGATTTTTTCTGGCAGACTTTATACAGTGGTTTAAGCAAATCCACCCAGTCCTGCCAATTATATGCAAAATCCCCCCAGTTCTCACTTGATAATTTATTTTTCGCAAAACCTGCAACAACCTTGGCTGTGTAGTGATTTGGCAAAAGCTAAGTGTCTCCATTTGCAATGTCAACCTACTCAGATTTGAGTTCCAGAAACAGTTCTGATAGATAAAACTTAGAGTGACCCCATTAAAACTGAGATCCAATAGAAGGCACCGTTTATGAGTATTTCCCGGTGGGCTTAAGGAAAGCCAAGAACAGAGCAATAAGGAAACAACATACAGGTGAAAATAAAACACAATTATTTTATCCCTCATGAATTGAATGTTTTACGTATGCCTAGTCAGTGACCTAGAAATTTATGGTTGGAAAGGTGATATTTCAAAATGTTTCTGAGTAAAATAATCTCCAGTAAATATTATTGTTAAGCATAAGTATATACTAAGCTTGACCCCAGAGCAATTCAGATATAGAAATTCTATCCTAAATGAGCTTGTAGGGAAGACAAGTCCATTAATAGCCAGGGCATGTAGTGACTTGGTTAAGGGTATTTGAGGAGGGAAGAGTGGAAGCCATGGTATAGTGGTAGAAGATACCAGAATTTCCACAGGAAATTCCACAGAAAAGGGTAAGCTCTGTTTGGTTGGAAACCAGATTGAAAAGATGGAGTCATTATGATGAGTCTGAGACAACATTAACCTCTTTAAACCTAACAAGTTGACTTCTTAACTTATGTGGAACTTCTGGGCTGGTGGAAGACCCTAATGTTCAAGGGGTACCCAGGAGATCATGTTGGTTTTTTTTTTTAACTTTTTAAAAATGAGGTGTTTTGGCAACATATGTGAGATCCAATAGAAAAAAGCTCTACAAGGGATTACAAGAAATTCTAGGAAAGAACTATTTTAACTTAAAAGAGAAAAAGACTAAAAAGGCATTGGACAAATGTCAGTATCTGTTTCTGATAAAACTCTTTGAACTGGGAAGAGAAGGGTGGATCCCTAATCTGATGATGAAGAGGATTATCTCTAATGCTTTCGGAAACTCCATGTCTATTGGCATAAGCCAATTAGACCAACCTACCCATTTGGCCATAGTGACTTGTTTTGGAAGGAGTAAGTGGTTGCCCATAGGGCCATTGTGAAATAAGTCTATTTCTTCTGGGTCCTACAAAGGCAACCTCCTGCAGGGATATTCTCTTTCTGTAATATGTGGATAAGAAAGCCTGTTGCCTGAGACCTTGGGCAGTCATCAGGGGATCAGGAGGTGGAGTGAGCTCTGATCAAAGACTGAGAGATGATTGACTAGATGGAGCCTTGCCTGAACTTGCTTGGGGCTCCTACTTACTTTATAAGCCAGTTTATGTTTAGTTTTCTAGTAGTGAAAACAGCTAAAAGAGTCTGATTAAAACATCAATCTTAAACTAAGAAGAAACATCACATTTAATGGGGAAACATGAGACATTCTCATTAAAATAAGAAATAAGAAAAGATTACCAGGGTTCCTTCTATAATTCAATGTTGTTTTATACTACATTAGTCAATGCTGAATAACAGATAACGAGGGATGATTTTGGAAGGAAGACCTACAGATGCAGTTATTATTTATAAATTATACAATTTTTTGTTTGGAAAACTTAACTGAAAAACTATTATAAGGGAGTTCAAAAAGATGAATGGAAATCAAATATAGGAGGGAAATCTTTAGTTTTCCTACATACCAGGAATAACCAGTTTTAGACTATAATGCAAATTAACTCATTCATAATTACAAGAAATGATATCTAGGACACCAATATTTTAAAACAATAGTATTTAAACAGAGGGCAGGTATTTCAGAGATATATTTGAATAATTAACAATGGTAGTGGAAGTGCAATATTGCCATCAATTATAGTAAAAATGGAGCTTAATGAGGCAATGGACATCAACAGCTTTAACAGCTAAAAGACACTTTGCTTGCTAGCTTTTATTTGCCTAGAACTTTACCTTCAGAATATTGTAAAAGATCTGTTCAAAGATTCTGCTTCAATGATGTTCAAGGAAATGTCTCTTGTAAATATAGAACAAAATTAAGATGTAGCACAGAATGAGTTAGGTAAATTATATTCATATGCAATAGAGTAGTTTGCAATTATTGTAAAGATTATTGAAATATGTTATAGTGGGTATTTGTTGGTTTAGAGAGATAAATAAGAAGAGTAAACAAAAGCAGCTTTACAGTATGCGTGGTGTGATCTCATTTTAAAGTAGAAGTGAGAGAAATATGGGACAGAAAAGAAGAGAATTTGGGGGAGGCAATCTTTGGGGCTTGCACATGGAAGGCAAGAGCACAGGGGAGATAAAGGGTGATACTCAAGATTTCAGTAGGACGTGAAGGGGACAAGTGGGCAGTAATGTTTCCATCAGAGGTGGAGAAAGCGTGGGCATTGGGCCCAGGTTTGTGGGGCAGTGTGGTTTGGGCCATATTGGCCAGGGTGCTGGCAGCATCCAGGTACAACATCTAGCAGAGGGATGAGTGCTGGAATCTGAAAGCCCAGTGGAGTCTGGCAGCCACAGGGATGCAGGAGCTGCCAGCTTCTTGTTGAGAGCTGAACAAGGAGCACCGAGGGGCTATGAGGAGTATTGGGTGCAGGAAAGGATGAGGAGTTACCAGTGGTCTTGGTGTGAGTTAAGGGAGAGGGTCAATGGAGGGTCAAATTAGGGTGGCAGCTGGGCAGGAGGCAGGGCTAGGAGAAGGGTGGACATGAAACTGGAGTTGTTGCAGAGAAGTTTCTGTGCCAGATCCCAGGGAAGTAACAGGGACTCAGGACTCAGTCTGACCATGGTGGGTGACAGGGAGGGCCATGCTAGGGTGGCTGTGGTGTCTGAACACAGGGACTGGACAAGAGGGCCCCAGAAGCAGAATTGTACTGCCTGTGTTCAAGTCCTACCCCTGCTACTCATCAGCTGTGTGACTTTGAGCAAATAACCTGACTTCTCTGTGCATCAGTTTCCTCATCTGAAAATTACAGTGACAGTAGTATGAACCTTAAGGGGTTGTAGTAAGGATAAAATGAGCCCATAAATGTAAGTTATAATACATAGTAAGTGCTATGCCAAAACTTTTATTATATTCCACGTGGCAGATATAATATTGATATACATATAATATTGATATAAAGTACACATATAATATTGATATAAAGAATATAGAATAAATATTACATTGCATATGTTTTAGTGTGCATATACAATATGTGCCATATGTAACTTTTATACATGCAATTATAAGTATGACTACTATAACATTATTTAAAATATTTATTATATGTACTATATTATAGTATATATTGTGTAAATATATTTAATAGTATGTATTATAACATATAGATACACATATGTATAAATTGTTATTGTGGATACACTGCATATATCATTACAATAAAAGTTATCATCAACATCATCATCATTAAATATGTTCAATGCTACAGATAGTGAAGTTAATAGAGAAGTATTGAGAATGACAGAACTTTCGAGCCCATGTAGTTGGTTAATGTTGATACTATGACAAGATACACAATATTGAATGTGTATGTGTACAGGGGTAGTGATGAACAAAAAGTCATTGAAAGAGATGATAGAGATATTTGAAGCTAAGAATTTCTCTTTCCCTGCTCATTGGACTCTCAGGGAATGTGTTCCCCTTTCTTTATAGACCTGTTCATTTTCACCGCTGAGAAAAGTGACGCCTGTGCTGCACTGAGCACCTAAGATCACAGAGAGTCTGGAGGAGGTCTCTTGCTTCCCTGCTCATGTGCTAAATTTGGGTGGAATCCATTGGAGATGATCACAAGGGCGAGGGTGTGGTCCCAGAGGAGGCCTCTTCACTGGGAGTTCTGTCCTCAGTTCCTTGGGTACCTTCTCTCCTGTCCCCCATACTGCCCCTCTCCCGACTTCTGCTTACCATTTTGAGCCAGTCTGCTGCCATCCAAATCCAGAGCTGCTAATGTTCACATCTGGAAGGACTTCTGATGGGAGGCTCAGAAAAACTCAAAAACATTGACAGATCAATGCTTCAAAGACCCAATTTAATACAAGAAGGAGCCAGTGCTTATCTTGTCCTAAAGCCTGAAAATGGTGAGTCACTGTGTCCCCACTGGTTAGAGACTAACTTGTGACCTGGGGCAGATCGATGCGTTTCCCAGGAGGCATTCTGGATGCAGGGCTGTTTTCCTAGCCCTAAGGACTCCAGGTAATCATTTGTTACTTCTGTCAGCAACCCTTATTAAGGATCAAAATGTATTCTCTGTGAACTTCCTACGTGATATTGACTTGAAAGGAAAGATAGTAATTTGGGACAGTTTGTGATTTTTAGAGGTATTATGAAAGATGTTTTTCCAGCTACATTTTGGGCTCTTGTCAGAATAAATGTAACCACTGCCTTTCTTTCTGGGATCTTTGTGAAATGAGACTGTGATGGTGCCAAGTTTGTCTTTACACCCGCCCAAACTTCTGCCCCATTCCCCGTTTGTCTCAGGGACTGGGGGCTTTTGTACTGTCAGGGATCCATGTGTGTGACTAACACTGATCCCTGACTGATCTCAACCCCACCCTGGGAATGCTTCATAAGGGCTGCTATGCTAGGAGCAGAGTGGAGCAGGAGAGCTGATGTGCTGGTGAGGAGATGAGGTCTGCTGGGCTCAGGACTAGGCTTGCTTTGTCTAGAAGCTACTCCGCAGATGACAATCCCTGGGATGGATGTCACTGGCAGATCTAAGTGGAAGAGTAGCATATAAAGTGATTACTAAAGTGAGGACAAATTGAGTCTATTCCCAGCCTGACAGCCCTTTCTGTGAGGGTGTAAGCACCAGAATCGTCACGTAATTTCCACTTGGGTCTTCCCAACTTAGATACTTTTTTCAGGCTTAGGAATTTTCCACTTAGGAGCTGTTGATTTGGAGTGATGGAGCCCACTACAAATTAGCCTAGGCAGTCAATTTAAACTACAGCTACATGTAATAATAATGTAACATTGAATTTTTAAGTCCTGGAAGTTGCACCAGGCAATAGCATGGCACATTTTTTATAAACTTAATAGCAACTCGGGCCTCCCTGGTGGCGCAGCGGTTGAGCGCTGGGTTGCAAAGCTGCCTGCAGCCTCTGCGGCACTTGTTCAATCCCCGGCTGCAACCCGGCTACTGGAGGAGGGTCCCACATGGCGTGCAGACCTCTCCTGCTGCCCGCTGCTCCCCTCAGCAGTGTACTTCGGTCCTTCTGCCTGCTCTGCTCCCTGCTCTGGCTCTGGTGAATTCTCTCACCCTCCTGTGCTTCTGATTGTACCCAGTGCTTGTATAAATAAATAAATAAATCTTAAAAAAAAAAAACTTAATAGCAACTTAAATAAAAAACATTTTTTAGAAATGTATATGTATTAAAACTATATGGAAAATTAGCCATTAAATGGTTTGAGAAGTAGGGGATAGAGTAGGGGAGAATATGTGGGCAGATGTAATTATCAATATTTTTGATATTCATACCTGTGAATTATTCTAATTATACAAAATAAAATGTATAGGCCAACTACAAAAAAATTAATTGATCTAGTTAACACTTATCTATGTGCCAGGTATTGTAAGCATTTAAGACTATCATCAACTCAATAAATCCTTGAAACAATTCCTGTGTGGCAGGTATTATGGTATTATTATTTCCATTTCCACGAGGAAACTGAGGCACAGAGAGGTCAAATAATTTGCCTGAATCACAAAGTTCAACTGGAAATCTAACCTAGGCTGTGGATCTCCACAGTCCTGCTCTCATAACAGTAGAGGTATGATTAATGGGCATCCGTGAACCCAAGGTCTGTAAAGAAAGGGACAGTAGTCTACTTAAAGTACAGGTTACACACAAAGACAGGCATAAATGTGGAAGGAAGAAGGAATACCTTGCTTTGGCCTGAGAACTAAAGAGATGGTTTTATATTGAACGGTCTTTCCGTTGAGTACCATTTATACCCTCCCAGGCAAAATTGTACTTTAGCAGGGTCTTTTTGACAGATTCTAATAATGGGAATGCTGGCCCCATGCAGGCTAATGTGGGCAACCCACTGAATGTCTGTGTGCTCCCTAAATCATAGTGCTGAGCTGCCACCAGCTTGTGAAGCCCATGAAGTCAGTGCTTCTCTTTGTTTTTGCCTCAAAATTTAGCATTTAATTGAGAAATATTGACTTCTTAAATTAACTTGTAACAGAAGCCAATATTTATTTGATAACATGTCAGGTGAGTGCAGTATACTATAGGAAGACATGTGATGGAAACCTTTCACCTGGAAGCCTCCTTTTCTTTTCCTTTCTTTTTAATTTAATATTTTAATTACATGCAAATTAGAATCTCAACATTAAAGTGATTGAGATTTGAAGATAATTTTTTTCTATTTTTTTAAAAGATTTATTTATTTATGCATCCAAGAGCTGGGGTACAGGCCACAGGTGTGTGTGTTGGGGGGAGAGGAATCACCAGGGACAGGGTGGGGAACAGAACAGGCAGACTGATTCAAATACACTGCTGAGGGGAGCAGCGGGCAAGACAGGAGAGGTCTGCTGCGCCATGTGGGTTGCTCCCTGGCCAGCCAGGGATGGAACTTGTACTGCAGAGGCTGCGGATTGCTTCATAGTGCTGTGCTTAACCCCTTGTGCCATCAGGGAGCCCGAAGATAATTTTTTCTTATTAAATTTTTCAAATCCAATGTGTGTTGCCTGCTTATACTACATCTCAATTTGATTTTTTAAAACTCTTTCTTGGGAAATAACTGAATATATATATAAACATGAGGGCATAACATGAGGTCAATATACATACACATTGTAGAATGATTACAAAGATCAAGATAATTAACACATCCATTACCTCCCAGAGTTTAACTCCTTTTTTGGGGGGTGGCAAGAGTGCTTAAGATTTACTGTCAGCAGCTTTCAAGTATTTAATACTGTATTAGTAACTATAGTTACCATTAGATCCTCAGAACTTATTGTTCTTACAGCTGGAAATTTGTACCCTTTGACCTACATCACCCACTGTTCCTTTGCCTAGCTGCTGGCACTTACCACCCACCTTATGGTCTCTGTTTCTATGAAATTAGCTTTTTGAAAAAAGGTGCCGCATATAAATGATACCACACTGTATTTGTCTTTCTCTGGCTTATTTCACATAGCATACAGCCCTTGAAATCCATGCATGTGGTGGCAAGTGGCAGTCTTTCCATCTCTTTTTAAAAAGATGAGAATAATATTCCAGTATACATGCACATCACATCTTCTTTATCTGTTCATCCGCCAATGGACACATAAGTTTTTTTCCCATGTCTTCTGTATTTACAATAATGCTGCAATGAACACAGGGGTGCAGATATCTCTTGGAAATACTGATTTCATTTCCTTTGGATATATTCCCAGGAGTGGGATTGCTGGATCATCTGGTATTTCAATTTTTAATTTTTTGAGGAACCATCATACTGTTTTCCACAGTGACTGTACCAACTTACAATCCCATCATAAGTGTCCCTTTCCCATGTACTTGCCAATATTTGTTATGTCTTGTCTCTCTTTTATGTCTTTTTTTAATCGCCACTCTAACAGTTGTGAGGTGATATCTCACTGTGGTTTTAAGCCTCCTCTTCTTTTAAACCAGATTTCCTTGAAAGAGGTCTCCAGAGCAACAGAACTAGTATCCTTCTGGAACTTTTTAGAAATGCAAATTCTTGCCTCAATCCTGCTGAACTGGTGTTCTGGGACCAAGTCCCAGTCAGTGGTGAGCTAATAATTGGCTCTCTAGGGAAAAAAAAAAATTATTTAATATAAATTTATTAATGCTACTGATATTTAGGATACCTAGCACACAATTTATAAATAATAAAAATAAAATACCCAATAAATTTTTTTAAAGATTTATTTATTTATTTGTTTGTTTGTTTGTTTGTTTATTTATTTATATAAGAACTGGGGTACAGGCCAGATGCGCAGGAGGTTGAGAGGAGTCACCAGAGACAGAGCAGGGAACAGAACAGGCAGACTGACGAAATACACTGCTGAAGGGAGCAGCAGGCACGACAGGAGAGGTCTGCTGCGCCATGTGGGACCCACACTAGACGGCCTGGATCGAACTGGCAATGCAGAGGCTACGGACAGCTTCACAGCACTGTGCTCAACTGCCTGCGCCACCAGGGAAGCCCCCAATAATTATTTTTTTTAAAGATTTATTTTATTTGTTTATACATACAAGAACTGGGGTGTAGGCCAGAGGAGCTGGAGGGATGAGAAGATTTACCAGAGACAGAGTGGGGAGCAGAACAGGCAGATCTACCAAAATACACTGCTGAGGTGAACAATGGGAAAGACAGGAGTGGTCTGCTGGGCCATGTGGGTCAGCTCCCTGGCCTGGGATTGAACTCAGGCTGTGGTGGTAATAGCACTAATTCTAACCCCTGAGCCACCAGGGAGGCCCTACCCAATAAATCTTATTATAAATTTCATATAACTGATTTGTTTTCACAGAATGTTTCCATTGGTATTTGTCAAACTTCTGGATCAGAAACAACCTCTGCTTACCTGTGTGTATTTTCAACATGAATGTTGGTTGATGTTTGTGTTTACATTAGGAAGATGAAAGTGAAACAAATGAAGATATATCAATGTCACTTGTTTATTAATGACATGAAGAACTTATTTGCTGAGTTAGATAACAGTTTTCAAATATAAGAGGATGATTTCCTTATTTATTTTTTTGTTTGGAATGTAATAACTACAGGTTGACAAACTTTTAAATTTAATCTGTATTGTTAAAGTTTTCCATTACTTTCTCTTTTTTTCTTTTTTTTAAAGATTTATTTTATTTTATTTTTTTAAAGATTTATTTTATTTTATTTTTATTTATTTATTTATTTATACAAGCACTGGGTACAGTCAGAAGCGTGGGAGGGTGAAAGAATCCACCAGAGCCAGAGCGGGGAGCAGAGCAGGCAGAAGGACCGAAGCACACTGCTGAGGGAAGCAGTGGGCGGCAGGAGAGGTCTGCGCGCCATGTGGGACCCTCCTCAGGTGGCAGGGGAACAGCCGGGGATCGAACCAGCACTGCAGAGACTGCGGGCAGCTTCGCCACCCAGTGTTCAACCGCTGCGCCACCGGGGAGGCCCTTCCATTACTTTCTTAAGACTAGACCAGCAAAACAATAAGTTAAGCCCAGAACTGTAGCATTTGCCCATTTCTGTGGTGTAAATATTTTTACCATGGACAATTTCAAGCCCTATGACACCTACGGAAAAGGAAGTTAGGACGAGAAGGACAGCAACACATTCCTTTATACTGTTTCCATCACTGTGCCCAGTAGACATAAATATACCCAAGAGCAGACATAATAATAGAAACATGCAGTAAAACAGTTAAGAAATGCATTTCATGTTTTTAAAAACACAGTATCTTTAATTGTACATTTTTATGATTTCATTTTTTAAATGATAACTATGTTTCAGAACTGACTTGCAAAATTCCTAAAAATGTAACCATCAGCTGTCAGGAGCTGCTATGTATTGCTACAGTGCCCCATTTGGCTTCTGGTTCAACAAGGCCTCCAGGTGATTGTGATGATGCTAAATCTGAGTACTGCTGCTTAAGCAGATGCTGAGGACAAAAAAATGCATGTAGCATCGATTAACCTGGTAGTCTGGTTTGCTTAAATATACCTAAACATTTAAGCAAATTCAGATTGGGGCAGGAAGAGAGAAGTGTATCTAAAGGGCATGAGGGGTGTGAGGAAGGTTTTACCTTTGAATCATTAATGTTTTTTTTCCTTTCAAATTTGGCCCAGTTTGATAAACTGTTAACAGATCTTCAAATAAACAATAGATTAAATTACAGCTCAGTTTAGCCTTTTGAAATAAGATGGTAGCCAATTCAACTGCTCAAATGATATGTCTTCTAGAGAATGGTCTGATTTATATAACAAATACTTAGTAAGCATTTATGATGTTCCAAGTATTCTGGATGTTGATGATTTAGAACACTGGACAAGACAGATAACAATCTTGATCTCAAGGAATTTATGTTCTAGGAGGATGATAGTAAAAATTCAAAGTAAAATCCAGGTAAAGAAGACAATTACTGGAATGACCATACACAACAGTCAGCAGGAGAAAATTGTGAATTATGGGTTGATGGGTGGAAGGACTGTTTTAGGCCGGGATGGTGAGGAAGTGGCTCTTTGCGCAGGTATCAAAAATGGTGAGTGATGACAAGAATCCACCCATGGAACTATCTGTGTGAAAGTATCCAGGCAGAGGGAACAGCTACTGCAGAGATCTTGAAGTGGGAACAGGATTGATGTATCCTAGGTTTGCTTGTCATTGTTCAACATATGATTTGTATTTACCAATTTCAAAGAAACCATGACCACAGCAACAACTCATTTATGCAGTATGCTCTGAGATTATGGTATTCCATGTAAGTACATTTTTCATATTTGCTTTTGAAACCATGGTTCTGTAACTTGTGCAGGGTAAGACTATTGCCTGTCCCCAGAAACTGCTGTGGGCAGTGCAAGTGGCAGTTGGTGGTGGGCATTTTACAACCCACTGCCAATGGCCTCACTGGAACTCAGGCTTCAGGCAGAGGCCAGCAGTGATGGCAGACAGCAGTGGTTCCCCTGCCGTGCATCCCCATCAGGGCTGCAGGGAGGAGCATGGTGCCCCGTGGGGCCTGCACTAACACTGTGGCTAACTCTGGCTGCTGGCAATAGAGAGGCCCGTGGATTTGGAGCCTGAACCATACATAGAATGGACTGATCATGTGTGAATTGTGAGCTGATTGGTGCTATGGTCCAATCAGCTATAGGATTGGAAACCGGTTCAGTCAGACTTATAGGTGGGGGACCCTGAAAGAGCATACAAGGCACTGCAGACTCCAGTTTGGGGCTCTCTCTGTGCTCCTGAATGACTCTGGGAGACTCTTTCACAGATGGACTCTGTTCCTGATCTCGGAAGAAGAAAGAAGGACAACCTCCAAAGAAAGAAGAGAAGCTGAAAGGCTTCATGGAAGAAGCTAAAGAGCTTCACAAAGGAGGGGCCTGGTGTACTTGCCTTCAGCCTTCCTCTGACACCACCTGAAAGGAGCTGCAAAGACCCCAGGTCTGGTATCTCAAAGAGTTTTTGTGGTTGGTGAGGGCCAACAACTCAAAAGGAACTGTAATGCTGGGAGTTTTGGACACTGCCTCCTAGCGACTGGTATTGACTGGCACTACTGGCCGTTGTGGCCCAGAACTGTTGATGGGTGATGGGCACTCTGTCTAGGTCATGTCTGAGAGCTGGAGATCATCTGGCACTGCCTCCTGGTGCCGCTTCCTCTGTTGCTGTCTGACCCAGCATCTGGTGCTGTCCATCCTGAGCTTCAGACTGTTCCTGCAGGCTGCTGCAGTGTCAGCTCAGCGACCCCATCGTGAGCATCTCCAGTTGCCACCATGAGTTGGGTCCTGGCCTGCTGCTTGCTGGTGTGCCACAAACTCCAGGCCCTTGTTGAAGGGACAGTGACATCTTGGTTGAATGGTCTTTTGTTTGGGACTTCTGGACACTGTGGGCACTATCTAGAGTAAGATAGCTGGCCACTTGTGGCCTTAGAAAGTGTTTGTTTCCTTTTTTTTTTTTTTTTGTAAATAAATTCCATTGTTGTTCCCCAAAACCTGAGTGGTCTTGCAATTGTGCCCATGGGTGAAAACCCGCAGTGAACTGTCCTCTGCTAGTTACTGTCCTTAGATGACTGTAGCCCCCCCATACCACCTTTCACTTTTAAACATCAAGGCATCTTTTATGTTATGAACATCTTTGAGCATTTTGGAGAGAAGTCTTTCTAAAGCAAGTGCAACTATTAAGTGAAGCGTCTATGTGGTTTGACATCCCTCCATGACTCATGTTTCCCATTATGACCATCAATTACTCCTTTGTGCTGCAAGGCAGTAGTGCTGTGACTCTTTGCCCAGTGATGCTGACAAGTGTAGGAATTCCTTCATTCCCTTACTTTCTCTGTGGAGAGTTAGGTCCTCTGTTGAGTGTTTTACATCAATAACACCTCTTAACGGCACCCAGGGTGAGCATAATAGCAAGTAGGGGTCACCCTCCAATGTTTCTTTGCTAGAAAATTGGAGCTTTTAGAAGATGTTTTTTATTTGGGAGGTTTTGTCTAGGTTAGCTTGCAGTAAGTGGAAGCAGAAATCTCCAGAAGTTATGTCTGTTTTTCTATCCACCTGGGCAGTGTGCGCTATATGTAGCCCACCCACACTTGTGCACTATTTATTATCCCAAAACTTTTTATTACTGATCCTGGTTCATATAAATCAAGGAATACAGAGGAGTCATCAAGATGGTAAGGAGCCTCCTGGATTAACCAAGGAGAAGCTGAAGGAAGAAATTTGGCTGGAGCAGGCCCGGATTCCCCCAGAGTATAAAATACTTTCAGTGAGAACTAAGTCACTAGGTCCCACAACTGGGCTACCCTCTCCTAAACACAGCTTGGGCAGCCATGAATGGACACAGGTGGGGAGGGCTTGGGCAAACAGTCATAGCTGTAACACATTGCAAGATCTCCAAGAACTGGTTTGTGCCCTGAAAAGAACCTGATTCTTAAAGGAGGTGTTATCATGGAGTCATCTAGAGGTCCAACTACCTTGCTATAATATGTGAGAGCTGCCTTTCTCCTATTTGTGAGAGGGAGCATGTGATGCAGGCATTTACATTAAAACATAAATGGTGCTTTCTTCCTGTCCCTGTTTTGGCAAACAGAAGGGCTTTTTTCTAGAGTACTGTGATGATGTCCTTATCTTCAGCAGCAGATAAGTCTCTGAGAGTAACATTACAGCATATACATAAGTTTCTCCTGACAAGTTAGACACTGGAAATACAAGTGGGAAGTTTCAGAACTGTTTTTTTGAACCAACACAGAAGAGAGATGAACCAACAATGTCCTCATTTTGCTGTTGTTTATTCCTTTTGTTTGGGGGGGAAGCATATATTTATTTTGTAACTATATACAGATGCAGGTAATTTTTCTTTCTCTCTTTTTTTTTAAATGAGAAAGCTCAAATATTACTATTGTCTGTGCCACAGCAAACTGAAATAGCGCCTTGGCCCCTTCCTCTGTATTTCTGTGGTAATTGGCTCCGAGATTTATAAACAAAGTAAATGCAGATTGAAACGGATGAAACCAAGAGACTGGGGCAAAGTGTGCTTCCCCTCAGTGGGAGGAAGGGACAGGGCTGCCTTGAGCTCCTTACTCTTCCTTAGTCCATGGTCTAAAGACTTTTCTTTGGTCACCTAGACCCACGGGGCAGGTGCTCCACCTGCCCAGCAGCAGAGGCTGTTGGCAAAAATTTTGTGTCCTGTAAACTGTTGAATTGAAACTTTTTGATGATTAGGACATAAGTTTATGGGGTCTCTTGTGGTTAAGACCCTTTGCTTAGACTGGAGTCATGATCCATATGCTCCATGGGGCCACCCTTCAAGGGGCTTACCTTTTGTTAAGCGAAACAAGAGGAATGTCTAAAAATTGAGCAAGACAAGGCCCAAATCAAACAACCAACAAAACAAAACACAACAACTAAAAAAGAGCCACTAACTCACCATTCCTGTCCCCTGCAATGGAAGCATGTTTATTCTATTGCTAATCTCCTTTCCTTTACATGAGATTTGCTTTATTTATTTATTTTTTTGGTGGGGGAGAGAGGAAATCACAGATTGCTTGAGCTGCAGATTATTAGCCCTTTATGTCCAATGTATATGCCCAGAAGATCTCTTTTATGGATCACTGTCCATAAATCATAGCCATCCAGTGAAAGCTTTTCAAAGAAATTTCTGAACACCAGATTTCACTTGTGGAGGGGAAAAAATGCCTGCATTTAACTTCTGCCTCCTAATCTTCGGCTGACAGAAACCAGGAAACTGCTCAATTTCATATGTTTACTTCAAAATACCCTATCTTAGCCAAGTGTCTGGCTGCTCCATTCTGTAAATGCAAGGCGCCACCATCACGCCTCGTATTTTTTTCCTCTCTCTCTGAATTGGCCTATGCTTATGTTCAAAAGGCAGACTTTCAAAAATTGTGTTCTGATTGACCTGGATTTCTGTGGAACTGAACACTAAGGCCAAATGAATTTGACCAAAACTTGCTTTGCCATTTTTTTTCTCCCATCTTTTTGAGAAGTAGCCTAGGGAATGTTTTATGAAAGGCATGAAAACTACTATTTAACAATAATGATACCTGCTATGATCACAGTAAAGAGGGCTTTAGAGTTGGATAAAATCTCAGGCTCTCAGTCCTATGCTTTTAGCTATTCAACTCTTAGTATTCTTTTGGGAATATCTGGTGAGACCACATATAAAACCATAGACCTTTGGATAATTAGAACTTGTCTATTAACTCTCTGTTCATCCTGATACTTGCTTTTAGCCCAAGTTTATAGCCTTTTTTAATTAATCTAAACAATGAACCTTGTTTTGGAAGTGAGGGGTGATCCTATGGATTTCATAATGATGCTGGGTGGTGCTGGGAGTAAGATCCAGGGGTTCATAACCTCTGGAATGTCTGAATGAACTCCAGTCAAAGCCATCACCATTTCATGCCTACCTGACCACAGTGGCTTCTGGATGATTTCCTGGACTCCAGCCATTTTCTCTTCCAATCCAACTACTCTTTTTCCCAAGCCCCAAGATTATCATGGAATTTTACCCAATCTAAACATGGCTCCTTATTATTTTAAAAAATAAACTTTATAATGATTTTAAATTTCCAGAAAGATTGTGACGGTACTACAAGTTCCATACTCTAAGCCCAGTTTCCCCTATTATTAATATTTACTATTATTATGGAACATTTGTTACAATAATGAATGAATGTCTATTATTAACTAAAGTCCATGCTTTATTCAAATTTCCTTCCTTAGTTTTCACTAATGTCCTTTTTCTGTTCCAGGATCTCACATTACATTCAGTCATCATGTCTTCTTAAGCTTCTCCAGGATATGGTAGTTTCTCAGACTTTCCTTGTTTTAAATGACCTTGACAGTTTTAAGGAGTACTGAGAAGGCATTTTATAGGATGTCCTTCTTGGGATTTGTCTGATTTTACCTGCTCATAATTAGCCTGGGGTAGTGTATTCTTGGAAGCCCACAGTACCATTTTCCTCACATCGTATCAAAGGTGCATACCATCAAATTTGGCTATCATTGTTGATATAAATTAAACCTCGATTATCTGGCTGAAGCAGTGTTGTAAGAGGCACCCCGAGCAGCAACCCTATAGCTAACTTATTGATAGAGGGTGGAGCTTTCCAGACTCCACCCCCAACCTCCTTCAGGGCTGATGGGAAATAAGGTCAGGGCTGGCAATTTGGCAGTCAAAACCGTTAGGGCTTCAACAGTTAAATGGCTGGCAGTGAAATCATTGGCAAGGAGAGGTATCCATGGAGAAACTGCCCAATTGCTACATGTGGCTTCAACTTGGATCCTGGTCTCTACTCAGTAAATGCTATCTTTGAAGTACAGATGGCATCATATGTGCTGGCCATAAATTTCTCTTTCTCTCAACTGTCTCTTTTCTCATTACCTATGTGATCAAATTCTGTTATTGTTTCTCCCCATAGGTCTGCTTTGAATTCTGTCCTGCAGTTGTAAGTGCAGGTAAGGACCCACCAACTGGGTCAACCCTGGTTCCTTTAGTTTGTCCCACTTCAGTGTTTGTAATGTCTCTCCATGGTAAAGTTACTTCCCCCCCTTCCCTTTTGCAAGGGAGTCACTATGTGTAGCACTTGCTCAGGTGTGCAGTTATGTCCCATCTCCCCATCTCCTTGAGGGCAGAGTAAATTGCATAAGTTGCTTGAAATTCTTCTGCAGAGAGATGTCTCTTCTCCCCTTGTCTTAATTTATTAATCATTTATATCAGTATGAACTCATGGATATTTATCTTTTACTTTTGGCAATAATTCAATACTAGTTTTTATTCCTCAAATTGTTCTAGTTTGGGTATTTGGAAGCTCTTTCAGCTGGTTTCTATGTCCTTTTGACATAATCTCATGATTGGAGGTTTTCTGAAAAACACTTTAATATTATTATTATTGTTTTTTTTTTTTTTTTTTTTTTTTTGGTGCAAGATGCTCCAGATTCATTGTATATATTTCTGCCCCAGTGTTAGGATCAGCCTTTTTTTTTTTTTTAGGAAACCCTTAATTCTAAAGCCCTTTATTTATTAGGCACTTTTTCCTATCCCTGCTTCAATGAACTATTACATGCATTTGGAATACAGTTAGATTTTTTAAAAGCACATTCTGTACTCCATCCTGGTATCTTTTAACAGTCTAAATGATTTTTTTAAATTTGCACCCATTAAAATTTATTTCTTGAGCTATAAAGATCAATGAATTTTGGCAAATGTGAAGTGTCATTTATTCACCGCTAACGAGAATTATGATCAGCTTGAATAGTGACCCACCACGGATGTCCACATGTTAGTGCTTGGAACCTATGACTATTTTACTTTACATGGTAAAAGAAACTTGTAGGTTTGATTAAGTCAAAGATCTTGAGATGGTGAGATTATCCTGAGTTGATCTAATCACAAGGGAATTAGTAGTTGGCGATATAATGGAAGCAAGGGATTGGAACGATGTGAAGGGGCTATAATTCAAAGAATGCAGGCAGCCACTAGAAGCTGACAAAAGCAAGAGAAGGATACTATTCTGAAGTCTCCAATGTAGGTATTGATTTTATGCTGATGTTGATTTTAGACTTCTGACCACCAGAACCATAAGAAAGTAACTATGTATTGTTTTAAGTCTCTAAGTTTGTAGTAACTATTATATTAACAATGGGAAATTAATGTAGATTTTTGGTACTTGGAAATGGAGTGCTGATGTAACAAATACCAAAAAATGTGCAAGTGGCTTTGGGGATGGGTAATGGGTAGTGCCTGAAAGAATTTGAGCACCTTGATGGAAGTCAAGCTTGTCTTGAACAGACATTTGGTGGAAATATGGATGTTAAAGTCTTTGCCTATGAGGACTCAGGAGGAAGTGAGGAACTTGATATCATCTTAGAGAATACTGACATTGTTATAAGCAGAAGATTGATAGAAATAAGCATGTTAAAGATGTTCTGTTGATGAATCAGAAAGAAATGAAAAACATGTTATTGGAAGCTGGAGGAAAGGAGATACTTGTTATACAATGGTAGAAAACTTGGTTGAGTTTTGTCTTACAGCTGTGCAGAAAGCAGAACTTATAAATGTTAAACTTAAGACATTTAGCTGAACATCTTTCCAAGCAAAGTATTTGAAAGTGCAGGCTAGTCCTTCTTGCTGCTTACAGTAAATATGAGAAAAAAAGAGATAAATTGAAGGAAACAAGGACTTGATAATTTGGGAATTTCTTAGTCTATCCAGATTGCAAAGACACTGATATGAGAAGATTCACTATCAGGAAACTGCACTCTGGAGAAAAGTCAAGGTGTAGCTGGACAAGTATGGATAGCGGGTGAGAGGGAAGACAGTGTTTGGTCATGCACAGGGCTCTCTGAGGAGATTAGGTTTGTGACTCATGAATCCCTTCAAAAACCACAGAGATGAAATTATCCAGGAAACATCTGTGGAAGAGTCTCTTGTCTAATGGAAATGAATCTCCATTACATACATGGGAAGTCCACAGGATTTTGAATGTTATTTCAGCAGAAACACTACTAACCATTATGCTTGTGGAAATCTATTTTATAGCAATGGAAAACTAATAGATGGACCAAAATCCATGTTTCTTATCTTGTCAAAGTACAGGAACACGTCCCTCTGACCTTCTTCACTCCACTATGAGAGTCTTATCTAATCTAATCAAGACAGGGATTATTCTACTATATTGATATTAAAGGAGGAAGGATTATAAAGAGAGTTTATACCATGGAGTAGGAAACTTGGGGTCCATCTTAGAATTCTACCTCTCAGCTGACAACCACCAGTTCTGAAAGAGTGCTTAATAAATACTTGATGATTGATTGGAAAGATGGCTTTTTCATCCCAGAGCTAGTTTTCTGACTGCTTCTATTGCTATCCTTGCTGCCAGAATTGGTACAGTCTGACTTTTTATCTCTCTAGATTAAGGAAGGGAATATTATGAAAGAATAAGAGTTATGATCTTCTTGTATTTCTTAAAAGTTTGGGGAAGTCAATAAAAATAATTATAAAAGCAACAGCCACTAAATTTACTAAGCTAAAGTGGTTTGTTAAAAATTTTGTTCGTGGTTTGCATGAGTGAACAAATTGAATTCTTATAAAAAAAATCTATGCAGAAGATACATACTGTCATTATCTCCATTTTGCAGATGAAAAAACTGAAGCACAGAGAAGCCAATAACTTTCCCACCCCTACCAAGTAGAGAGCCAGGCTTTGAATCCCAGCAGTCTGGAGTCAATGCCTATAATCAAATCAATGCACGAGTTACCCAGGAACCTTGTTAAAATGCAAATTCTTATTCAGAAGATATCAAGTGAGGCCTGAGATGCTGAATTTTTAACTAGCTCTAGGTTATGCAGGTCCATTGATCATATTTTAGGTAGTAAGGGTATAAACTCTGGTGTTGTGTTGTTTCAGCAATAGTTGTTGGTTGTGTAAAATCCTAATGTGATAGGGAAGCAGGTGTAGTTGTACACATCTATAGAGATGGGATGATGTAGGGATGAAACTTGGGGTGGAGGGCTATACTTTAAGTATTTAAGGAATTGAGAGAGAAAGTTTTAAGATCTTTGTTTGTTTGTTTGTTTGTTTTTTCAGCAAGTGCTAATTCTGGATTTGATGGTCTTCTACCATCCCCAGGTATTTTAACGAGTGGACACAAAAACACCAGGCATGTCCTGTTTTTTTTGAGCATCCCCAGGAGATATGCTATCAATATTTTCACAGTATTTTTCCTGTGACCTGGATGACAGCATGGAGAAGGCAGAGAAATCTGAGGCAATGGTGGGAGTGTGGATTATTTTGGTTCTTGCGTGTAGCCTCAAAATTGGGGTGTGGGGGCTCCTTGGTGGTGCAGGCGGTTGAGTGCAGTGCTGTGAAGCTGTCCACAGGCTCTGCAGTGCTGGTTTGATCCCAGCTGGCCGGGGAGATACCCACATGATGCGGCAGACCTCACCCCTCTGGCCTGCTGCTCCACTCAGCAGTGATTTCAGTCAGTCTGCCTGTTCTGTTCCCCACTCTGTCTCTGGTGAATCATCTCACCCTCCTGCACATCTGGCCTGTACCCCAGTTCTTGTATAAATAAATAACTCTTTAAAAAAACTGGGGGGTGTCATAAGTCTTCTCAGTGGGGTCACAATAAGTTAGGGGTAGCTCTCCAGAGATCAGGATCTAAAGGCTAGGCTACTGCCACCCTTTACTTAACTATGAATTGTGAATTTGCCAGGAACTCTGGGATGGAGCAAGGGCAGTGAGAGAGAAAAAATACAAGTCTTAGGTAGTGCAGATAGGTTGGGTCTGAGAGGGACCAGCTGTATAGGAAGAGAGCATGAGAAGGCACTGTGCTTCCTAAGAATGTAATCCTCAGTTGATTCCTTTTGGTTTTCTTCAGGAAACACATTATTGTACCTGGCCAATGTAGAAAGGCACCTGCATATTCTTGAGGTCAAGAAGGCCTATCACCAGATACCTGGTAGCATCCCCCCTACACAGAAATCTATCTTGTAAACAAAAAGGGCAGAGTTCACCAGTGATGGCAGTATGTATTGAGTACTCATATGGACAGGGTTTTTATGTGCATTATTTCTCTCATGCCCTATACAACCTTCATTTTACAGATGGATGAAATGGTTAGAGGGAACTTAAGAAAATTGTTGAAGATTATAAAACTAGTAAATGGGGGGATCAGAAATTGAATCTTAACCATCTTCCCCTGAAGTCCATTTGCCAAACCACCATCTTGTTTTCCTAATACATGGAGACCAGCATTCTCATTTTATACAGGTGAGAAAACTTGGATTTAGTGAGTTTTGGGGATTTATCCAAGATGCTAAGGGTGAAGAGACTGGACTTATCTAAGATTTCATAATTCACTAATTTTGGTAGTACTTATTTTGTGGTTCATATCTCATCTTTTTAGTCAAACTGTAAGCTTTTTGAGGGCAGAACCCCTGATTCATCTTTCTCTGTCACACAAGTCTCAGCACAAACCAGTTACTCATCCAATGGTAACAGTGATTATGCAGTACCAGACAGTCCAATTATTACCTGTTTGCTATCGGATGTCAACTTAGCATAATCTTTAGTGACTAGATCTCTCTTTTCCTGGATGCTTGAAGGAGAATCCGAATCAGCAAAGCTCTTTAGCTTATACTTTTCTGCCAAGGGAGAGTTTGTTGGTACCCTAGAATCCTGACAAACTTCTGTAGATTTTTTTTTTTAATTTATTTTATTGGTCAAAGCTAAAATAAACTTGGCTTTCTCAGAGAGTAATTTAAAAAATATATATGTTTATTGAGGCAATGATGATTTATAGCACTGTATAAATCAGTGGTACAGCTTTACACCTCTGCAAATGTACATTTTCGCACTGCACCCACAACCAGAGTACCAATAGTCGTCACCATAGTCTACTGACCCCTCCCCCTTTTGCTTTCCTCCCTTCCAATGTCCCCTATGGTAGCCTCAGCTCTGCTGTCAGATTTCAAGTGTTTGCTTTGGTCTGTTTTTGTCTGTCCCTTTGCTTTTTATACTCCACATTTGAGTAAAATCATCTGGTAATTGTCTTTCTCCTGCTGACTTTTTTTCTTAGAATAATTCCCTCCAACTCCATCGATGTTGTTTTAAATGGCAGGATTTTTTCTTTTTTCTTTTTTCCTATACCTGAGTAGTAGTCCATAGTGGATATATTCCACATCTTAATCCACACATCTGTCATCAGGCACTTAGGCTGTTTCCATAGCTGGGCTATTGTAAATAGTGTTGCAGTGTACATATGAATGTATATATATATCTCTTCAAGTTAATGTTTTTGTATTTTGGGGTCGATATGTAGGAGTGGAATTGCTGCATAATGTATTGGGTTGTCAGAAAAGTCATGATACATTTTTGCTTTAAAAACATAGAAAAAATACATCATGACTTTTCCAAAAACCCAATGGTATACCTATTTTTAATGTTTTGAAAAACATCCATATTGTTTTCCACAGATACTGGACAAGTCCACATAACCCCAAAAGTGTGTGAGGGGTCCTGTCTCTCCACACCCTTTCCAACACTGATATTTTAATATGGGCCATTTTTGCAAGTGTGAGTTGGTATCTCATTGTGATTTTGATTTGAATTTCTCTGATGATAGGTGATGATGAGCATATATTTATGTGTCTGTGAGTCATATGTTTATTTTCTTTGGGGAAGTGTCTATTTAGTTCTTCTGTCCAATATTTGATTGAGTCATTTGTTTTCTTTTTGTTGAGTTGGATGAGTTCTTTGTAGATCTTGGATATTAGCTCCTTGTTGGATGTATGATGTATGCAAATGTCTTCTCCCACTCAGCAGTGTCTTTGTTTTAATGATAGTTTCTTTCACTAGGCAGAAGACTTGTAATTTGAGATAGCCCCCATTTGTTAATTTATTTTTTTGTTTTCCTTGCCATTACAGTGGAATCCCCAAAGATTTCCCTGAAGTCAATGTCTTAAAGTGCTTTGACTTTGTTTTCTAATTATTTTGTGTTAAGTTTTATATCCAAGTCTTTTACCCATTTTGAATTAATCTTTATGTATGGAGTGAGATAGTGATCTAGTTTCTTTCTGTTGCATGTGGGTGGCCAATTTTCCCAACATCATTTGTTGAATAGACTCCTTTCTCTATTGTATGTTCTTAGCTTCCTTGTCATAAATGAACCATCCATGTAAGTGTGGGTTCATATCTGGGCTCCATTCTGTAAATAATTCTACCAACAAAACTCAGCTTGATTCAAATCTTACCAGTCTTCCCCTAGGTTAGCCAATCTCTTACTCTTCCATCTTAACTACTTGTGGCTTCAGTCACTCTACAGTCGTGGCCAACAGAACTTTCTCTGATGACATAAATATCCTTATTTTCCATGTTGTCATCAGCCACTTGCAACATGTTGCTATTGAGTGCTGGAAATGTAATTAATGCAATTGGGGGACTATATTTTAAATTTAGTTCAATTTTAATAAATTTAAATAATTACATGTGGTTAATGATTACCATATTGTATAAGACAAATCTAGATGTAACTCCCATATTGCTGTATCTATCCCAGCTCTTTCCCTTAAGCCCCCAATTAAATTTGAGCTGACTACTAAACTTCTTTACCTTACCTCATTGACCTGGACTTTGCTTGGATCCCTGACCTCACTCTTCTGATCACCTGCAACCTGGCTGCTTAGCTGGAAGCCACTGTGGTGTCCCTGCCAGTTCTCTTATCCGTAGATCCTCCTTCTTGTTGTCTTTTCTCCTGCTACTAATACTGTTCTGATGTGCCTTCTGTCCTAACCTTGCTAATGTCTTCCCATAGATTTTGTTTCTTTCTGCTTCTCCTGGCTGTGGCTGATTGCATCATTGGTATCAATTCTTCACCCCTCTGTAATAGAGTCATTCATTCATCCTCTTGCCATGACCTCATGGTGAATGACCTTTGATGTAGTGGTTTATCATGTGACTTGCTTTGACTATTGGATTTTTTATACATGTGATGTGAACAGAGGTTTGAAATATGTTTGTACAGTAGGTTTTGGCTTCTTGTCTGCCATCACCATGGGAAGAAAATGCAGGGATAGCTTCTGGTCCAAAGAGGATGAGAGAGATGAGGTGCAGACTTGGACCCCACTCGGTCTGGAGCCAAGTCTACCTGATTCCAACCTAGGTCAGCAATACTAAGTCAAAATTCAAAAGAAATACTGGTTATGTTTCACAATTTTGGAGTGTTTGTTACTTAGTAGAAATTGACTTATACACTGTTCTAATTTATTCTTTGCATTGCCAAAGTCTACATTGTGAAACATATTCCATCTTATTACTGGTACATAATGCCTGATTTTCCCTGACATGATAAAGTTCCAACTGTTTACCCTAACATGCAAATCTTGACTTGCCCAAGCTCAGCTTCTCATTCCCACCATGATGATTTTGATTTGTTTCTCCTCCAGAATACTTGAAAGCCTGAAATAAGTTTTGGACTTTGACTCATTAATATCTTTATCTTCTCTTTCCCTCTGCCTAGGTGCTTACCCCATACTTGTTTTTGACAATTTCTACTTATTCTTCAAAACCATGTCAGATGTGACCACTCTCTGAAGCCTTGCTTTGCTTCCCAGAAGAGCATCATTGATGTATCCATGACATTTCCTAGATAACACTGTCAGAGTACTCATTTCATGGCATTGAAGCAGATTGCCTCTGAGACCTTGCCTAGGCTGAATGCTTTTGGGAACTCTTTTTTTTAAATGCTTGTTTCCCTTAAATCTATATGTAACTCATTTCCTGGCATATAGTAGATGCTCAAAACAGATGCAATTAGTAAATTTGAAGTGGCACCATCTAGAAGTCTGCCTTTTTAGGCAATGGGATGAGCTTGTGTAAATTAATTCATGCAAACTGTATTCCTGTGGTTCTCAGAGTAACTCTGCCAGGAAAGGAGTTATGCTTAGCAGAATCTGTGTTAAAGATGCTACTTTGCTCCAGGACAAATGGGAAAGCCCAGAGAGTAAGAGGTAAGCTGGGTAAAGGGTCAAGGTAGCTCTCTTGACTCACAATCCCATATTCTAGCTGTATCGTTACATTGCTTCTCTTATTTTTACCTTATAAGCCACCTTACAACTCATGCCCCTGAGCTTCATATTAGTTTTAAATTTGAAAGCTCCCAGCTCATGAACTCTTCTTATATGCATAATAAGATCTTACTAAATATCATTTATTGGTCTGGTGGTTTTGATTCTGTTTCTCAATTTTTGACACCATTAAGTCAAATTTCTAACTGGAAACTGGATCCGTAAGTACAACCTGCAGCACTTGTCACACTTCTAACCCTGGGTTAGTAGATAGTAACCGAAAACCCGATTTGAAAAAGCCCAAGAGCTTCCTGTGCTGTTGGTCGTCATTTGCCCCAGTGGACTGAAATTCTCATTGAGGGCAGAATCTATGTTTTCTTTATTGCATTCTTCTTTCCTTTTCTCCTCGGTGCCTTATTTGCCTTATGTGAGGAGGATCAATGTAGTCCTGATTGGAAGAATTGAACAGCTCCAATCTGTCCTATTGACTCTTTCCTTGAGGATCCTTTCATGAGTCTCCAAATGACTCCAAATTCAGTGTTATGAAGATGTTTGGCTCCTTAAAGGGAGAGGGCTGTCTTTTCCCTTGCTGAGCTGGTGGCCAGGCTGGAGCAAGGAGAGGTGACTCACCCTAGAGGTCAGAGCAGACAGGGAGGAGAGGAGGTCTTGGCTGACCACACTGCTTGGGAAACTGCTCCAAGGCCTTGCCATGCTTCTTGTCTATAATCATTGGTATCATTAGTATCTGTGACACATGGCCTGATACTAACTCTTAGAAGCATGTGAAGATAGATTGAGAACAATAATCCTGGTCCAAAACCTGTCATGATGTGGGAGTTTGAGAGAATTCACCAGAGCCAGAGCAGGAAGCAGAACAGGTAGACCGACGAAGTACACTGCTGAGGGGAGCAGCGGGCGCGGCAGGAGAGGTCTGCGCACCATGTGGGACCCTTGCCGGAGGCCGGGGATCGAACCAGCGCTGTAGTGGCTGCGGGCAGCTTCACAACCCAGCGCTCAACTGCTGCGCCACCGGGGAGGCCAAATTTCCCTTTTTAGACGCTGCAATGGGTGTGTGCATTTCTGTGTGTGTATGTGATGGAGGCTTGGGAACTTGATAACTTGAGGTCAGTTGGCTGCTCAACCTCATATTCTTGGCTCCTCAAGGTGTTAATGTTAGTGGAAAAAATACTAAAGTACTAATTGGTCCCTGTGAGGGCAGTACTGATTCTGCTACTTCCCTGCCTCAGGAATTAGTGGAAAGTCTATCTTTTAAGAATGACCAGGTTAAATAGATGGAACTGGAGGAAATTATGCTAAGCAAAGTTAGTCAGCAGAAAGAAAAATACTAGGTGGTGTCAATTACATGTGTGGAATATAGAGAATCAAAACAAAGGGACAGATAAGACCAAACCAGTACAAACCTAGAAATTTGACTATAGAATTGGGGATACCAGGATCGGGGGAGAGGGGAGGGAAAAGTGAGGAGGAGGCATAATACATTAAGGTGGGTGCCTTAGTGGTGGATGAGATCCTACACGTCTAAATCATGTACAGTGTTGTAAACCAATGTTACCTCAATTTAAGAAAAGGAGATCAACAGATTAAAACAAAAGATTTTTCCTGGTATTAAACAATAAAATGTCTATACTTCTAAAAAAAGAAAAAAGAATGACAGAGTTGAATGGTCCTAGTGCCTGTGGTTATTCCCTCATGGGGACCAGGCAGCAAGACTGGATCTTTCTCGACTAATAAAACCAAACAATACTGAGGTCCTGAATCTTCAATATCAGACTTGGTTTGAGTTACTTCCCACCAGCAGAGCCTGAGATTAGGGCTTGGGTGCTCCTAGTTTTCTGGGGGTGATCTCGGAAGGCAGGTTGGAGGAGTAGAGAGGATGATATAGGGGAGGAGACAGAATCAAGATGAGGGTGCATTCTATTTACAATAGCTAAGCTTTGGAAACAACCCAAATGCCCAAAAATAGATGACTGGATCAAGAAGACGTGGTATACACCAAGGAATATTACTCAGCAATCAAAAAAGATAAACACATGCAGTTTGCAGCAACATGGATGGAGCTGGAAGGGATCATGCTCAGCGAAATAAGTCAGGAAGAAAAAGAAAAATACCGGATGGTCTCACTCATAGCAGGAATCTAGAAAACCTAAATAAGGGACCAGAAAAAGAATAACTGTAAGAAAGAAAAAATCAAAATCAACAAACAACTATGAACCAGAGACACACTATGGGGGGGGGAGGAAGGCAGGGAAAGGAGGGATTGGGGTCAAAATAAGGGGGTTGCAATTGTATGGGGAATATAAAAATAAAATTAAAAAAAAAAGATAAGAGTGCGTTATTGTGGACAGCAATCTCAATTTTGCTAACATTTCTAAGGACCATTGAGAATGTTCCCTGAAGGATAAGAATCTAGGGCATGTAGCCTCTTGTTCCCCCTTTGGTTGCTGACTATCCTGCCATCCTAGTTGGTCTTGTACTAAGTTTAGATGTGTCCTGCAGTGTTTGTTAAAGGCCCTGGGGGAAGAGGATGGAAACACAGTGCTTGAAGAGAAGGCTGCCAGAGGTGAGTCCGCACTTACAAAGAACTGTCCATCAAACTGGGGGGCAGTGCAGATACTTCTGATGATGTCTTCATCCCTAAAGAGTATGTATGGGCCCTTGGGATTTATTCTTTAAAAAGGAACAGTTACATGGTGGACTTGTCTAATTCTGTAATATCTTGTTATTAGTTAGAAGATCCACCACTGTTGTCTACTCTTGGATCTAGTTTTACCAAGGTGGTAAGGTATTTCCTCATGTGAGACTGAAAACATTGTATAAAAAGTCACCCACAGCCCCTTTTTTAAAAGAGATTTATTTATTTATTTATTTATGCATACAAGAGCTGGGGTGTAGGCCAGCGGTGTGTGTGTATGGAGGGGCATGGTGAGCGGATTCACCAGAGACAGAGTGGAGAGCAGAACAGGTGGATCTACTGAAATACACTGCTGAGGGGAGCAGTGGGTGAGACAAGAGAGGTCTGCTGCACCATGGATGGCTCTCTGAGTGGGCATCAAACTCCTTCTTTAAGTTGGTTCATATGTTGTATAGATGTCTGTATCCTTAATTCATTTTTACCTTTTCTACCTACTTATTCTATTGGTTATCAAGAGTATTAATGCCTCCAACTGTAATTGTGGGTTTGTCATCTTTTTCTTTCATTTTATGAACTATTTTTGATATATTTTGAAATTATATTGCCAGGCACATGCACATTGAGTACTGTTATGTTTTCTCTGTGAATTCGTCCCTTCATCATTATGTAATGGTCCTTGAGCAATATTATACTGATGACATTCCTTGTTAAAAAGTCCTCTTTGTCTGATGTTAATATCACATTCTTGCTTTTTTTTGATTAGTGTTTGTATGATGCCTCTTCTCCCATCATTTTATTTTAAATACGTATATACATGTACATGCATAGGTCTGTTTATCTAACTAGCTAGCTATATTTAAAGTATTTTTTAATTGAAAGCATGGCAATATAAGTTGGTGGTGTTTAAATCTAATTATTGATTTTGCCAGTTTAAATCCATCATCTTGCTAATTATTTTCAACCTGTCCATTTGTTCCTCATTCTTTTTTCCCCTTTCCCTGCTTTCTAATGGATTTCTTGAGCATTTTTATGATTCTATTTTGTCTCTAATATTGATTTATTTTTATATATAGCTATTTTAAAATAATGGTTGCTCTAGTTCTTATAATATACATCTTTACCATTGCCTGCTTTAAAAAAATATTATGCTCCTACAAGCACACCGTGGAGAGTGTTGAAACAGTATATTTCCAGATACTACCTTTCATCCTCTGTGTTACTCTTGTCATATATTTATAAGTACATAATCTATAAACCACATGATATATTGTCATGATTTTGGTTGACATAACCAATGATCTTTAAAGTTTTTTTTTAAGATTTATTTATTTATGCATACAAGAATGGGGTTACAGGCCAGAGGTGTGGGGGTTGAGAGGATTCACCAGAGACAGAGTGGGGGAGCAGAACAGGCAGATTTACTGAAATACACTACTGAGGGGAGCAGCAGGCGAGTCAGGAGAGGTCTGCTGCACCATGTGGGTAGATCCCTGGCCGGGGATCAAACTCGTGCTGCAGTGGCAGCGGTTAGCTTCATAGGTTATGTTTTAACCCCTTGCGCCATGAGGGAGGCCCGAAAGTTATTTTTTAAGTGTGCTTTATACTTCACTTTCAGTTTTACCATTTTTTCCCTCTTCATTTAAGTAGATCTAATTTTTCACTTATAGCATAGTCTTTCAGCATGAAGAACTTCCTTTAATTCTTGTAAGGAAAGTCTACTAGTAACGAATTTTCTCTGATTCTGTGTCTGAATAAGACTTCATTTTCCTTCTCTGGTTTGACAGTTATTTTCCTTTAGTACTTTAAAGACATTTCCTCACTATTGTCCTGCTTGCCTAATTTCTGAGAGGAAGTATGCTATGATTTTTATTTTTATTCTTCTTTATGTAATATTTCTTTTTTCCTGGCTGCCATTAAGTTCTTATCTTTGGATTTCAGAGTTTTGACTATGATGTTTTTGAGTGTCTATGTATGTGTGTGTGTTTTCCATTTATGCTGATCTCAGTACAGCAGGCCTTTTGCTGTGGTCTGTCACTAATGTTATATAATTCTTGAACATTATATCTTCAAAGATTTCTTTTGTTCCATTCTCTATTTTCTCCTCTTAGGACTTTACTTACATGCATTTTAGACTGGCTGAAACTGTCCCACAGGTTTTGCATTTTTTTTAACTTCTTTTTTTCTTCAGATACAGAAAGGGTTGGCTCTTCTGCCAGGTCATTAGCATGGATGATTGAGCCAGTCTTCTTAGGAACTGGGTTTTAATTTTGTTTCCCCAGGCTTCAAATTCCTCTATCAGGGGACTGCTGTCATCTTGTGTTTCATGTGAGAATTGGAGATCATTTTTTTTTTTTTTTTTTTTTTGGCCCATACAGGTGAACACTCTTTTTATTTTTATATTTTTTTTTTTATAAATTTTATTGTTATATTCCCCATACAATTGCAGCCCCCCATTCTGACCCAATCCCTCCCCTCCCACCCCCGCCCCCTAAAAGTGTCTCTGGTTCATAGTTTTTTGTTGATTTTGATTTTCACTTTCTTATAGTTATTCATTTTCCTGGTCCCTTATTTAAGTTTTCTAGATTCCTGCTATGAGTGAGACCATCCAGTATTTTCTTTTTCTTTTTGGCTTATTTCGCTGAGCATGATCCCTTCCAGCGCCATCCATGTTGCTGCAAATTGCATGTGTTTATCTTTTTTGGTTTTTTTTTTTTTTTTTTTAATTATTATTTATTTATTTATTTATTTATTTTTTTTTAAATATTAATTTTATTTTATATTCCCCATACAATTGCAAACGCCCCATTCTGACCCCAATCCTTCCCTCCCGCCCCCCACCCCCCAAAAGTGTCTCCGGTTCATAGTTTTTTGTTGATTTTGATTTTCACTTTCTTATATTCATTTTCCTGGTCCCTTATTTAAGTTTTCTAGATTCCTGCTATGAGTGAGACCATCCAGTATTTTTCTTTTTCTTTCTGGCTTATTTTGCTGAGCATGATCCCTTCCAGCGCCATCCATGTTGCTGCAAATTGCATGTGTTTATCTTTTTTGAATGCTGAGTAATATTCCATGGTGAATATGTACCACATCTTCTTGATGCAGTCATCTATTTTTGGGCATTTGGGTTGTTTCCAAAGCTTAGCTATTGTAAATTGTGCTGCTATAAACATAGGGGTGCAGGTGCTCTTTGGAATTGATGTTTCTGTGTCCTTTGGGTAAATACCTAGGAGTGGAATTGCTGGATCATATGGAAGCTCTATGTTTAGTAGGTCCAGAAATCTCCACACAGCTCTCCATAGTGGTTGGACCAGTTTGCACTTCCACCAACAGTGCACAAGAGTTCCTTTTTCTCCACATCCTCGCCAACATTTGTTGTTGCTAGTTTTTTTAATATGTGCCATTCTCACTGGTGTGAGATGGTATCTCATGGTAGTTTTGATTTGCATTTCCCTGATTACAAGTGATGTTGAACATTTTTTCATATGTCTGTTGGCCATTTGCATTTCCTCTTCAGAGAAGTTTCTTTTTAGCTCTTCTGCCCATTTTTTGACTGGATTATTTTCTTTGTTGTTGCTGAGTCTCATCAGCTCTTTGCAGATTTTTGTGATCAGTCCTTTATCATTAGTGTTGGGTGCAAAAATGTTCTCCCAGTTGGTGGGGTTTCTCTTTGTTTTTGTTATTGTCTCTTTTGCTGTGCAGAAGCTCTTTAATTTGATGTAGTCCCAGCTGTTTATCTTTCTCTTCACTATCACTGCTTTGGGTGATGTGTCTGTAAAGATGTCTTTGCTGTGCAAATCCCGTAGTGTTTCGCCTATATTTCCTTCTATGTATTTTATGGTTTCAGGTCTTATGTCTAGTTCTTTAATCCATTTTGAGTTGATTTTTGTGTATGGTGTGAGGTAGTGGTCAAGCTTCATTCTTTTGCATGTAGCGACCCACTTTTCCCAGCACCATTTATTGAACAAACTTTCTTTGCTCCAATGCATAGTCTTTGCTCCTTTGTCAAAGATTAGTTGACCATAAATCTGTGGGTTTATTTCTGGATTTTCTATTCGATTCCATTGGTCTGTATGTCTGTTCTTGTTCCAATACCATGCAGTTTTGATGATTATGGCTTTGTAGTATAGTTTGAAGTCTGGGAGTGTGATGCCTCCATTTCCTTCTTTTTTTTTCAGTAGAGCTTTGGCTAGTCGGGGTTTTTGGTGATTCCATATGAATTTCATCAATAATTGTTCTATTTCTTTGAAGAATGCCATTGAGATTTTGATTGGAATAGCATTGAATCTGTATATTGCTTTTGGTAGGATGGCCATTTTAATAATGTTTATTCTTCCAATCCATGAGCAGGGGATGTCTTTCCATTTCTTTGTGTCTTCTTCTATTTCTTTTAACAGTGTTTTATAGTTTTCTTTGTATAGGTCCTTTACCTCTTTTGTTAGATTTATTCCCAAATATTTGATTTTTTTTGTTTCGATAATAAAAGGGGTGGTTTTTTTGATTTCTTCTTCTTCAGATTTATTGTTTGTGTATAGGAAGGCTACTGACTTTTGCGTGTTGATTTTGTATCCTGCCACTTTACTGAATTGATTGATGAGTTGAATTAGTTTTTCTGTGGAGATTTTGGGGTTCTCTATGTATATTATCATATCATCTGCAAATAGTGATAGTTTGACTTCTTCTTTTCCTATTTGGATTCCTTGGATGTCTTTCTCTTGTCTTATTGCTCTGGCTAGGACTTCCAGTATTATATTGAAAAGCAGTGGTGAGAGTGGACATCCTTGTCTTGTTCCAGATCTTAATGGAATTGCTTTCAGCTTTTCACCATTGAGAATGATACTGCTGTTGGCTGTCATAGATGGCCTTTATGATGTTGAGGTATGTTCCTTGTATCCCAAGAATTTCAAGGGCTTTTATCATGAATGGGTGTTGCACTTTGTCGAAAGCTTTCTCAGCATCTATTGATATTATCATATGGTTTTTATATTTCTTTTTGTTGATGTGTTGGATAACGTTGATTGATTTTCGGATGTTAAACCATCCTTGTGCCCCTGGAATGAATCCAACTTGGTCGTGGTGAATTATCTTATGGATACATTGTTGGATTCTGATAGCTAAAATTTTATTGAGGATTTTTGCATCAGTGTTCATTAGGGAGATTGGCCTATAGTTTTCCTTTTTTGTGTTGTCCTTATTCGGTTTTGGTATTAGTGTAATATTGGCTTCATAGAACGTGTTTGGTATTGTCCCTTCCTTCTCAATTTTTTGGAAGAGTTTGTGAAGGATAGGCACTAATTCGTCTCTGAATGTTTGGTAGAATTCATTTGTAAATCCATCAGGTCCTGGGCTTTTGTTTTTGGGGAGGTTTTTAATTACCATTTCAATTTCGCTGCTTGTAATTGGTCTGTTTAGGTGTTCTATTTCTTCTTTATCTAGCTTTGGGTGATTGTAGAGTTGTAGGAATTTGTCCATCTCCTCTAGATTGTTGAACTTGTTTCCATATAACTGTTCATAGTAGTTACTGATTATTCTTTTGATTTCTGCTGTGTCCGTTGTGATTTCTCCTCTTTCATTTATGATTCTGTGTATTTGTGCTTTCTCCCTTTTTTCCTTTGTGAGCCTGGCTAGGGGTTTGTCTATTTTATTTATTTTTTCAAAGAACCAGCTCTTGGTTTCATTGATCTTTTGGATTGTTTTTTTAGTTTCAATTTCATTTATTTCTGCTTTGGTTTTTATTATTCTTTTCTTCTACTGGTTTGTCTGTTTTTTTTTTGTTGTTTTTTCTAGATCTTTGAGCTTCGAGATTAGGTTGTTTCTTTGAGTTCTTTCTTGTTTTTTGATGTGAGCTTCTATTGCTATATATTTTCCTCTTATTACTGCTTTTGCTGCATCCCATACATTTAGGATATTGGTGTCCTCCTTGTCATTCAATTCAAAGAATTTTTTAATTTCTTCTTTGATCTCCTCGTTAGTCCAGTGGTCTTCCAGTAGTGTGGCTTTTAATCTCCATGAGGTAGGATAGTTCCTTGCCTTCTTTTTATGATTTATTTCTAGTTTGATGCCTTCGTGGTCAGAAAAGATGGTTGGTATGATTTCAATCTTGGTGTATCTGTTGATGTTTGTCTTGTGCCCCAGTATGTGATCGATCCTGGAGAATGATCCGTGTGCGCTTGAGAAAAATGTGTATTCCGTTTTTTTTGGGTTTAGTGTTCTATAGATGTCTGTTAAGCCCAAATGCTCTAGGTCCTTATTTAGAGCTTTAGTTTCTTTACTTATTTTTTGTCTTGTTGATCTATCCATTGTTGATAGTGGTGTGTTGAAGTCTCCCACTACATATGTGTTTTCTCTGATGTCTGTTTTCAGAGAGGACAACAGTTGTCTGATATATTTTGGTGCTCTTTCGTTTGGTGAGTATATGTTAATGAGTGTTATTTCTTCTTGAAGTATTGTCCCCTTAATCATAATGTAGTGACCATTGGGGTCTCTTTTTATTTTTTTGAGTTTGAAGTCTGTTTTATCTGATATAAGTATAGCTGTTCCTGCTTTCTTTTTTGGCCCATTTGCTTGTAGGATTGTTTTCCATCCTTTGACTTTGAGCCTATTTTTATCTTTTGTAGCTAAATGTGTTTCCTGGAGACAGCAAAAGGTTGGTTTTGTTTCTTAATCCAGGCTGCAACTCTGTGTCTTTTTATTGAAGAGTTTAGTCCATTTACATTTAGAGTTAATATTGATATGTTAGCATCTGTATTTGCCATTATGTTTGTCTTTCCTTTGATTTTATTTATTTATTTTTTAATAACTTTTTTTTTTTTTTGGTCTTCTTTTCGTTGTTATTCGTCCCTCTGAGGTTCTGGCTTTAGGATTCCTTGTAGTATTTTTTGGAGTGGGGGTTTAGTCGCAATGAAATTCTGGAGTTTCTCTTTGTCTGGGAAGGTCCATATTCTTTCTTCATGGAGGAAAGAGAGCTTTGCGGGATAGAGTATTCTTGGTTGGCATCTGTTTTCTTGCAGTCTGTTGACTATGTCCCTCCACTCTCTCCTTGCCCGTAGTGTTTCTTCAGAGAAGTCTGATGTCAGCCTGATTGGTTTTCCTTTGAATGTTATCTGTTTCTCTCTCCCTTGTCAGCTTCATTATTTTTTCCTTGTCCTGGATTCTGGGAGCTTTACATTATGTGTCTTGCTGTATTTTTTCCTTCGTCGTGGAAGTTTGGTGTTCTTCTTGCTTCTTGTATATCAATTTCAGCTCTTCTTCTCATTTGGGAAGTTCTCTTCAATTATATCCATGAAATATTTTCTCTGTTCCTACATCTCTCTCCTCTCCTTCTTGAATTCCTATAACTCTTATATTTCCTTTCCTCATGGAGTCAGATAGTTCCCGAAGTCTTTCTTCATGCTTTTTTTCCTTCGTACTTCTCTTTCCTTTTCTGTTTTGGTTCTTTTTATTTCTGTGTCTTCAAGATTACTTATTCGTTCTTCCATTTCATCTATTCTGCTTTCATTGCTTTTCCCAGAGTTCTTTAGTTCCTCCATTAATTCTTTGATCTCCTGCATTTCTCTTACTTCCCTCTTTAGGGACTCAATTTCCTTCTTCTGATCTATCACTTTTTTATCATGGCAATTTAAATTCTCTTTCTGGAAGGCTCAGAAGTTCTTCCAAGTTGCTGTCGTTGCAATCTGGGGAGTGGTTTTCTTTTGTGGTGTGCTTCCTTTCCTGAGGAGTTTTTTTAGGTTGCGTGTGGTTCTTCTACTCCCTACTGTCTGTTTTCTAATTTGTCGTATGCGTTGGGACACTGTGTTGCTCGGACTGACTGACATCTTGGGTGAACTTCTCCGCTCCCCTCTGGCTCTTCCAGAGCCATCTCTGTCTTCTGGGGGAGCTTTTGCTGGTTTTAGGCAGTTTTTACTGAAGAAATGTCCCTGTTCTCAAATGGCGAAGCGGATGCAGTCCCTGCGCCTCCGGTTTCAGGCACACTCTCTGCGCACCGGTCTGCCCCGGACGTGGGTGCCTGCTCCCCTCTGTGGGCTCAGACTGCTGGTCGGAAGGGGCCTGGCGTGGAATAACTTCCCGGCTGGCCACTGGGTCCTCCAGAAACCTTCTGCCCTTTTCAAGCAGTCTTAAGAAAAGTCCTGTTTTATAGGGTGTTAGTGACTTTTTTTTTCCTGGTCGCTAGGTGGCGCCAGAGATCTCTCCTATTGTCCTTGGGGGGCTGTTTTTTCGCCTCCCCCCACCCCGTGGGACAGAGAACAGAGCGGGAATGGTAGGGTACACCTCAACAGCTTTGGGGTGCTGTGTCTGCCTTGTGCCCCACCGTCGTGGAGAACCCACACCCCGAATTTTTGTGCCCCGGGTCTCAGTTCAAAGCCTCAGTTCCAGGACGTGGGCTGTAGCCCAGTTCAAGTGGCGCGGGAAGGGCGCCTTTTGCACACCGCTGCCCGTCCTGGCGCCTGGTTCCTGCTCACTCGGGAGGGACCTTCACCTCAGTGAGGACCTCCGTGCGTCTCCCCGCAAGCCTAGGTCGTCTCCCTGCAAGCCTAGGTCGCAGGCGCGGGGACCTGGGCAGCCGCGATCCAGGTCTGCACTTGCTTTTCAAGCTCCCCGAGCGCGCGGGCGTTTCCGCGCCACTTACCGGCAGCCCGGGCTGTGTGCGCGTCTCCCGGGGTCGTTGTTCTTCTCTAATGGCGCCCGGAGCGTTCGCTCACCGCCGCGGCGGATCCTGCAGGGTTCGCCTCAGCTCCGTTCACGGGGTGTGGTGGCTGCAATAGTCTTTCCACTCACAGTCCCGCTTGCTGCGTCGTTTGTTCTTGTTGGTTGTTTTGGTTTGTTGTTTCCTCCTCTCTGCAGGTCGGAGAGTGCCGCCTCTGTGGGCGGGGGAGGGGAGCAGGGTTCTGCGCTTCCCTCCCTTCTAGTCCTCTTTTATGGCCACTTTCTTCTTCGGGCAGTTCGCTGGCGTCACCCGTTTATCTTCCGTGTCCCACTTCTCACTGGGACCTGCCGCTTTTCCTCCCTATTAACTTTTTTTAATGGGAGATCTTACTCGCAGCGTCTCCTCGCCGCCATGTTGCTCCGCCCCCTTTCTGGAGATCATTTTTTATATTCAGCTTTCAGTAGTAGTTTTGTTGTGATCAATTTCTCCAACCTCTTGACCTTCCTTCAGCAATAGACTTTGTTGTTTGTTCCTTGATGCTCGTGGTGGGAAATGGTGGTGGGAACGACTTACATTTTTTTGGTCTAGACCTAGGCTTAGGCAAGGACTATTTACCTACGTCTCAGGGATGCAGATTTATCAGCATCTCCCTTGCACCCTTGAGGAAACCAAGCTGCTTTTTATCTTTGTTGGGTCCTTCTTAGCAGAGTTTCCTGCTTCTCACTCAGCATAACCAAACTCTGCTTGTGCAGGATTCTGGGCTCAAGAGTATTTCCAACCTTTATTCCAGCAACTTAAGGCTGTTGCTTCATCTAAAGGAGAGTCTTAAATACAGGATGGTAGTATGTCGTGCCCGTACTGCAGTGGACGCAGATGACCACCTGCACCACTGTGAGCAATCTTTCTGGTTTCATCTCTTACATCAGTCTTCCCCATGTGTTCCTGGTGAAGGCCCATGGCAAAGAATTTATAAGTGACATGAGCTCTCTGTAGGTTTTTGCCTCCCAGTGATTCTAAACTGATATGCTGGCCAACACTTGATTTTTTAGAATTCATTGAAATACAGCTGATTCTTCTTATCTACTTTTTGGTAGTCTCCTCTGTCAGGCCATTGTATTCTGACAAAAGTCAAATAGTTTGTGAGTCACATTTCATCTCGGAGGAGTTTTTCATTATCTGAAATTCATTTATTTGGTTGCCTTGTGATCTCAATTCTCTGATGGGATTAAAAATTATGTTTTGAAGATTTCCTTGCTTCTCCTCATTGTTAGAGTAGGGAAAAGTGTTCTCTTTGACTTTCTGAATCGTTTATGGAGTGGGATATTTATTGTTTGAATGTTTAATATATGTGGGCATCTGAGCTAGGCCCTGTTCATTCACCTTGGACCATGACTCATCCTTTTTGACCAATTCTCCTTCAGATAGGCAATTCCTTGGCCACCATTTTGATTTGTGGAAAAGTCACCTCCTGGATTTCTCCTCAACTTTAAGCCCCATAGTCCTTGGATAGTGAGGCCCTGTTGTAATTTGACACCCAACTGTCTGTGATACCACACCCCAGATCCTGCCCAGCACCACTTTCCTGGGGTGGGAGTAGGGATAGCAGACACACCTATAGGCATCTACGGGCAATGTGGTAGAAGGACAGGTCACATATGCTATGGGAACTCCATGACAGTGTGGACATGATGACCCCTCAGGGATGATTTATACCCTCCAGTTGTGTGTTTAAGTTAGTCTCCTTGACTCAGAGTCCAGTTTTCTTGTCTGTAAAATTAGAGGTTAGACTGAACTTAGAATGAATGATCCTCAGACCCTGGTGGGCCAATCATTTCTGGGACTTTGAAATCTATATGCACATATATAAGAGGTAAAAAAAAAAAGTGTGTGTGGGGGGCAATTGCTCTCATGTGATGTTTCAAGAAATAGTCTATGGTAAAAGCAGAGCTCGAATTTGGGAAAAAGGAAACCACTACTGAGCTTCTGTGGTTTTCAAATGGTTTACCACTGTTATCCTCCACCATTTCATCCAGGATGGCTCAGACTTCACAGAACTTATTTCTTGGGCTTCCCCTCAACTGTCTGCTTGAAGGGAACATTTTGTGGGAAAAAAAAATTTAATCCATTCAGAAATCATATCAGTGGTTGCTTGGAGGCCAAGAGTTGGAGGAAGGAGGTGAGAGCTCTTTGGTGATAGAAGTATTCTGTGACTTGATGGTGGTGGTTGTTACATGGGTATGTGTGCATGGGTGTGTGTATTTGGCAAAACTCTTTGAACTGTATATTAAAACGGGTGAAATGTGTTGTAGGTAAATATATTTCAATAAAGTTGATTAAAAATTGAAACCCACAGCTTCAGATTACTGTGTGCGAGAGATGTTAAATATCTGTGCTCCTTTTGATTTTAAATATCTGTGCTCCTAAAAGCCTTTCAGTATTATTTGGTTGCTTAGAATTTCAAAATAAATTAATTATAGCAGAAAGGAGCAAATCAGAACAATGATAAGTTTAGAATGTGATCTGTTGATTTGGAAGACAAGAATGAAATAAAACAGGTATCTGACTTCCAACGACTCAGAGTTTATATTGGTATTTTATCTTTTTTTTTACTTCTTTGTGTTTATAAAAATAAAATATTAATAATACATTTGAAGCTCCCTTGGCTGTCATCCCTGTCTCATTTCTAATCTCTTTCTTTGCCTTCCCTCCCTGTCTTCCCAGAGGCAATAGTATGAAAATGTGACATTCATTCTTTCAGTCCATTTTTTGACATTTTTTCATACTGATTCAATACAACCAAAAACTATTATTTTAAACTTTTATTTGTAAATTTATACAATTAGCTTGAGAATATACAGTTCATTCTGCAATTTGCTTTTTTTCAATCAATGTTATATTTTTGAGATCTCCTCATAATGATACGTATCTAGGTCTAGGTAATTTTTTTCACTGTTGTGCAGATTTCCATCATACTTATATCCACAAATTAGCTTTCAATTCCTGCCCCCTTTCTTTCTTTCTTTCTTTCTTTCTTTCTTTCTTTCTTTCTTTCTTTCTTTCTTTCTTTCTTTCTTTCTTTCTTTCTTTCTTTCTTTCTTTCTTTCTTCTTTTTCTTCTTTCTTTCTTTCTTTCTTCTTTCTTTCTTTCTTTCTTTCTTTCTTTCTTTCTTCTTTCTTTCTTTTTTTTTCTTTCTTTCTTTCTTTCTTTCTTTCTTTCTTTCTTTCTTTCTTTCTTTCTTTCTTTCTTTCTTTCTTTCTCTCTCTCTCTCTCTCTTCTCTTTCTTTCTTTCTTTCTTTCTTTCTTTCTTTCTTTCTTTCTTTCTTTCTTTCTTTCTTTCTTTCTTTTTCTTTCTTTTCTCTCTCTTCTCTTTCTCTCTCTCTCTCTCTCTCTCTCTCTCTCTCTCTCTCTCTCTCTCTCTTTCCTATTATTAGAAACCGTGTATCTTGATCTTCCTTTTAGGTGCAGAGGGCTTTCTAGGCTACACAGCTGGAATTCCTTGATCATGGTATTAGAATAGACTTTTCCAACTACACAGTGCGTCCCACCTGCCACCCAAAGATTCTGATATTCACATTTTCCCCTTCTTGTTACTTTGGCTTCACTGAAAGTCAGTATTCTAGAAGGAGTTGGCAAATATTTTCTTAAAGGACTGGAGAACAAATATTTCTGGTTTTGCCAGTCAAGAAGCAACATTGAGACCATTAGGTAGGGTTTTATATAACCAATTAAAATGTAACCATTTAAAAAAAGTAAAAAAATAAATTTTTAGATTATAGGCTGTGTAAAAATCAGTGATTAGTTGGCTTATTGCTACAGTTTGCAGATCTCTACTGTAGGCCCTTCCAGTCCTGAACAATCATCTGCTAATTAATAGCTACATCAATACATGCATCAGTGTACACATACACTGGTAGTGTGTACATTGGTAGTGCAGGAAGTAACATGGTTGGCACAGATTTGGTTAAGTCAAGCCTGAGAGAAACACAGTCCCAATTTCTACAAGGTTGTTATCACCCTTGGTACTTAGAAGTATTGCGCCCGAGACTGGCTCCATTTTCTATTCCCAAGGCACCTTATGCTTCTGTGCCCCCACAGCTGTTGTCGTAACCTTTTCCTCGGTGAGTGGATGCTCAGTAGTGATGCTGCTGTCTCCACGGCTATCTGCAGTTGCGTAAACACGAGGGTCCTGTGTTTTGTCCTCCTGTGACCTTCTTGCAAGGAATGTCATGTAACCAATGTGCAGGGCTCTCAGCAATCTTGAAGTTAAAATGCTGTTCACTGTAGGGAGGAGCAGGAGAGGGGAGAGCCATAGAAATGCGCAGTCTTGCAAAACTCAGGTGTTAGGGAGTGTCAAAGGGCTTGACTTTATATTCCTAAAGATGGCTTGGAAATGGGGAACAGGTCAGACTGACATGGGGAAATAACCCACTCCACATTGTTCCCTGAAACAACAAGAGGAAGCAGGATTAGTAGTGCATATGACAATATTAAAGGACTCAGGTTAAAGCATTTTTTCAAAAACCCTCAACCTAGGCTGAACTTGGCATGGCTATTTCCTGTCCATCCAGTAGGACTGCATTCAGATTCACTGTGTCAGTTGATATATCAAGCCATTCTTTACCATTTCTGGATAAGGCAGCTCTATAATCTCCCTCTCCAGTGAGTTGGAAGGCACACTCTGGGAGGAGCTGCCTTGTGGGACTGTGTAAGTTTCCTCACTGGTGTGGGGTCAACCATCTTGTAAGTGTGTATATGGGAGGCAGGGAGGAGCAAAAAGAATGTGTGTGTGTGTGGGGGGGGGGGTTGGTGGGTGGGTAGATTAACTTTCCCTTTTCAAAATGTTAGATTTGCATAGGAAACCTTCTGAATCTCAGTGCCTTCTCAGATCTGTCAATCCCACCATGTGTGGATTGGCCCAAGTGTGCAGTCTTCCTCTCCTGCCATCCTCACTGAATCTTGCTGTCCACCTCCCCTGAATATGACCACCCCTCTCGTATTTCCTTCCAGCAAACACTCTCCACTCCTGGTTCAACCCTGTTGGCTTGACAGAAACTCAGAGAAGACATGATAATAAAGAAGAGCAATTCCCTGCTCTCAAGACCCAGTGTACCAAAGGAGGTAGGTCCACCCCAGCCTCCCACAGGCGTCACATCTGAGGGAAGGTACTTATGTCATGACTGGTGAGGCAATCCCCCTGAAGAGATGAGCTGGATTGCTAGAGCTGGTAGACTATCTGGGACTCCACCCCACCTCAGACTCCCACAGGCGTCACATCTGAGGGAAGGTACTTATGTCTTGACTGGTGAGGCAACCCCCTGAAGAGATGAGCTGGATTGCTAGAGCTGGTAGACTATCTGGGACTCCTTACCTTATTTTCCAGAACTTTCTGCATGTGCCTTTCTTCTAAAGCAATGACTGCACAGGGCCTGGGGCCAGTAGCTGGCCAACCTGGTAATCAGGTGCAGCTTTCTGACTGATGGTTTGTGATTTACTGACTCAAACATTCTGCCCTTTACCTGGAACAAACAGCTTAGCAATGAATTCCTACGATCCTCTGGAACTCAGATTTGCTACAGCCCACACAGAAGGCTAAATTAGGCTGTTTGCACCTTGGCCAATGTCTTCTAAATTGTTCTGTGGATAATGGTGTTATCCCCTGCAGAGGCACAATGATGCAGAGGGAGGAGCCCAGAGGTAGGATTCCATGACTCAACAAAACTCATTGGTGAGCTGACCACCCACAAGTTCAAAAATTTAAAGTCAAATTTCAGTGAGAGGAGAATGTGTCATTAAATATTGTTAGGCTCCTGTATTAATTCCCTGTTCTAAAACATGGGGTTCACTATAAAGCCTCTGCCTTTATAGAGGCTGCTCCCTGAGCAAGACACATGTGACTTGCTCACACTCCTCCCTTGGTGAATTCTTAGTCACAGTTTTAATGTCATTCTTGGTGCCCTCCTGTGCTCCCGCAACACTGGACTCCCCATCATAGAACCAGTCACAGTGGGTTGTAATTGCTCAATGCACTTATGAGCCCTCCACTAGATCAGAAATAGCTTCTTTGTTGCTGTGCTCATAGTCCGGCACTGTGCCGGGACCAGACTGAATGGAGCGGAAATGGCCTCTAAGATGGTGAAATGAACACTAAGTTGACTGCTGGCTGAGGATGAGGAAGTCAGGCAGGGGTTTTGAGGGACTGGATTGGTTCAAAGGCTTAGTCCTGGGCATGTAGGGTCCTAAGCTCATCCTGAGGGTGCCTGGCCTCCAGGGCAGATCCAGGACATGTAGCATGCTCAGAAATGACTCAACATGGAAGCTCCAAGTCAGGCAAGTGAGGCAGATACCAGGTGAGTTCAACTCATAGCAAGTTTTACCCCTAGAAGACTGATGGTGCAGGAGCCAGGCTCATAATGGGAGGGCACACAGATAAGTGGACTCAGGGTCCAAGTGGAGAGAAAAAGCAAGGCTTTTATTGGGCTAGGTCTCCCAGAAGCAGACACTGAGCAAAGGGTTCCAGGGTATGTGGTTTATTTGGGAGGTGAAAGGAAACAGTGGTGGAAGAGTGAGGTGAATCGGGTGGAAAGGCAGCTGATTATGTGTTATACCATGAATTAGCTTTGCGGGCACTCAGATTTCTTATTTGAGAGCTCCGGGTCCAGGGTAGACCTGCCCAGACCCATTCATTTTGAGGGTGAGAAGCGGGGCATTTACCTGCCAATTCTCATTCATCATTGTTTGCGAGTTGCTCTCCCAGACATTGATTTCTTCTCCCTTGTGGGTGGGGTAAAGGTGACTTTAACACCAGACAAAGACATCATGCTGGCAGCGGGATGTTGAACAATGGATTGACAAGACCTAAGAGGGAGGGTGCTTACTGTATCTGCCACAAGGTGCAATGTGGTGACCCATGCCCTGGGCATCAGACAGTATGAAGAGTGTTGAGCAGCTGTTTGTCATGTGCTTAAAAGTACAGGTCAGCAGCTGTGGGCATACTCTTTCCCCTATTAACCTGCATGGAGCTGAACTCGCAGGCTTTCCCACTGGCTTGGCAGAGAGACCCCCTGGATTCCTCTGCAAGCTCTTGTCTCCCAGACCTCGTTACATAGAAGACCCTTAAGAAATCTGTTTGAACAAAGCTAAAGTCCATCTTGGGAGGGCCAGAGAGGACAGGGCACCAACTGCTCTATGAGGATCCTGGGGCCACCACCAATGACCAGTAGTTTCAGATGAGGATGCCTCCTGTTGGAGAAAAGAGATTTTATAAAATTATTTTGCTTATGTAGTCCCTTCTTTAGGTTGTATTTTTCCAGATGATGATGATGATGATGTTTTGTGTGTGTGTGTGTGTGTGTGTGTGTGTGTAAGTGGATGTCTTGAAGAATTGTCATGCAATGTTTAGTCTAGGAAAAAGGGCTAAGTTTTGGCAAGATTTCTGTGGCTATTGGAAGAGCATTTTTGATTAGTTTTTTAAAAAATATGCTATTGAATTAACATTTAACATTGTATTATTACATTATATAAGTTTCAAGTGTGCATCCTTACAAGTCAACATCTGTGTATAATGCAATAAATTAACCTCTAAAAGTCTAATTCCATCCTTCATCATACAATTGATCCCTTTTACCTGGATTTACCCACCTTCCCCTCCTCCCTTCCCTTCAGTAACCACCAATTTTGTCTTGTAGTTTAAAGATTATTTTTGTTTTATTTAGTTCATTCATTTGTTTGGCTTATATAAATACCTATGATATGAGTGAAATCATGTGGTGTTTGTTTTTCTCCATCTGAGTTATTTCACTAAGCATGATACCATCTAGGTTCTTCCATATTATGACAAATGGCAGGATTTTATCTGTTTTATAGATGAGTAATATTCCATGGTCTATCTATCTATCTATCTATCTATCTATCTATCTATCTATCTATCTATCTATCTATCTATCTATCTATCTCCCTACCTACCTGTCTGCCTATCTATTTACTTACATATCACAACATGGATGAATCTTCTTTATCCAAACATCTGTTGATTGGCAGGTCAGTTCCCACTCTAAGCTACTGTGATGAAGTTCTGGATGCAAATATCTAAAAAGAATTTCTTTATGGGATCAAGGGCTAGACCTGAGGGAGACCGGGCAACCCCTCAAGTCTGAGTCTCTGCAGTTGTGAGACATACAGGGATAAAGTCAGGCTGAAGGCAGGCCTGATGATGTCCTTATATGCCTACTTTGCTTGATTTAATGAATGTACAAGTCCTATATTTTTTTCCAGTGTTTTTGGCATTGTCCAAAAAACTGATCTTGACTGTTACTGGAAAGGGATCTTTCATTTCCAGATTTTTGGATGCATTTCATTTTCCACTTTTGAAAAGTGAGAATGATATTTTCCCAGCTAGGTCTGTGAAGGAAAGGAGCAAGGACATGGCCACTCTGCCTGCCTGCCCCTCCCTCTGCTGCCCACCTGCTTATCTCTGCCATTGACCTGGGAGAGCAAAGGTCCTCTCTTGGCTTCCAACCTTCTCTATTGGGGCTCATGGGTGTTGTGTTTTGTTTTGAATGAATTGTCCTCCTACATGCTTCAGTTTCCTGCAGAAAAACAACAACAACCTAAGAGACCCACTTCTATACCTTCTACTTGTCTACACCAACACAGAACTTTCTGTAGTTATTTATCCTGATTATTCCACAATATTATTGATCTCTAGAATTAACGTGAAAAATGTCAAACCTAGCATTTATTATTGCCTTTCTTTTTTTTGGGTGAGGACATTTAATTTCTACTCTCAGCAATTTTAAATGTACAATACAGTGTTATCAACTAGTTACTATGTTTTACATTAGATCCTCAGACCTATTAATTTTATAGCTGAAAGTTTTTATCCCTTTATCAAACTCCTCTATTTCCCCCACCCATAGCCCCTGACAGCATTTTTTCTGTACTATTTATTTATTTTTTTAGATTCTACATATGAGATCTAGAGTGTTTATCCTTTACTGTCTGGTTGTTTCACTTAGCATCGTGCCCTGCAGATTCATCCATGTTGTTGCAGATGGTAGATTTCCTTCTTTCTCATGGATAAATAATATCCCATTATATATGAGATATCCCATGTGAATACACACACACACACACACACACACACCTTTACCCATTCATTCATTGTCAAGCTCTTAGGTTGTTTCCATGTCCTGGCTATTGTAAATATTATCGCACCACCTAGAAATTAGGAGAGACAGGAGCTAAAAGGGCTATAGTTATGGTCCGTGTCTGAGTAGGCCATGCAACTCAGCACATCACAGCTTCCCTTACTTACATGAGGAGCACTGAATTTGCTCCTCCAATCTAAGGTCTTGCAGGTGAGGAAAGAGAGTGGCAGAGAAGTTAGAAATTTGCACAAGACCACAGAACCAACACAACGCTCCATCATCTCACTTGTCAGACCACTGAGCTCCCACCACATCCAGCTTCCACCTCTTATCTTAAAGGGGTGATCAAATCAGAAGTTCCTTATGAAACCAAATTCTAGTGTGCCTGCCCCTGAAGTAAATAACCATACTTTTAGAAAAAGAGGAAGGGGTTTATAAGTTTTTAAAAGATAATCAAAATCTCCTAGGATGCTGGGGTTCAAATTGTTCAAGAGAGAAGCAGCACTCCCAATATGGATGTTGATAAGTCAGTTTAAAATATACGGGAGCAGGAGGACAATGTGGTAGGACCCAGTCTGAGAGAAGAAAGGAAATGCAGTGGGAGATGTTGGCGCTTGTATATGGAGTTTTGGGTGATGCTTCTGCTCTCTCTCTCACTGCTTGGACAAAATCATCAAAGTGTTTGTTTTGCATCATGCTGGGAGCAGGCATGAGTTGCCAGGCTGTTTTAGATCATGGTTTACAGACAGGAGAGGTGGCGCATTTCCAAGGGCCAAATGTTAAGGCAGATGCATCATGTTCCCGCTTGGAAACTCGGGACAACTTGGACGCAAACATTTCACATAAAACATGAAAATTCAGCAGTTCCAAGTATCAGAGAGGCTGCAGATGCAGGTCCTTTCCTGAGAGGCCTCAAAATATGCCCACATGGCCCTCTGAAAAGGCGTGCTGCTTGCCAATGCTAGGAGGTGCTCCTGCAGGCTTCTCCCTTAGGCCAGTCCAGGTGGGGCAGGTGGTGTTACCAATCGCTTGTTCAGAGGAGATGCTCTGTGTTCATTTGTGGGGCAAAAGTCACTCCCTGTCTCCCTCCCAGGGGTCTGGCAGGAGGGCAGGCTGGTCTCCCTCAGCCAGAGTATGTCAGACTATAACCTGGTCTCTGGATTGGTTCCCATGTTGCATAAGGATAGTGTTTGCTCAACTTGCCTTTTCTGGTGTCTTTGGCTTCGATGTTGAAGGGCCAGTGCCTGAGGTGAATGGGATGCTGATTCTACAGAGGGGAGTGAAGGGAGCTTTCATAGGTGTCTTTGAGAGTTGTCTACCATCCTGGGGCAGCTCCTAAGAGATAAGGCTGGGAGAAGAGAGATTGGGGTGAACAAAGGAGAGATAGTGATATGGGTGAAAACTCAGGAGCTGAGCAGAAGTTGGAAATGTTTCCCAACTAAAGAAGTTTATTGGGTTGTCTGAATACCAGGAAAAGAATCCTGTGGGACTACTGGGAGGATTCATTGTTAACTTCAAAAACAACTGTTTGAGCCCTGTGATGATCACCAAGAAAAGAAGAGGCATCTGCCAGTTTAATGAGATTATTATCCATTTTCACCCTCAAATTGATATTTCCATCCCTGAATTTCAGGTCTGTCTATGCAAGTGCCTCCTTAGAATCTCTGCTGAGAGGACTAATAGGCACCCCACATCTCACACATTTCCAAAAAAACTCCTGATCCTTCCTTCGCACACTGGACCTTCCAGTCTCTGCTGTCTGCCTTCCAGTGAGGGCAAAACATCTTCAGTCATCATTGACTCCTCTCTTTTGTTCACACTGTCCAGCATCCGTTGGCGACTCCTGATGACTTGACTTTCAGAACATATCAGAATCTGCCTCCACGGACACCATCTTGATCTGGGCCATCATCAACTCTTGTTTGATGTATTGCAGCAGTTTCCTAATTGGTCATCCATTCCTCATCATCTTCCTCAGCATAGAAGCCTGAACTAGCCTCTTAAAAACACAGCTTGGATTGTGCCATTTTGCTGCAAACCCTGCCATGGCTTTTCCTTTTACTCAGCAAAATCCAAAATCGTGATTATGGTCCTGCCTTCTCTGGCCTACCATCCCTTCTCTTCCTCATCTTCTAACCTGGCCCCCAAGTCTCTATTCCAGGAACTTTGTGCTTGTTGTGTATTTCTCATTGAGCTAGCCACTGTCGGACAGTCAGAGGATTGCTCCCAACAGCTCTGCTCTGGTAGATACCTTGGGACCTTGTTTGGTCTCGCAATGGGGAACACTGTGATGCCTCCCACACCCTCTTAGTGCTCCCTTTGCACATGTGGGTAATGGATTTCTGGTGGCAGCACCTGCCACTCCACCTGGTGTACTTGTGCTGCTTGGGGCAGGCTGGGTGAACTTGGAAAGTGCCCCAGCTCCCTTACCCCTTGATTGGGACAACTCAGAGGCAAGTTTGACATGGTCTCCCAGAGGTTCTTAGCAGGACTGTGTCCTGATTGCCCGCGGAGTCAACTAACATGATAAGAGATGCATTACTTGCTACAGTCCCTTCCCTGTCTCACTCTAATTTCCTAGGATCATCTTCCAGATAAATCACTTGCTCTCAAACCCTCATCTGGGGGAAACAAATGAAAGCGATGGCCCGGGTCTCTGCTGCTGTGAGAGTCAGCCACGGAGACAGCCCAGATGGCAAACTCCTGTCCACACTTTGGGACCCAAAGCCCAGAGCTTAAACTTCCCTGCTTTTCCAAAGAAACTACTGCTCCTGTCTTTACATGTGCAAATGGAATAGGTATCAAAAAGGCAAAAATAGACTATAATGAAGGCCCAGAAAGAAGTCCTGTTGTGGACACATTTAGTGTCTCTCTCCTGCTCTCACTCACCAGCAGACCTTCCCCACTAGAGTTAGTGAGTTGCCTTCCATCATCCAACAAACAGAGATAGGTAACCCAGTTCCCAGGGACCCTGGATTTCAGAGCACAGGTTTGCAGATTGCTGGTAAGGTGGAAAGACAAATCACCTTAAACTTTTTTTTTTTTAATTTTATTTTTATATTCCCCATACAATTGTAACATATCATCTTAAACTTATTGGTTTAAAATAATGACAATATTTATTTTACTCACAAACCTGCAGGGCTGTAGGGACATGTGTCTGTCCCCATGGCATCAGCTGGAGTGCCTTCTGCTGGCCTGAATCTTCTGGAAGTTGGCTGTGAAGATGACTATCAAGCACCCCTCAGGTATCTCTCTGCTCTCTCTGGTCTCTCACTGGGATGTCTTCTGCTTGATAATGTCAAGTAGCCAGATATATTACCTGGGGGCTCTGAGCTTTGAAGGTGCATGTCCCAAGAGAGAAAGTTTGTCGGAAGATGTGTTACTTTTATGACTTGGGTTAGGAACTTAACGCAGCTGCCTTCTATTGGAGGGAGTTACAACTTCCACCATGTTTGTCTTTACCGCACTGATTTTTGCTGTCTGGTCTATTGGTGTGATTTCTTCATAGTCAAAGTTTTCAGTCTATAATGCCAATATCTATGCTGACCCAGGGAGGTAGTGGCTAGGGATGATATAACAGGGGATCCTGGCTGGGCCAGAGCTGAGACCGTTGCCTGCCTGGGAGGTTGTGCCACCTCCCAGCCCAAATATTTGCTTGAGTTCCTACACGTGTGTTGTGTCGTTGAAGGAAGAAGAAGATGCTTGGCAGTAGGAGATGAGAAGACATAGATGGAGGGGGATGGCAGGGAACTGACTCCCAGTCTAGCCTCAGACTTTTTGGAATCTCCAGTGGGAAGGCCAGGTACAAAGGAGCCTCTTTTCTTCAGGCACTTCTGTGAGATACTAGCAGACACAGCAATGTTGGCGGGGGCATCCATGGAATGAGGGCCAGCACAGCATGGGGGGCATGGGTTCTGCTCTGACTCCGTGGGCAATGAGGTCTGGAGAGCTCTGGAAGGTTGGGCATACATAGGTGGAGGACACTGACAGTGATGAACAAGGATGATGATGAAGGGCTATTTTATACATGCTTTTTTTTTTTTTAAAGAGGCATGCATTTTTAAATTAATTAATTAATTAGTTTGTTTGTTTATACATGCACTGGGTACAGTCAGAAGCGCGGAAGGGTGAGAGAATTCACCAGAGCCAGAGCGGGGAGCAGAGCAGGCAGAAGGACCGAAGTACACTGCTGAGGGGAGCAGCGGGCGGCAGGAGAGGTCTGCGTGCCAAGTGGGACCCTCCTCTGGTGGCCGGGGAGCAGCCCGGGATCGAAGCGGCGCCTCAGAGGCCGCAGGCAGCTTCGCAACCCAGCGCTCAACCGCTGCGCCACCGGGGAGACCCTATACATGCTCTTTCGTGGATATATTTATACATCCTCAAATCATTGGGGGAGACGGGGAAGGATCTGTCCCTCATCACCAGGTGCAGGTTTGTTGCTGGGAAGACTTTGGTAGAAACATGAGTTTGCCCTCCTTTGTGTTCACAGTCAGAGGTTTTGGTGAGGGTAATAGGATTTTTTTTTTTTTTTTTTGGTGGAACCCTCGCCGGTGGCCGGGGATCAAACTGGTGCTGCAGAAGCTGCGGGCAGCCCCGCAACCCAGCGCTCAACTGCTTCGCCACCAGGGGAGGCCCATGGGGGTAATAGGATATTAAAGACAGTCATAACTGCTGCGGTGAACTGTGGAGGGGTGTGTGTGTGTGTGTGTGTGTGTGTGTGTGTGAGCTCGCGTGCGCGCGTGCGCATGCATGCATGTGTGTGAAAAGTGAAAGACCAAAGTTGAGTGGATAAGTCCAGCATTTTTACTGAGTACTTCAGTCATTCCAAAGCACACTTTGATACAGGCCGCAACTCTTTCAAAGCATGTCTGCTACTCCGAGAGCCTGTCGTTTCTGTGACTGGTGAGCCAGTCGTCAGAAATGAAAGGTGAGCAGAAAGGCAGGAATTTGGGGGAATGAGCAAGACCAAAATGAGAAAGAAAGGAATCCCAGTAACTGTATGTATGAGTAGAATTTGGAGGAAAGAAAACAATGGTAAAATAAAGTTTTAAAATAAATATTTGTTACCACGAGCCACCAGGAAGCTTCAGGAAAGTCATCCATTGCTCTGCAATTCTGGCTTGATAATGGGAGCAGTTTTACAGCCCAAAGATGACCTGGTTTTATTTGGGGTATTTATAGCCATATATATAATCCCATATTATTTATTCTACATATTCTTTATTCTACGAATTCTTTATTCTACAAATTCTTTTATAACCTGTGTTTTTCACTTAACAATACATATAGAACATCATCTTTAATGACCACATAATATGCCACTGTGGGAATGAATGTTCATAATTTATGTAACTTGGTCTTCATTGGGTAATTTGTTTTACCATTCCAAGCAATATTGCAATGAATAGGTTTATAAGTAAATAACTTTAGAAGTTAATCTTCATACTCATGCATGATAATTTTACATATACAATGATTTCCTTAGAGTACATTTCATGAAGTTTTTTGCAGGGCCAATGGGAATACAAACTAGTGCAGATTTTAATGTCTATCACTGCCTTACAGAAAGCTTGACTCATTATTCTTCTACAAGGAGGACAGCTCCCAACCTATTGATTTTAAACAATTTCTCTATGGTCACTACATCCCAAGGGTAAGCCAAGTGGAATATGAGCTCCTGGAAGGCAGTAGCCCTTCTAACTCAACACAGCACAGACCTTAACACACAAAAGCAAATAAATATGTTAAATCACAAAATCTGTGTCTGGATGAATGAATATGTGGATGGGTTGGGGCCAGGTTTCTACTTTTCTAAAACCCCTCTAATGTTTTGGTTGCTATATTGCCGAGTATAGGGTAAGGTTCTAATGCTCAACCTAAATGTGTTGGTCTCAATGTAGTCATATTGTCACCTGGGAGTCAGTAATTACTTCCAGTCTAAGAAAGTGAATAGTTCACTGGTAAGTTCCTGGTTCCAGAATAAGTTTGATGCCCTGGAAGATTGAGTCCCAATATTCATTACACCATCCACCCTATAACCTCTCCATAAGTTTCTCCTGGGGTGGACTCAACCTGAGAAAAACCTTACTTTATTGAAGCAATAGATCAGTCCACCTTTTGGCCATTGCTTTACAATGTTGCGATGTAAAGATAGAGGGAGAGGCCGAATGGGAGGTGTCTCACACCACGTCTGAGACAGACTTGGCTCCAAAAATGGTGACTGATATTGTGATTATGTCCATCACTCTTCAGCATCAGCCCTAGTCTCATTGACTCAAAAAAAAAAAAAAAAAAAAAGAAAATTAACATTTTGCTAGGTTTTGAACTTAATGCTCTTTGTACTGCTATGAGTGAGGTGTACTTTTTTTCTTTTCATTTTATAGATTAGAAAACTGGAGTTTGGAAAGGTAAAATGACATTCCTACCATTTGGTAATTATGGGTCTGTCTGACTCTAGGAGGGTAGGTGTAGGTGCAGTGTGAGTTTTAGTCACTGGGCAAGCTCCACCTGAGCACAGCTGCTCTTTAAGCCATCGGCAGAGATGAGGCACAGCTGCTGGTTGACTGGATGCTTGTAACATTCCTGAGAGGGGGTGGAAACCATTTTCCTCACAACCTCTGCATTTTTTGTTTTATTTTAATTCGCCAGCCATTTACATGTCTTTATAACTTTGTGATTACTTTTCACTCCTCCATTAGTGCACTTGCTCCACTCGCCCTCGACCAAACCTCCCCTGTGAGTACCCTAGCCCCTTCTTCTCCTAGCCCTTTCTTCCTCTCTCCCCTGTTCCTTCTGGCAGCCAGCATATTTTTCATTGCATCTAAGATTTGTTTTTGCTGTACTTTGCCAATATAGCTTAAAGAAAAGATATTAAAACCAAATATACATATATATTTGGTTATTTATATCCACAGATAAGTGAAGCCATTGATACCTGTCTTTCCCTTTCTGACTGATTTCACTTAGCATAATCCCCTCAAGGTGCATCCATTTCATCCCCAAAATGTACTATTTCATCTTTTTAAATAGTTGAGTAGAATCCCATTCACTATATAGTCTCACAACCCTTCTGACGGGCAACCAGGCAGGCAGAGGCCAAACTCTACCAAGGTCAGCCAGACACATTGTGATGATGTAGGTCAGACACTGTCCATGAAAAGGAAGACACCCTCCCCCCCCCATGCCGCCCCCTCCACAAGATTCTCTTACTGACATTGGGAGAGGATCCTGGAAACTACAATAGTCAAGGCTTGTGGCATCGGGTTGAAAGTCAAATGAACAATGGTCATGTTGAAAATGAAACCAAACTACAGAGGCAGGCTTTTCCCTTCAGGTGGCTGGAGGTGTGGATCTGCACTTGATTTGTTCTGGATTTATGTGCTTCTTGGTCAACATCTGAGCTGAAGGAATGCAGGGAATTCCTCTGACCGGACACAGATATTTATTCTGTCCTCTCAAACCCATCTGTCCCCTTTCCTTATTTTCCCAGTGATGCTGGTGACAATAGAAAGGGGAACTAACTCCAATTGATTGGTTTTTCCGTTGAATGTGAGAGATGTTGCTCTTGAAGTTGTCACTGGGAACCTGATTTCAGAGTCTAAACAACTGCTCACCTTTATCCTGGTCTGAGGGGTAAAGGTTGGTGTTTGGGGTGGGGAAAGGCTTTTGTTTTCCTTTCTTGGTGCTTGAATCTTGGTCACTCTGGGGGAGACTGTCTGGCATCACTAATGAAACCAGAGCACCATTCCACAGACTGCAAAGTGTGAAGGTAGGAGAAAGTGGGTGTGTCCACATCCACATGACACAAATGACAGTGGTTTCCTTTTCACAGCTCTTTAACCTGATTTTTGTGCTCATCTACTTAGATGCTTGAATGATGGTGTCTCTGTGGCAGATGTCATGTTTCCAGCCTTCCCAAGGCTGTGAGTGTGACTTTGAGTGAGTTATTTAATCACATGAAACTTCAATTTCCCCAAGTCTAAAGTGGGGACTAATGATATACTAGGTTACAATGATAAAAGTGCCAGCACTTAGTGGGCATATGGGAAATTATCAATTCTATCTTTATTTCTTCGATATAAAGAATTATATTGGATTTTTCCATCCCAATGCTCTGGACTACCTAATGTGGACACCTTTTGGATAGCTAAGTGTGGGGACAGCCCTCTGTGCTCATTTGATTTGCTGCCTTTCTAAGGCATCCAAGGTCATCTTCTTAGGAAGTCTGAGAGACAAACCTCAGACTGTGTTAATTCTTTTCCAGATGGAAAATGGAAAAATGTGGTCGAGCATCCAAAATGTTTGGTCTATAAAACTCAAAGCAGTCAGATGTTTGGTGCTGGGAGGGCTAGGTGCCATCTAAGCATGTGAGTGTCATAAAGTCACAGCTGGCCCTGCCCTGGGGATCTGTGTTTTCATCAGGTAATTCAAGGAGAAACAATCCAGACTTTGTGGTTTAACTCATTTTGTCTCCTCTTTAGAAAAATTTGTATTTTATTCTCACTCCAAAGATTGCTTTGTAACTAGTTGATTTGTAGTGAGTAGATGGCATTCTTAGAAATTGTATAAATATCTAACTTTATAAGGATTCAAATTTGGAAGCTGGCAACTAATTTAGAAAAAACTCGGTCCAAAGGAAATTCTGAGTTACCTTAGAGAAAAAAAAAAAAGAAAATAAATTACTTGTTTTTCAAATTATATATTTTTAAATGCTAGATTTTCTTTTTTTTTTTTTCTGTTTCTTTTTTTTTTATTAGATAATAAATTTTATTGTTATATTCCCCATACAATTGCAGCGCCCCCATTCTGACCCCAATCCCTCCCCTCCCGCCCCTGCCCCCCTAAAAGTGTCTCTGGTTCATAGTTTTTTGTTGATTTTGATTTTCACTTTCTTATAGTTATTCATTTTCCTGGTCCCTTATTTAAGTTTTCTAGATTCCTGCTATGAGTGAGACCATCCGGTATTTTTCTTTTTTTTTTTGGCTTATTTCGCTGAGCATGATCCCTTCCAGCGCCATCCATGTTGCTGCAAATTGCATGTGTTTATCTTTTTTGAATGCTGAGTAATATTCCATGGTATATATGTACCACATCTTCTTGATCCAGTCATCTATTTTTGGGCATTTGGGTTGTTTCCAAAGCTTAGCTATTGTAAACAGTGCTGCTATATAGATCTTCTTTAGCTTTTTCATCCACACATTAAGTAAAAAATTTTCATTTTTCATCTTCCTTGTAGGAACACAGGTTTATTTTCAATATTATTCACAAATGAAAGTCCTGATGTTAAATAATTCTCTGAAAAAACAGAATTAAATTCTTACCACCAATGTTACTTCTTCCATGGAGGTGGATAGGGTGCTGAATGGGGGTGACTGGTGGTAGGTGGCTTGCACTGATGGTCTCATTTTCACTCCTTTCCTCGTGGGAGGGCGTTTGGCCCTGCTCCTTCATGCTTGGTTCAGTCACATGACTTGATTTGGCCAATGGACTCTTAGCATATGTGATATGTATGACGCCACAGAGGCTTGACAAATGCCTACCCATTGGGGCTTGTGCTCTTGCTGTTCTTGCAATAGCCCAATAACACTCAAGCTAGCCTGCTGGATATTATACACAGTTTGTCACATCAGCTCTCATCACAGCTGAGGCCAGCATGACAGACAGGAGAGCCTGAATGACAGTAGCACCTACTCACAGCTGACCAGATGCACGAACAAGCCTGACCAAGATCAGCAGGAAGACCCAAACTCAAAAATAACTATAACGATATAAAAAAATATTAAAATATATTTTTAGGGGCCTCCCCGGTGGCGCAGTGGTTGAGCACTGGGTTGCGAAGCTGCCCACAGCCTCTGCAGCGCCGGTTCGATCCCCGGTTGCTCCCCGGCCACTGGAGGAGGGTCCCACATGGCGCGCAGACCTCTCCTGCCGCCCGCTGCTCCCCTCAGCAGTGTACTTCGGTCCTTCTGCCTGCTCTGCTCCCCGCTCTGGCTCTGGTGAATTCCCTCAACCTCCCGTGCTTCTGACTGTACCCAGTGCTTGTATAAATAAATAAATAAATAAATAAATAAATAAATAAATAAATAAATCTTAAATATATATATATTTAGTATCTTTTCTTTAAGCTAGTGCATTTTGGGGTGTCTTATTACAGAGCATTTGTGTGGCTATTGATAATTCATAGATTGCCATACGCTGCCCTATGCTCGGAGATCAAGTGGCCTGCTTCGTGTTAACTGTGTGACTAGGCACATGTTACTTCATCTCTCTGAGCATCACTTTCTTCACCTGAAACAGTGGAAATAATTCTTATCTGTCAGGTCAAGTTGATATGGACTACCATTTAATAATTAATATATAATCCTCTTAATCAGTATGGGTTACTATTGCCCTACTTTCATCTTTCTCAAGAGAAAATGGGGTGAATGAGGTTACTTGGTTTATTTTAGCCACCAAGGTTTTATAGATCCTTGTTTAAAGTCCTGATAAGCCTACCTAGGAGGAAAGCCCTAGGATATCCTTCTTAGAAAACAGAAGGAATTTTATTGCCACTAAGTAACCTTTGAATCTGGAGTATCATTGACTTGTGGTCTTTGAGAGGGAGTAAGAGAGGGGCCACTGAATTCAAGGAAAATTTCTAGATTGAGTCTCTTTAACCCTGAATTTTTGGATACCCATGCAGGATGCCCTGATATCCTCTTAAGCGAGGATATTTGAGTTTCAGAGGGAAATGTGTACAGTTTTTACCTTTTCAGTGGGTCTGTTGAAGTGACATAAGGAATTGAACAATTCCCTCAGTCCAATGCCTGGTTGATGGTAGAACTGTCCTTTGGGGCCCATTCTGGGTTTGTGTTGCTGACTAAGAGATAAGAAAGCTGACCAGTGAGGAATAAGGTTATGTTTCCACTACATTCCACTATGTTTCCATGCTATAAAACCTCTTTATTAAAAAACAATAGTCCACAGAAGTTCTAACACCTCAACTTTCTGTAGAACTCACCCAACATTAGAGCCTGGTAGAACATGAATATTTAATAAGTGACTGTTGCATAGATGAATGAATGAATGAATTCACCTGTGCCAAGAGAAATAGCATCAATTTGTATTTTCTATCCTTTGACGAAAAACACATTACTGGCGTGTAAATGTGTTAATTTGTTGAGCTTTCTGAGGCTCTGAGTTTTCAATCTCATAGCTTTGAATGCATCTGGAAAGAACTTTAAATTATGATGTATGCAAATCAAAGATTTTTAATATATAAAATGTGGTATTTATAAAATTCAAAATAAGGTTTATTAAAAAATATGTGACAGATACCATAAGAGAATGGAAGAATGCCTATACTATAGTTGATAATGTAATATTCATATAAGTCATCATGAAATTTAATACATTAAAAAAAGAAACATGAGATCATTGGCTAAGTATGATTAGAATCTTAGGATGTGCACAAAGAGAAGTATTTTAGGGATCACTTTCTTTATTTCTCTCAACTGATGGGGAAATAGTCTTGAAGAGTCAAAGTGGCTTGCCCTGGGTCAAGCAGACAGTTATGTGCAGACTTAGGACTGTGCCCAGGGTAGAAATTCAGTTTTCCCATCCACCATGCCAGCATTTTTTCCATTCTGGCCTGCTGGTCCCTCATCCAATATTTCCTTTTTATATGCCAAGTTATAATGCATGGAACAGGTAGCGTGCTGGATGGGTCTCTCATTCTTAACACTTTAACTTCAATGTGTATGTGTTGTTTCCTTTAAAAAGTTCCTTTGGTTATCTGAATTCCCCTAAAATCCTAGATTTCATAATCATATATGAGCATATCTATAACTGCTATTATATCATATATCAACGTGCATTATGTATATTTGTGCAGCCATTGCACAAAATTATTTTTTGCATCAGCCTAGTAAGCTAGGTCTCATTGTTTCCATGGTAACTAATGCATAGCAAAGTGAGGAGTGCAGAGAAAAACTTGGTAGAGGATTTTAAAATGACATCATGCATGAGCATAAATAAAATGTGCCATTGTATGGGGTGCAGGAGAGGTCTGTAACATTCTTAATTGATGTCTGCTTTGGAAAACCCCCATATCTGACCCACAGTTCTGCTATTTCCAGCAGTCAAAGCTCTGTAGCATCCCAGGCACCCCATCTTTTCTATCAACAGTGCAAAGGAGCAAAGAAGCTGTGTGCTACCTGTGCAGACAGAGCAATTGAATGAAATGTTTGTGTTTCCAGTTTTCCATTTGCCTGAAGACTTCAAAGAATGCAAGGTGATTCCAGCTTCCCACTACTGAAGATTGCCTGGTAAATTAGCCATGCAAATTAGCACTGGCCCACAGGCCTGAAGGCTTGTTAGAGAGCAGGTCAGGCTCAGGAATGCGCTAACCAACCACTCAAGACTTCAAGAGGCTGGGCTCCCAGCCCAAACAAGATTTTTCTTCCCCCAACCTTTACTTTTTTTCCTATTCTGTTCTGATTTTTCTCTCCTTTGTCCTCCCTTCTTTTATTTTCATGTTTCTCCTTTCATTTGATTTTTCTTTTCCATGCATGTTTTTAGCATTTGCCTTCTTGTGATCCTTAATTCTTTGGTCTGTGTTTATTTTGTTTATTTAGAAATCTGACAGTAGACCAAAAATCGTATGTACCTTGACTCTTATGTAGAAGATGTGAATGGAGTTGAAAGGATTTCGCCAAAAACATACTTTGAGTTAGGTTTCAAGGCCTGGCCATTTCTAGATGCAAAGTTCCTTCAAGGCAGTGGTTCTCGGAGATTAGCAGAAGGATATGGGCATATTGCCAGAAATCCATCCTTGAAGAATCTAATTTTGAATGTCTGGGGTGAGTCCTAGCATATGGAAGTTTTTTACGTATTATCTAGAGTATTTTGAGGTGCAACCAGGCTTATCACTTTAGGGCATGATTTTCTCTCTCATAGAACACATCAGGAGTCACTGTGGCCAATTCTGGCATCTTGCAACCTTGGGAGCATCCTTCATTCACCCCCACTCCTTGAGGTGTTGGGAGACATGCATGGGAGGGGTAGTCAGTGCTGCTGGGCAGCTCTCTTGCTTGCAGTAGATAAGGCCAGAGCTCCCTAATAGGAGCTTCCCCCATGAAAACAGATTGGACTGAAACAGCAGCCAGTGACCTTGCATGCAGCTCTTTTATGTCAATTTGAAATGTCCCAAGTTCTAAAGTTTCTCCAGGGAGTAATCAAGGCAACCGGCTCTCCTTTCTTCTATAAAGCCATGTATCATCCCTCCTCCCTGATGAGATGTTCAAGGACGTGTCTGCCCTTCCTTAGTCCTATTTCATCCAGGAGAAAATAGAAACATAGACGGGGGATAGCTTTGCTCAAAGAGGAGGTGAGGTCCCAGGGTGCAAATAATCAGGGAGGGAGAGGAAAGGGAATGAGAAGTTGGTGATGAGAGGAGAGAGGGTTGCAGAAAGAATGAAATGGAGATGAAATCAAAGACATAAAGGAAAGGGGGCATAAGAATGGGAAAGTGGAAGGCAAATAGCTTATTCTGTATTCCACAGCAGCTACTAGTAGAGAAGATGAGATTTCCCTGTATCCAGGTGGAATGAATATTGTTCTCTGCCATTTCTTCCAACTCATAGAGTGGAGGAAGTTGCAGTGGTGCCAGTGATTAATTGGATCTTGTGGAAAGTGCTTTGATCCTTTCTCACAATATGTAATAGCTAGATGTTGGGAGGTAACACGGAAGAGATGTGGGGGAAAGAGCTGAAATAAAACAGATACAGTCTTCATAGTTGTGGCTGGAGACTTTATGAACCCAGAGGATGGGAATTCTATGTATATGGATGACTGACCTCCCATCTTCTGGATTCAGTTATTTGTGCTGCTTTTTGAGAATGTGTTTCTCTTTTGACATTTGATTCATTTCAGGCTTAAAAGATGTTTTGCTTGGGATTAGCCTTGGTTGCCTTGTTAATCTCTTTAGCCCTGAATTCTTTCTGACTACTGACTCAGTAGTACCCCCTCTGTTCTATTTAGTTCACCAAGGACTCTGGATCATCATTGCTCATCCAGTTATTTGTTCATTCATTCATTCAACCACATATATTGAGCATCTCCTCATGTCTGTTGGGCTAGACATTATGGGAATACTGAAAATACAATGGTACGCACATTCCTGCTGGTTTGGAACTTGTGATCTAAGGCACATCAGTTCTCATTCCTGCTTGTATATTGCAATCACTCAGGCTCTTTTTCTGACCTATTGCATCAGAATTTCTTGTAGAGGATTCAGCTGATTCTGAAGCTCACCCCAGCTTGAGAACCACTGGAAGAGGGTGCTCTTTAAGCATTGGTGTTTTGTGGGTCTTCAGAATTCCACCTTTGCTCCTCAGTGGGGCATGAAAGCATCTGATTTCCTGTTTCTGTTCAGAGTAGCATTTCCTTCAAGGCTTCAGCTGTGACTTCAGCTGTGACTCCCCCTTCCATAGACCCAGAACTCACTGCTCAGGCCAGACATGGTTTCAGCTTCTGCAGACACTAACACCAATTTGTCTCTTTGTCTTTCTAGCCCCAGAGGTAGAGTGCCTAGTAGCTGTTGCCTAATGAATCCCCTGTAATGAATTCCCTCTGATTGATATGCCCACTAGGGCAGTTTCTGTTTTCCCTACTAACACAAAGAAAATGCAATGAAAGGCATCTGTAATGGGGCAGTTGCCCCATTCCTTGTGATGCACATGGTCTACAGAGGGGCAGAGACCAAAGTTTCTGGGGAAAGGATGTTCAAATCTGGGAAAAGGATACTGCATCTAAAGCATACAGAACAGATCCTCTAATAAATGTTCTGTGGCCTACCTGCATCCAGACAACCTTAGAGCTTGTTTTTGGCTGCCACCCCCAACCTGCCGAATCAAATTCTCTGGCTGGGTTCAGATAATTTCTATGTAAAAAAGTTCCCCCGAGGCTGATGCATATCCTGATATAATAACCACACTGCTATAGAAAGCTGTTAGTGAGCTGACTGACTTCCCAGAGAGCCAGGTATGCGTCTTCAGGGTCCCACTTTAGCTCTACTTCTGACTCATGACCTGTTTGAGCAGGGAATGTCCTCTCACTAAACCGAACAGCTCTAAGATGAACAACTGACATTTGTTGGCAAAGCACCAACTCATATGACTCTCTCTCATAAAAATCACAGTGTTTTTGAAACTGGATGAAATTGGTGTGACTGGAGTTGCTGACATTGTTGGAGAGCAAAGGACTTGGATACTTGGCTCTTTCCAATCTGTGTTAGGATCAAGCTCAGTAAATCTTGGCTGTATACTTTACCTCTAACAATCATCAGTACTTTAACAGAAACCCTTCCTTCTAGGGTAGCTAGCTAGGAACAGTATATAACATAGTAGCTCTCAAGCTACCAATACATAGTAGGCATTGACACAAGTTGATTCCCTTCTTCCTTTTCTGCCTTCCTTTCCCTAAATGGAGCTAAGATTACAACAGAAGAGACTAAAGATCAAGAATGAGCTGGGTTTCCATTGACTCAGTCATTCCTTCTCTTTCCCATCATGCGAAATTGGGAAACCTGTGCCTCTGCTATGAATATTTCCTTCCTGTAATCTCCATGACAGGTAATATTCATCATGATTTCCCCCTAGTTATTTAAGTTTTCCTTTTTTTAAAATCTAAGCTCCTTTGTGATAGGGAATATTCCCCTGTAGTTTGTAAGCATCTTGCTTAAACACCTGATATTCAATAAACATGGACTTACTACACGTACTCCTTCAGTGATGACAACAACCTCTCAAGTGAGATCGAGGATGCAAGATATATGCTCCTAGAAGTAGAATTCATTTTCTCAGTTACTGTGCCTGTAAATTTGAACATCTGTCATTGCATGGTGGTATAGTGCTATGGAATAAAGTTGAAGTTATTTCACCTCTCATGTGTTATAGCTGGGGTGGCAAATGGGACCAGAGGAATGTCGCACAGAGACCAATAGTACATGTGCTTAACTGGGTCCGGGGTGGTGGGGAAAGACTTTTATCAAAACAACATTGTAAAACTTTTAGCTAATCATCAGTGAGCTGTATCTCCTATAGTTTCTCTGTCCAGTTTATTTTTTATGCCTAGCACTTGGTGTTTTAAATTACATCTTTCATTATTTTCTTCATTACATTCCATCCACATCTCATAACAGGCGCTCAATCAAATGTTGAATGCTGAATGAATCATTTTCTTTAATCCTGTCAATAGCCTTTGAGAAAACTGCTATATTTACCTGCATTTTACATATGAGAAACTGAGGCATAGATTGGTGCAATTACTTACTCAAGTAACACAGCTCGTGAGTGGCAGAATCAGGATTTGTAATAGAAACTGGTGTACTAAGTCCACACCAGGGATGAAGTTTAGCACACAAGAGGCCAAGCAAAGAATAAATGCCATTGGGTGGTGTTATGATACAATGGAATGCTATTCAAGCTATTTCACCGCTCATGTGGTATGGCTGATGTTGCAAACAGGATCTGAGGATGGTCACAAAGGGACCTATAATAATATACACTGGCTAGACTTTGTTTTTACCAGAAAGACCTACAGGAAGACTGCTGTGGGAAATCAAGTGCGGGTGAGCCTATTGCTTCTCTTAGTGCTATTGGATCGGATAAGTGCAGGACTCTTGGATGTGAAAAGGTTCTTCATTTTGTAACAGGGTGGTCCCCAGGAAAGGGGGAGGTTCCAGGTTCCCTGCCCCACCCAAGGAAGGGTGGAGCTGAGCAGGAAGAGGAGAAGCTGAAGAAGAGACTGAGGAAGGAAGGAAGCAGGATGGAGCCAGGAGACCTGGAGGAGGCGCATGGAGCCTAGAGACACGTGAAGAAACTGCGCTTGTCTTTGGGTTGTGGACTGGGTGACACAGACGTGGGTGAGACCCATGGGGAGGTGACAATGGCAGCTTTTATCTTGATGTTGATTTTGCTCTTTTCCTTCCGGGCTTGTCTGGTTGTTTCTGACCCTTTTCTGTGGGTCCCCACAGGAAGATGCTTTAGACTTGTGGCAGGCTTTGGGGCCTTGTTCTGGGCCAATCCCATATGGATGGACTTATACCCACGAGGGGACGGGTAACTTTGGGTGCTTCATTTAGAAACTAGACTCTTTGCCTTACCTGTATTGTTTCCTAGTTTTATTAAAGTTCCTTCCCATTAAAGTCTCCTATGTTTTGTGTTGATGCGGTGGATGGCAGAACCCATTTAGAATAGGCAGGTTTGCGGGGCTTGGGCTACCCCTCTCCCTGTCCTATAACAATTTGATTGTGAAATCCAGCCAGGCTGAACTGCAATGAGCCACAGCTTTCTGCATTCCTATTGGAATAATTCTGTGTAATATCCTCCTGGCTATATTTAGATGTGACACATGGTCTGTGTTTTTTAACATGACATGACCTTGGGGACAATCTTGCAGAAGCCACCCCATGCAGGCAGACCCTGATGTGCAATCACTCCCCACCCCCAACCTGTTCGATCCCTTTCCCTATGCCTCCCATTGCAAACATCAAATTTCCCAGCGTCTCCAGGGAAAAACTAATTCCTTGAATGTTCTTTTATTTTGTCATCTCTGGAACTGCTTCAGTGAAATGACATCATATGACCTTGTCAAATTTGGTGAAATCTTTTATGGTCTAAATATAAGTATTTAGTGCATGTGATTTCCTTCAGGGAGAAGGGGTAGGATTCCGGCAGTTGGAGAAGCTTCTATAGCTTGTCAAACTTTCTCCTTTGTCCCAGCTTTAGGAAACTCCTCCCTCATTCTCTCCTTTGCAACAAGGAAGCCCTGTGTCAGGGCTGGCCAGAAAGTGGCTTTGCTAGTTGGTGATGCTGGACGCCTGGGGGAAGAGATTTGGCAGGGCCAAGCTGGATGATGCTAGTTAGATGATGAAACCACTGCCCTGGGGTTGTGGAGTGGTGGGGCTTGCAAATAGGGGTATAGGAGGTGGCCGAAAGATATCTCCAAGGGAGGGTGATCCTGAAAATCAATGACTGGGGGCAAAATTAAGTAGGAAGCAGAAGGTCATAAGATCAGAGGTCAAAACCGACCAGAGGTCCAAGGGTGGGGCTGTCTGCTCACTCATGGACTCATTCTTTCAGTACTGTTTGCAGAGCTCCTGCAGCGTACCCAACGCTGCACTGTGTGCTGAGAACAGGGGGAAAGCCATTCTGCTTTGGGGCCTCATGGAGCTTGCAGGGTAGCAGGGGAGACTGTAGATGAACTAGCTGACAGATACACATCTGCCGGCATGGTGAGTGTGGGAGGGGAAGCAAGGAGGGGTGTGTGTGAGCAGGGCCTCCTGAGGAGACCTATGGGGAATTTGGAAGAATTAGAAGAGTAGGGGGAGCAGTGTTTGAGGCAGAGGGAAGGGCCGTTGAGAAGGCCACAAAGATGAGTGTTTGGCACGTTAAAGGAGTGGAGCAAGGACTACCGAAGGAGGTAGATATTTAGAGAAGGGTGGGAGTTTTGGGAATAGTCATGCCTCAGTGGGGTTCTGTGGGCCCAGCAGCCACTGCTGCAGCTTGCACTCCAGTAAGTTCTTAAATGTGTTGTGTAGTTTCTGACTCTATGGAGAAGAGAGGATTGTGTGTGAGCAGGGCCTTTCTAGGAGACCTGGGGGGAATAAGGCAGAGTCAGAAGAAGAGTAGGGACAGTGTTTACTTTCCCATACTTCTGCAAGCCTCTTCCAGGGAGCCTCTCTGGATTCTCCTGCTAGAACTCGCCACTCCAGTGAGTTCTGCTCTGGATGCTACACCACTCACAGCATGACTAAGCAGCCTCCTTGTGTGTGACGGGTCTGCTCTTTTTGGGGGGACTCTGTCCTTAAAGACAGGCTCCGTTTCCTTCACTTGTGCATCTCCAATGCTCAGACATGTTGTACGTGTGCAAACGATAATTAACAAATGAAAGCTGGCCTGGATACCATTGTGACAGTACAAAAGCTAGCAGCCCAAGATAACCATCATATTGTTAGGGAGAAATGATGTCCTGAGCTAATCCCATACAGGCTTTGTGGACCCCACTCCCACTCCAGACCAAAGCCATCAAGACATTGGGAAAGACAAATCCCGTCACCACCAAAGGGAAGGTGGCTGGGACCTGAGGGTGGGGTTAAGCAGCCAGGTTGGGTATAAAAACCAAACACGTGGGCCTTGGTGGGCTCGCTATCGCTCGCCTTCTGGCTTCACGGCTCCTGGCTGGCGGCCAGCTCTCAGAGTGCCATTTTGGGATTCCAGATCGGCGGATCGGGTAGGACTCACTTAAAACTTTATCTCCCACTTTTCTCCCCGAGTTGTACATTTCCTCATTTCCCCTTCCCTTGTGAATAAACCTTTTATTAACATTTCGTGTGTGCCTGCAGTAGAGCATTGATAAGTCCTTTTAAGCGCGCGGGTGAGGACCCACAATCAGGCACCCCGTTTTGTATCAGGGCTGCTCTACAACAATATCATGTGAAGATGATATTGGAATTGGAATTCAGAAAGGGCCTAGTGAGAACTTGTATTTACTTCCCCAAAATTCAGTCCTCAAATTCTTTCATTCTCAGAGAAGAAAATATCCAAGTCTGGGAGTAACTCAACAGCTTGGGTTAGAATCATCTGGAGTGGCAAAAATACCAGAGGCCAGAACAGACACATTGTCACTTCTGTCCACATTCCATTGACTCAAGCAAGGTCTGAGACTGAGCCCATATCAAGGGTAGACGTTCCTCTGCCTTCAGTGGAAAGGACTGCAAGGCTGGAAGGACAAGGACAAGGAAACAGGAAGGAACAAAGAATTGGGGAGCATTAACTTAATTTGTTCTTTTTTTTTTTTTTTTTTTGTGGGCCCCTTGCTGGCGGCCAGGGATCGAACTGGCGCTGCAGAGGCTGCTGGCAGCCTCACAACCCAGCGCTCAACTGTGCCACCAGGGGAGGCCCTTAATCTGTCCCTTTAGGAAGCCACTTTTTCCCCCCTCACCTTGGGGTTTGAATATCTGTCCTCTGGCCTCCCAAAGACTTCCCCAAGACAACTCCCCTTTCTCAGATGGCATCCTACACCCTGTGAGTCTTCCTCCTTCCCCCTCCACACCACCCTTGCTGCGAACACTACCATCCTTTTCGTGCTGGCCTCTGCACCTGGGAAGGAAATATCTGTAATTGGAATGACTGAGAATTAATACCTCCATGGAAATATTTGAGGTTAACCCAGCGGCTCTTGTACTCAGACCAGTGAGTCTTCAGTGATGTGTATTAGGCAGCGTGAGAGCTGTTTGAGGCTCCATTTATCCTCATCTGAGTGCTGACAAGTGAGAGCTGGACTTAGACTGTTTCCCATGCAAGTCCTGATGAGCCCATTGTGAGGAACCACTGCTCCAGTCTAGGGTGAGCTCCAGCCCTGTCAGGTCATTGTTGGATAAGATTCTCTCCATCCCAGGGCTCCAGCTTTCTCCTGTGTAGAGTAGGTCAGGATGATGGCTCTCGGTGTGCCCAAATATTGTGGCTCTGGATCCTCATCTGTCCCTGGTTGAAGCAGCAGTTGACCCGGAGAGGATGTGCCTGCTTTCTGATTACTGTCTCTCCCATCATTTCCAACCTCTGACTCTTGTTCTGTGCAAAGGAAAATGATTTCCAGACTCCCTGAATGAGGGTTTCAGGGTCTACATTTCCCAAACTGTGTCTGTAGAGACCTGAATGTAGATGGACATTAGCTGGATCTGGAAACCCATTAACCTTCATCTATGAGAGACTTGGCTGAATTGTTAACACCACGTTGCAGACTCAAGCTAACTCATCAAATCCCAATGGCATTCTCAGGACAAGTTCAGAATTACCCAGAGGCACTGGACTTTGGCAATGCAGAAGGCCCTGACATTGGCTCCCAGGTACACTCACACGAGTATAGAAACATTGGCTTAAGTGAGCTTTTCTTTCCTGCAAATTGGTTTGACTAGCATTTATCCAGAATGATTTGCTGCTGGTTTAGAATTTTACGTATGGAGACAAGGGACCCAGAAATAGTTGGAGAAAATAACCTGTTTGGTTGTTCGCCTTCAGCACAATAGAAGCAGGTACATGATTCACGGCTCCTGGGGAGAGGGTTTCCTGCAGGATCCCGCCTGGACAGCACACAGGGTGTCTGTAACAGTCTCGGAGCCAGATGAAAGAAGATTTCAGAGGGAGGTTGGGAGAAAAGGTTCAGGGAGATAGTGAAGTCTTGGGGTACACTGGTCATACAGGCTGGACCCCAGAAGAGTAAGGGGTTTCAGACATAGACCACTGAAGAGGGAGGAAGAAAAGCCTGCCCTGAGGCTTCCAGGGTTGAGGTTCTCCCACATAAATCAACATTTAAAGACTCTGCAAGGAACACTTATTAAGTGTCGGGGTTGTGTGAGAATCTAGGTCTCAAAAGTGAACATGCCTCAAGACCACCAAGTTCATTGTAACTGTTATTTCTATATAACACAACTAATATTATACTGATAGAGATCTTACAAACACCTGTTGTATGATCTTTCTTCTTCACTGTGATCCTGACAGATAGGAATAATATTGTCTCCAATTTTTGGAGAAGAAAATTAAATTTATGAGAACTTAAATCATTGGTGTTAGGTTAAAATTACAAATGAGAGCTTCTGGGAGAATAATCCATTAAAGCAGTGCAGTCCAACAGAAGTAAAGTGAACCATGTGAGTGATTTTAAACTTTCTAGAAGTCATATTAAAAATAGTAAAAAGGAACAGGTGAAGTGAATTTCCCTAAAATATTTTTAAATTTTTAAAAATAATTTTGTTTTTTTTAACATCATTGTTCATTTTTAAACAATATTTGCTTCCCCCCACCCCCTCAGGTGTAGTCCCATAGGTTTCCTTCCCCAAGGCACCTGTGCACCATCACCCCAGTCCCCTGTGCTCCTCCCTCCCTCCCTCTGATCCCTCTCCCTCCTCCTCCCCTGCAGGATGTCTCTGGTTTATAATTGTCCGTTTTTGCTTTGTTGTGTTTTGTACTGTTATTATTTTTTACACAGATACCTTTTTTTTTTAAGATTTATTTATTTATTTATTTGTTTGTTTGTTTGTTTATTTATTTATTTATTTATTTATTTGTTTATTTATTTATACAAGCACTTGGCACAGTCAGAGGCGCGGGAGGGTGAGAGAATTCACCAGAGACAGAGCTGAGAGTATAACAGGCAGATTGACAAAATACCCTGCTGAGGGGAGCAGCGGGTGGCAGGAGAGGTCTGTGGGCCATGTGGGACCCTCACCAGGCTGGGGATCGAACTGGCATTTCAGAGGCTGCGGGCAGCTTCACAACCCAGTGCTCAACCGCTGCGCCACTGGGGAGGCCCTACACAGATATCTTATTAGGTTCCCCTATAGTCCTGCTATAAGTGAAACCATCTGATATTTTTCTTTTTCCTTCTGGCTTATTTCACTGAGCATAATTCCTTCTAGTTCCATCCACGTTGCTGTGAATGGCATGAGTTTATCTTTTTTGATTGCTGAATTTACTTTACTTAACCTAATATAGTCCCCAAATAATCATTTCAATATAGAATTAATACAAAGATTATTAATGAACTATTCTAGGGGCCTCCCTGGTGGTGCAAGAGGTTAAGACACAGCACTATGAAGCTATCCACAGCCACTGCAGCACGAGTTCAATCTCCGGCCAGGGAGCTACCCACATGACTCAGACCTCTCCTGTCTCGCCCGCTGCTCCCCTCAGCAGTGTATTTCAGTCAATCTGCCTGTTCTGCTCCCCACTCTGTCTCTGGTGACTCCTCTCTCCCCTTGGCATCTCTGGCCTACTCCCCAGCTCCTGTATGCATAAATAAATAAATAAATAAATATTAATGAACTATTCTACATTCTTTCATTTTTTTTGCACAAAGTCACTGACATTTGTTGTACACATGATGTCTGTGCAGGACATCTCAACGGGGACAGTTGCATTTCAAGTGCTCAAAAGTGACACGTGACCCATGGCACCCACACTGGGCAGCGTAGTCCTAGAGGTATGCACAGAACTGGGCTTCTTTTTAATTTTTTTAACAATTAATATTGGTTAACAGCATCGTTTGTGTCTTAAAGGCATAGTATCCCCCCTTCAGGGCTGTTACTACACCACCACCACCACCACCGAACACCTAGAGTCCATGATGCTTCCTCCACACTTTGTTCTTGCCCCCTCTCCCTTGCCTCTGATAGCCCCTGTTGTACTGTCAGATTTCTAGAGTTTGTTATTCACTTCTTTATTTGGCCCTTTGTTTCTCTATATTCCACATGTAAGTGACACCATCAGGTGTTTGTCCTTCTCCTCTGACATATTTCATGTAACATAATTCCCCTCCAGTTCCATCCATGTTGTCAAAAATAGCAAGAGTTTATCTTGTTTTTAATGCTGAGTAGTATTTCTTTTTTTTTTTTTAAGATTTATTTATGTATGCATACAAAAGCTCGGGTACAGGCCAGAGATGCAGGGGGTGAGAGGATTCACCAGAGACAGAGTGGGGAACAGAACAGGCAGACTGACTGAAATACACTGCTGAGGGGAGCAGTGGGCGAGATAGGAGAGGTCTGCTCTGCCATGTGGGTTGCTCCCTAGCCAGCGGGGGATCGAACTCATGCTGTAGAAGCTGCGAATTGCTTCATAGTGATCTGCTTAAACCCTTGCACCACCAGGGAGGCCCTGAGTAGTATTTCTTTGTGTATATATTCCACATCTTCCTGATCCACTCATTTAATTTTGGGAATGCAGGTAGTTCCCATAATTTGGCTATTGTAAATAGTGGTGCAATGAACATAGGAATGCAGTTTCATTTCGATTTTTTTTTTAAATTCTTTGTATAGATGCCCAGGAGTGGAATTGCTGGGTCATGTATAGTGCCATTTCTATGTTTTCCATAGGGGCTGGAACATTTTACATTCCCACCAATAGTATAAAAGCATATCCTCACCAGCACTTCTGTTTTTGATTTTTTTTTGATGTGGGCTCTTCTCATTGGTATGAGGTGGTATCTCATTTTGGTTTTGATTTGCATTTCCCTGCCAATAAATGATGATAAGTACTTTTTCATGTGCCTGTTGGCCATCTGTATGTCTTTTTTGGAGAAGGGCCTATTTAGATTTTCTGCCCATTTTTTGATTGAGTAGTTTTCTTTTTGTTAAGCTGTAGGAATTCTTTGTAGATCTTGGAGAACAGCCGCTTGTTGGATATATGGGGCATGCACAGAGATATTATGAAAATTGGGTGGGGTCATTCCAAGTCAAGACCATGGCTTTAAGGGCAAAGTGCCACCAGAGCTGACCTAGGAACACAAATGCTGTACTGCCAAGTGGAAACTCCAGGGTCACCCTACTCCACCCTGTGCTCCTGTGAGCCTGGCAGAGAGCAAGGACAAGGAATGCCAGTAGTAAGAATAATAATGATCTGAGGGCACAGGTATCCCCAGCTCTTTCACTTGTTGGGGTAACTGAACACATCTGCTCTGCTGGGGGGAATGTTAGGGATTAGACTGGAGAGGAGGTAAGCCAGACAATGGAGGACCACACACATACCCCACATTGGTTAAGTTTCATTCTGCTATTGATGTGGAGTTGTGTCAGGGAGACAGCATTCGTAACTTGCTTTTCAGTAGATGATGTAGGCAGCTGCATGGAAGCTGGATTTGAGGGACTGAGACAGTGAGGGAATCTCTCCCAGAAGTTGGAGAGAAATGTTGAAAGACTGAACTTAGGCAGGGTATGGTTGGGGCCCTGGGCGTGCAGCAGAGAGATCAAGGTCATCAGATTTGGAGTGAGGGAAAGGAAAGAAACTTAATAGGTTCCTTTTTTTTTTTTTAGAAGATTCATATTTATTTATTTATGCATAAAAGAACTGGGGTGTAGGCCAGAGGTGCGGGGGTGAGAAGATTCACTAGAGACAGAGTGGGGAGCAGAACAGTCAGCTCCACTGAAATACACTACTGAGGTGAGCAGCGGGAGAGGCAGGAGAGGTCTGTTGCACCATATATGGGTTAGCTCCCTGGCCTGGGATACAACTCAGGCTGCAGTGGTGATAGAGTTGAGCCTAACTCCTGAGCCACCAGGGAGGTCCCAGCAGGTTCCTATTTGCAAGGGTATGTGATTTTTCTGAAGCCATTTGGAGCAGCCACTTGGAGCAGAAGTAGCTGGCCAGGAATTTAGAGGACACCATTTCTGTTTTGCAAACAGAGACAGAAATAGTGATGCAAACTCAAGAGGCAGCTAGATTCATCTTCAGATCTCCTTGTCACCTGCAGGAATCCCTGCCCCTTTGCTCTTACCCATCCCCCATTTATGGTCTGCCCTGTGTTGCTTGGTATATATCCCCTGTTACCGACATCTGTGTGATCTCTGTTTATCCTCCTGTGTGTGATCTTCGCACGTTTCCCCAGCCCAGTTGCTGCTGGCCTTGTAGTTGTTACATGAATTCTTCCTGTCCCTTTCTCTCTGGATTCTGTCTTTCTTTTCTTGATTGTAATTTTATTTTGTTTTTATATATTGATTTATAATTCTTTTGTTTTCATTTTTAAATCAACATATGGTAATTTTAATTTGGGGACACATAATTCTATGAATTTTAATGAACGTATAGATTTACGTAACTACAGCTGTTATAGAGCAACCCCGATATTAAACGGGTTCCTGGCTGTGGGTCCTCACCCGCGCGCTTTAAAGGGACTTATGAATACTCTACTACAGACACACACAAAAGGGTTAATAAAAGGTTTATTTACAAGAGAAAAGGAAATAAGGAAAATGTACAACTCAGGGAGAAAATAGGGAAATAAAGTCTTTAATGCGTCCTACCCGATCTGTGGACCTGGAAACCCAAAGTCACTCTCAGAGCTGGCCTGACGCTGCGAGCTGGCGGAGAGCCAAAATGGGGGGCCCCAAAGCCCACCTGTCTGCCTTTTGTATCCACCTGGCTGCTTAACCCCACCCTCAGGTCCCAGCCACCTTCCCTTTGGTGGTGATGGGATTTGGAGTTCCCAGTGTCTTTGGCTTTGACCTGGGGTGGGGGTGGAGTCCACAAAGCCTATATGGAATTTGCTTTGGGACATCCTTTTCCCCCTAACAATACCACGATCAGGTTAAAAACCAGTTCCATCAATCCTAAAAAACTCCTATCCTTTTAAAATCTCATCCGCCCCCATTCATGGCAACTACTGATCTCTTCTTAATCACTAGTTTTGAATGTGTAGAATAGCAGGGATAATAGATTGCATAATCTTTCAAGACTGGCTTCTTTCACTCAACTAAATAACTTTGAGATTCATGCAAGTTAATGATGTATCAATAGGTCTTATTTTTTCTTTTATTGATGACTAGTATTCTGTTGTACAGATGTACCAGTTATCTATTCATCCACTCAATTGAACATTTCCATTTTGGGCATTGTGAATAGAACTGCTGTAAACATTAATTTGTGAACAGATTTTTATGTGAACATAAATCTTTTGTTTCTCTAAGGTAAATACCTAGAATGGGATTTCTGGGTCATATTTCACTGGGTTCTTGATTAGCTTCATAAGAGATGGCCAAACTGCTATCCGGAATGATTTGACTATTTTGTATTCCTCCTTGTAATAAAAGAAGGAATCATTCCACATACTTGACAGCACTTAGTATTACCAGCAATTAAAAAAAATAGCAACAGCTTTATGTAATTCGCTTACTATACAACTTACTCAATTGAAGTGTAAAAATTCAATGGCTTTCAGTATATTTGCAACTATCATCACTACAGTCAATTTTAGAACACTTTATCATTTCAAAAAGAAATCTTATACCCTTGAACTCTTCCTTTTTTAGTGCTTTCATTATAAACAATGCCAAATTCAATAGCTATAATTTGCATTTAATGGTTGAGTGAGTATTCCATTGTGCCTTTGAACTCTATCTAGAACCTCCCTGCTCCTCTGTCCTCTCCACCCACCACACCCCTCAGGCCTAAGCAAACTCATTCTACTTTGTGTATTTATTTGCCTATTGATATTACATCTAAACATAATCATATAATACATGGTATTTTCTTTCACTTAGGATAAAGGTTTCAAGTGTCATCCATGTTATAGCATGTATTACTACTTCAAGGCCAAATTACATTACATTGGAATGATATGTCACATTTTATTTTTCTATTCATTGGTGAATAATGTGATAATGTTGCTGGGAACATTTGTGTACAAGCATTGTGTGGGTGTATGTTTTCATTTCTCTTGGATATATATCTAGGGGTGGAATTGTTGGGTTTTATGACAATTCTATGTTTAATCCTTTGAGGAACTACCAGCTATAGTCAAAGTGTTGCACATTTTACATTCCCATATAAATTTACATTTTACATGAATGGAGGTTCTGATTCTCCACATCCTAGTTAATATTTGTTTTTAATCTGATTTTTAAATTATAGTCATGCTAAGTGAGCATGAAGTAGTAGTCCATTGTGGTTTTGATTTGCAGTTCTTAAATGACTAATGATGTTGAGAAATCCTTATGTGCTTGCAGACCATTTGCATGTTTTTGGAGAAATGTCTATTCAAGTTTTCTACTTATTTAAAAATTAGGTTGTTTCTCTTTCTGTCATTGAGTTGTAAGGAACTCTGGATATGAGTCCCTCATTAGGTACATGTTTTGAAATATGAAAGTATTTTGTCCCTTTCTGTGGGTTAGCTTTTTACACTCTTGGAAATGACTTTGATGTACAAAATTTTTAATTTTTTATGAACCCCACTTTATCTATTTTTTGCTTTTGCTGTCTAATGATTCTGGCATTATATGTGATGGAGGAAAGGAATAGAAAAAAACTGAAAGGAAGGACGCCACAAGCAGAAACCTGGCTCACACAAGGAGGTGGGGTAGAAGAGATTAGCATAACCATCCACACAATTGTGGAAACTAGGATCCTTAGGCACAGACTAAGATCCTTAGGTGAGGACGCCTGGAATACAAAGCATAATATCCAAGCAGATATCTGGGGCGCATCCAAAGGTAAAGATATGGAGATTGAGCCCACTGTAGCCCCTTTCAAATTCTACAGTTAACCAAAATTAGCAACTAACCCAAAGGCTGACAAGGAGTGAGCCCCTCCAAAACAGAAGAAGACTATATCAGTGCAGTCTCTGCACATTCTTGGGGCAGCACTCCCTCTGCTCACCTGTGACTCTGCAGGTGCCTCTTTTCACCAACTCTCTCCCTTTGCAGGGCAGCAGCCTCCTGCCTGCCTGTGACCTGTCAAGGCCACCTGCCTGCAACCATGCAGGCCTCTCTTAGCAAACCTGTCCCTTCTGAGGCAGCTCTTCCTGCCTGCTATGTCTATGCAAGTGTCTTTAACTGTTTTATTCCTTCCCTAATAAACCTGCCCTTTAAATATAACTACTGTCTCTGTCTTGTGAAGAAACTCGCTGGGAAAATCACTGTGTGTCGCTGAAACGGGAGCTCTGGTGAAACATTTCCCAGAGTAAACCCAAGGACCCTGTGCTCCAAACTCTCTAACTCCAAAAATGACAACAATATGTATGAAGTCATCACCAAATTCCAGGTCATACAGATTTTCCCATGTATTTTCTTCTAAGAATTTTATAGTTTTAAAAACTTTATAGTTTAAAAAATTAGATCTTTGCTCCATTTTGAGTTAATTTTCATTTTCGTTCTTTTTTGTATGGCCATCCAGTTATCCCAGAAGACTGTTTTTTCCTCATTCAGTGATTCAATAATCACAGTAACTTTGTTGAAAATCAATTGAAAATCAAGTCTATATGAATTATAGACTCACATTCTGTTTCTATTGTTTAAAAAGGTCTATGCCAATGCCAATACCACACACTGCTTTAGTTGCTGTTGATTTGTGATAATTATTTATTTAAAAAAATTTTCTTTGGTAATAAGTTTAAATCAAGAAGTCAGAGTGTTTAATACGTACTTTTATTTTTCAAGATTTTTTAAAGCTATTTTGGGTCCCTTCAATTCCATGTGAATTGGAAATTCCACATGAATTTTAGGATCAGATGTCCCATTTCTGCAAAGTTTCTAATGGAGCTTCTTGTAGCCATACCCTTGGGTAAGCCCATAGTCACTCTAGAATGACAGTGGTTTTCTATGATTAAAATTCTTTGCATATTTATATATTTTTTAATATGCCAGGCTTTAGTGTACCTTTATGAATATTGGGAAAGAATGTTGTATGGGAATAATCTATAAATATTTATTAGACTGAGTTATTTGATGAAGTTTTTCAATTCTTCAACATGCTTGGTTGTTTTCATTCTGCTAGTGTTATCAGTGACTGAGAGAGGAGTGATGGTCTCCATCTGTAATTGTCTATTTGTCTTTTCTGTTACCAGTTTTTGTGGACTGTATTTTGATGCACAGTTTTTAATGTATTACATCTGGGATTATTATGCTCTGATGAGTCAACATTTTTATCATTATATAGTTTCCCAATTTATCCTTAATTTTTTTTGCCTGATGTCTACTTTGGTTGATATTAATAGTGTCATCCACCTTTGTTTTGACTTAATATTAGTATAGAGAATCTTATTCCATCCTTTTGTCTATAACCTACCAAAATCATTATATTTGAAGTGCAGACATATGTTTGTTTGCATATGCTTGTTTATTTTTCCTATCTATTTTGACAGTTTCTTTCAGTTTTAATTGCTGTGTTTAGACTATTTATATTCAATATCATTATTGGAATTTGGATTTGGGTCTATCATTTTATTATTTTTTCCTGGTTCTCTTCTTTTCATTCATTTATTCCTCACTTCTTGCCTTGTATGGGCTATTTGAACTTTTAAAATTATTCCCTTTTAAATGGTCTATTTTCATTCTACATCTTCACTTATATACTTTAGAGGCAGCTCTCAGGGCTTACAATGTTCATATTTAATTTTTCATGTACACTTTCCTTTCACATTCCCTAGGTCAGAGTGGCTCCTGCAAAGAAGGGCGGGGGGAAAGAGGAAGGGCCGTTCTGTCATCAAGGAGACAGTTACTGGGAGAACACACCATAAGTAGTCACAAGTGCATCTGTGGAGTGGGCTTCAGGAAACTAGCCCCTCCAGCACTAAAACAGATGTGGAAATTTGTGATGAAGGAAATGGGCACTCCAAATGTGTGTAGCACAGGCTTAACACAGCTGTCTAGGCCAAAGTAATAAGGGATGTCCCATGTGGTGTCCGTGTGCATTTGCCTAGGAAATGTAATGAGGATGAAGATTCTCCAAACAAGCTGTATACTTTGGTTACTGATGTATTTGTCACAACTTTCAAAAATCTACAATGTGGATGAGAACTAACCACTGAGCATCAAAGTTATAAAACTGCCATAAAAGATAATTTTTCATGATTTACTTGAGTCAGTATTTTACCATTTTCAGGGAAATGTAGGAGTCCTCACCACTATATGAATCCCTTTAACCTGTCCTCTTTTGTTGTAGTCATCTTATGTATCACACCTATATACACTGAAAACATCAAGAGAAAATATTATGAGTTTTGCTTTTTTATTTTTTCAATTGTTAAGTATTTTTTAAAAACTCAGGAATAGAATTTTATCTTTAACCAGATATCTATCACTTCCATTGTTTCTTCCTTAGTTTCTGATATTTTAAGTTTTCTTTTGGATTATTTTACTTTGAACTGAAGAATTTTCTTATTTTGATTCTTTCAGAGCAGTCCTTTAAGAAATGAGTTATCTTAATTTTTATTCATCTGAGAATATCTTTAACTTCATTTCAGAAGGAAATTTTCACTGGATATAGAATTCTGGGTTGATAGATCTTTTCTTTCAAGACGTGAAAAATATACCTCTTCCTCCTTGTTTTTATGGTTTCTGATGAAACTCAGTCCCTTGAATTAGTATTGCTGAAAAAGGAATGTGTCATTTCCCCCCATCTGGTTGCTTTCACAAATACTTTGTCTTCAGTTTTCAGTGGTTTGATTATATGATATCTGGGCATAGAATCCTTTGGGTTTATTTTGTTAAGGGTTTGTCTATCTTCTTAAATATGTTTAGTTTATATCTTTCACCAAATTTATGAAGTTTCCAACATTGTCTTCTTTCTACTCAACTTTTGAGACTTTGATGACATGAATTTTGCACTTTTCGTATTATTCACAGATATCTTAGGATCTCTTGCTTTCCCCCCCAATTTCTTCTTCTTTTTTTATAGTTCATTTTTTATGATTTCTTTTGATCTCTTTTCAATGAAGGTCATTGGCTTTTCTATCATTTCTACTTTTGTACTGAGCCTAACCAATGAGTTAAAAATCTTTTTTAGTTATTCTATTTCTTTTATAAAATTTACATTTCATTCTTTATAGCTTCTATTTCTTTTCTGAGATTTCTTATCTTGTATATATTTCGATGAGTATATACACATGCCTACACTCTTTTAATATTGCACATGCACAAGCACATCTTTGATTTATTGATAAAGGTAATCAAATTAAGGTTTGAAAAACTAAGATATTCTTGTTCAGAACATTGTGTTTGCAGTCATGAATTTGTCTCTAAAGTTAACTGTAACATATGAATGTTCACATTAGGTTATTCCTGATTCATTTATAGGGACACAAATCTTGGTAGTTTTTATATAAGGTTCTATAAATATCAGCATAATGGAAAAGGTAATTCTTTGTTATTTTGTTTTGACATGTATTTATCCAATATCTTTTAAGCAATGGGCATTTTTTACTGTTATGCCCTAATACTACCTTTACTTTGTTTAGGCTTATCTTAAAGAAACTTGTCATCATTTTGTGGAAGTATCTTGACTTTGATACCAATATATATTCGGGACTCTAGAAATTACATAGCAGTACATGTTCAACAGCATTAATTTATGCTGAAAAGCTTTACTTTGAGATTTAAGTAACATACATAACAGTAAAATATGTTTTATGTGAGATATGTTGTCCACAATGCTAAAAAATCTTAATTGCTGGAGAATATAGAATTACCTAATTGCTCCTAAGAAGTACCATAATTTTTTTTGTTTTAGAGTAAATATAGTAATCATTTAGTTTTAGTAATGGTTCTGATTCTGTTTCAGTTGAAAATAATTAGCAGTAGCTCACAAAATGTCTGTCTAGTTTCATATAAACATTTCAATCCTTAAACATTTTTTTCTCTCTTAATCAGTAATCTGGTAGAATATAAATTTGTGGCTGAATATGAAGCATCTATTTTCTCTCTACCTAACTTCTACAGAATTTGGAAGCTTAATAAATATTCTTATTTTTATGGCAATATATTTATTTACATAAGTTTAATAAAAATTTGTTCTTCTAACAGGACACAATTGGAAACATTGGTTACATTACCAAAGATTTTTTTTTTAAAGATTTACTTATTTATACAAGAACTGGGGTACAATCAGAGGTATGGGAAGGCGAGAGAATTCACCAGAGACAGAGCGGGGAGCAGAACAGGCAGATGGACCGAAGACACTGCTGAGGGGAGCAGCAGGAGAGGCAGGAGATGTCTGCTGCGTCATATGGGTTTCTCCCTGGCCGGCCAGGAATCGAACCCGCTCTACAGAGGCTGCAGACAGCTTCACAGCGCTGTGCTGAACCCGCTGCACCACTGGGGAGGCCCTATATTACCAAAGCTTCAACTAAAACGTCATATTTGAGAATTTGTATAGAATCAGATATGACTAGACAGATTTAAGGACCAGATGCCTTGATGGAAACAATAAACCTGCTATGTTGTTTTAAGCATAGTATTTTATTTTTATTTATTTATTTATTTTTGCATATAAGAACCAGGGTGTAGGCCAGAGGTGCAGGGGGTGAGAGGATTCACCAGAGACAGAGTGGGGAGCGGAACAGGCAGATACATTGAAATACGCTGCTGAGGGGATCAGCGGGGAGGCAGGAGAGGTCTTCTGCACCATGTGGGTTTGCTCCCTGGCTGGGGATTGAACTCAGGCCTCTGCGGTGGGCCATGGTGGTGGTAGCGCTGAGACTGAATCCCTAGGCCACCAGGGAGGCCCTAATAAACCTGCTGTTAAAAAATAGCCTGGTACCTCCCTTATAAGTTTACCAAGAACCTTATCAAGTAAGTAAGGAATGACACTTCTTGGCAGACTTGAGAATCCCAAGATATTTTGGGATCTTGGAGAAGAGAGCAGTTAACTCATAACTTATAGGTATTGCAAGTGAAGTCTGATGGCAAGAACCTGGAAGACTTCTGAGCCTTGAGATAACTTTAAAATCAATCTCAGTTTCCTTATAAAAAGTTTCAGCAAAGCAGATTTAAAACAATTGTGCTTATGTTATTCTTATTGTACTTATCAAACAATCAAACCATATTAATTGAAACTAGATTAGTTGGCAAACAAATTCATTTTCTCATGTCTATCTTTGGTAAAATTGTGGGTGATTGTAGAGAGAGAAACTATGTTTGCATATTTATAGATACTAAAATTCTAGTTCTGTTCATTGTTTTGAGGATTTGTTTTCTACCTGTAAACTGGATTGGTCCTGAATTTGTTAGTTTCTATTAATACCAGTATCTGACTGTGACTCTCCAAACTAATATATCCACTTTTTCTCCTGCCAGATTCTGACTTACATTCATTGAGAACAAACACTGTCCTTTTTCAAACTGAACATAAATGACTCAGAGAAATCACTACAACCACTCATGTTTAGATAATATTTGAGGCTGTTGTTGTGTGGGCGACTCAGAAAGTTTTACTGAACACCTGCTGACCTTATTAGGCGTTCAAGCTAGAAACCAGAAGATCTGTCAGAACAACCCTGGCTCCCTTTAGGACTCCTACTAGATTTACATAACTCCAAACATTCACCTTTGTTTCTCTTTAGCTTTCTTAAAACTACTTGTTATTATTGCTTGCATACTATAAGCTTAACTTTGGGAGCCCACCTACAAGACTGCCTGCAGAAATGAGACACAGCTATCTTAATGGACTGATCTATTTTCAGGACTGAGAGACTGGTTCTATAAATAATTGAGCAATCTAGTAACTCAGTTTCTGAATTTGAAGCTTGTTGGGGAAGTTTCAAAGGTTAAATCAAAATTTAAAACCTTAAAATTTGTCTTTGGCAGAAGACACAGAAGGTGCCCAAAGATCTGGGTGGTGGTTGCCTTTATATAAGAGACATTTGCATGTATAAAGGAAAATCTGCATTTGTAAGTATAGCTCCACCAAACCAGTTAAACTCTTACCAATAGAGAAGACAGCAATTTGAATCTGCACAGTGGTATATACCCTTGCTTATTGTGCCTTTCCCTCATAACTGATATTCCCACTCCAACATCCGTTGTCCTTTTTTTTAAGACTTTTTATTTTTATTTATTTATGCGTACAAGAACTGGAGTGTAGGCCAGAGTTATGGCATGGGGTAAGAGGGTTCACCAGAGACAGAGTGGGGAACAGAACAGGCAGACTGACTGAAATACACTGCTGAGGGGAGCAGCGGGCAAGACAGGAGAGGTCTGCTGTGCCATGTTGGTAGCTCCCTGGCCAGGGATCATACTGGTGCAGCAGCACTGGTGATATCTTCATAGCACTGAGACTTACCCCCTTCGCCACCAGGGAGACCTCCAACATCCTTTGTCTTTAGCTGAATTTTTTTTTAAGGAAGTAACTTGAATCATTTCAGAGGAGCTACTGAATTTAATGGGTTTCTCCCATATGTACATGTTATTGAACTTTATGGTTTTTCTCTTATTGATCTGTCTGATATAAGTTACTTGCTAGCCTAGAAGAACTAGGGGAAGAGGGAATTTCTCCCTTTTTCTCCATTGCACAGAGCTCAAGAATCATAAACATTTATGTGGTTGCTTCCCTGAGCTAGTGCTGTCTGTAAAACCCTTAGTACTTTTCGGCCTTCCAGGAGGCCAAATAAAAACCTGAGTCTTTATTTATCCTATTCTACCATACCCTTCTCCCAAGTGTAAGCATGTTTGGGGTCAAGCAGTAGGAAAACAGAAAGGAAAGAAGTATTGGAGATTCACCCCTCCCCCTTGGGATCATAATTTCTCCAAAGGGTGAAAAAAGTTCTCTTCCTCAGAGTTGTGACCTCCCATAGGCCCTTACTGCTGTTTTTGCTGGTGCTACAATTTTCATCTGATCATTTAGAAGCTGGAGTGTGAGAGAATGGAAAAAAGGTCAAAAAGCAAACACACTAAGTGCTAGGAGACCCCTTTTCCACTCTATGAATCAGAACTAGAACTATGTCCTGAAGCTTTCTCATCCATGCCTACACTCACCCACATCTAGGTTTTAGGCTATACTGAATTCAGGTTAGGGAATACAGGAGAAAAATAAAAGGGTAAATCAAGGCAATTGAATTCTGGTCTTCCTCGGTCTGCTTGCTATTGTTTACTTCTCAGAGTCCTCAAATAGCCCCTCCATGCATCCTGTACAGGTTATAGCTGCATCCAGTGGGACCAATAAACTGGAGTGTATTTACACTATCATACTCTAAATTTGAACTGCCCTTGTGAGGTAGACAGAAATTTAGCACAGAAGTTACACCACTCCATCCAGCAACTCTGGAAAAAAAAAAAAAAAGGTCTATACACGTTCCAGAGCAAGGTGAGTAAAAACTGACAAATTCAAACCCTTTATTTCATGCTGGCACCTTGATTATAAAACTTCTAGTTTACTTAACCAACAGGGGTGTTCTGACCCAATCGTCTTGTTAAACAAAGCTGGTAACAACCCATTCAGGAATCCTTCTTTAAACTTCTGCCCCCTCTTGCTAAACAAAACTTGTCGGAACATGTTCCACACCCCATCTGCAAGCCCCTGTCCCCTCAATCTAAGCCAGTATTTATATCAGCAGCTTTAAGACCCACGGTGTGATTCTCTCTTGAATCTGCCCACACCTGCTGTGTACTCTCACTTGCAAAAAAGTTTCACTTCTAACTCACCCACTTCACTACCATGTGGGTTCTTGCCTGTGCTAAAGTCAAGAACCTCCACAGTCCCTCAGCACCCTCAGGGTCCATCACATTTGGATAGTCATGCTCATGCCTCCTCATCACTGGAAAGCACTGTTGTGCGCGCTTCCTTCTTGTTCTAGGCCTTTACTCCTAAGATGTCCCCCAATAACTGTTAGATTCGAGTCCAAAACTTGTGATTGAACTCAGTTAAAAGTGTGGTGTGGGCTTCCCCAGTGGCGCAGTGGGTTGAGCGCCGCACTGTGAAGCTGTCTGCAACCTTTGCAGCCCGGATTCGATTCCCGACCAGCCTGGGAGAAACCCACATGGCGCGGCAGACCTCTCCTGCCTCGCCCTCGCCCACTGCTCCCCTCAGCAGTATCTTCAGTACATCTGCCTGTTCTGCTCCCCACTCTGTCGCTGGTGAATTCTCTCACCCTCCCGTGTCTCTAACCTGTACCCCAGTTCTTGTATAAATAAATAAATCTTTAAAAATAAAAAAAGTGTGGTGGGCCAAAGAAGTTCCTCTGCCTAGAAGGGAATGAAAACTCCAGACCTTTACCCCCTATGACTTGGCAAGTCTTAAAGCAAGCATTGGCTGAGCAAGATTTATATAGCTGTCATGACACTGAAGTTAGAGCTCCTAGTGACCACTAGGCACTTACCATGTCTTTGTAAAACTAATAAGAATAAGAATACATTTATAATAATCTGTCCAGTCAGAATGGTAGGAGAGAAATATTCAACCAACATTTGTTAAATTAATGTCAGTGCAAATTAGTGCAGACTTCTTGGAAAGGAGTTTGGAAAAAAAAATGTGAAAACATTTATGAGTACTTGGGAATTCATCCCAACTAAGTAACTCTAAAAATGAAGCTACATGCTCAAAACATACTTATTAAAAGATTATCTCTAATAGCCAGACATTGGAAATAACCCCAATGTATCCAAACTAGGGAACATTTCATTAAATTATGCTGCATGAATATTATGTTATGGAATATAATCATTTAAAGTGAATATTTTGAATATTATGTAGGGTCATACAAAAACATTTACAATAAAATGATGCATCAATTATCTATTGCTGTGAAAATTTGACACTTAACTACACTAGATTAAGCTCTTGGTTCCTAAAGGAACCAAAAGCTTTGTGTGGTAGCCAAATTAAAGGTATAGAAGAGGCAGTTTCAACAGAATATCATTGAAAGCTATAATTAAATAAAAATAAAAACACTTCAAGTTTGTACTCTATCCAGCATGTTTTTTAAAAGGCGACTCTACCACTATCATATATACTTTTATATTATCACATTAATTGTAAATTCATCATTAATTTTAGTTGGTTAATTAGCATAATGTTGGGGGGCTTTCTGGGTATGGAAGAATGTAATCTTCAAGTGAAATTAATTCTACCTCTTTATTATTTGCCCTGGGCATTCTGTCTAATCACATTATGAAAGCCTTCAAAACAATATGGAAAACAGTAGAGACATAAGACAATAACTTTATGTTCCAGAACCTTCCACATACTTTATTATGTGAATAATGTAAAGGAGAAAAAAATATGATCATAACAAATCACATTTTGCAATGCTAAAATGGCATTGTATAAAAATCCATATTCAATTTTAAAAAAAAGTTATAAGCACAGTTGGAAGAAGAGGGTACAGAAAATGACAAAAGAAAAAATATTTCCTTAAAACTACTAGCAAATATCCTACTTTGCATGCCGCCCCACAATGTACTCTAGATATTTAAACAACTGCATACCATAATATTCAAGTATTATAATTTCATGAATTTTGTTCATGAATTCTTGTGTTAAATTGAATATCCCTAAGAGTTCTCATCACTTTTTTGGTTAGTTTCACCTTTTGGTGCTGTCTAAGAATTTAAGAACTCTGCTTATCTTTGTCATGAATTTTTTTTTTTTTTTAGTTTTTTCTAAAAGTTTGATAGCTTTGCATTTTACCCTTAGAATTATGATCCATTTTGAGTTAAGTTTTGTATAAGGTGTGTAGTTTCAGTTGGAATCCATCCTTTTGCATATGGAAGTCAGATTATTTTTAAAAAATGACACTGCAATTTGCCATTCAATTTTTCTCTTCTCAGTATTTCTTGAATATCACTTGACATATCTATGTGTCTATTGTCTATTTTCAGATTCTCATTTTGCTCTGTCTTAATCACCACAGCTTTATTAAAAGTAAATCTTAAGGCCTCCCCGGTGGCACAGCAGTTGAGCGCTGGGTTGCGAAGCTGCCCACAGCCTCTGCAGCACTGGTTCGATCCCCGGCTGCTCCCTGGCCACCAGAGGAGGGTCCCATATGGTGCGCAGACCTATCCTGCCACCCGCTGCTCCCCTCAGCAGTGTACTTTGGTCCTTCTGCCTGCTCTGCTCCCCGCTCTGGCTCTGGTGAATTCTCTCACCCTCCCGCGCTTCTGACTGTACCCAGTGCTTGCATAAAAATAAATAAATAAATAAATCTTAAAATCTGACGGTGGGATTCTTCTAACTATTCTCCTTTTAAAAATGACTTGGCGGGGAGGGATTGGGGTCAGAATGGGGGGGGGCTGCAATTGTATGGGGAATATAAAAATAAAATTTATTATTTAAAAAAAAAATAAAAAAAAATAAAAATGGCTATTCTAGTTACTTTCCTCCTCTTAGATATTTTAGAAACAGTTTGCCTATATATATAAAAAATTCTGTTGGAAATGTGACTTATGTTGCTTAAATTTCATCAACCTATCCACCCAAGAATATATTCATCTGGGAACTGAACAGTTTTTCCCTTTTCTGGAATAAGTCCTCTGTAGTCATGGTTTATCATCCTTTTAATGTACTGATGGATTCAATTTGTCAGTGTTCCATATATAATTTTTTGTCTATATTCAAGTAAAGTAGTGGGGAGCTTTCAGTACATCTTCAATAAGGTTTTGTCAGTATGGCTAAGGTAACTTCACTGAATGGATATGGAAATTTTTTCATCCCATTCTATGGTCTGAAATAGTTTAACAAAAGAATTATCAATGTATTTTCTGAGTCTCTGCATATCTGAAAATATCATTTCCTACATGTGATTGCTTTTGTAGTTGTATATAGTATTCTTGGAATAGCGTCTTAACTTGGCCACTGTTAAATATATTCTCATACTCTTCCCTGCCATTTGCAGACAAGATGCCTAATGCCAGGCTATCTTTCTTTTCTGTGGTAAGTAATCTATCATTTCTTTACATAAGCATGTAGTATTTTCTTTTCCATTTTTGGAATTAGAAGTTTCATCAGGAAATATTACTTGAAGTCTCATTTTTTTTTTAAAGTTGCAGTTACTTTGACATGGGGGTATGTTACTCCTTTTAGCCTGAAGATTCAAAACTTTTTCCTACTCAGACAAGTTTTCTTTTGTGATTTTCTTATTTATTACTTCTCCATCTGTTTCCTTTCCCACTCTAGTAAGCTTTCATTATTTACAGTCATATGTCTTGGTCTGTCTTCCAAGTTTCTTTTCGTAATTCCTTGTGAATTCCACATCATTTATAAAATTCTTGTTCCACTTGACCTTTCAAAATAGTAATTTAATTCTCAACAAAGAAGATATTCTTCTTAGTTGGTCCATTGAACTTGTAATTTCAGAGATAACTATTATAGTTTTAGAATTTTTTATTCCTTTTGAAATTGAAAGCCCTTGTGAGTTCCTCATTTGCTTTTTGTTTATGTTAATGTCTCTCCCATTAGGTTTATTTTAGTGGTAGTCATCTGCTCTCCTTATTAAACTTAGCCTCCTCCCTTAGTTGAATTGTCTTAATTTGGTGGGACTTGACTTTGGCCATACATGAGAATCATTGTACAGAGATTTAAGAACCCTCATGACCTTGATACAGTGAAATCAATTAATGAAGAGTCTCTAGGGGAGGAATTCAGACATCATCAGCTTTTTTTTTTAAGATTTATTTATTCATGCATACGATAACTGGGGTACAGGCCAGACACATGGTAGGGTGAGAGGATTCACCAGAGACAGAGTGGGGAACAGAACAGGCTGACTGACTGAAATGTACTGCTGATGGGAGCAGCGGGCAAGACAGGAGAGGTCTGACACACCATGTGGGATTCTCGCCGGCTGGCCGGGATCGAACCCATGCTGCAGATGCAGAGGCTGCAGACAGCTTTGCAGTGCTGCGCTCAACTGCCTGCACCACCAGGGGAGGCCCCATCATCAGCTTTTAATGCTCTCCAGGTGATCCCAATATATCAGCCAAGAGTAAGCATCACTTTCTTAAGTGGTTCTTTTTGTATTTACCTATTTACAGGTAGGTATTAGAATTTATAGGGGTTATAACATTGGAGCCTGAACTGGCATTTTTTTTTTATGCACTTTGAGAATGAACAGAGCTCATTCTGCTGGAAATTAGGAAGAACCTTTCTGCCTCTAGGTCTCTTTGGGGACAAGTGACAGCATTTCTTCTTCCACAAGAATGGAGTCACTGCATTTCAACATGCATCACCTCACGGGATTCATAAGTTTGTAGACTAGGCAGTCTTTCTAAAGAACAAGGCACCTTCACTTAGAAGGTGATATTTGGTTGTGCCTTGCTAGTTGTGTTATTCTGCATAGAGAATAGGGAAGGGGAGATGAATAGCAATGCTTGTGAACAGCCATCTTTTCAGAATCCTTTCTGAAATTCCTCTTGGTAATTAAAGCTATCGTAATTTAGTTTTAGAATCAGATCATTGTGTAAATGTCAAATACTCATAGCCTCAAACTGGGTTCATCAAAATCTCATGGATTGTATGCACAACATGGATGAATCTAATGTGTGATGCTAAGTGAGAAAAAAAAAAAAACTCACAAGGCTACGCATAGTATGAGTCCATTTATATGACATTCTGAAAAAGGGAAACTATGGGACAGAAAACACATCAGTGGTTGACAGGGAATAAGAGTCAAGGGAGGGAATTGTATATACATGGGTACTTGAAGAAAATTAGGATGATGAAAATCTATATCTCATTTGGTGGTGGTTACATCATTATATGCATCTGTCCAAACTCATAAAACTGTGTACGAAAAGTAGTATATCTTATTGCATGTAAATTGGACTCCAAAAATCCTCTTGGAAAACAATTTCATGTACTTCCTCCATTGTCCTGAACACTTGGTAGAGCTCCCCAGTGCTCATAGGTCTCTCATTCTATTTGCCTTTGTTCATTCTATTTGCTCTGCCAAGAAATTCCCATTGAATCTTTATGACTTGGATTAGCTGCCACTTTCTCTAAGAAGCCTTCCACATATCTGCAAGACTCCACCTTGTGGTTCCCCATCACAATTGTTCCTGCAATCCTAACCTCCTTATGTGGTATTGTAGGAGCTTGGCTAAGTATTCGTGTTGCCTGATAGACTATATGTCAATGAAAGCAGGGATTTCATTTAATTTATCATTGTGTCCCCAACATCTAACTCAGTTCCAAGTACTGAGTCACCTATAGCTTGGCAAAAGCCATATAGCTACCATCGAACACATATACTTGTCACCAGGAACTTGTATTTTCAGGAAACTTCCAGGAAGTCCTTGAAGAAATCAGGAAATATCCCAGAAATTACTTGTGAAATCCTTACACTAGAACATGTGTGCTCAAATGTGGAACTCACCAAGCATATGGAAAACAACTGAGTTTTCACACCTGAAAGGTGGGTACCTGGAGGAAGATATCTCAAGAAGATGGAAGTGACTTCTCTGAAATTCCATGGTCCATAACACCTCATCCATTTTTATAGCTGCAATCAGCAAGAAAAGTTGTTTTATTTGCTTTCCTTGCTTGACAATATAATTTCAGAGACTGATGAAAAATGTTTTCAGCACTAGAATCAATACTTCTGATTACAGCCACTTTTGTGTGTTTTCTCCCAGTGGAAATATTGCCAGGCAAGATGAGATGATATATGGAAATCCTACATGTTCTGATTTTTTAGTTCTCGAAAAGCTGTCTGTTCTAATCAAATGCTGCATTTATTTTGATGAATTTGAAGGTAGGGTTAGGGGTAAGAAAAATTATATTTAATTGAAGGTACCTGTGCTAAAGCTGTTTTACCTGACCAAAAACAGCCATCCGCCCACCTCTGCTTCAGAATTACATTTCTTTCCCTTCAGAGTCTAAGTTAAAAGTATTTTGTACAATCCCTTAGTGTAATTGGGAGATGCCCTATTTTCCTCTCAATCTATACTCCCAAGGTATTTTGTTCAAAGTGGAAGAGGAGCCACCTCCGGTATGAGGAGGGGCCTCCACCTTCCCCGAGGGCAGAAGTCCATTGAAATATTACAATCTCAGATGAGCAAGAAATGCAGCTTTCTCTACTGAATTTTTCTTTTGCATTTGTCTATGTGTTGGGAACTTTCAGTCATTTCCAGGTTTTTCCTCTTTTTACCTCAGGAGTACATCTAATTTCTTAGACGTTGTATAAGGCTAAAGTGTCCAAGATGAGGGGTCAGGGAAGGATATCTCATGCCTCATATCTCAGTGTTCTCATTTCTCCATGATGTACCTACCTCATCCCATTTGACTCTTAATGTATTGACTCATGCAGGTCACTTGCTCAGCCTTCAGTTGCATCACGTGTCCTTTACAAGCCAATGGCTGGACCTCTTTCTCTGCCATTCAGAAACATGTCGATTCAGCTATCATTATGAAAAGGGTCTCTGAGGTTGTCTTTGTCTTCAGAGGGCCATAGACACTCATGGCGAAAGAAAGCTCTTGTGTCTCTTCCTCCACTCTTTTTTAAAAAAAGATTTATTTATGTATAGAAGAACTGGGGTATAGGCCAGAGGTGTGGGGGGTGAGAGGATTCACCAGAGACAGGATGGGGAACAGAATAGGCAGATTGACTGAAATACACTGCTGAGGGGAGCAGCAGAAAAGTCAGGAGAGGTCTGTTGCACCATGTGGGTAGCTCCCTGGCCAGGGATTGAACTCATGCTGCAGTGGCTGCGGACAGCTTCATAGGTTGCGTCTTAACCCCTTGCGCCACCAAGGAGGACTTCTTCCTCTACTTTTTAAAGGTTACTAAACCCATCATAGAGCCTCACTCTCATCACCTCATCTCAACCTAATAATTTCCTAAAGGCCCTACTTCCAAATACCATCATAGCATCCCTTCTGTCTTAGGCTAAGCTGGCATGGAGTAAGTTTGCAGTTCCCACGTCCATCAGGAAGTGAAGCACAAGGTTCTTGACTCCCTGGAGTTCCAGTACTACCTCAAGCTCTTAATTTACTTGAGTGGACATGGATGGTTTGTGGGGCATCAGTTCCTATCTCAGGGCAGTCATGAGACTCTAAGCCACTACATGATATACAAATACAGGTTGAGCCTTATGAAGTTGTCATTTATATTGATCAAACTGTCTTAATAGTAGCAATTTCATACTAAATTAAATTAAATTGACTAACTACAATGTGGGCTATACCTACCAAACTACAGTGTTTTTCAATTTGTCCACCAACTTTGCAGAATTTTTTTGAAATATTTGTAGGAAATGGTATTCCTCTTGATTAACTTTAGTTGTTCTAGCAAACTACTCAGGAGGTGTTGTGCTTATGTATATTGAAAAAATTACCTGTTAGTCATTGAAACTCTTGATTTAGAAGATTAACAGAATTAACAGGCTGCAAAATGTTTTTTCCAAGTTTTTAGAGTGTGGAGGTAGTAGTTTTTTATGGGTAACACACGATTTTCAAAACAAAATATATCACATAACACTGGGAAACTATCCCAACATCTTTTTGCAAAATACTATCTTCATGGTGTACATTTCTTTCAAAAAGCAATCTCTTTTCACTGTTCAAATGTCATTTTTACCTTGAATGGACAGGTATGGCACTTGTCTTTTAAAGAAATATTTGTTATGTACCTAAACAGTGACAGCTGCTTGTCATCCCAGGAAAGGTCATCAAATCTGAAACACTTGTCTTTTTGTAAAAGGAAAGTGTATAGCTCATCTTTAAGTCAGGCAAATCTTTTAACTACTTTGCTGTGAGATAACACACAAATTTGCATGTGGCACAAAAAAAGATTTAGAAGTCAGTTCCTTAGTCTTCTCAGGATGCTATAACAAAACAGAAATTTTTTCTTATGTTTGTGAAGGTTGGGAAGTCCAAGAACAAGATTCAGGCAGATTTGGTGTCTGATGAGAACCTAATTCCTGGTTTATGTATGGTAACCATCTGACTGTGCATTCCCAATACCTCAAGGGGGGAGTGGAGGGATGGAGGGATGGAGGGAAAAGGAGATAGTGAGAAGTGTTGGAGGGGGAGGGAGGGCACTTATGTTTCTTCTTCTCTCTCTTCTTATTTGGGCACTAATCCCTTCATGGGGGCTCCATCCACTCTCATGACCTAATCTAAAAATAAACTCAAAGGTCCCATTTTCAAATGCCATCACATTGGAGTTTTAGGGCCCCGACATATGAATTTGGGGAAAACATAAGGATTTAGTCCATAACAGTCCCCTTCAATCATGAAGTATTATAAAAATTTTACTTGGTCTTTAAGGTCTTAATCTTATAAATATGCTGACATCCTATACTCCTTGACATACTTCTGGCTGCAACATACTTGCTGAGTTTGCCTATGAATGAGGCAGTTAGTGAATATGTCTCACATGTAGTATTATCTTGGCAGCCTTTCCCCCAAATTTTTAATCTCATAAGACCTTGTATTTAATAAAGAAGTCAGTTGTTGAGATTCTATCTTTCCTTGTACATCTGTACTATAGTGACTCGCTATAAGTACTTCTTGTGGATTTCATTATTGAAACCAATCTGGCAAATTCCATAAGCTAAAACTTGTTAGAAACATCTGTACTTGATCTGTTTACAACCTCCTGCACTAAATGCTTGCTCAAATGTTCATTCTTTCAGTGTTGCTTTCTGTATTCCAATGATATTTGTTGACAAAGGGATGTGTTTTAGTTTGTCACCATATTATTTTCTTTTCTTTCTTTTTTTTTTAAGATTTATTTATTTAAACAAGCACTGGGTACAGTCAGAAGCGCGGGAGGGTGAGAGAATTCACCAGAGCCAGAGCGGGGAGCAGAACAGGCAGACTGATGAAGTACAGTGCTGAGGGGAGCAGAGGGTGGGTATGGCAGAGGTCTGCGCACCATGTGGGACCCTTACTGGTGGCCGGGGATTGAACTGGTGCTGCAGAGGCTGTGGGTAGCTTTGTAGTCCAGCGCTCAATCGCTGTGCTACCGGGGAGGCCCCATATTATTTTCTTTGCTTTATTTGGGTCACTTTTCTTTGTTGTAGGGAGACAAGTGTTCTTCCAAAACTAAGAGACCTTTTATCTGTCACTGGTCAGAGGCTTTAAACATCAATGAAAAAATGTCAATATTTGTCTTCTTATTTTTTTATGCTTTAAAAAAGATGTCTTGCTAAACATGATGATTTTATCCAGTCATTCTCAACTGAATTAAGTCCCACAGAAATGACTTGAGTAATTTTTCTGGATTCCATCTAGAGAGGTGCAAAGATAGTGCCATTCCAGATGCATGGAGAAAGTAATCCATTATGCTTAGTAGATATTTTAGAGAGTTAAAAATTAATTTCCTTGAATTCCAATTAAGGAAGGCTGCAAAAATTTTGATACAAAGTATAATTTAGGGTTACATACATGATTAATAATAATAAATATAAATGTCTATTTTAAATAGACATTTAAGCAGAATAAAAACCATTCTCAATTTCCTTTCATTATAGAATTCTGTTCCTTCCCTCAGGGTCCCAGGAGACACAATTCACATATGGATTTATTTGAGACCCCATATTAACTATTAGAAATCTGATAGTTTTCAATATCTTGATGAACACCCATACATATATAGGTTTAAATATTAAATTAATTCAATTTTTTCCATACCCCAAAGAAGTACCTTTCTATAACCCAAAGAAATATTCATACCCTGAAGAACTACCTTCTAGCTTCTGGTATGTGTGGATCTCATTTTGGAGGTCATAGGTTTAGGGGCACAAGTATTACTTTATCTTCCTTGAGTCACCATGGCAGTTTGCTTTGAGAACTGAAAAATTGTCAAGGGGGCTGATTATGAAGTCATATATATATATATAATTTACATATAGATCTATATTTATATATATTGCATATTATAAATATGTGTGTATGTGTGGGTTGTGTGTGTGTATGTGTGTGTGTGTATAAAGCTGGGTCACGTGGAGTCCCAGGAATCTATGGTACATTGTTCTACTTTGTGTAGTAGATGGTTGTATTATTGCAGCAGAACTTGACCAATTCAGAAGAGAATGTTCCAGGTTGCTAGAGCTCCTTTATCCTGGGCTCCAGAACACAATTGACACAGAACAGAACCAAATCCAACCTGCAGTGGGAGCCTAGTCCTGCTGAACTCAGCGACAGGCCTGCAAACCCATGAATGGGATCACTGCAAAATCCATCAAATGGCAAACGTTTACATATGAGCTCAGTGTTGAATTTAGTCTGAAGTCTCATGTGCTCTTCTACCCTAAGTTGTCTAAAGAGTTATCAACACAGAAGCACTCAGATACCATACATATTCTATGAGCATTTCTGCTCACAATTACCTGGCTATGATTTGCTTCCCAAATGTAGTGGTGTTTAGGTTCCATGTGAGGCTATGAGGCAGTCCCTCATGTCCCGTATTATTTCTCATTTGTGCTTTTGAGGTAAAAATGTATTCATCTCGGCTTGTTCAGAAAAACAGAACCATTAAATGTGTTTAAAGAGTGAGGAATTAGGGTTTACGTGAACATGGGAGTTGCTGAAGGCATTTACAGCTCAGAGATGAAAAAACTGGAACTCTTAGGTAAGTCAATGAAGCCCCATGTCTAGCTGCTAAATTATCAAGTACTAAACAGCCATGTTCCACAAAAACTGCTGCATTTCACAACATCACTTCCCAAGAACTCTGTCTTCTGCTTTCCTCTGCAAACACTTTTCACAAGTTTTCTCATTCAAAGATGGAACCTCTCAGCTAAGAGAGAGCTAGGAGATGGCTGCAGGCTTCAGTGGGACTCCAGGTGTTGCCAATTGACAACAGGTGACTCAGCAGAAAGACTGACATTTGGTATGTTTATCCTATGCCAGCTAACAAGCCAGGGCTTACCATTCCTTAGTCTGTTTAATTCTTGTAATATCATGCAGAGGTAGGAGTTCCGCCAAGTGCTTAGATGCTAAGCAGTCAAGACAGAAAGGGAGCTCCAAAGCCCATGCTCCTGACGACACATCTCCCCCTGCCCATGGAGCTCTCTCCTTACTATGTGGTACAGTTATGGGTCATACACTGGTCTCTATACTGGACTCCCCAATCCTTGGGGAGGGGGCTCTCAGTTATTCATCTTGGGTTCTTCAGTTAATTTGAATATTTGTATGCTTCAATATAGTCTTTGTGCATAGAAGGAATTCAGTAACATTTTCTTAAATTGTTCATTTATTTTTTGATGGGGTTAGATTTTTCCCAAATAAAACACTTATTTTTAAAAAATAATTTTAACTCAACATTGCTTTATGACATATATGTGTCAGGTGCATCATCAGAAATCAACAGGGGGTGTATTACATTAAGTCCACCACTGATAGTCCAAATCTTTCTTTCACCATACAATTGACCCCTTTTACCTAGTTTATCTACCTCTCTCCCCTCCTCCCTTGTAATAACCACTAATTTGGTCCTATAGCCTTAAAGTGTCTTTGGTTACATTTAGTCCTTATGTTTCTTTGGTTTTTCTATACACCACTTTTGGCTTTCTTCTTCTTTCTCTGACTTATTTCCTTAAGCATAATGCCCTCTAGGCTCATCTATATTGTTACAGATAGTATGATTCCATCTCTTTCTGTATGGAATGGCTTTCCATTTGATATATAAACCACATCTTCTTTATTTGATCACCTGTTAATGGGCACCTAGTTTCTTTCTAGCTTTTGGCTATTGCAAATAAAGCTGCAGTAAACATGGATGTACCTCTATCTCTTTGAATAATAAGTTTTGTATTTTTGGGTAAATACTCAGAAGTGGGAAAACTGGTTTGTATGGGATAGATCTAGAAACCAGAAACCAAAACTGCTGATGAGACAGTGGATTATTGTACTCACCATAAATACAATTCCTCCTCCCTTTCTTTCAGGGTGTGTATAGCTTGAAACAAATTCTCGCCATACTCACCAAAGCCATTTCTTGCAATTTTGAGAGGCATGTATCTGGTTTGTTTCTTTGACTCCAGACAGGGCTCTGCTCCAAACAAACTAAAGACCATCATTTTATTGTTTGTTTATTTTTCTTAAGATTTTCACTGTCCTGAATTTTCTTATGAATCTGAAGAAAAGAAATAAGATGGGACTCAACTTCCATTGTTGCAGTCCTTTTCAAAAGAGCACATAACTTCCTGTAATTTGATGGAATATTTGCATTTAAGAAAATCATCTGATAGTTTGGTCTTTGGAGTTTGCTTTCACTCTCCACCCTATCCAGTCTGTCTCTCTAAGCGTCTAAAAATACATTCTTATTTTTGTACTCCTCTCAACTTGAAATGGACATCAAAGGCTATTTACACCAGAAGGCTGTCAGCAGAGGCACTTGGGAAGAGAGCATATTTAATCTTGAGAGAAATATAATATGTACATACCCAGAAAACTGAAATGTTTTACCTTGGCTCTGCCTTCCATGGCCTCCATGTATGGTAACAGCTATCAAGATTTAGCTATGAATTCCCATTATCATCTGAGTCCCTGTTGATGGGAATAATTGCTAAGGTTTTCCTGCTCCATAGACTCTGGGCACAGCCAAACCACTAAGTCTTCATTAGCCTGGGCTGCTGGTTCACTTTTGTTAGCTGATTCCACCCCAGGTAACTATTTCATGATCAGTTTACAGAGAATAAAAATCAAAAGAACAACCTTAGCCTGTTTTGGTTTCTTCCATTCTCTTTTGGTCTCACTTGACCTTCAGAGCATGACTCAGTTTCTGTTTCTGGGTTCCTGGGGTGGCTTGACAGTAGATGAATCAAACACTGACAAAGTTATCCCTTCTTAGGTTATGAACCATATCACTGGTTCATCAGGGTTTCTGCCTAAAGTATGTGTCAAAAAGAAATGTTGTTGGCCTCCCTGGTGGTGCAGGGGTTAAAGGTACAATGCTATCAAGCTATCTGCAGCCACTGCAACATGAGTTCGATTCCTGACCAAGTCACTTACCCACATGGCACAGCAGACCTCTCCTGTCACGCCCACTGCTCCCCTCAGCAGTGTATTTCAGTAGATTTCACCATTCTGCTCCCCACTCTGCCTCTGGTGAATCCTCTCACCCCACACACCTCTGGCCTACACCCCAGTTCTTATATGCATAAATAAATATATCAGTTTTTAAAATGTTGGTAGCCTTGAAGAGAGAGGTGCATCCAATCTTGGGCTCCAGAGTGGATGACATTGCTGGAGTGGTTGTCTCTGATAGATAAGACAATCCAGTATTCCCCACTCAGAAGTCAGACCCCTATAGGAAAAACTGTGCTTTTCCCTCATTGCCTTCAAGAGAAGCCAGTTTGTGTTGTCTTCACTTACATCCTCCAGTGATCTAAAGAGGGAAAGGGGGGGCATTTTTCACCTTTTTACACGTCATTGATACTAGTCCTTCTCCTCCTCCCCTCCTCTGCTCCTTTCCTTTTGCTCGCCTCTTTTCCTTCTTCCTCCTCTTTCCTTTTCAATGACTTCTGGTTAAAAACTAAAAAGGCTATGGACTATGCACTGCTGGTGGAGGTGTAATTGGCATAACCATCTTTTTTGTTGTTTTATTTTCTTTTTTTTAAAAGATTTATTTATTTATTTATACAAGCACTGGGTACAGTCAGAAGTGCGGGAGGGTGAGAAAATTCACCAGAGCCAGAGCAGGGAACAAAACAGGCAAAAGGACCGAAGTTCACTGCCAAGGGGAGCAGCGGGCATGGCAGGAGAGGTCTGTCGCCCCTTGTGGGACCCTCGCCCGGTGGCCGGAGATCGAACCGGCGCTTCAGAGGCTGCGGGCAGCTTTGCAGCCCAGCGCTCAACCGCTGCACCACCAGGGAGGCCCTTATTTTCATTTTTAAACAACATTAATAAAAGGGTTATTTCCAGTGCCTCCCCTGGTGGCGCAGTGGTTGAGCGCTGGCCTGAGAAGCTGCCCACAGCCTCTGCAGCGTTGGTTTGATCCCTGGCCACCGGCGAGGGTCCCACGTGGCGCGACAGACCTCCCCTGCCACGCCCGCTGCTCCTCTCACCAGTGTATTTCGTAGTATGCCTGTTCTGCTCCCCGCTCTGGCTCTGGTGAATTCTCTCACCCTCCTGCGCTTCTGACTGTACCCAGTGGTTGTATAAATAAATAAATAAATCTTTAAAAAAAAAAAAGGTTATTTCCAAGTCAGATCATGATTAATTGAGAGCTAGAGAACTAGTGTCAGAAGTCCAGAAGCAAGAGTTAAGACCTTTCCTCAGAATTGGAAGAAATGGCCGGTTACTTTGCTCATTGACATTGAATAAAAACACTGTGGACCCCAAATTGAGTATGATCTCTTTATTAAAATGTTCAGTTACATCTAATAAAGTAGCACCAGCAATACATGCAAATCCATGGGCTTTTGAGGGTTTTTTGTATAGTAAGAATAGCAATTCCACTCCTAGGAATAAACCCAGTGGAAATGCATATATCAGTGCATCAAAAGATGTACTGGAATGTTCTTAACAGTGTTTTTCAGAATAGTCCCAAATAGGAAATCTCACAACTATGCATCAACTCTAGAATTACTAATGAAACTGTGCTGTATGTACACAGTGCAACACCACGGCAGTAAGAAAGGACAAAATACAACCATTTGCAACAACATGAATGAATCTCTCAAACATAATGTTAATCGTAAGAAACCAGGGACAGCAAATACATATATAAAGTTTAAAAAACAAAAAAACATTAATTTGTGGTGATAGGAGGTAGGGGAGAAATGATCCAAATTTCGAAGTGGTACAGGGAGGTTTGGGGGTATTGGCATGTCCTGTTTCTTGACCTGCGAGCTGGTTAGTCCACTGAGCCATGCAGTAGTCACTTGTGCACTTTCCTATATATATATATATATATATGTCTTACTTCAATAATACCTAAAAATATAAAAAATAAAATTTAAAGCCCATGAAGATTGAGCGCATTCTTCAATATATGGGCCATTTGCAGAAAGAGGAATTAGTGGCTAGCATGCCACTTATTATGTGTGGCAGGATCCTCTTACCAGTGGGTTTTACCTCATTCCCCAGTCCTTGACCCAGTCCTTGAATGTGTCTTGAATCACATTCCCCTTTTTCTCTAATCCCACCATCAGATATGTACATCAGTTTTTCCTTCCACTCTCCACCAGGACCCTGACACTTTGGATACGTTGCTTTAACTGCTTCTTCTGGGGTTTGATGCTTTAAAAGGTAGCACAACATGAGAGGCACATGGTACATGTTGGAAGCCATGATGCAAAAATACAGCTCTCTATATCTCTCCATATGCCTTTGGTGTCTGAAATTCCCTTGCACTTGGCTCTCTTAGACGATGGCATTGGACCTTTCTACTTAAATGTTAAAATGGAAGTGGTGGAGAAATATTTTTTTTTTCATTTTCAAAGGATAGGTTTATTAGGAAAAGGAAAACATATTTGCACAGACGCAAGCAGGTAGGAAAAGCTGCTGCTGCTGCTGCTGCTGCTTTGCAAATGAAAAACATTTGTGAAGAGAAACACCTGCACAGTCACAAGAGTGCAGGAGAGTTCTGGACAAATACATTCCTCAGTCTGACTTTTCAAAAGGTTCCCTATGAGCTAGAGAATCTTCAGTCAACACCTCCTTGGAAATAATCATTATATAATTGGTTTTAAAATTGTAAAGAATGAGAGAAACATGTTTCTTTTTGAATTTAATAATTGTAATCTGCCCTTTTAAAAAATTTTATATAGAAGAACTGGGTTGTAGGCCAGAGGTGCGGTGGGGAGGGGAGAGCAGTGAGAGGATTAACTAGAGACAGAGTGGGGTGCAGAACAGGCAGATGTACTCAAATACACTGCTAAAAGGAGCAGTGGGCAAGACAGGCGAGGTCTGCTGCACCATGTGGATTAGCTCCCTGGCTGGGGATCAAACTCAGGCCATAGTGGTGGAAGCACACTGAGACTTAACTCCAAGGCCACCAGGGAGGCCCAATCTGCCCTTTCTTGATGTAAACTGTGGCTCTCAGAGTTTTATCTAGTCCAGAGATTTTTTTCAAGTGCTCTTCATTTGCTAAAGCCCTTATTCAAATTCTAATTTAGAATTCTAAACACTGAGACAGAACAAAGCAGAGTTGTTGGGTGGTAGGGCAGGGGCTTCCCAGAGCACCACCGAAATTTCCTCCAGTGGTCTAGGCTCCCAGTGGTCAAGTCAATATGGGGGCTCTGAGACACTTAGATTAGAATATTGTGTATCTTTCCCAATTTATTTTAGACTCAGAAGAGTAAAATGACCAGTCCTGGTTACTCTGAAATTAATGCAGAGACAAGTCAAGAATCTCCTCCCAGACCAGGGCTCTTTTTCCTCTGTCACAGGAGGAATTCTGTTTTTCTGTCTTGATTTAACATTTGCAACTGACATCTTCTCTGGTTGTATTTTGAGTTCTTGAAGTTCAACTTCTCAGAAATTTATATTCCTTACTTTAGTCCTGGAGGTTTGTGCTAAAGCAAGGTGCTGGAAAATTTGGCCAGGTTCATGGGATTCCCTTGAGGAACTTGAGTCTTGGGTATGAAGCTCAGGGAGCCGGGGGTAGGTCCCAATAAACTACAGAAGGACCAACTAGCTTGGAAACTGGGAGAGGAAATCTTACCATTTTGTGAATTACTTGCATGAAGTTGGTGAGTTTGATGAGAACAATGAGTTTCATCTTTGGGTTCATGATATAACCCTTTAAAATAGTGGTAGGTGGCAAGCCAGATGGTGACAGAGTAAAGACAACAAGCCTGCCTCCTCCAGATATTCATAACTAAATTGTGGTAAAACAAAGTTAAGTAAAAACCCCTGAGGGAAAATGGATGACCACAGTATACACTAGGAGCAATAGTAGGCTAGGAGAGGTAGAAAAAAACTTTAAGTGAACTTTAGAGTGATAACAGGGCAGTTAAGCTCAAAAGAGGGAGGAGTGGTCGCTCTGCAGAGGTCCTGGAGCTGTTGACTGAGGCACACACCAAGATGGGGATCTGAGAACCGGTACTGCCCTGGATAAGGGACTTAGGAGCTGGCACCCAGGATGAAGGGTGTACTGTTGGAGAGCTGCAGTGGTGGGAGTGCAGAGCAAGGCTTGAGCCTGAGGCTCTCAATATAGAACAACTGGAGCCCAACAGATGGGATATTGGCAAGGGTGGTTGGTGGAGAGTGAGTGGAACATGTGCATATATGAAAGAGCAAAAATGTAACCCAAAAATTTTTTAAGAAGAACAACTCTAGCCTGAATCGGCTGGGAGAAGCAGGTCAGAGTGCCTATGTCTCCTTGTAGATGAGGCTACTTGAAGTCCAGGCTGAGATGTTCAAAACACCCGCCACCTCCCACCCTAGGGCCAAAACCCAAACAAAGTACAAACTAGCAATATTTTTCAATGAAACTGATCAAAATTTTTTGAAATTTATGTGGAACACAGAAGACCTCAAACTGTAAAAACAACCTTGAGAAAGGAGAGAAATGGGGGTGTCATGTCACCTGACTTCAAATTTTGTTATAAAGCAACAATACTAAAAACAATTTGGTATTGGCATAGAAATAGATACATATACAAATGGAATAAAATTAAGGTCAGAAATTAGTCAATATACATGCCAGTCCCTAATCTATGGCAAAGCAGCTATGACCTTTGTCAAATGGGGAAAGATTTGTCTCTTTAATAAATACTGCTGGAAATTGGACCACCACACATAAAAGAATGAGGTTGATTCATTTGCTTACCCCATATACAACAGTAAACTCCTAGGAGATTAATTATTTAAATATAAGACCTGTAACAATAAAATACATAGACAAAAGCACTGGTGATCTGTCCTGCAATATTAACAATAAAGATATTTTTGGTGACTCAACCTTAATGGTGACAAAATTAAAAACAAAAATATACAATTGGGATTATCTCAAGTTATAAAGTTTCTATGCAGAAAATACAAGATGATTGAAAATATACCCTATTAAATGGGAGAAAATATCTCCACGATATATAACCGAGTAATAGTCAAGATATATTTAAAAACTCATGCAATTCAACAATAAAAATATAGGCAATCCAATTAATAAGTAGGCTGTATATATGAGCAGACAATTCACAAGGAAGAGATATCCAGAAGGTCAAAGATATGAAAAGATATTCATTATCACTTCTAGTAAGAGAGAAGCAGGTTAAAACCACAATGGGATACCATCTTACACTCCTGATGATGGCACATACTAAGAATATATTGGAAAGAATGCAGAGACTAATGCACCCTATTACACTGTTGGTGGGAATGTAAACTGGTGCAGCCATTATAGAAAGCACTCTGGATTTACCTTAGAACACTGAAAATGGAAAAGCCACCTGAATCAGAAATTCCACTATTGGGCACTTATTCAAAGACTATGAAACCATCAACACAAAAACCTGTGTGTTCCATAATGTTCATGGGAGCATTATTTTTAACAAGTAGGACATGGAAACAACTTTATGTCCATTGATGGACTACATAAAGACTATATCCAGAAGATATAGTATATTAATGCCATGGAGTATTATATAGCCATAAAAAGGATGAGCTAGATCCATTTTCAACAAAATGGAGGAATTTTTAGAGAATTATATGCAGTAACATAAGTCAGAATGATAAGAACAAATACTGGACATTTACATAGCAGATAATTGATAACAAAACACTTTCAAAAACCACTGTATATCAGTAAACATCCTGAGGGCCCTGTGGTTAAGAGGGAGGGTGAGGGGAATGGAAGAAGGAATATAAGGCATGGTGGTGGGGGATTCAAAGTTTGATATCCTAATCCCCATTGTGAAGATATTTGGACCTGAGGCCTTTGGGAGGTGATTAGGTCCTGAGGGAGGAGCCCTCAGAATGGATTAGTGCCTGCATAAAAGAGACCCCACAGAGATCTCTCTCTTTCTTGTCATGTGAATCTGCTGGTGCCTTAATCTTAGACCTCCCAGATCTCTAGGACTATGAGAAATAAATTGCTGTTGGTTATAAGCTAAAAAAAAAAAAAAAATAATGAATTAATGGTGGTGGTGGTGGTGTGTTGTTAAAGCCTCACCAACCAAAAGAACATATCAGAGCCAAAGTAGGTCAGGTTTATTTAACTTTCTATAGCAGGGAGAGCATATACCAGAGGAACTTGAGATGTCTCAATAAGAGGACATTGAGAGGGACTTTTCACAGGACCTGGGCTTTTTGAGTGATTCAAAGAAGAGTTTAGGGAGGTAGAGGCTAGTTCTAGGCTAGGTGTTTCTAGAAAGTAGGAACAACCCTGTTGTTGAAGGTCTTGGTAATTGTTTTCTAGGAGGGAAAGGGATTGAACTGGAGCTAAAGGAATGTAGGTAAATTATTAGATATTTGTGTGGTGGCAGAGTGTCCTTGTCTCCAGTGAGACTTTGATGCGATTATAGGTGTTTTGTTTCTGCATAATTTCACCCTGATCATTGAGTGTCCTTGTCTGAATATTCTTTATATTCTAGGAAAGTTGCTAATATTCATTTGGAGCATGATGACCTATTTGCTGCTTGCTCTTCATTGGCATAGATATTCTTTAAACACATGTGTACACACACGTATATACTTAAAGTTATGTCCATGTCCATATTCATAATTATGTATATACATCTGTGTATCATCTGTCCATCTATGTATTTATCTATGAATATACATTTATTTAATGTGATCATGTCATTAAGTGACATATTTGCAAGTACCTGGCATGGTGTGTGAGATATACACTGGAGAGGCTGTGTAACAGACAGACCTGGAGTTCTAATCCCTTAATCAGATTTCTCCACCTAAATCTCAATTTCGTATCCATAAAATGAGATTCTAATATTTATGATAAATGCAATGAGAACTTAATGTGTGTATTCATGCAAAATGATAAGACAAGGTCTGGGAATAGTAAAGAGCATACACATAGATTAATCTCTTGGAAATTTCAGACCTCCCTGAGATGGGGACTGGATTTAATTGACCAAGCCTTGTAGAGGAGCAGCCTGATTCCTGAGTCTGGCTCTCCTAGCTACAGTCTGTTTCCTGATACTTGGCAGGTACTTACCCAATTATGGTGAAAACTTATGTGCACACAAAAACCCACACACAGAGTTTTATAGTCATCTTACTCACAATGGCTAAAAATGGGAAGCACAGATAAGTTTACTGATAAACAAAGGGTGGTCCTTTCTTGCCATGGACTGTATTATTCAAGAAGTGAAAAGATATGAAGGAATCTCAAATCGCTGTTGCTAAGTAAAAGAAACCAGTCTGAAAAGGCTACACACTATAGGATTCCAATTATATGACATTTTAGAAAATGCAAAACTATGAGACAGTTAAAGATCAGAAGCTGCCAGGGGTTCAGGGACTGAACAATATATATATTGAATGTTGGTTTATAGCATATCGTGTAGGACAACAGTCTGATTGTTGTTCCAGAGGGTGTTGTCTCCAGCTGTGCTATCCCTGAGGCTTCAGCAGGCCAATCCGGCACATGTCAAGCCAGCTGCTTTTGGGTACTGGAGCACATGACATGATCAATGGATACCTTGTGTGTGAGTCCCTTGTTATACTTCCTTTGCAGTAACACATATCTTCCTCACAGGGCAATGCAGTGTGGGAGAATATGACGATGGATAATACAGTGACTAAATCCAAGAACAGTGACTTTGGCACAAGTGCTAAGGGCAGAGCGGGCAAGCTGTGTTTGGGACATGTGTGTGACCCTATGAAGATTAGAACATGGCTCTCACTATGATGGGGTGGTCCCGTGTAGTCAACTTTCCACCAGGTAGCTGACTACAACCATTAGCATTGACTGAAACCAAATGGAAGCTAGAAGATGAAGGAAATCGTTGATGCTCTCTGTATTTGCCAACTTCCTGGGAGAGCAGATGGGAAGGACTGAAGAGTCACATGCTGGTTCATGAAATCTAGGGCTTCTATTCTGAGACCTTCTAACTGGTCTATGATTTTGCACTTCCAGACTCTTGGGGCTGCCTCTTCTCTCTCTGTCACAATGTCACTGATATTTTTTCTACCTAGTAGGAAATGTAAGGTACCTCTGGCCCTTTCCAAGAGTATTTGCATTTTAATATTACTATTTAAAGTGTGACAGTGTCAAGCCTGGCTCATCTCTCTGCAACCTCAAAGTTGAACCCCTGGGAACAAACGTTTTATTTCATTTGCTTTCTTAACTCTTCAGAACCACATCTGGAATATCTGACTGCTTTCCAGTGGAAGTGGAAACCCCATAGGGACTCATGGAGAAATTTTGAGGAAAGCTGATTTTTAGCAATTCTTGGAAAATTTTGCAAGATGAGCCAGGAAGAAAGAACATGTCTCTGAATTCCAAAAAACGTTAAGTTCAAAGTCAGGTTTCTGCCAACTCCAAAGGTTATGACTTTAGGCAGGTTATAGACCCTCAGGGGGTATTCAGTTTCCCTCTTTTGTCAATTAGGCACAAGTGACTGTCCCTGGGGTTGTCATGAAGTTACTTATGATAGTGCAGATAGTGTCACAGTGAAGTTCCACTGAACATCAATTGTGCTCCTTCAGCCCCAGATTCAATGGAATTTACTCTGGTACAACTGTCAGTCACCTCTACATCACCTCCCTGCACCTCACTAAATTGCAGGACTGATAGTTATGTGTTTTTGAAGGGGTCTCAAGTTCTGAGGTTCCCAGGAAGAAGTTGAACATAAAAAAAATCAGAGGTGTTAGGTAAGCTGTGACTTTTAAATGAAACCCACCACATCAATCTGCATAGATATATTTCATTATTGTGAAGATGGTACGATTAGTCTTAATCACCTGGCAGGGACTCTGAGCAATGATTCTTTTTTTTTATTTTTTCAAGATTTATTTATGCATACAAGAACTAGGGTACAGGCCAGAGGTGTGGGGGGTGGGGTGAGAGGATTCACCAGAGACAGAGTGGGGAATATAACAGGCAGATTGACTGAAATACACTGCTGAGGGGAGCAGCGGGCGAGCCAGGAGAGGTCTACTGCACCATGTGGGTCACCTCTCTGGCTGGGGATCGAACTTGTAGCTGTAGCGGCTGCGATGAGCTTCATAGGTTGCGTCTTAACCCCTTGCGCCACCAGGGAGGCCCCCTGAGCAATGTTTCTTAGTAAAGCTACAGGAGCTACGGTCAACATCACCACTTGGGTCTTTCTACCTCCTTCCCAAGCTCAGTCATGAATGTCAAACTCTTTGCAGTTCCATATGAAGTCTCTCTAGAGGGGACTGGTTTAGTGATTTGCTTTCATGGGATTATAGCTAACAAATGCACTTGTCTCTTCCAGTAAGAAAAACAGCCCAAGGTGGAGGTCAAAGACAGGGAGCTATTCCTCATGGAATATGGGCCAGTGGTTTGAAACTGCTTAAACTGTGTGATCGCCTTGTGCATCACTCATAGAGTTGAATACTATACCAAGAAGATTGGTTCTGTGCCCCATGTAAGAGTTTAAATGACCACAAGCTTGCTCTTCCATGAACCTCTCTCTTCAACTGGCACAGTTTCAGTGGGAGTGCTCAATTCTGGATGTTTATAATTCTCATAATGGTTTAATAATTATTACTATGCTGAGCCAACAGCCACCCCCTGCCTCTGTTCCTTGTTGGCAGAAGGATACATCCAACTCTGAAAAAGGTCAGACACTGCTTTCCTGGATACCCTTTCACTAAGCCATGGGCATGTGGCTGAGCTTAAGTGGTGGAACCAGAGGGGAAGTCAGCTAAGGGTTGGAGAAAAATTCTCATCTGTATTCAGAGAATAACACAGGGAGGAAACACTCCTCTTTCTGCATTTGGACAGTGCATGTAAAGATACGACGTTAGCTATCTAGTAACTGGGAGGCAAACTCGAGAAAAATCACAGAGACGTCACACTGGAGTCTTGACATAGTGTAGCTGGTGAATGAACTGGCCCTGGAGCTGCCTCTGAACTTCCTGTTATATGACGTAATCAACACCTCATTGTTGCAGGCTCTCTTGGTTAGCTGTGATAGACGCTCTTGTTTACCTATGGAGAAAGTTTTTAACCACATCATTTTATTCATTTGGAAAGAGATTCTGCCTCTCTGCTAAGGGGGCATTAAACTGTCCTGACAGTGGACTGTGAAGGGAATCCTTCCTGAGAGCTCTCGGAAACATTCTTCTCTATAAGGAAATGTGTGAGCAGAAAGCTCTGCAATTCTCTTCCTTTTGCAATGATCGTATGAAGACATGTAGCCTGAGATGGTGGCCATTCTCTTTTCCATGAGAAGACACCCAGGGACCTGTAGAGGAGACACCTCTGTAGAGGTGACCTCCCCACCCACCTGCCTAAAGGGTATTCAGCAAAAGCCATTTAGTACTATTTGGTTGGAGCTACAGGTTGGGCATTTCTTGGCTAAGAGGGTGTTGCAAGGCCAAGCCTAGTCCAGAGTATTAGAGGGCCGGAGGAAAGGTACATTATAAGAGTGGTATAAATTAGTTTTCCAGTCTAAATAAAGTGCATGGTATAAGGTCTGGCCTGGAGCTGGAACCTCTACCCTCTCTGGAGACATTGCCAGGGGTCTGAGAGACAGTTCCCGGATTCTACCTAAGACATGAGAGGAAGGCAGGAATGGAAACTCTACTTTTTGTGATTATTTCTGAGTGGCACTTGTGTTCACTTTTGTTTTTGCTGTCTTCCCAAGGCATTCTGCAAATTGAAAAATCATTCAGTCATACTAATTGTGACAGTGTGAGACCTTTGTCAAATTACTGCTGTGCTTATGCTCTGGGGAACACTTCATTATAAGCTGCAAAATGTCTTTTTTTATAATAAAGAATGTCTTTGACCAGCATAAGAATGTGCCAGAGGGTTCCTAAGAAAATGGAATAGGCTCATTTCCACGGTTAGTTTTCTGTTTCCTCTCTCCACTCCCCCCCACCCCCCACCAACCTTGTTCTAGGGTGATTGTGAAACAACTGGATTTTTCCTAGGTTATAGATATGGGAAAGTGAAATCCACTCAATATATGAAATGTGTGCAATATACAAATCTCAATATATAAAATCTATCAATATATGGGTCAGATCTTCAGATTGCACCAGTTTCTTAGTCCTTTGCAATTATAATTGAACAGCTAGTTTAACAGGTCTGAGAGTTGAGAAATGGCCATATTCCTTTATTTCATTCTCATTTTCTCAGCCATTTAGATTTTTTAAGTTCTTAATGTGGTTGCTACATAATCGAGAAAAAAATCTTGAGTCCCTGTTTTCTCTCTTTTGTTGCTTGAAATTATTTCCTCTTGTAGTGGGATGAGCCCAAATTTACCTCAAAGTTGAGCAGCAGGGATTTGGGAGCAGCTGCATGAGGTAGAGGACTTGTTGGTGTTGCACCAGGAGAAAGTGGACCTTGAGCGTGTCCACATGAACTCCCAAGAGTCTGAGAGAGTTAACAATTGTGTAGTCTTATGTATGTGAAGGCACACAATTAGTGTGACTTACAACTTCTTATGAAATAGTCTGCTATGAGTGACTTGCCCTCTTTTTTTGGGAATTATATAGAAAATGTTTGAGGAAAATAGCAAAGGGGATACATTTAATTGAAAACTGCTTATCTCCAATCATTAGCTAATTAATCAATAAGACTTCACTGAACATTTATTAATTTTTGGTCAATGGCTAGATTATGGGAAAATTCCAGTTAGGGCTATTGAATTAAACCCCATGGTTATGGATCTTATTACTACTACTTCCATCTTATCATCTTGAGCAATTTATTTCCTCTCTCTCTCCCTTCTTCTCAGTGACTGTAGAGTTTATGTGTTAAAATGGTGGGTCTTCCATTCTAAGATGGAGGAATCTGGATAGGAGTCACCACATGGAACAGCTCAAGAGAATCATACTGTGGTACAACTGAGAAGTAAAATGTTGTTATGCTAAATCATGAAGATTTTAAGCCTTGTTGCCACTCAGAACCCTAGCTAAAGCTAATGTAATGGCCATCTTCTGTTACCCTACTGACTGAGTACTCTGCTCCCTACTTCTCACAACCTTGCCCAACTGTTACCCTCAGCCCCCTCTTCTGCTGTTTCCCTTTACTCTCATGCTCTCCTCCATTTCTTACCTCTGTGAGCAGCCTGTGTCTCCTGTTCTCATACAGGGGGTCTATGTAACCCAGGCAGAGTCATCTAGGTTACAGATGAGACACACAGAATATGGAGATCAGACATAAGCAATTCCATGGAAAATACACACAAACATCTTAGGCCTCACAACTTATGAATTGAAAAGTAAGCCATCCCAAAAGAGGAAGCCTTTTATAATCTTTTCTATGTCATGAAACATGGTAGCCTTGCATGGCAAAGTTAGTCCAAGGCAGACGGGTATTCAGTGTCCAGACATATTCAAACAGAAATGTGTTCCTCAAAGTTTATTTATTTTTTTAAATATTTATTTATTTATTTATACAAGCACTGGGTACAGTCAGAAGCACGGGAGGGTGACAGAATTCACCAGAGCCAGAGGGGAGAACAGAGCAGGCAGACTGACAAAATACACTGCTGAGGGGAGCAGCGGGCAGCAGGAGAGGTCTGCACTCCATGTGGGACCCTCCTTGGCAGCCAGGATGTGGCCGGGGATGGAACGGGCGCTGCAGAGGCTGCATGCAGCTTCACAACCCAGCGCTCAACCGCTGCACCACCAGGGAGGCCCCATCAAAGTTTATTTAAATAGAGCAGTAGTCCCCTACCAGTGCTCTGTGAAGAATGTGGGGGTCGAGTTAACTCTGGCAATACTAAATAAGGCATTCCCAGCTTGCACTTTGGCTTATTAAAGTTCTGAGAAGTCCAGAAAGAAAACAACCTCTTTAACTTGTTCTGACCAAACTTATTCCACTTTAGGAGCATCCTATCCCTAAGCTCATGAACACTATTAGGAACAAATATAGGGAAATGATGAAATAGAGGATTCACCTTATTCACAAATCTCTGTCCTTCACAATATAAACTATGCTACATTACAGGACATCTGTCTACCTGGTTATTGGGACAGTAGAGAAAGTATAATACTTAATTTTTATTTTATTTTATTTTAAAGATTTATTTTTATTTATTTATGCAAGCACTGGGTACAGTCAGAAGCGCGGGAGGGTGAGAGAATTCACCAGAGCCGGAGCGGGGAGCAGAGCAGGCAGAAGGACCGAAGTACACTGCTGAGGGGAGCAGTGGGCGGCAGGAGAGGTCTGCGCGCCATGTGGGACCCTCCTCCAGTGGCCGGGGAGCAGCCAGGGATTGAACTGGCACTGCAGAGGCTGCGGGCAGATTCGCAACCCAGCGCTCAACCGCTGCGCCACCGGGGAGGCCCGGAAGTATAATACTGTAGATTACTATTTTGATTTAATTAAGTGATTTTCATATTTTCATGCTATTCTCCCCTAATGATTATTAATAGGAAATCATGCAATGAAATTAGTAATTACTAATAAAGTGAAAATTATTTTCCTTCTAATGTAGACTATCAAGGACTTTTCATGGATGGAATTGTATGTCTTCACTTTATATACATAGCTATTTCTCACTTTTCACAAAAAATGGGAACTGATACAATATTAAGTGAACTTTTAAATATAACATCTAATCTTCTCATTGCTTACACATTGATAATGTTCTCATCTTAGTTGATGCCAAACTGGTATTCATTTATTTTTCCTTCTTTTATTCCCCTGGTATTTTAAACATTTAGCTAATAATCATTAATCTCCTAAATCCACAAAGAAACTTAACAGTGAATATTTAAGTAAATGATTACTCCCTAGAGACACTTGTTGTAACTTTGCATACAGAAATTTCAATATTGTAAACATTAAATATTTTCTAAATATTTAAAGAATTTTAAAGCAAATTTTTTCTTTAGATATCCTTAGTGAAGGATATCTTCACTTCACTTTGCAAATACGCCCCAATACAGCAAGATTTGAGCAAAACCTAATCAGAAATGTATTTTCTGGCTGGAAATCATTTCATATTTTTTGAAGAAGTGAGAGTGAATGTGGAAAGTGTTCATATAAAATTTTATTATAATTGCTAAAGAAATTCTCCTGGAAATCAGTTTCAAGTAGAAAGTGTTGTTATGTGGTCATGTTGGGGCAAGAAAAATGAAAAAAATACCAAAATTCTGAAGAGAGAAGAAAAGAAAGGATGAATATTATGTCACCAAGGCAACAGAATGTGCTATATAAGTCCTGTTGTAGTCATTTTGCTTTGTGTGTTAATTCTACACTATACTCTGCACACACACACACACACACACCCGCACCCCCCCCCCCCATTCCCTCTTGGATTGGCCCAACTCAGGAACATTTATAAAGGTCTTAGCGTCTATCAACAGCTCTGTCTTCAATGTCATGTGGCACCTTGCAGCGTGGTCTAGCCCTTAGGCAGCCCTTCCTGTGAGCTCTTGACAAATGCTGCCGATTTGGGCACTGTCATCTCCATGCAGCGTGGAAACCAGAGGCGGCCATGACAGCTGGCATGGCCAGGAGTGAAGAGGCTGCTTCCCATCCTGCTCTGTCCTGCCCCTTCAGGCCTTTCACTTTCTCTGTCCTCCAATACCTGAGGTAAAAGGCAGGAATGATTCACTCTTAATAGTAGCACTCACTGCCTATATGGGTGTCCTCCTCAGTCCTTTTGGGATGTTGGAAGGGGGTCCAGTATTTCTATGTTCTATCTCTACTCATCAGAGTAGAACATGAGAACAGACGTTTTGTCTGTTTTGTTCATGGCTATAGTCTAAAATAATGCCTGGCACACTGTAGATGCCCAATTAATACATATGGAATGAATGAACGATAAAAAATCTAAGGTAGGTTGTTCATTATCTGTCACTTTGCAAATAAAGTCTATTTTTATGCTGTATTTTTCATGTTGAAAAAACTCCAGTAGATTAGTGCACTTGAAGGAAATTCAAAACAATTAAAAATAATAAAAATAGTGAAAACTTTTCCTCTATTCCCTTTCCTTTATCCAGAGGTATGCCCACTTAGGTTCACTTTGTATTAGTTTAAGACATTTTATTTAATTATATAAGTGTATCATAAATGTAGTATTGTTTCATTTCAGATTTAAGTAAATGGCAAACTACAGGAATTTGTAGTCAAATATATCAACTATTTCCTTCAAGGCAGTGGAGAGTTGTGTTTTGCATAAAAGATCTTTATAGTCAATATATTCTCATTTTCAATAGATATTATTTTCCTTGGAGTTTTTAGAAATTTCCTCTTTATACTGATAGCTTGGAAATTTACCAATATAGTTCTCTATGTGGTTTTACAGTTATTTCAGTAGTAATTTTTTTCAATTCCAAGATGCATGCTTCTCCAATAATACAGATAAATACTCTATTCACATTTTGGGATTATTTCTTCTTTTCTGTTTTCTCTGGTCCTTCCTTCTGGAGTTCCTGTAAGATCAAAGTTATACTTCCTGCATTCATCCTACAAGAGTTTCAGTACAAGACTATTTTCTATCTAGTTGTCTTTTACTTTCTTATTTTGGTTACAAAGACTCTGGTAAAGAAGAAAAGTAAATAAAAATATTTATTGATCTACAAACAAGTCTTTTCTGCTCACTTAGAAATCTCTTCATAACTTTATGTCTGCTGGGACTTTCCTGGTACTTGAAATTCTGTAAAACTGTCTTGAATCCCAAATCCATTGCTTGTTGCAGTCCCAAGATCACACCAAACAGTCTGAGTTCCTGGACATGATCAAATTCTAATGCCTTCTTGGTCTATGTCATAGTTTTGCTGCATAAGGGATTTTTCCTCCATGTGCTTGCCCAGCTGAGAAACTCAAGCTATGCTTCTGTCTAAAGTTGTCTTCCATCAAGCTGATAGTGGGCATGGCACTGGAACTTAGGTAGTGGATGAGATGAGGCATATACACATTAGCTTAGCTTTAATAAATTTTTTACCACTGTGTAGTATTCCACTGTGTATATCCACCATAGATTCTTGGTTTACTCATCTGGTTTTGAGCACTTAGGTTATTTCCATAGTTGGGCTATTGTAAATAATGCTTTAGTGAATATGGGAGTGCAAGTTTCCCTTCAAATTAGTTTTGTTATATTCTTTGAGTAGATATCAAGGACTGAAATTGCTGGGTTGTAATGGCTGATCCATTAGTAATCTTTTGAGAAAGCTCCATACTGTTTTCCACAGGGGCTGAACTGGTCTCCATTCCCACCAGCAGTATAAGAGAATTCTTTTTATTTCGCATCCTCACTAGCTCTTGTTATTAGTCTTTTTGATATGAGCCATTCTTATAGGAGTGAGGTGGTGTCTCATTGGGGCTTTGACTTTCATTTTCCTGATGGTAAGTGATGATGAACACTTTTTTACATGCTTGATTGTAGTCTGTATGTCTTCTTTGGAGAAGTGTCTATGTAGCTCTTCTGCCCATTATTTTAGATCGGGTTATTTTTCCTCTTTGTTGAGTTGTATGAGTTCTTGGTATATCTTTGACCTCAGCCCTTTGTCAGATGTATGGTGTGCAGATAATTTCTCCCATTCGGCAATGTCTTTTCATTTTAGTGATTTCCTCTACTGTGCAGAAGCTTTTTAGTTTGATGTAGTCCCAAATGTTTATATTGTCTTTTGTTTTCCTTGTCATTGTAGACATCCATGAAGGCATCATTAAATGTTATGTCATGCAATGTTTTGCCTATGTTTTCTTCTACGTATTTTATTCATTTTTTTAAAAGATTTATTTATTTATTTATTTATTTGTTTGTTTATTTATTTGTTTATTTATACAAGCACTGGGTACAGTCAGAAGCGTGGGAGGGTGAGAGAATTCACCAGAGCCAGAGCGGGGAGCAGAGCAGGCAGAAGGACCGAAGTACACTGCTGAGGGGAGCAGTGGGTGGCGGGAGAGGTCTGCGCGCCATGTGGGACCCTCCTCTGGTGGCCAGGGAGCAGCCAGGGATCGAACTGGTGCTGCAGAGGCTGTGGGCAGCTTCGCAACCCAGTGCTCAACTGCTGCGCCACCGGGGAGGCCCTTCTATGTATTTTATGGCGTCAGGTTTTGCATTCCAGTCTTTTGTTAGTTTTGAGTTTTGTGAATGGTGTGACATAGTAATCTAGCTTTATTTTGCACATGGTTGTCCAGTTTTCTCAATACTATTTATTGAAGATGCTTTTGTTGTTTCAGTGTATGTTCTTGGCTCCTTTATCACAGATTAACTTTTCATATAAGTGTGGGTTTATTTCTGGCTATATCTTAGCCTCTTTTCTTCATAGTTTTTCCAGCTACTCAGCCACCTAGATCTCTGCTTCTACTGCCTCCTTCAGTTTCATTGTCTTTTCTCTCCTTGCCCTCCCTTCTCTCTAAATTCTTCCCTTTATATGGAATATCACTTAGCTGCCTTCAGCTCCTGCTCCTAATCAAGCATAACAAAATGTTTCCATGTCCAGGGCAAGAGCTTCCACTAATATAATCCATTTTCTTTATAAAACAGTTCGGATTACAATATTTTCTTCTGTTTTACTTGGGTAGAAGCTATGCCTGATGATTTTAATTGAATTGATTTAGCATTTCAAAGATGTAAAGGACTTTAAGTTTCTTAGCAATCCTGATAGAACTACAGTTGACCTTTATACAATACAAGAGTTGGGGAACTGACTCCTACACAGTGGGAATTTACATAAAGATTTTCTCTCCTCCAATTCTTAAATTGGACTATCCGGATATTGATCTGTCAGTCTTAGCAATAACCTAAACACTTGATTAACACATATTTTGTATGTTATATGAATTATGTAATGTATTTCTTACAATAAAGTGAGCTAGTGAATATAAACTATTAAGGTCACATCTTCTTGATCCAGTCATCTATTTTTGGGGCATTTGGGTTGTTTCCAAAGCTTAGCTATTATAAACAGTGCTGCTATAAACATAGGGGTGCAGGTGCTCTTTGGAATTGATGTTTCTGTGTCCTTTGGAATTGCTGGATCATATGGAAGCTCTATGTTTAGTAGGTCCAGAAATCTCCACACAGCTCTCCATAGTGGTTGGAACAGTTTGCACTCCCACCAACAGTGCAGAAGAGTTCCTTTTTCTCCACATTCTTGCCAACATTTGTTGTTGCTAGTTTTTTTTTTTAATATGTGCCATTCTCACTGGTGTAAGATGGTATCTCATGGTAGTTTTGATTTACATTTCCCTGATTACAAGTGATGTTGAACATTTTTTCATATGCCTGTTGGCCATTTGCATCTCCTCTTTAGAGAAGTTTCTTTTTAGCTCTTCTGCCTATTTGGTACATATACACCATGGACTATTACTCAGCATTCAAAAAAGATAAACACATGCAATTTGCAGCAACATGGATGGCGCTGGAAGGGCTCATGCTCAGCGAAATAAGCCAGAAAGAAAAAGAAAAATACCGGATGGTCTCACTCATAGCAGGAATCTAGAAAACTTAAATAAGGGACCAGGAAAAAGAATAACTATAAGAAAGTGAAAATCAAAATCAACAAAAAACTATGAACCAGAGACACTCTATGGGGGGTGGGGAGTGGGGAGGGGAGGGCTTGGGGTCAAAATAAGGGGGTTGCAATTGTATGGGGAATATAAAAATAAAATTTATTAAAAAAATAAACTATTAAGGTCGTATGGAAGACAATATACATTTGTAGCTCTGTCTTATAGATACTGTACGCTTGCATCATCCATTTAGAGAAAACAACCCACATGTAAACAGACCCCACAGTTTAAACCCCTGTTGTTCAAGATTTGAGTTTGTTCTTACTGAGCACATTTTTGACTGCTCACAGAAAAACACCACACACTGCTGACACACCTAGATCATCATCACTGTTAGATTCCACCTAAAATCTGATTCCCTCTGTTTCTAGAATTTTCCCCCAAGAAGTGAAATCAGTAGTGTTTGGTAATTATTCCATGTTGAGGATTAATACTGTGAGGAATGATGAAGAATCCCTGAGATTCTCTAGTTGACAGGAAAGATTGCACATCCATTGGAATTACATCTGACTGCAGTATTGGAGGCTTTAAAAAGTAGGGCTCTGTTCATCTCAGGTAAGGCATCTGGAGGTGGGTAGCCCAGACTAGCTTAGCATGTTGACATGTTATCCTTGACCCAGTGTCCAGAATTCTCTCTTTATGTCTTTCCCTCTGTGGTGTGTGGTTCTGGACCCTAAATCACAACATGACTGTGGCAGCTCCAACCACTACTTTCTTACATATCATTGGCCAGACCTGTTTGTATGACCACTCCTATTAGTGAGAGAAGCTAGGAGATTGAGATTTTAGCGTTTGTTTTGTTTTGGCTTGGTTTGTTTTTTGTAGAGGCAAGCACGGGAGAGTGGAGTTGTAAATGGAATCTGGGCGCGCTAAGTCACAGGGTTTGCCACGCGTGGTAATGCCTTCTAGAGACACATTGAGAAGCATGCGCATTGGTGGGGGGGGGGGTAGATTTGCTTTAGGACATTGGAATTTGAGCTGTTGCCAGAGTTATCCCAAAAGACAGGTAGTTCGATATACTCCTTAATAGAAAATCACCATTTTGGGCCTCCGCTGGTGGCGCAGGCACTTGAGCGCAGCGCTATGAAGCTGTCCGCAGCCTCTGCAGCGCCGGTTCCATCCAGGCCCGCCAGCGAGGGTCCCACAAGGCACAGCAGACCTCTCCTGTCTCACTCGCTGCTCCCCTCAGCAGTGTATTTCGTCAGTCTGCCTGTTCTGGTCTGTCTCTGGTGAATCCTCTTGCCCTCCCGCACATTTGGCCTGTACCCCGGTTCTTGTATAAAAAAAATAAATTAGTTTAAAAAAAAAAAAGAAAATCACCATTTTACTTCTCCTTAAAATAAAATTGGCATAGCTAGAGCCTGTCAAGCTGGACCTGCCTATTTGTAAATGATGCTCAGGATGCAGCCAGGCAGTGAAGAATTAAGTCAAGATTCAGGCCAGGCTGACGAGCTTGTTTCTTCTCCTTGGACTTTGTAATTAATGAAACAACACACACATGACCCAAAGTGGATCATTAAGCCTCATTTCCAGAGCTTCTGGGGACTATTAAAGAGAAACGTTTTTCACTTGGATTGTTGGCAGTGGGAATATAAGTGGAGTAGCTGGTGGCCATTTGGTCACATATGGCAAGATGGGGCTGACAAGATAGTACTACAGGGATGGCCCTGCGTCCACCACGCCACCAATGGACCTGACCAGGAGGTGAGAGGGATGAGTAGGCAGCTTCTCGCAGGCACAAGCACAGGTGGTAGCTCTGACACAGGCTGTAAGTCTATGGTTTAGAAAACTTAGTTATCCTAAAGCAACAATGTCAGAGCAACAAGAATGAATACAGTAAAATTAGAATTTTTGTAATTTCTTACAAATGTTTTACACAAGACAGATTCTGTGTAAGAAAGTAATATGTAACAGAAGGTATAGCAGCATATAATTTATAGAAAGCCAAGCAAAATATCCAACAACAATATAACATACTGGTGAACCATGGCATATCCATGCAAGAGCCTACTATGTAAACTTTAAAAACATGTCAAACAGGGGCCTCCTTAGTGGCACAAGGGGTTGAGAAGCAGCATTATGAATTAATCCACAGCCACTGCAGCAAGAGTTCGATCCCTGACCAGGGAGATAACCCACATAGTGCAGCAGGCCTCTCCTGTCTCACCTGTTTCTCCCCTCAGCAGTGTATTTCAGTCAATCTGCCTGTTCTGCTCCCCACTCTGTCTCTGGTGAATCCTCTCACCCCCACATCTCTGGCCTGCACCCCAGTTCTTGTATGCATAAATAAAGAAATTTAAAAAAAAAAGTCAAACAATTTTTAGTGAAAACAAAATATTCATGATATAATCTTTATACATTATATAAATGGTATAATGTTGATTTTTCTAAACTGCCTTAATTTTCAGATAAAAGTGACTAAAATGAAATACATCAGCAAACATATAATAATATCTTCCTCTGAAAGATGAGATAATGAATAATTTTAATTTTCTTCTTTATCCTACTTGTACTTTCCAATGAGTTTTTGCTTTCATGGTAAGAAAAAAATACACCTTTTCTTATTTGTTTAAAAATGGGGAAGAGGACAATCCTGGATCATCATTTCAAATCTATCCTTAAAATTACAGTGTCCTTCCCTTATCATAGCGCACAGGCGCACTGGGAGTATAGCGCATAGCACACTGGGAGTCAGAGTTGAGCCGATTTCCAGACTCATCTGCATTGCTGGAACATGGGCCCCTTGATGTTAGGGTCCAACTTCCACTTGGATTCTAATACATACTTCTTGAATCTAATAGCAGAGCTCAACCCAAGCCTGATATTAAGTGCCAGAGCTGGAACATAAATGGAGTTAAAAAAAAGCCCAGAAGTCATCCTGAAGAAGGTGATCCCCAGGCAGGATGTCAGAATGTTTTGTTTTACCTCTCTGTGGCTCACTTTATTCATCTGTAAAATGGGGATAGTAATAGTATCCTCTTCATGGTGTCTCTGCGAGATCTCATGAATTAACACAATGTCATAGTGACAGTGTTGGACACGTAGAAAATGCTGCGGATGTTTATTCTTACTGATAGATCCTCTTGCTCAAATGCTCAAAGAAACCTTCTTCCCACAGACTCTTATCAGCCCCATGGGGGTGGGGTTGGGGGACTCTCTCCACCAGTTGTACCTGTGTACCTGAAGCTGTGTTTGGGTGTCTTAGCCTCCTCTACATTCTTCCTTTCATCAATTCACTTGCAAACTCCCAGGGATCACAAACCTCCTGAAATCTAGGGTTTATTAAGCTTTATAGTACACTTGATACCTTGATACTTTATTTAGTGCCTGGCAGGTACTAAATAAAACATATTTAATTAACTTTACAATGATGTGTTTATTTGTCCTCCCAGGTGCCATAATTTTTCCTTTTAAATCACAGTGTCCCTAACCCTAGTGTACCTGTTCTCTGCTCTTTATAATAGAGTCAGATTCTAGAGAAAGTCACCTGATTCCATGACTAAGGGCAGGGCTTCGGTCATTGAATGAGAAGTCACTTGTCCAGACACATTAGCTGGGCAATGGCAAGGACACACTTGAACTCCCACCCCCAGCTGGGATCCCCTCATTGCTATCCCCCAAAAAGCTAATCTTCAGTGTGGAAGAAGAAGTTACGTTTCTAATCTTCCAGTTCCAGTCACCAGAGAGAGGTTTAGCTGTGCATATGCACAGCCCCTGGGCACTCTGTACATGTTCTCCTGAAAGAACACTCATTTATCATAAAATCTGTTCATGACCCCTGTTTGCTTAGTAACACATACCCAAGTTTCATGGCAGGTTTGTAGGGACTGAAATCAATTTTTTAAATTACTCTTGGTTCTAGTGTTCTATTTGAGGGTACTTTCAGAGTAGTGGTAGGGGAGAAGCCCACCCTGCATTCCAGAACAAAAATCAGGAGATCCTGGCCTCCCTGGTAGCGCAAGGGGTTTAGCACAGCCCTGTGAAGCTATCCGCAGCCTCTGCAGCATGAATTTTATCCCCAGCAGCGAGGGAGCTACCCACATGGCGCAGCAGACCTCTCCTGTCTCACCCACTGCTCCTCTCAGCAGTGTATTTTGGTAGATCCACCTGTTTTGTTCCCCACTCTGTCTCTGGTGAATCCTCTCACACACATTCCCCCACACCCCACCCAGCACCTCCAGCTTGTACCCCAGTTCTTGTATGTATAAATAAAATAAATCTTAAAAAAAATCAGGAGATCCTGACCCTCCTTAATATAGGTAGCACATATATTGAAGCACAAGACCAGCCTCAACTGTCTGTCTGAGAGTTGGAGGCTGTCATACTAAGCAACCCCATTTATCTGCTTGGTCTGCATGTTGACCTCCAGTCAGGGGAGAAATCAGTTGTCACCCAGCTTCTCCCCTCTTGCAGCAAGGTGAGAATTAAATGTAAATGATCTCTAGCATTTTTCTAGCAAAAATGTGAATTAGCAATAACCATTTGCTCTGTTGATTTAGGAGTCTCTAGAGAAAGCTTCCTGTTTAATCTGCAAATAAATGTCCCACATTTGATCGTGGGGTTGCTGTCATTTCATAATGGTTTTGGAGCATATGTCTTGCTGGCATATGACTCAGGCTGAGTTGCCTGCCGACGGATGTCACAAATAATGTTGCTATTCAGGAGAGGAGGGATGCTACCAGCGGAGCTCAGAAGTGATTTTTTTAATTAAAAACCTTATTTATGTGTCCTCCAGAATATTCCAAGCCCTTCCAGGAGGTGATACAATGTTCTCTGTTTAGCTAGTGAGGGAGAGGAAACAAAAACCACTTTATGTATAATATTCCTAGAGCCAAATTACAATATTTACCTCCACATGCTAACTTGACATGCATAATTATCTGTGCTTAGAACAGAAAATGGAAGAAAAGGTTCAATGAACACCCACCCACCTGGGTGCAGAAATGATGTTGTTCCAACAGAAACTGAAATTGAGGAGGAGGATTTAGGAAGGAAGAAAGGGTGATACCTACACCTCATTAGGCAAGAAATGAATGAGAATTTAGGGGAATTGCCTGAAACATAGGGATCCCTCTGCCATGGACATCCTTGAACAATCATGGCATTCATCCCTTCTCCCCCCAAACCAATATTGGTCGTGTGTGTTATTCTATGGAAGAGCAGGATAAAACAGCTTCCGTGCAGGGAGGGAAGCTCAGGGAATCCCGGGATCGTATGGCAAAGGATTAGCACTGATTCTGCCTGATATGGCATTTGTAGCCTGCCCAGGTTCAGCTGGGACAGCAAGGGCCACTGCAGAGTATCACGTAGTGCTATCTACAGCCCCTTGCATCCTGGCAGACTTTCCCTCCAGCAGCCAGCACCCGATGCCTCTGTCCTGATAGACTGCTCAACCCCCACGGCAAGCACTCACCTTATCCAGGGCACACAGAGGCCCAGAGGTACTTGGGAATTTAACTCCTCCAGCAGTGGCTCTTGACCATAACCACTGATGGGCAAAGGCAAAAATACCCTAGCTCTCTGGCCTTGTCCTCCTGACACTCACAGTTCAGAGGATTTTGATGCTTCTCCTGAGCTTTCTTATGGAATTGAGTCAAAATTCCCTCCCTGGAACTTTGTTAGATAGTGTATGCTAGTACTACCTTCACGTTCCCCTATAGGCTTTCAGGAATATTTCCAAGTAAACCACTTCTACAGGCACACACTCATGATGATGAGTTAAGGCTGAAGTTTCTGAGATCTGATATAAGAAAATACACAGAAATACCTTCCTTTTCTCAGACTTCTCTATGAGCCACAAAACTTCTGAGGAGACCGTATCCTAGGAAAGTAAAGTGGAATCCAGTGACCACTTTATTAATGGCTTTCAAGTGCCTGGTGACCCTCGCACATAGAGGTATGTGGTCAGAACTGTCTTGGAGGAAATGGCTAAGGCCTGAGTTTCCAGGAGCACCTACCACTTCCCCTCTGCCTTCTTCCATCAAATCTGCCTGTTGAAACGTAAGATGCTACACTGAGTGACCACACAGAGGAAGGAATTTATAGAAAAGGGGGCCCAGTTTTCAGAATAGCCTCATCCTTGACGTCTCCCCCAAAGCTACTACAATCAAGCAACAAGAGAGTAATGGCAAGATCTAAAGTATCAGCATTTAAAAGCCCTGTAAACCAAAACAGTGGGGCATCTATTCCCAGGAGAGGAACACTACGCACTAGTGTATAAATGACCAATATTCAGGTCTGGTATGAAAAGTGTGTTTTAAAAAATACTATTGCCTAAGCCAGAAAGAAAAAGAAAAAAATACCGGATGGTCTTACTTATAGCAGGAATTCAGAAGACCCAAAAAAGGGATCAGGAAAAAGACTAATTATAATAAAGTAAAAATCAAAATCAACAGGCAACTATAAACCAGAGACACACTACAGGGGAAAGAAGAGAGTAGGATCAAGACAAGGGTGGTGGGAATTTTACGGGGACTAGAACCAAAATGAAAATGCATATAGTGTACAAAAATGAAAAATGGTGTAAAAATATATAAAAGAAAAAAGGAAATTATACACTTAAAAATAGAAAAAAAAAGTACTATTGCTTCAGGTCATAGCCATCAGGATAGTGACCTCGGAAAACTGCATTTTTGCTACTCTACCCTTATGTCATGTCTTATCTTTTCTCTTGAGAGGAAGACTCCAGAACAGGGGGCCAAAAATTCCATGAAAACTTATAGATGAAGCTCAGTGCTCTCTGGTATGAAGCTGACAGTGCTGTGTGCTTCCAATAAGACAAGGGGAAAGGCTGGAACACATTCTTCTAATGGGAAACGAAGGCCTCAGTCCCAGGTTCCTAAGGAATTTTGGGTTTTCTCTTGGACTAAGAGCTTTAGTTTTCATACACTCCTGCTTCAAGTTTTACAGTTCCCAACTAGTTGGCAGGGTCTGTTTGGGGTCTGCCCTTAATGCTTAACCTCTTGTGACTCAACTATCTAGCACTAGTCTAACAGCTGGAGTGATTTGTACCAGCTCCTGACAATCAACTATTACAGACTCAGGAATTTGTATTCCAGTTGTTAAACACAGGCATTATTACAAATTAATTTTTCAACATTTTATTAAATACATCATTAAAAAGGTAATAAGTATCATCACTCATCACTTCCTTATTATTTTACTACATTTTCTTATATCTAAGAGCTTAAACTTATTTATGTCCACTGCATCTGCAAAGTGGAAATATTATATAATGGTGTTCAACTATACACCTCTTCCCAATGGTCACATTATTTTTGCAATTTGAAATTGGCCATGATGGGAATATTTACAATACAGAAATAAGTAGCACACACACAAAAAAAAACCTCTGAAGGTTCTCTAAAGTTGTCACAATCACTGAATTAGTCAATACCAAACCGCTGTTCCTGGAGGAAATGCAGGTTAGGTTCCCAATAGTCTCTGGTGACAATGCAGAACTATCTAGAGCCAGGGCTACAGAGTCTGAGTCCTGACAATGGGGTGCAAACCTAACCTACTCCTCAACAGTTTAAATTCGTGAGACAGCAAGTCAAGTCAGTTTAAATTACCTTGTAAAGGAATCCTGGTTGATTTATCCACCTAGTAAACAATGCCTCATTGTATCCTAGAAATGAAATACAATTGATGTTGCCTTATTCTAATGACAGGATTTTTTATACCTAATGAAACATTTTATATAACATTGCTTCTATGCAAACAACCTCTCCAACACAGAAACATACAGAAGCATTTACTGAGCACCAACTTGTGTACCAGGCACTGGAGTAGGCTTTGGGGATCACAAAATGAATACAATCTCCTAAACCTTTAAAGACTTCATGTTTTAAACTTCTAAGAAATTGTTCCTTATGATTAATAAAGAAAAACCATTTCTTCTAAGTGGTTGTCTCAATCATCTATTGTTATAGGAGTGCTACATAAAAACAACCACAGAACCTTGGTGACATACAACAGCAATCTGCAGCTGGCCTGGGGTGGCTGTGAGGCTCCCAAAGAGGTTTTTGTCATGTTTGGGGTCAGCTGGGATTTGGCTGATCTGAAATGAGCTTGACTGGGCAGCTCTGCTTCTTGTAGATTGGCTGGGATGGCTCTGTGTCAGGCTGCAATGACAGGAGTGTTTATTCCAAATAACTCTCATGCTCCATAGACCAGTGAGCTGGCCAGGCATGTTCTTACAATGATAGCAGAATCCTCCTAGGACATTGGCTCACTTCCACCTTGTTCTGTGAGATAAAGCAAGTCACATGTACAAGCCCAAAGTAAGGTCGTTGGGGGGGAATAATCTGTTCTTTAAAGGGAGAGATTACAAAGGCATATAGCAAACAACATGGCTATAGTGAGAGGTGAAGACCCTCTCTAGAAGAATTGGACAATAATGCCATGCTCATTCATTGGTCTTAGTTCTGCTTCTAGAAACCCACTCTAGCTTAACATGAGAAAGACTCACTCGCTGGAAGCTGGCTTCTGCTTCTGTTGCAGTTGCTCCTCAGATGAACTTGGTGATATTGCCATGGCTGACTTGTCTGTGAGCCTCCCTTTTCTTAAATGGGGAGCATGCCTAGAGCCATTTGTCTGTGCAAGAGCCCAGAAAAATTGGTTTTGGTACCTTGATGATGCGTTCTCTGGTGGCAGGACTTGCATCATTCTAAGTTGCACTCTGCAAATAGCTAAATTCCAGAGATGCCAATATTAATGACAATGCATTAGGTATGAGGTTATCTTAAATTCGTGTACTTGTTTCTACCCTGAGAAACTGTTTGCATCAGGCTAATTTTGCTCATTCCTTTTGTAGGAGTGTTCTGGTAATAGGGTTGGACAGGGTACATATTTCCTTTAATGCCTTGCTGGAGAGAGATTGATTTTCTTGAAGTACGATGCATCCCTTCCATTAAAAAAATTAAACTGCTTAGGTCAGGAAGGCTACAGGAGGAGCAGTGGTTTGCTGATAAATGTTTAAACACTCACTCTCTGAAAGAAAAGACCCTGATTTGCAATAATTGCCAATTTCCATAGTATAAATACTCTTACCATGATTAATTTCTAGTTGCTGGCATGGCTACGTCTCTGAACATAGACTTGGGAGGAGATATGACTAAATGAGCCTGCTCTGCTGTGAGATGGAAAAAAGCAGGTTCCCCATTCCTAGGGGAACCTATATATTCCTATATACAGTGGAAATACCCATTCAGTGGTGGCTATGGCAAACTTCTCCCCAACTTCATGTTCGTTGACATCACATTTGTATCTTGAGAGCATCCATGGTGGGAATATTTACACTCTGGGAGTGAGCAAGTGATGCAAAGCAGGATTTGATGTATTATTTTCTTTTCTTTTTTTTTTTTAAAAAATAATAAATTTTATTTTTATATTCCCCCATACAATTGCAAAAGCCCCATTCTGACCCCAATCCTTCCCTTCCCACCCCCCACCCCCCAAAAAGTGTCTCTGGTTCATAGTTGTTTGTTGATTTTGATTTTCACTTTCTTATATTCATTTTCCTGGTCCCTTATTTAAGTTTTCTAGATTCCTGCTATGAGTGAGACCATCCGGTATTTTTCTTTTTCTTTTTGGCTTATTTCACTGAGCATGAGCCCTTCCAGCGCCATCCATGTTGCTGCAAATTGCATGTGTTTATCTTTTTTGAATGCTGAGTAATATTCCATGGTATATATGTACCACATCTTCTTGATCCAGTCATCTATTTTGGGGCATTTGGGTTGTTTCCAAAGCTTAGCTATTGTAAACAGTGCTGCTATAAACATAGGGGTGCAGGTGTTCTTTGGAATTGATGTTTGTGTGTCCTTTGGGTAAATACCTAGGAGTGGAATTGCTGGATCATATGGAAGCTCTATGTTTAGTAGGTCCAGAAATCTCCACACAGCTCTCCATAGTGGTTGGACCAGTTTGCACTCCCACCAACAGTGCAGGAGAGTTCCTTTTTCTCCACACCCTCGCCAACATTTGTTGTTGCTAGTTTTTTTAATATGTGCCATTCTCACTGGTGTGAGATGGTATCTCATGGTAGTTTTGATTTGCATTTCCCTGATTACAAGTGATGTTGAACATTTTTTCATATGTCTGTTGGCCATTTGCATTTCCTCTTCAGAGAAGTTTCTTTTTAGCTCTTCTGCCCATTTTTTGACGGGATTATTTTCTTTGTTGTTGCTGAGTCTCATCAGCTCTTTGCAGATTTTTGTGATCAGTCCTTTATCATTAGTGTTGGGTGCAAAAATGTTCTCCCAGTTGGTGGGGTTTATCTTTGTTTTTGTTATTGTCTCCTTTGCTGTGCAGAAGCTCTTTAATTTGATGTAGTCCCAGCTGTTTATCTTTGCCTTCACTATCACTGCTTTGGGTGATGTGTCTGTAAAGATGTCTTTGATGTGCAAATCCCGTAGTGTTTCGCCTATATTTCCTTCTATATATTTTATGGTTTCAGGTCTTATGTCTAGTTCTTTGATCCATTTTGAGTTGATTTTTGTGTATGGTGTGAGGTAGTGGTCAAGCTTCATTCTTTTGCATGTAGCGACCCAGTTTTCCCAGCACCATTTATTGAACAAACTTTCTTTGCTCCAATGCATAGTCTTTGCTCCTTTGTCAAAGATTAGTTGACCATAAATCTGTGGGTTTATTTCTGGATTTTCTATTCGATTCCATTGGTCTGTATGTCTGTTCTTGTTCCAATACCATGCAGTTTTGATGATTATGGCTTTGTAGTATAGTTTGAAGTCTGGGAGTGTGATGCCTCCATTTCCTTCTTTTTTTTTCAGTAGAGCTTTGGCTAGTCGGGGTTTTTGGTGATTCCATATGAATTTCATCAATAATTGTTCTATTTCTTTGAAGAATGCCATTGAGATTTTGATTGGAATAGCATTGAATCTGTATATTGCTTTTGGTAGGATGGCCATTTTAATAATGTTTATTCTTCCAATCCATGAGCAGGGGATGTCTTTCCATTTCTTTGTGTCTTCTTCTATTTCTTTTAAAAGTGTTTTATAGTTTTCTTTGTATAGGTCCTTTACCTCTTTTGTTAGATTTATTCCCAAATATTTGATTTTTTTTGTTTCGATAATAAAAGGGATGGTTTTTTTGATTTCTTCTTCTTCAGATTTATTGTTTGTGTATAGGAAGGCTACTGACTTTTGCGTGTTGATTTTGTATCCTGCCACTTTACTGAACTGACTGATGAGTTGAATTAGTTTTTCTGTGGAGATTTTGGGGTTCTCTATGTATATTATCATATCATCTGCAAAGAGTGATAGTTTGACTTCTTCTTTTCCTATTTGGATTCCTTGGATGTCTTTCTCTTGTCTTATTGCTCTGGCTAGGACTTCCAGTATTATATTGAAAAGCAGTGGTGAGAGTGGACATCCTTGTCTTGTTCCAGATCTTAATGGAATTGCTTTCAGCTTTTCACCATTGAGAATGATACTGGCTGTTGGCTTGTCATAGATGGCCTTTATGATGTTGAGGTATGTTCCTTGTATCCCAAGAATTTCAAGGGCTTTTATCATGAATGGGTATTGCACTTTGTCAAAAGCTTTCTCAGCATCTATTGATATTATCATATGGTTTTTATATTTCTTTTTGTTGATGCGTTGGATAACGTTGATTTATTTTCGGATGTTAAACCATCCTTGTGTCCCTGGAATGAATCCAACTTGGTCGTGGTGAATTATCTTATGGATACATTGTTGGATTCTGATAGCTAAAATTTTATTGAGGATTTTTGCATCATTGTTCATTAGGGAGATTGGCCTGTAGTTTTCATTTTTTGTGTTGTCCTTATTCGGTTTTGGTATTAGTGTAATATTGGCTTCATAGAACGTGTTTGGTATTGTCCCTTCCTTCTCAATTTTTTGGAAGAGTTTGTGAAGGATAGGCACTAATTCGTCTCTGAATCTTTGGTAGAATTCATTTGTAAATCCATCAGGTCCTGGGCTTTTGTTTTTGGGGAGGTTTTTGATTACCATTTCAATTTCGCTGCTTGTAATTGGTCTGTTTAGGTGTTCTATTTCTTCTTTATCTAGCTTTGGGTGATTGTAGAGTTGTAGGAATTTGTCCATCTCCTCTAGATTGTTGAACTTGTTTCCATATAACTGTTCATAGTAGTTACTGATTATTCTTTTGATTTCTGCTGTGTCCGTTGTGATTTCTCCTCTTTCATTTATGATCCTGTGTATTTGTGCTTTCTCCCTTTTTTCCTTTGTGAGCCTGGCTAGGGGTTTGTCTATTTTATTGATTTTTTCAAAGAACCAGCTCTTGGTTTCAATGATCTTTTGGATTGTTTTTTTAGTTTCAATTTCATTTATTTCTGCTTTGGTTTTTATTATTTCTTTCCTTCTACTGGTTTGGGTTTTTTTTTTTTTTTTTTTTCTAGATCTTTGAGCTTCGAGATTAGGTTGTTTCTTTGAGTTCTTTCTTGTTTTTTGATGTGAGCTTCTATTGCTATATATTTTCCTCTTATTACTGCTTTTGCTGCATCCCATACATTTAGGATATTGGTGTCCTCCTTGTCATTCAATTCAAAGAATTTTTTAATTTCTTCTTTGATTTCCTCGTTAGTCCAGTGGTCTTCCATTAGTGTGGTTTTTAATCTCCATGAGGTAGGATAGTTCCTTGCCTTCTTTTTATGGTTTATTTCTAGTTTGATGCCTTCGTGGTCAGAAAAGATGGTTGGTATGATTTCAATCTTGGTGTATCTGTTGATGTTTGTCTTGTGCCCCAGTATGTGATCGATCCTGGAGAATGATCCATGTGCACTTGAGAAAAATGTGTACTCCGTTTTTTTTGGGTTTAGTGTTCTATAGATGTCTGTTAAGCCCAAATGCTCTAGGTCCTTATTTAGAGCTTTAGTTTCTTTACTTATTTTTTGTCTTGTTGATCTATCCATTGTTGATAGTGGTGTGTTGAAGTCTCCCAGTACGTATGTGTTTTCTCTGATGTCTGTTTTCAGAGAGGACAACAGTTGTCTGATATATTTTGGTGCTCTTTCATTTGGTGAGTATATGTTAATGAGTGTTATTTCTTCTTGAAGTATTGTCCCCTTGATCATAATGTAGTGACCATTGGGGTCTCTTTTTATTTTTTTGAGTTTGAAGTCTGTTTTATCTGATATAAGTATAGCTGTTCCTGCTTTCTTTTTTGGCCCATTTGCTTGTAGGATTGTTTTCCATCCTTTGACTTTGAGCCTATTTTTATCTTTTGTAGCTAAATGTGTTTTCTGGAGACAGCAAAAGGTTGGGTTTTGTTTCTTAATCCAGGCTGCAACTCTGTGTCTTTTTATTGAAGAGTTTAGTCCATTTACATTTAGAGTTAATATTGATATGTTAGCATCTGTATTTGCCATTATGTTTGTCTTTCCTTTGATTTTATTTATTTATTCTTTTAATAACTTTTTTTTTTTTTTTTTTGGTCTTCTTTCGTTGTTATTCGTCCCTCTGAGGTTCTGGCTTTAGGATTCCTTGTAGTATTTTTTGTAGTGGGGGTTTAGTCGCAATGAAATTCCGGAGTTTCTCTTTGTCTGGGAAGGTCCATATTCTTTCTTCATGGAGGAAAGAGAGCTTTGCAGGATAGAGTATTCTTGGTTGGCATCTGTTTTCTTGGAGTCTGTTGACTATGTCCCTCCACTCTCTCCTTGCCCGTAGTGTTTCTTCAGAGAAGTCTGATGTCAGCCTGATTGGTTTTCCTTTGAATGTTATCTGTTTCTTCCCTCTTGTCAGCTTCATTATTTTTTCCTTGTCCTGGATTCTTGGGAGCTTTACTATTATGTGTCTTGCTGTGTTTTTCCTTTTGTTGTGGAAGTTTGGTGTTCTTCTTGCTTCTTGTATATCAATTTTCAGCTCCTTCTTCGCATTTGGGAAGTTCTCTTCAATTATCTCCTGGAATATTTTCTCTGTTCCTGCATCTCTCTCCTCTCCTTCTGGAATTCCTATAACTCTTATATTTCCTTTCCTCATGGAGTCAGATAGTTCCCGGAGTCTTTCTTCATGATGTATTATTTTCTTGATTGACTAGACTTAAGAAAATGATAGGGAAAATATCAATAAGGCAGATTAAATTTAAGTGAGACATGTTTGTAACTGCTACATTGTGAATAGCATAACACTTAAGAAGACATTTTCTAATATTTGAAAACTATTATTCATACCAGCAAAGAAGTCACTCTTGTCATTGATGAAAAAGTGGAATTCCAACATGCAACTTTGTATCACTTTTGTCATATTCATTAATGTGAACAAATACATCAACCAGTATTCATCATGGAATACACCCCTTTGTCAATTGCCATGATAGGAAAAAAGTAACTTTCATTTTCAGTCAAGATGGAGGAACAGGAATCATATTTAGCCTTGCAGCTGAAACAACTTAAAAAATGCATAGACTATATAAAAACTCGTTCTTAAGACACTGGATGTCAGGAATTGAAGGGCAGCAAGAGATGAGAAATAAATAAAGTGAGATCCATGATTACTTCAGCTTATTGTCTGGAGAGAATTTGAAAGAAGCATAACAGAGGAAGAGACCAGTTAGTTGGAAGGATGAGGTCATACAGATCCTGGTGGACTCTCAATTGAGAAGGAGCTAGAAATCTGGGGGCACCACAGGCTGTGTGGTCTCGGTAGAGTACCAGAGAAGAGAGTTACTCAGCTGTAGCACTACAGAGATCTTCAGTGTCTCTCCAGTATTCAACTAAGCCTCATTAAGATGATAGTTGTACATTAACTGGTCTTTACTTAGCTCAGGGTAAAGCCTGCAGGGTTATGTATGAAGAATTGTTACAGACTCTCTCTATCACTAGGATGGACTAAAATAGAGACGTGTAGTTTGAGATCAGATGCCTCTTTGCACATTGTAAAATATGGTAGATTTGTGCATAAGTAGACACCCCTTAATTTAATTCATCTGAAAGTGAAAGAGCCAGCCTTGATTTATTCTCAGCACATGGGTGATACAGCGTCATTACAGGAGAGAGAGAGAACAGCATGTAGTACTTTGCAATGTATCAGCAACTAATGGAAATCTTTCACCTATTGAATAAATTTATGCAAGATGAAGGGCACACACACACACACACACACGTTGTCAGCGTGGGATAGGTAGCTGGAGTGGAGCTTGCTGAGCCTTTGGATACAGAGTTGTGGTATTTATTTGAAGGGTATTTACTTAAAAGCAATTATTGAGAACTGCAATGATGATGTTAGTGTATCAAAGACAAGTGTGGGTGGAAGTGGCCCCTTAGTTTGGTTGCATACAATCCCAGTGCTGCATCCTCTGAGCATGGGAAAGAGAAAGATGACCTTAGTCATTTCCTAGAGTGTCGATCTGTAATCCTGGCTGCTAAAAATTATGATTATATAATGCCAGTCATCAAATTTGTGGGTAAGAGCATGGAGACACACAGACTGTGTTCCTACCAGGAGTAAATCCTAATAAAACTACCTTTTTTTCCTGGGCTGTGTGTCAACTGAATCACATGCCTCCCCATACTTCATTTCACTTATAGGGGCATTTCACTTAGAGTTTTCATTTCAGATGAAAATTCAAAACTCAGAGGAAAAGCTATTTTCTAAGATCTCCCTAAATCTCCTTCTCTTGTCTGTCTTAATTCAATGCTTGCATTTTTAACTTTAATCTTTCATAAGAATATTTAAGGAAAAATACTGTAAACTATTATCACTTGTATAGTGCCTTACTGTTTAATGTTTACATCACCTGATTTAATCATGTATACACAAAACCATCCTGTTCTGTAGGGATCCTTAACCCTATTGTGCAGCTGAAGAAACAGCTTTAGGCAGGTTGTGTGTCTTGCCTATTTGGAGGCATCTGGGATGTGGCAGAGTTGCAGTCAAAATTCTGGTGACTTCCCCCTAAATGTCAAGGGAATGAGATGACTTAGCCTCCCATCCTACCACAAGAAGAGAGCATTCTCCTGCAAAGACTGGACAAACTTTTTTGTGGCTTAGTCCAAAGAATGCTAGTACCAAACTTGTTCTTGGCAGCACTTGGAGGACAGGGAGAGGTTATTTCAAACTCTGCAACTTCTGCAGACTATTACACTGTGTCACTTAAAAAGGACCCTTACACAAAAATCAACTCACAATGATTAAAGGCTTAGATGTCATACTTAAAACTGTAAAACTCCTAGAAGAAAACATAGAGGAAATGCTTCATGATGCTGATCTTGGAAGTGACGACATGAATATGACATAAAAGCAAAGAAGACAAAAATTTAAAAATGGGACAATATCAAAGTAAAAGCTCTCAGCACAGCAGAGGAAAAAATTAACAGGGTGAAAAGGCAACCCACAGAATGGGAGAATAATATTTGTAATCTATATCTCTGATCAGGAAAAATATGTAAGAAATTCACATAACTAACAAAAACATCATAATCCAATTAAAATATGGGCAAGGTTGAGTAGACATTTCTCCAAAGACATACAAATGGCAACAGTTATATGAAAAGAAACTTAACATCACTAATCATCAGGAAATGCAAACCAAAAACCATGATAAGAAAACACCTCATGCCTGTTAGGATAACTTTTATCAAAGAGACAAAAGGTAACAAATGTTGAAGAAGATGTGGAGAAATTGAAATCTCCCTCCATTGGTGAGAAAGCAAAATGCTTTCACAGATGCTAAGGAAAATAGTATGAAGTTTTCAAACAATAGAACTACCATTTGATTTGACAATTCCACTTCTGAGCAAATCAGGGTCTCAGATATTAGCATGACCATGTACATTGCAGCATTATTCACAATAACCCAAATGTAGAAACAACCTAAGCATCCATAGACAGATAAATAGATCAAGAAAATGTGTCATAGCTATAATATGAAATACTATTCAGCCTTAAAAAAGAAAGAAATTCTGCAATATGTGACAATATGGATGGATATTATGAGGATATTATGCTAAGTGAAGTCAGTCACAGAAGGACAAATACTGGATGATTCCAATTATATGAAGTATCTAAAATAGTCAAATTCATAAAATCACTGTCTCCCCAAGACCAGGGAGAGAGAGAAATGGGGAGTTAATGATCAACAGACATAAAGTTTCAGTTAAGATAATTAAGCGCAGACGTTCTGCTGTACAATATTGTACCTATAGTCAGCAATCACACGTTGTGGACTTAAAATTTAAGAGAACAGGTCTTATGTTAAATGTTTTTACCACAATATATTTTTTTAATTAAAAAAAAGCAACACACGCAAAACCTCACACATTAATGACTAGAATGTTTTCTTTGGAGGCATGCTTAAGAGATGGGCCTCCAAATTCTGATGATTTGCTTGGCAGTTCTAGCATCACTACCTATAGGCATAGGACTTGAAGCAATTTACTTGACTCTCCAAGCCTGGGTTTTTCCACCTGCTTGCCTACCTCAGAGTTACCATGAGAAAATATTTAGTGTGGTTCTAGACACAGTGTTGTGTTTAGATCAACTGGCTTCCTAGAGGGCCTCAGGAAGTCTCCTGGTGTCTCTTGTGGCAGTGCCTGTTCTTGTAGGCGAACACGGGGGCATGAGGGCAGGTGCTGGCAGCACTTTTTACATTGTTTTCTGTACCCCTGGATGATGGGGGCCTGTTTTCAGAAGTGTGTAATCCTGGGAAAAGACTAGACTCTGCAAAGCTGGTGAGTGTGGGTGTGGCAGTATTGTGCTCTGGGGTTTTAGTGCCAACTTGCCCTAATCATCCTCCCAGATAGCTATGGAGTTGTGCTGTGCTTGCTGCTGTCTCTTTTCTCAGACAGTTTAACACAGTGGTTATTGTCCCATTAAACCTCAAGCCTTCCATTGACCCTTCTGCTTTCTCAAAGTCACACCTGGTCCTCCCATATTTTAAGGAGTGAAATTCTTCAGTTAAAATTTAGTTGGAGAATTTTGCGACCGAGGTGTCAAAAAACCTAAACAGGGAATCCCGACTATTTTAACTCGAAAGAAATAAGGCCTTAGGTATTAAAAATACAGTTTAAATATTTTCCATTTTAATTGGCCTCACACCCTTGTATAAACACATCACAGACATTTAGAGCCCTCAGAGAGTGCTGGAGACATCATCACATGAAATTTTGTGTGTGGAGGTGATTCGTTCCCTGCCTTTGGGAAAGACAAGTCAAAAGGAGGGACTTGGGAGTAACTTTGTTCTCCCTCCATTTCTTAACTTTAAAAAATTTTAGATTAAATAAATGCAAAGCAATTTTTATAAGAGGAATGAAAAATGCATGATCTCCACCCAGCTTAAAAAAATTGGAATATTAATAATTCCTCTGAAGCTCCTGCGGGTCCTCCCTGGTCTTGTGTCTCTTATTTAGAGGTAATTGTCTTGACTTTTCTTTGTCTTACTTTACTTTTAAAAATAGTTTTATTATATATGTAAGTATCTTTAATCAATATGTTTAGTTCTGCATACTTTTTACTCTAAAATTTTAATTCTTAAGCTACATATTTTTCTGGGAAATGCTTGTCCCCTCAACATTATGTTTTGGGGATACTTGAATTTCATTTTGAGTCCACACAGCTCGCTTGCTTACATTGCTCTGTATTTATCCCTTGGGCATCTCTACGCTCTACCATCACAGTTTATTGATGACTTTTTCTTTATGATGGCATATTTCTGGGTTATTTCTCTTTTCCTTTTGTTAATTTTTTTTCAATTGGTTTGGACATTTTGCACTCCATCTTAGTCCCTGTGATTTCCTCTTTTTCCATCAGCCAAAGAAGTCTCTTTACTTTAAAGGGCTCATGTGATCAGATCAGGCCAGAATGGATCATTTTCTGACATAAGGCCAACTATACACATGACATTACATAATATCTCTTAAGACTCACAGATTCCATTCATTAGGGTGGGGCATCTTTGGGACAGCACTGTAGACAGTGTATCCCAATTGGTGACAGCGGGACTGACAGGGTATGGTAGTAGGACAAGTACGACATGTGGGGTGAGGTCACAGAGAAAATGCAGCCTCCCTCTGGGTGTCCCGGGACATCTTGTCTCAGAAGCACCAGGTAAGAAGTCACTGACCTCGCGCCCCATGCTGTGAGGACCCCAGCTCCATAGGTAGGCACTCTGGCTTGAGGTCCCAATTCCGAGGCATCAGGCCAGATGCCAAGCCTGTGCGGGAACTCACTTCAGGTAATGAACCCCCAGTATTGAATCCCTCCTGGTCATCAAGTCTTACCAGCTGAGGTTCCAGGCATAGAAGAGCAAAAACCTATGAATTTGAGAACAGAATAAAATAGTTTCTTAATCCCTACCTAGGGGATAATCTGTGATGCAGAAATAATAACTGGCACAAATCTGAAGGTTGAAAGCATCGATTTTCCCCCTGACTTTTATTGATGGGCTGGGGAGGGCATGGAGAAGCACCACAAATCATATGCCCATTCCCAGATCTAATACATGAAGAAAAGCAGAGAGGGCTCTTAATTCATTTTTTATTTTATTTTGTTTTTTTAAAGATTTATTTATTTATGCATACAAGAGCTGGGGTACTGGCCAGAGGTGTGTGTGTGTGAGGGCAGGGGAGGGTGGTCAGAGGATTCACCAGAGACAGAGTGGGGAACAAAACAGGGAGACTGACTGAAATACACTGCTGAGGGGAGCAGTGGGGCTAGTCAAGAGAGGTCTGCTGTGCCATGTGGGTAGCTCCCTGGCTGGGGATCGAACTCGTGCTGCAGTGGCTGTGGATAGCCTCAGAGGCTGCATCTTAACCCTTGCGCCATGAGGAAGGCCCTAATTTTATTTTATTTTATTTTATTATTTTTTTAAGATTTATTTATTTATACAAGCACTGGGTACAGTCAGAAGCGCGGGAGGGTGAGAGAATTCACCAGAGCCAGAGCGGGGAGCAGAGCAGGCAGAAGGGCCGAAGCACACTGCTGAGGGGAGCAGCGGGCGGCAGGAGAGGTCTGCGCACCATGCGGGACCCTCCTCCAGTGTCCTGGGAGCAGCCGGGGATTGAACAGCGCTGCAGAGGCTGCGGGCAGCTTCACGACCCAGCGCTCAACCGCTGCGCCACCGGGGAGGCCCAATTTTATTTTATTTTTAAAGATTTTTTTTTATTTATGCATACAAGAGCTGGGGTGTAGGTCAGAGGTGTTGGGGGGAGGGGTGTGTGTGAGAGGATTCATCAGAGACAGAGTTGGGAGCATAACAGCCAGATTGGCTGAAATACACTGCTGAAGGGAGTAGCAGGTGAGACAGGAGAGGTCTGCTGTGCCATGTGGGTTAGCTCCCTGGCTGAGGATTGAACTCATGCTGTAGTGGCTGGTGATAGCTTGATAATGTTGAGACTTTAACCCCTGCACCACCAGGGAGGCCCAGTTCATTTTTAAAATGTTTGTTATTTACACTCATCCTGTGCCAGGCAGTAAGCAGGTGGTGGGGACCCAAGTGCTAGGTGGGGGGGCAAATGAAAATCAAACATACAGTCAACATAATTTTATATAATGATAACTCTAGTGAGGGAAACAAAGCAGAGTTGGGTATGAGCCCCTTGGTAGTGGAGGAGCTGCCACTTTTGTCATGGGATGAGGCCTATTTGAGGAGCTCCAGCTGCACTGGGAGTGACAGGAAGATCTGCCATCACACTGCTTTAAACGAACGTATAAATTTTTACGTCAGGAAACAAGTATCATGTTAGCTGATGTACAATTTCATCCGCAAAACCTGGGGTAAACACAGGACACTGAATTCCGCTGCATGGGCAGGGAGGGGCCTTCTGGTGGCCTGGGCTCACCACCACACCATCCTCATCTAGTGAGACACATTGTCTCACTTCAGAGCCTCTGTCCATCCCATCCCACCCACAATAATTCACTAGCTGCAACCCTTTGGTCGGCTGGCAGCTTCCACAAGAAAACTACAGGCCTTTTTCAAGGTTAGGTGCCACATTGATTGTCATATTTATGCATTTCTTAACCATTTACAAGAATAAAATGGTGCTCCCATTTTTATTAGGTTCCAATCTTAAATTTTTTATTAGGTTCTAATCTTTAATGTGTCACCGGCAGTTTTGACTGCTGTGCCCCACCCCCAATTTTCCCTTTAAGCCCTGCATTTTGATGGCATTTTTGATGGCATTTTGCACAGTACGGAGATGTTGACACAGCAGAACTGACTATGCAAGAAGGCCTGCAGGGCCCCTGTGAGATCTTGGAGCAACATACTCACCCTCCCGCATCAGAAATGAGAAGCTTGTGTCCGAGACTAGGGCAAGCAAACAGACATGCAAAGGGAGCTAAAGGAACTTAGGGGGATGTCATGAGGGCTAGATCATCTGGGGCCTTCTAGACCCAAGTAAGGAGTTTGGGTTGCACACAATGGAGGGACTGCATAGAGCATCAGCCTCCCTGCTGGAGGAGCTGGACTGGAGAAGAGCAAGACAAGGGGAGACAAGCCAGCTGTGTTCTCACCAATGCTGCCCACTGTGGATAGGTGAGTGCTAGTCCCTCAGGGAACCGGGATGCAAAACACATTTCTTCCAACAGCTTCATTTTTCTTCTTTCATGTTCCACTGGGGACTAGCATGGCATTCAGGAATGACTTAGAGGAATGTGTTAGTCCTGAATGGGGTCTTCACAATTGCCTGTCCCACCTCCACACTGAGAAGGAAATTTCTGTTCACAGTGGCAAAGCTGGGCCTGGAAACCAACTCTAATTTTTGATTGATTGGCAGCGATGAAGTCACAGGTCTTCAATGTTTTGGAGAAGCAACACTTTATATTCCTTTTTAATAATAGTCACATTAAAGGGATTTGAAGAGATCATTTTTATTGCTACCAATATCTGCTCATAAACAAAACAAATGTCTTTGGTTACATACTGGGAGTTTTCCTTATGCATTATTTCTACTCAGAAATTTTTGGGTCCTTGGCTTTCTCTTGAGGAACAAAGTTGTGCTACTATCTTTGATTTCCCTCAACACTCCTCAGAAATTCTGAGAAGCCCTTTCTCAGCACTAGGATGCTGTAATTAATGGAGGAATTGCAGTTGAACTGCTAATGGTTGAAAAGAAGTAACAGTGGCTCCATTCTGTAGGTGGGGAAACTGAGGTGAAGGGAAAACTATAACACAGTATAATTCCAGGTGTTTCATTATGGTTCATACATAACGCATTACCCCTATTCCTTTCTCACCACCTGACTTTCTAAGTTACAACTACCCAGGCTGAGATGGGCCAGGGTCCTCCAGGCTTTAGCTGTTAGCATTAGAGAAGCGGTGGTGGTTCTGGGGGCTCATCCCGAGCATTTAGATACTAAACCTTTTATGACTATTGTGCAGGGATTCCATGATGAAGTGAAAGTCTCTTCAGAAAGGGATGTGGCCTGGAAACTCACAAGAATCTTTCCTTAGAGCTGCCAAATTATTCTATCATCATTGCCCATCTTCCCACTCATTGCCATCATCCAAATTCCACACATCTTCTAAGGCCTGGATACTTCTTGCTTCTTCCATGAATATTCCTCCAAACATTCTGGCACATGCTCATTCCATCCCCACCCCCATCCTGTCTATACATTTCTGTAGTCTTTATATCCAAATCAGGACTATTTCACTTATAAAAAATAGACAGGGGCCTCCCCGGTGGCCCAGTGGGTTGAACGCAGCACTGCGAAGCTGTCCACAGCCTCTGCAGCGCGGGTTCGATTCCTGGCCAGCCAGGGAGAAACACACATGGCACGGCAGACCTCTCCTGTCGCGCCCACTGCTCCCCTCAGCAGTGTATTTCAGTCTGTCTGCCTGTTCTGCTCCCCGCTTTGTCTCTGGTGAATCCTCTCACCTTCTCGTGCCTCTGGCCTGTACCCCAGTTCTTGTATAAAAATAAATAAATCTTAAAAAAATTAAAAATAGACAGATGGGTCTCCCTGGTGGTGCAGAGGGATTGAGTGCAGCGCTGTGAAGTTGTCCACAGCCTCTGTGACATGAATTCGATCCCCGGTAGGCCAGGGAGCTACCCACATGGTGAGGCAGACCTCTCCTGTGTTGGCCTCTGCTCCCCTCAGCATTGTTTTCAGTCCATCTGCCTGTTCTGTTCCCCACTCTGTCACTGGTGAATCCTCTCACCCTCCTGCATCTCTGGCCTGTACCCCAGTTCTTGTATGCATAACTAAATAAATCTTAAAAAAATAGAGATTCTCCAATGAGTTCAAGTTAAGAAAAATTAATACAAGTAGTATATGGGAAGTTTATTTGAAGTACAGAAAAGTCTAAATAAGACTGAATAACTAGGGTTCATGATGGGTATGAGCTGGTCAGTTCCAAGAATGATCTTACTACATCTTCAGCTCACACTCACTCATCCTCCCCTTCTTTGATTCTCTGTTATTTTTATTCATTCTTTCCTTCCCAAACTTCTGAGTTTTACTCTATCTCTTTCATGTGCAAATGGTCCCAAATATCTCCCCTGTCTACAACACTTTATGTTCCTTTGCACCCACAATTGACTATCCACCTTTTTCTTCTAACTATTGTGACAAAAAGACTTTGGTTGACCCAGATCATCCTTTTATTTTTTTAAATAATAAATTTTATTTTTATATTCCCCATACAATTGCAACCCCCTTATTTTGACCCCAATCCCTCCCCTCCTGCCCGCTACCCCCATAGAGTGTCTCTGGTTCATAGTTTTTTGTTGATTTTGATTTTCACTTTCTTATAGTTATTCATTTTCCTGGTCCCTTATTTAAGTTTTCTAGATTCCTGCTATGAGTGAGACCATCCGGTATTTTCCTTTTTCTTTCTGGCTTATTTCTCTGAGCATGAGCCCTTCCAGTGCCATCCATGTTGCTGCAAATTGCATGTGTTTATCTTTTTTGAATGCTGAGTAATATTCCATGGTATATATGTATCACATCTTCTTGATCCAGTCATCCAATTTTGGGCATTTGGGTGTTTCCAAAATTAGCTATTGTAAATAGCGCTGCTATAAACATAGGGGTGCAGGTGCTCTTTGGAATTGATGTCTCTGTGTCCTTTGGGTAAATACCTAGGAGTGGAATTGCTGGATCATATGGAAGCTCTATGTTTAGTAGGTCCAGAAATCTCCACACAGCTCTCCATAGTGGTTGGACCAGTTTGCACTCCCACCAACAGTGCAGGAGAGTTCCTTTTTCTCCACACCCTCACCAACATTTGTTGTTGCTAGTTTTTTTAATATGTGCCATTCTCACTGGTGTAAGATGGTATCTCATGGTAGTTTTGATTTGCATTTCCCTGATTACAAGTCACCCAAGGCAGTGATAGTGAAGGCAAAGATAAACAAACAGCTGGGACTACATCAAATTAAAGAGCTTCTGCACAGCAAAAGAGACAATAACAAAAACAAAGAGAAACCCCACCAACTGGGAGAACATTTTTGCACACAACACTAATGATAAAGGATTGATCACAAAAATCTGCAAAGAGCTGATGAGACTCAACAACAACAAAGAAAATAATCCAGTGAAAAAATGGGCGGAAGAGCTAAAAAGAAACTTCTCTGAAGAGGAAATGCAAATGGCCAACAGGCACATGAAAAAATGTCCAGATCATCCTTTTAAACCAGGCACATGAAGCAAAAGTCTGAAAAACCATGGATACCTTCTCTTGGACCGGGTGTTCTCCCTGGCTTCATCAGTCGTGACCCAGTTTACATGATGCAATACCTATTGACCTAGGCTATGTGACAGAGCCTCATTAAAGGGTTGTGTGTAGGGTGGGGAATAAATTAGCATTTCTTTTTTTAAGTATTAGGTTTTTTTTTTAAGATTTATTTATTTATTTATACAAGCACTGGGTACAGTCAGAAGTGTGGGAGGGTGAGAAAATTCACCAGAGTTAGTGGAGAGCAGAGCAGGTAGACTGACGAAGTACACTGCTGAGGGGAGCAGCGGGTGGCAGGAGAGGTCTGCGCGCCGGTGGGACCCTCACCTGGTGGCCGGGATCCAACCGGTGCTGCAGAGGCTGCGGGCAGCTTTGCAACCTAGCGCTCAACCGCTGAGCCACTGGGGAGGCCCTAAATTAGCATTTTTAATACAATTTAAGTATAGTTCCACTGAGCATTTGACCTACATTCTCCAAAGTGTTGATAAGAGGATCAATGTAATTGATAACTTGCTTTAAATATGAAATGATAATCTAAGTTTCCAACACAGGTCATTGGGCAAAACAATTAAGGGAGAACTGTAAAATGGAAAACTGCTCCACCATTAAAATGCAGTCATAGCAGGATTTTTAAGTGGCAGGATGTTTTTGATAATATTGGTAAGTGGAAAAAATGAATTACAAGCCAGTTTCTACATCATGATTCTATTTGTGAGCATGTACACACACACTCACACACACACATTCATCCTTTTATTTGGAAAGATGCTTACCAAAATATCAACAGTGGTACAACCTGGGTGGTAAGATTATTGATGATATAAATTTTATCCTATTTGCTAAGCTATACTTCTAAATTTTCTGAAATAAGCATCTATCATTTTGCAATAAGAAAATGAAATAACTAAAATAATGAAAATCTGTAATTTCTTCATGATAATTTTATTTTAGATCTTGCACAATGAGTAGTTCTGGACTCCTTTAAATCCTCTGTGGACAGATTGTATATAAATATATAAATATTTATGCCTGAATGTGTTTTCATGTAAAAATATGATTACCTGTCAAATTACATTGAATGACTTTCTTGGGTTTTGCATCCCAGGAGGCAGTAGTTTATTTAAGGGGTGATCCTATGAAGCACCAATAGGAGGACAGGAAGTAAAATAAAGACAACAGCATGTGCATTATTGAACACCCATGTTCCATCCCACTGGGTGCAAATGAGAGAGTGAGAGTTTCCTAAGATAGCCTTCCTGAAGAGTGAGGGAGCAGAGGCTTTTTCCACCATCCTCAAATGCTGTAGGTGTAAGCCTGATCCAGAGGGTGTTAATCCCTTGGCACATCTGACTTCTATGTGCCCCGGGAAGAGCAGGTTTCAGGGAGCAGAGAAGGCCCTCAGGGAGCAGAGAAGGCCTTTGGAGCAGAGAAGGCCCTTGATGTATAGTTTGCAGTTGGAAGGTGTTGGGTTGACACACACAAGAATGGTAAGTGTCAAGGGTGTATGGGCTGGCCTCCAACAACATCCCTGAAAATGCTTTCTGTTCTTCTTCATAAGCACCAAGAAATGTCTGATCCTGGTGAGCTGGGACTGTGGCTAGAAAGGGTAAGAAAGGTCAAGATGTAAAAGTTCACCAGGGAAGTCCTTCGACTATGTTTGTTGCTATTCAATCACCCACCAAATGTGTGAAAGTTCATTTAGAAAACTGACCTCCCTGGTGATTCTAGGAATATTTGAAACAAAAATTGTGGAATCCAGGTTTCAACATTAACCCACTATGGGAATTGAGGAGTTATCATGAAAATATGATATCAGAACTTAGAAAGCTTATTCATGAATTGGAAAAGGTCTTCTTAATTTTTATGATGCATTTGAACTCTTCTGAGTGAGTATAAGGCAGATTCCATCAATCCAAGTCTATAAAATACCTCACAGTTCATTTTATGATGTGTTTGCAATACCACAGGCTGCATTATTTTTTGATTTGTCCTTACTTTTTGACACCTCAGCTGGGGACTTTACTCTTGGAAATAGAGTCACTAGCTTCTTGGAAACCAGTAGCCAGTGTTTGCTAGCAGCTTCAATGTATCAAGATAAAATATTTCTGTGGATAGCAACAGAGTACTGGACCTTAGAAATTCTAGAAGGTACATAGTCTCTCAGAACTAGAATCATAAATTTTTCATTCTGTGGTTGAGGAAATGGAGGTCCAAGGTCATCCAGCAGGTGTGAAACAGAACTGGAGCAAAACTTCATCTGGTCCCACGAAGTAGCCCATGTGTGAGGATGTATTAGTGGCCATTACTGGGTGGCTGTTACGTGATAACTGAGTCGTCATTCTGTGATTCATGTGAATTGCCCCATCAGACCCCAGTGATGGACCTGGATGGAATTTCCTTCTCCTGGGCCACTGAGTGCTTTGGCAATGATGTCACTTTCTGAGTCTTTTGTGAGCTTTTACCTTAGATTCTCCTTTCCCTCCTTCAAAAAAAAAAAAAAAGTGACCAATATGGGGAACATAAAAATAAAAAAAAATGACCAATTATTTAAGGACATTGCCGGTTGACTAGAACACGTCATTCTGGATTCCTTCAGTATATTGTGAAGTGTTAGGAACATAAAAGAGAGAGCCTGTACACTTACATTCTGTCCCGGTCCTCTTCCCCACCCAGTGGGGGCAATTTTGAGGACATGGGGCTCAAATCCTTTATCTTGGTTCCCACCAGCTACCCACCCACACAAGGCATTTGAAGTGGACTTTATTGAAGTTTAGAGGGTGTAGGAAGTCCAGGCAACAGCAACACTTGGCAGACACAGAGTTCCCAACTAACAGTCATTCTTCCTTCTTTTTAATTACAGAACCCCTCATTTTATTTGTGGGGATAAAAAGTTCAACTCAAAGTAGCCACTTCACCAGACTCCCTTAGAGTAAGGCATGTGACACAATTCTATCTAATAGGGTAAGCCTTTGTCTTCCAAATATAGTCACCATCTCCTTCCTCCTTTACTTCTCCAACTTCTTCCTGCCTAGAAGATGAATGTGATGTCTGGAGGTACCCCAGCCACTTTGTGACCAGAATGAAATAAACAAATCAAAAGAAAGATGCTTTGTTCTTGAGGACATTCTAGAATAGCGAGATCATCCCTGTATTACCAACTTTGGACTGAATGTAGAGAGAGAGAAAAAGAAACATTTGTATCTGTTTTGTTTTGAGTGAAATGCTATTCTAACATGAAGACTAATGTTATCCTAAATTGAAGAATAAATTTCCTGTTTTATTGCACAAGTCCCTGGCTATTTCTCCCAGTGTGGGGTCCAGTTTCTAGCTACTTTCTTAATCTTCTCTTCTCCGCCCCACCCGAATTTCAGCACTTTTTTAAATCTGCATTTCCCAGTTTATTTGCTTCCTTAACGATTCTATATGACTTTCAAGGTAAAAGAGCCAAGTTGACATGAACGAGGTACTTCAAAGAAATAATTGATCAGAGCCAATGTCATTCTATATTATTGATATAAAAACTAAGCTAATTTTTGTATGTATGTATCTTTTCATTTTTTTAATTAATTCATTATCTTATATCATTTACAACAGCTAAGTTATAGAAAGAAGCTAGATGCCCCCCAAACAGATGAATGGATCAAGAATATGTGGTGTAGATGCACATCTTTAATTTTTAAATGAACTTGCTCACGATTGGACAGTCAGTGTGTATAGAAAAAAAAGAGGATTCAAATTCAAAGAAAAGCACTTAATTCTTGACTCTGATAAACAACTGAGGGAATCCAAAAGGCTTTCTCAAAAGGAAAAAAAATTGTCACTATTTCCTTAAGAAGAGACTGGTAATAACTGAAGTAGATACACATATTCAAGGTTCTATACCACTTTAGACGCTGGCTATCTTTGCCTTCATTCTGCACATAAATGAAAATTATAGTTATCAATATATGGAATTCTTTTGAAACAAAGACTTGCAGTTTCCAAATCTGTGGACTATATGTCTGCTTCTTTTGATTCCACACTTCATCAAAAATCATCTGACTTCTTGGCACACGTGAGGGCACTGAATGCCTCATCTCCCAAATTCAGAGGACTTTGGGGGAGTGGATCAGCTTCCTCCACAACTGGTTTCAGCCCCCACTACTGATGGTGAGTCATGACCCTGACATCAGAGAGCAGACTGAGTGACTCTGGCAGCTGGGGGCCTCTGGTGCTTGTTTATTAGTATTAGCAATGTTAATAGCTGGCTTCTCTTAAGCACCTCTTTCTGTGCCAGGGCCCTTGAGCTCAGCAACTCTGCCTTACACTCCTTTCTAGAACACACATTTATACTGGGGAACGCAGAGGAACAAGTTCACTTGTCCAGGTCATTGGCACAGGGTCCCAAACCCAGGTATGCCAGACCCCAAAGCCTTTAATCACCGTGGTTGTGATTGTCTGTTTCCTTTCTATTATTTATTTTTTTTTAAAGATTTATTTATTTATATAAGAACCGGGGTGAGTGACGGTGAGAGGATTCACCAGAGACAGAGAGGGGAGCAGAACAGGTAGACGGACCAAAATACACTGCTGAGGGGAGCAGTGGGTGAGACAGGACAGGTCTACTGCGCCATGTGGGATTCACGCCAGTCGGCCGGGATCGAAGCCACGCTGCAGAGGCTGCAGACAGCTTCACAGTGTGGCGCTCAATTGCCTGTGCCACCAGGGAGGCCCTCCTTTTTATTTTTAATTTTTTAAGATTTATTTATTTATGCATACAAGAACTGGGGTACAGGTCAGAAGTGTGGGAGGTGAGAGGATTCACCAGAGACAGAGTGGGGAACAGAACAGGCAGACTGACGAAATACACTGCTGAGGGGAGCAGTGGGCGAGACTGGAGAGGTCTGCTGCGTCATGTGTGTAGCTCCCTGGCCAGCCGGGGATCGAACTCGTACTGCAGTGGCCACAGATAGCTTTGTAGGTTGCCTCTTAACCCCTTGTGCCACCAGGGAGGCCCCTGTTTCCTTTTTATTTTTGACAACCTGGCCTCCTGGGTGGTTAAAGTCTCAGCGCTATCAAGCTACTGCCAGCCACTGGGTATGCGGCATGAGTTGGATCCCCGTCGAGGGAGCTAACCCACATGGTGCAGTAGACCTCTCCTGTCTCATGCCCTATCCCCTAGCATTTCAGTAGATGTGCCTTTTCGCCCTGCTCTGCTCACCACTCTGTCTCTGGTGAATCCCCTCACCCCCACATCTCTGGCTACACCCCAGTTCTTGTATGCATAAATATATAAAAATAAAGCTATTTTTGTCAACCTTTCATTTTGGAATAACTTTAAGTACGTAGAAAATTATCAGAGAGAAGTACCCAGAGGCCACCCTCTGCCCCCATTCCCAATAGTCCCAGCTGACATTGTCACTGTTTCCCTTTTATTTTACTTTTCTCTTGCTTGAATTCTAGGTTTTCTCTTTTAGACTATGAAAAAAGTGAATTATTTCTTTCCCTGCCTTTTTGTCCCTTTTATTTTGTAACTGCAACCTGCTTGGTCTCCTCTTTTGAAGGGGAAGCAGAACTCAAAACAGGGAGAACTGCCCTTTCTCTCAGAGGCAAGTGGCTCTGGCCCAGGGGGAGAGAGAGTGAGGAGATGCCCAAGAGTCAGACAGCTACCCTCCCCGCCTGGGGTCCCTCCAGCACCAGCTAGGCACACATACCTCTCTTCCCTTAGGAGGCTGCTGAAGGGAGACATTTCCCAGTGAGAATGCCAACAAGCCCTGCTTTTCTTGATTGAATCTATTTGCCTTAGACTATTTGTACCAGATTTTCTGCTGAAGACAAAGGCTTGTTCGTGAAAGAGTAATACCACATTTTTCTGCACTGTTTATTTAAGAAAGCACATCAGGGACACAGGAACCCTTGGTTTTCTACTGATGTGAGCTTTTAAAGCCTTGACAACATGCTCAGTATTTTATTTATCAAACTCAGGTAAAAGGTACAAACACCAGACCTGCAACATTATCTTTGTTGCCGATATAAGTTAACAAGCTCAAAAGCAGAGAGGCCAGTGTATTACTGCATCATAATAATCCCCCTCCCACTCCTTTGCCATGAATCATTTACCTTTCCCTAATGAGAATCTCGATTTTGGCCAGGCTGCAATCTCACACAGTCACGTGTAGGCTGCTGGGTCCGGGAAAGGGACAGTCTAGTTCAGGCACAAATGGAATCTAGCGTCAGAAGTGCCTGTGCCTGGCACTCAGCCTTCTCCCATCCGTGGATCGTGTCCTATACATCTGTGTGTGGGTGCCCACTCAGTTGGGGTGGTAGGTTGACCAGCATCTGGGGGCAAGGATTTCCACAGAATGGAGTGTGGATGGAGCATGCAAAAATATAACGTTTAATGTTTTCCCCTTCCTGATCCCCTTCCTAGTTGCTTGAAGTTCTGCCATTGAAGGGATTCTGCTCTCTCTTTCTCTCTCTGTCCTACTTAACTATTTAGTACTTCACTAACAGTCAGTCCAGAATGGCTAAAAGCTTTCACTGTGTGAACACCAGAAGTCAGCCTCATGGGCTGCAGGGGCAAACTCATAATTTGACCAGCCCTTCCCACTTCCTTCTTAAGATAGAACTTGTCCACTTAAAAAATAACCTCAGGGAATCCTCCCACCTGTATTACCACAGTGCTTTGTATGCACTGAAGGCCCCTGGTTGGGTTTGGATCTGGTGCCACTCTGGACACTAGAGGCTGAAGCTTCTTGTCTGAAATTACCACTAGAAGAGTGAATTCTAAACAGTCCCTGCAGTATTGAGTCATCAGCTTCAGATTCCAGGATGGGCTTTTCTGAGGTCAGGCTTACAATCCACTTATTCAAGAGAGAGAACATCTGGTCTTCCATAATTTATTCAGTGGAAGGCAAGAGCTATCACACAACATGGGTTTCCATACAAAGTGAGGGACACAGATGCTGAGCAGAGCACAGTCACCCCAACATCTAGCACCCAAATATCCAGCACAGTCACCCAAAGGGCCTCTTCAAGCACTGAAAGGTGGGAGTTGCCACCTCAGTGATTACACATTCAATGGACGCCACACATGGCCTGTATGAAGGCTCTTGTTGACTCTCCTTGGAGGTCCAGTGAGAACTTCTTCTCCACATTAACCAGTTGGTCACCAAGTGCCCATTAATTGATACTGATGACTGCTTATGCCTGAGGCATTGCAATGTACCCACCTTACTTAGACCCCCATGTTGAATCCTCTCTTCCTGTAAGTCCAAGAGAAAGCAATGGTTCCAGAAGGCACAATGGTGGGGTGGTGATGGGAAGGCAAATGTCTATCACATGAACCAGGGAGGTTTCCTTGAATAGACTAGCTAATTGCTTTTAACTTTTTAATGTGGACAATATGAACATATGATGACCTTCAACCTATAGATAGATTTTGCTTCTTCTGTATCACCATCCACATACCTCAGCACTATACTATCACCTTTCACTTAGAAATAATATGGTGTGTATCTGCATCATTTGAGGATACACCATGCACATGTGACAATTGTCACATCCAACAATCCCTGCAACGTTACAGAGAGAGGTTCTCAAAACCGCCTTCACCTTGATAACTCACTAGGCAGACTTAGAATACACATAAAGCTGTTACACTCATGGTTCTGGTTCATTACAGGAAAAGGATTACAATCAGTCAAGGGGAGAAATACAGGGGGTAAGGATATTTGATATTTTATCAAAATAAAAATATTTCAGGGAATAAATAAATCTTTCCTAGATAAAATAATAAATGTCTTTGGTCAAGGATTCATTGTCATTGATAAGCTTTTGGGAGAATAATGTTTCAAAAGTGAAAAAAAGGTAGATTTTTATTTCTACCCATTGCATATTACACAGCAGCCATTTTGCAAATAGACTCAAGTGAAGGTAGAAGTGGAGATGGCTGCTGGGGAAGATGCTTTGATATTAGGCTATCCTGGTGGACAGGGAATTGTGGGCAGGAGGAGATGTGGTGATAGGGGAAGATAGTGAGAAGTGCATTCTGACTCCTCCCCTGCCTTAGGTCAAGGGTGATTTAGCTGCAGAAGGGCATTGGCTTTGTTACCATTTGGAGTGTCCTCCGATTAAGCAAAGAGGAAAAAGAGAATTTGAGCTAGCACACCGTCTTATATTTTAAAACTTTTAAAGCTTATAATGTAGAAATAATTTTTAAACTATCTCATGTTAGGTAACTACTTCTTTTCTTTTCATACTTGTCCTTTTATGAGCCATTTTTAAACTCCAGAGATTTGGGGTCATAAGAACCTCAAACTATCTTAGGAAAGAATCCATTCTTATTAAAAGTCCAGTAAAAAAAGAGGTGAGTTCACAGCCTTTGAAATTTTAATCTGACATTTTCATTCACCAGGAGACATGGGCTGGGAGACATTTTTACAGGTAATAAATTAGAGTGTTCCCCTGTTGATTCCTGAATGCAATAAAAGAATAAAAAAGAGAACCACCAAGAAAAAATGTGAAATTGTGTATAAAAAGCTCTCAAGATCATAGAGGCCACTTGGTGAATGTGAACATTCTGCTCCTCCACCCCCACCCCCAGGCTGCCTGGGGCTCTGTGTGCTCTCAAATCCCTGGTTTAAAGCTACTCAAAGATGGAAACAGTGACTCTTGAGGCTCTGGGTCTCCTCATCTCAGGCTAGAATATCTGAGTTGTGTGAAGGGTACTTGCATCTTTTTTTGGTGGACACATAGATTTGTCTCCTGAACTTACAGGATATATGCAGAAGACTACGTGGAGACAATACAGCCGAAGCGGTGGACTGTACCAGTCACAAAGCTATTGTCTCCCAAATCCCAACTCTCCCTCTCCACTCTTCTGAGGGCTGGGCTGTGTTCTATCTCTGCTCCACCAGCCATTCTCTTTTAGGCATCATGAAGAAGGGCAGGAAGGAGACTGCTCTGGAAGGGAAGAACCTGATCAATTTGGTTTGCTTCTTGACTTCTCAGCCGTGCCCACTTTGCCTACCCACACTAGCACCATCAGTACAGCAACAACTGGATCTGGTTTGCTATTTTCCCAACACATACAAAATCAGACTTACCACACAATTTCTCAGAGACCCTAACACCAGCTGGCCTGTACCTTCTCCTCAGAGGTCTTCATCAGCAACTCCCAGACATTGCTCCAAGCTCAGAGACACCAATGCCAGACACCTGATATCCCCTCTGGAATAGTATGAGTTTTACTGCACACATCTACTTTTTAATAATTCCAACTTCCGTTTTTCCGTTTCCTGTGATTGCTACCTCCATGGCACCTTCACGTTCTCTTTTGATTGTTTATTTTTCTAATTCATAGTAAATGATTCCTTATATTAAGTCAACTGAGGAAGTAATAGTTTGCTTTCTTTTTTCTGACTGGACCCTGACTAATAAGACAAACATTCAGAGTTAAAAGCAGGATGAACAATGCAGAATTGCTTATTGTTACAATACTATGTGTGTTCACACCTAGTCTAGGTCCATCATTAGGCTGTACATGATGACTATTTCCCCACTTTGCTCCCTATTCGTGGCCAATCTTAGGGGTGAGTCCATGTTCTCCTAATGGGAATGTCCTCTAATCTTCTCAGCATGTGGGCACCAACAACCTCATGGCTTCAGAGGGGAAAGATGATTTTTCTTTTTATCCCAGTGTAAGGTCTGTCTTCCTAAGCATTGTTTTCCACCCAGTGTAGCCTACTTTCCTAGTGGTTTAGGGTGTGAGCACCTCCAGGTAAAATCCTATCTTTACCCACAGGATTTGAGTAGCTGCCAGCCTCTCACTAGAAAATTGTACTAGATTACAGTAGGCTAGTATCCAGATATTCAGTGTTACCCAGGTTTGGGGATATCAGGAGATGGATGCACCATCCAGAATGAGCTGGGGTTCTGCAAACCCAGCTGAGTTATTGATAGTTTTACAATCAATATGAAATGAAAATGGGCTTTCTGCTCATATTAATCCCTCCTGACTTGCTCTTAGAAAGCTGTACATTACTCCAGAAGTACAAGTAATAATGTGAGCAGTTTAAATCCACACTGGGAACCTGTGCACTTGTACTAAGTAAACAACAAATCCTATAGGCATAACTCTTCTAGAACACGTTAACTTATTTTTTTTTTAAAGATTTATTTATTTATACAAGCACTGGGTACAGTCAGAAGCGCGTGAGGGTGAGAGAATTCACCAGAGCCAGAGCGGGGAGCAGAACAGGTAGAGGACCGAAGTACACTGCTAAGGGGAGCAGAGGGCAGCACGAGAGGTCTGCACGCCATGTGGGACCCTCGCTGGTGGCCGGGGATCGAACCAGCACTGCAGAGGCTGCGGGCAGCTTCGCAGCCCAGCGCTCAACTGCTGTGCCGCCAGGGTAGGCCCACATTAACTTATTTTTTAAAAGATTTATTTATTTATGCATAGAAGAACTGGGGTACAGGCCAGAGGTGCAAGGGGTGAGAGGATTCACCAGAGACAGAGTGGGGAACGGAACAGGCAGACTGACTGAAATACACTGCTGAGGGGAGCAGCGGGTGAGACAGGAGAGGTCTGCTGCAACATGTGGGTTGCTCCCTGGCCAGCCCGGGATTGAACTCTTGCTGCAGAGGCTGTGGATAGCTTCACAGTGCTGTGCTTAACCCCTTGTGCCACCAGGGGGGCTTCATATGTTAACTTTACTTTCCTCATAAGAACACTTAACGTCTCCCAACATCAGCACTTAGGTTAATAGTAATGTCCTCCCCTTACCCCCAGAACACTGAGTAGGTGCTTCATTTGTATAAATCCCCTTTCAAAGACCATGGTGTTAATGGAATATTACTCAACAATCAAAAAAGATAAACTCATAATATTCACAGCAACATGGATGGAGCTGAAAGGGATTATGTTCAGTGAAATAAGACAGAAAGAAAAAGAAAAATATCGGATGGTTTCACTTATAGGAGGAACGTAGAGGAATCAAATAAGAGGACAGGAAAAAAAGTAATTATTAAATATTAAAAATCAAAACCAACAGGCAACTATAAATCAGAGACATTCTGGAGGGAAGGAGGAGAGAGAAAGATCAAAACAAGGGAGGGAAGAGCACAAGGGACTATGGTGATGGTGCGTGGGTGAATTGGTGGTGGGAATTTCACAGGGACTACATCTGAGAGGAGAAATCACACATTGTACAGAAATTAAGAATGATTATATTATATATAAAATAAAAATAATAAAATTCCAAAATAAATAAATAAAGACCATGGTGTTGATTTTACCCTAAGAGGAAAACCACATTCTGCTACTTCTAAGTCAGTGAGTGACTGACACTTTTAAATGACTTTTTTGAGAATTTGGAGAGTAGAAAAGTAAAAGGCTGATTATCATTTTAACCATTTGGCTTAGGGTAAAGGCACAATCCTATTAGAGAGAGCCATTCTATAATGTAGTTAAATAATCTTGGTGGGTATGTGTACTTAGATGAAATTCATGTATACAGAAAATCCAAGAATATGACTTATTTGGAGGTAGGGTCTTTGCAGATTTAGTTAGTAAAGATGAGGTCAGTGGATTAGAGCAGGGACTAATCCAGGGACTGATGTCCTTATAAGAAGAGAAAATGGATACAGAGAGAATGCACCAGGTGACAATGGAGCAGAGATTGGAATGATGTATCTACAAACTGAAATATGCCAAGAATTGCTGGCAATTCTTGAAACTGTTAGGAGCTGGAATAGGCAAAGAGGTCTCCTCCCTAGAGCTTGGAGGTGAGTACAGCTCTGTCCATACCGTGAATTCAGACTTCTAGATTCCAGAACAAGTTTTGAGAGAATAAAATTTGGTTGTTATAAAGCTACCAGTTTATGATAATTTTTAAGTAGCCCTAGAAAATGAATACAATCAAATATTTGATTTTGAAAGATGATGTCCTTTGTGAATAGTTAAAAGGTTAAAATAAGGGTAAAGTTTAAAAGTTTTTAAAAATAGCTTAATGTTTAAAATTTTAGAGTTCCAGGCCTCTCTGGTGGTGCAAGTGGTTAAGCTTCAGCTCTATGAAGCTATCTGCAGCCACTGCAGCATGAGTTCAATTCTCAGCCAGGGAGCTAATCTACATGGCGCAGCAGACCTCTCCCATCTGGCCTGCTGCTCCCCTCAGCAGTGTATTTAGTCAATCCTCCTGTTCTGCTCCCCACTCTGTCCCTGGTGAATCCTCTCACCTTGCCCCCTTCTCACATTCCTGGCCTGTACCCCAGCTCTTGCATGCATAAATAAATAAATCTTTTCAGAGTTCCAAATAATAAAGAAGTAGAAATTATGAAGTTTTTTTTTTTTTTTTTTTTGCAGGTAACTCATGAGAATGGTGAGTAAGAATTCAGGCAGAAGAGAATTTGGGGGTACAGGTGACTATAGGACAAAATTTTAAAGTTCTCTTTCTCCTGGAACACTTGATGTCATTTATAAAGCAATGCTTTTTAATTAATGAGTTGAAAGGAGATGAGCTAATTTTTTTTCAAAATCAGGGTATTATGATCTTTTACCAAAGAACATAATTAAGTATAGCTATCCCCTGATTTTTCAAAGTTTGCTTTATGACATTTTGCTTTTACAAGAGATCTACATTATCACTTGTTTTGCTAAGCAAAAGAAATTGAGTAAGATTTTTACTGTTATGACAAAAAGTGACAACAGTCTTCAGTGTTGGTTCTGCAACAGCAGTTCTGGAGGCAGCAGCACCCCAAACAGTGAAAGTGGCCCTACCAAACTTCTTCCTTGGCAACTGCTTTATACTGTCTGTGGATTTATTCTAACATTCCTGCATTTACTAAGTGGTACTGTGAGCCTAGATTTTATGTGTTATTTGGTATGATTTTAGTGGGTTATTTTTTGGGCCTTGGAATGTTCAAAATTTTTGCCATGAAAATTCAAGGCATTGGTTGCTTCTCTTTAAGCCATTTCGGGTTAACAAAAGGTTTCACAGAAACTGCCTACTTTTGGAAAGTGGGAAAAACCTGCCTATGCCATAGAATAGAAACCAGTAAACAAAGATTTGCCTATCAAAGTATTTTGGAACCTTGTCTACATATCTATGGGAGAAAATATCTCCCCTCCCTCCCACCCCCGTTCCTCTCTGGGTGAGCACTTTCACTATGGAAGAGAAACTATTGTGCAAGTGCATTGAAAACATAAGGTGTGACTCACTCTTAGCCATTTCTCTTTCTGTGCAACTCTCAGATGTTCTGAGTCCTTGCCCCGATGCCACAGAGGCTTTATTGGACCCTCTACAAGGCAAAGTCATGGCCCCCAAAAGATGTCCTACTCCCCACAAACTGTTATACAGCAGAAGGACTTTGTACATGTGATTAGGGTCAAGGACTTTGACATAGGGAGATTTTTCCTGATGGGCTTAATCTAATCATATGAATCCTTAAAAGCAGGACAACTTGCCCAGCTGTGGTCAAAGAGATGCAATATTGCTGGCTTTGAAGCTGGAGGAGAGCCATGCGCCAAGGAATGCAGACAGTCCTTGGACTCTGGAAAAAGAGGAAAAAAAAGAAAAGAAGAAAATGAAATGCATTCTCTCTGTATTAGTCTGCCCAGGCTACTAGAACAAAATGCCACAGACAGGGTGACTTAAATAACAGATCTGGAGGTTAGAAGTCCAAGATCAAGGTACCTGCCAACTCATCTCTGATGAGATTCCGCTTGACTTGCAGATGGTAACTTCTCACTGTGTTTTCACATGGCCTTTTCTTGAGACATGCACACAATATAAGACATCTCTTGCTCCCCTTCTCTTATATTAAGGCTAATCAGTCTCATCAGATTAAGACCCTCCTCTCCTGTGACCTCTTTTATTCTTAGTTACCTCCTAAGTTTACCTCCTAACAGTCCTATCTTCAAATATAGTCACATTGGAGGTGAGGTCTTCAATATGAATTTTGGGTAGATATAAATTGGTCCTGAGCCCCCCTCCCTGAAGTTTCTGGAAAGAAATGCTGCCCTAATGACACCTTGATTTTAGCCCAGTGAGACCTGTGTCAGATTACTGATCTGTAGAATAACATCGTGTTCGTTAGCCACCACATTTGCACTCATTTCTTACAGCAGCAATAGAAAAAGAATACAGCCAATATCCTTCTAGTTGGCATCTCTCATCTTTCATGGATGGATGGGTTTGCAATGCAAATTGAACTACTATGTGCAAGATATTGTGCTTCACACGGTGTTTCTTGTTCTTTAGCACCTACACGGGGAGCTATGATTTTACCTACTGTAGTCAAGTACTATAAGTCCTTGGATTGCAGGGCTTATGCTGTACCTAAAACATAGTAGTGCAGTGCCTAAATCATATTAGATGCTCAGTAAAGCCTAATCCAGTACCTGAAACAGCAGATGCTCAATAAGAATTTGTCAAATGTAAAAAGGAACAACATTGATGTTCAAAAATCGGAAAGGACAACTTTCTCCGGATTAAGGATTCAAACCAAGATCTGTCCATCTAAATGAAGATCAGTCACTTTTCACTATAAGATGAAACCCCAATTATAGTACATGCATATAAAATCCAGAGAACATGTATTCATTTAGTTCTCCTGGTCAAAGATCCTTTTCATCCTTATCTTATTTTTTTCATTTGGATCTCTGAAAGATACTATATTTCTCATTGTTTGGATGAGAAAACTCATACAAGTTAAAAGTTTCTCAACATTTTATGAAGTGGCATAAATTATTTCAAAACCCATCTTTTAGGCTTTTGCAAGGTCAGTTTTTTCACTGCCTCACACTATCATGTACTATTTATTTTCATTTGTCTGTGTTCATGACTTGCCTACGAAAGCAGATCTATTATTCTCTTTAGTGTTCCCTGTGACCATGATCTTTTTGAAGGCAAGAATTCTCTCTACTGCTTTTTTTTGATTCTCAGTGGGCAACTCATGTTGTGTTACTTATCACAAATGCAGACGCTATTAACTGGCAGCAGACTTTGTGGGTTTAACACAGTTCCCAGAGGTATGTTTATACTGATTAGAGATATTTCAAAATTTTATAACAGCTGGAAGTATTTTGTTCTAAAGAGCCACTCAGTCAAGACATTTTTTTGAATACTTGTCATATAAGAGACACCATATGGGGGATAGAAAAAAACCCCACCTGGAGCATTATAGTCTGGTGGTTAGATGCAGGGAGTCAGAAGTCAGGCAGTTGGGTTTTTGGATTTCTAGACCACCAATCACTCGCTGTGAGACTTAGGCAAGTTATAGCATTGTGAACCTCAATTCCACATCTATAAAGTGTCTTATTTCCCATGCTTTGTTTTGTTTAGTTTTGTTTTGTTTTTTTAATTTGGCTTTGTTTTGGTAAGAATTAAATGAAATAAATCTGAATAGCTTTTAGCATGGCATCTGGAATACACAAATGTTTACTAAATGTTAGCTAGTTTATTATTAATCCAAAATGTAATATGTGTGAAATACTTATTAGCAGTATCTAGTTTGTAATGAACACTCAGAACAATCACGTGATATTATTAATAAGATGTGGTCACTGCCATTATGAAACATTTGTCCAGTCTTGTCAGAGGTATAACTGGCTTGTATAGATTTAAAAAACTCAGAGTGAGACTTCCAATTTCAGGCCCAAAATGTTAGGAGTTTGGAAGTCAGCACTCTTGTGCTCACAACAAGGAAAAAGTTGAATGAACTAAAAATCAACAACTTTTCTGGGGGCCTCCCTGGTGGCACAAAGGGTTAAGACGCAACCTATGAAGCTATCCATAGCCACTGCAGCACGAGTTTGATCTCCCCCCAGGGAGCTACCTACATGGTGGAGCAGACCTCTTCTGATTCTCCCACTGCTCCCCTCAGCAGTGTATTTCAGTCAATCTGCCTGTTCTGTTCCCCACTCTGTCTCTGGTGAATCCACTTATCCCCCCTAACTGTGGTCTGTACCCCAGTTCTTGTATGCATAAATAAATAAATCTTTTTAAAAAATCAAAAACTCTTCTTAGGCCCAGATCAAAGGGCAAGCCTATCTTCCTCCCCCAAAACTCCCTGTAACCTCCCTTCTCCCCGAGTTGGAGAGTCAGACAGTCATATACAGAGGATCATAATTTACTGGGAAGAACTCCAGCAGCAGAAATCTCAATAGCTGAACCAGTATTAGGATATGAAAACCTAAACTATAATCAACAAATTACTAGAGACTCAATGTGCACAGGTCTGAGAGTTAAAAACTCTATGTCTTAGGGAAACCTCCAGACTTTAGTGAGTTTTACTTCCAGGAGCCCTAACAATTCTCACTGTGAATATCAGAGAGAAATCCCCTTGTACTTCTGGTTGTTGTTGGTGAACAGGGGTAAGTTGAAATCTTCGAGGTGTATTCTGTTCTGAACAAGACCAGCTGTCAAGGGAAACTTTTCTATCAAAGCCTTATCAACTGGGTTGTTATCTGAACCTAACTAAATAGGACAAAAAAGAGACACAACATAGTATTAAAAAAGGGTGAGTTCTTAAAAAAAAAAACATAAGAATCCTTAATGTGTATGAACTTAACAGCAGAGCACCAAAATACATGAGACAAAAACTAATAGAACTGCAAGGAGAAGGAATAAATTCTATTATTCAAGTGAAGACCTTGACATTCTTCTAGTTGAAATGGATAGATCCAACTGGCAGAAAAGTAGCAAGTGTATAGGTGAACTGAACAAAGGCAATTCAATGGAAAAAGGATAGTCTTTTCAACAAATGATATTAAAATAACTGGACATCCACATGCAATAATGAATCTAGACACAGACCTCACACCTTTCTCAAAATCTAACTGTAGTGCATTATAGGTATAAATGTGAAACACAAAACCTTAAATTCCTTGAAGACGACATACGAGAAAATCTAGGTGGCCTTAGGTGCAATGATTTTTATTTATTTATTTATTTATTTATTTATTTATTTATTTATTTATTTTAAAGATTTATTTATTTATGCATACAAGAACTGGGGTACAGGGAAGAGGTGTGGGGGTGGGGGTGAGAGGATTCACCAGAGACAGAGCGGGGAGCAGAACAGGTGGAGTGACTGAAATACACTGCTGAGGGGAGCAGCGGGCAACCTCAGGAGAGGTCTGCTGTGTCATGTGGGTAGCTCCCTGGCTGGGGGTCCAGATTATTCTGCAGTGGCTGCTGATAGCTTCATAGTGCTGATGCTTAACCCCTTGTGCCACCAGGGAGGCCCCGTGGCAATGATTTTTTTTATTTTATATATTTCTTACATCATTTTTCATTTTTGCACAGTGTATGCATTTTCATCTTGGTTATATTCCCCATACAATTGCATCCCCCTTATTTTGACCCCAATCCTTCCTCTCTTTGCCCCCCAATGATTTTTTTAGATAAAACCCCAAAAACATGATCCATGAAAGAAAAATTTGATAAATTAGACTTCATTAAAATTTTAAAAAATTCCTCTGTGAAAGATACTATTAAAAGAATGAACAGAAAAGCCACAGACTGGGGGAAAACTTTTATTTTTCCTTTTCAAAACACATATTCTGATGAAGGACTGGCATATGAAATAATGAAAAACCTCAAAAATAAGAAAAAAAACAACTAAACAATGAGCAAAAGATTTGAGTAGATGATATCTCACCAAAGAAAATATTCAAATGGCAAATAAACAAATGAGAACTTGCGCACCACCATATATCATTAAAGGATTGCAAATTAAAATAACAATGAGCTGCCACTTCAAAGCTATTGGAATGGCTTAATACAAAAGACTAAAAACTAAATGCTGGCATGGATGTAGAGCAATAGGAATTTTCAATCATTGCTCCTGGGAACACAAAAACAGTGCAGACACTTTGAAAGACAGTTTTCAGTTTATTTTATTAAAAAAATATACAATACCCTTAGCATATGATCCACTAATCATATTCCTTGCTGTTTACCCAAATGAGTTAAACACATATATTGACAAGAAAACTAAGATTATACCGCACATGGATTTTCATAGCAACTTTATTTATAATTGTCAAAAATTAGAAACAAGTAAGATGTCTTTAAAAAGGTGAACGAATAAATAAGCTGGTACATATCATGGAATGCTATTCAGTGATAAAAGTAAATGAACTATCAAGCTGTGAAAAGACATAAATGAATCTTAAATACTTATTGCTAAGTGAAAGAAGCCAAAATGAGAAGGCTATATACGATAGGATTTCTGTTACATGGCATTCTGCAAGAGGTAAAACTATGGTGGTATTAAAATGACAGTGTTTGCCAAGAGGTTAAGGGAAAGAAGGGTTGATTAGGTGGAGCGCAGGGGATTGTTAGGGTAATGGAACTATTCTGTATGATAAGATAACAATAGATATGTGTTATTCTTTCTCAAAAAGTTAACTATTGTAAACTATGGACTTTAGTTAATAATAATGTATCAATATCTCATTGATTGTCATAAATGCACCATATGAATGCATGGTTTTTTAATTATTGTGCAACTAGGGGAGGAGAGTGAGGGAGTATGTGGGAGCTCTGTGTTTTCTATTCAATCTTTCAGTAAATCTAAAATTTACCATAAAGTCTGTAATTATTATTTTTTAAGATTTATTTATTTATACAAGATCCAGGGTATAGGCCAGATATGCGGAAGGGTGAGAGGATTCACTAGAGACAGAGGGGAACAGAGCAGGCAGACTGACAAAATACACTGCTGAGGGGAGTAGCAGGCGAGATAGGAGAGGTCTGCCGCGCCATGTGGCAGAGCCTGTGGACAGCTTCACAGCACTGCGCTCAACTGCCTGCACCACCAGGGAGGCCCTGTAATTATGTTTTAACTCATCCATCTGATGATTCCAGTCACCAGCTTGGAGTCTTGCAGCAGAGGCCCCCAGTGTGCAGCAGAGACAAGCAGGTGGGGATTTGAGGAAAATACACTATTGTTATTCAATTTCACTCAGGGCACATTGTTATTCCTTGCTGTTTACCCAAATAAGTTGAAGACATATCCACAAAAAAACTAAGATGGAACTTCACGTGGTGCCCTGAGTGAAATCCTGGCTCGAGAAATTATGAGTAGTAGATGATTGCTATTGTTGTAAGTAGCTAAGTTTTGGAGTGACTTTTTTGCTACTTAAGTGATAGATAAGAAATACATTGGCTACTGAGATGGTCCTCCCGTGGCATCCATTTAACCAGCAAGTCTGAGTCTGGTCTTGACTCACCTTTCAGGGCTAGAAGTTTCTCTTCCACCTCAACAGCTTAGCTCCAAAGTTCTGTCTTCACCAGACAGGTTGGTAGGCATTGCTAAAGGGAAAGAGAAGCAAATTAACTAAAATTTAGCAGTTTTTGAGACTTTCAGTGCATGCTGCTGATTTTGTTGAATCTTTCATTCAAATTCTGACAGCAGACCTGTGAAGGTGGTGTTACTGTCATCATTGCCTCCATTTTACAGATTACAGATGTGGAAACTGAGGTTTGGTGTGGTTCATGTCTGAAATCTCACATTAGTGGTTTGAGCTGCCATTCAAACCTACATTTGAAATTCAAGACAAATTTTCACTAACTGGGTCTAATCCATAGTCACTATATCCATCTTTGGTGGGATCTTTCATTTGACGCAGGAGAAGGACAGTGCTTCACCTGAGTTTCGTTGCTCATATCTCTGACTCTCCATGAGTGTTCAGATACACTCAATTAGATTTTCCAGGTTAAAAAGTTATTTGAAGATTATTTTAAAAACTTTCTGAAGATGAACTAACCCAAAATTGTGGACAACTGTTGGGTTATCTGCCATGGCAGCATGTAAGCACATCAGATTCTTGAGACTTTCTCTCTCTTTCTCTTCTCCCCACATGGTTATATTGACAATAGAAGCATCCATGTCTATATGTTTTCTTGTGTCCCTCTTGTTCTGTCTTCCAACACAGGTGACTGCTTCAAGATGGGGCATGTGACTAGAATTTCAGTCACTTGCCAGTTGGTTGTATGCATAAAGTAAATACTCAGAATCTGTCAGTGACACTTAAAAGACTGTAAAATATATCACACACACCAAAGAGCGTACATAATGTGAATATACATTTTAATGAATACTGTTTTTGTGTGTTTGTGTGAAAAACAAAATACCTGTGTCTCTGCCTTGGAATATTTGGAGTCTTCTATGTAACTTTCCCCTATCTGCATCTCCCCATGTCATTTGTTTATTTTTTTATTTTTCTATCATTTGTTTATTTTTCTAAACAATATACAACTTGTTTTTTGAAACCTATATCCTTATATAATTGAAATTATGCCTTAGGCATTCTTCATAGAGTTGCTTTCTCTTTCTACCCAGCTTTATCTTTTCTGAAATTCATCAATATTGATGTATTTAACTCTAAGTTGTATTTTTTTTCCCTGCTGCATTGTGGAATATGCCAACTGTATTGATTCAGTCTACTTTGACCAGACAGGCTATTTCTAGATGTGTGGCTACTACAAACAAAGATGTTATATAAAATCTGATACCTTTTTACCTTGCATACATTGTTGGTTTTTCTGGGGCAAATATGCTACTTATGTTAGAGTAGAAAGGCTGGGCAAAGATTTTATATATATATATATATTTTTAAAAATATATACATATATACACACATATCTATCTCCAAATTATTTTCAAGATAGTTTTCAGCAATTATACTCCATAATTAATTATGAGAATTCCCATCTCTCCAATTCCTCACCAGTACCTGGTATTATCGACCTGGAATTTATGGTTTTCATTTGTATTTCCCTGATTGCTAATGCATTTGAGGATGTTTTTGTATGCGCATTGGTCATTTGTTCTTATTCATCCATGAAGTGGCTGTTTATATTTGCTAATGTTCTTATTGATTATGCTGTTTTTTCTGGATTCATAAGATATATTTATATTTTTAAATCAATTCTCCACCTTAAACTGGATGCAAATATCTTTCCTCAATATGTGGCATGTCTTTTCATTTATTGTACTCTTTTCTTGAGTACAAGTTCTTAATTTTAATTTAGCTCAATCAAGCAATTTTTTTCCTGCTCAAATTTCCACTATTTGCATTCTGTTAAAATGATTTTGTTTTGTATAAAATGTGTTTGATGTTCCAGGTAATATCCCACCAGCCCATGGTGTGATTTCAGTGTTATTTGGAAAGTTCTATAAAAACTTGAACTCACTTAAGTAATTTTAATGGTTGTTGATTGTTGGTCTAATACTGTGTTCTAGGAATAAGTCCAGCTTAGTCGTTTTATATATATATAAAATGATGAATCCATGTCTGGTTCATCTTTGCTCATGTTTGAGATTGCAATTTTCTTTTCTCATACTGTTCTTGCATGTCTTTGCTGGAAGGCTATACTTCATTGTGGTTCTGAAGAGTCTGTATAGGTATAGAATTGGCTGTTCCTTGAATATGCTGGTGAATTCAGTGGTAAAAATGTCTATGGCTCATATTTTATTTGTGAGACATGTTTAATTAATAATTATCTTTTATTAGTTATTGTTACAGATATCCCCTGCTTTATAAAAGTTCACTTTATGCCACTTTGCTCTTATAGTAGTCCCACATTGACACCTATCTTGCTAAATGAAAGACTAAAGAGCATTTTTGCACTTACAACAATTTGTTCTGAAGCAGCCTTTCTAGAGGCAATACCATGAGAGTGGCACTAAACTCCTTCCCCAGGAACTACTTTAATCAGGTTGTGTACTTACCGTAGCCATCCTGCTTTTACTATATGTTCACATGAGTCTCAATTTTATGTATTATTTGGTATGATTTGATGAGCAATTTTGGGGAGGCCTGGAAATGCTCACTTTTTGCATAAATTAATGGTGTTTACTTTTTCACTTTATGCCATTTTGGCTTGGGTATGCTCTACTATCAGATAGTAGGGAAATTTTGAACATCATTTATATTTTTCTATTTCTTCTTTAAGTCAGCTTTCATAAATTATATATTTCTAAGAATTTATCATAATATCCTTTTAACACTTTTAATGTTGACAGCTTTCCTGCTGTACCCTTTTTCATTCCTCATGTGTCATTGAACTCTCATTCTCACTTTCCTTTCCTGACTCTCCTCTCTTTTCGATTCTTTACCATCTGATCAATCTTGTCAGGGGTTCGTGAATTATATTAGTCTGTTCAGAAAGCCAATTTTTGGCATAACTAATTATCTTGATTGTATATTTGACCTGTACTTCATTTATTATTGTTCATACCCTTATTTTTTCTACTTAAGTTCATTGTTTTTTGCTTACTTCTTGAATTGGATGCTAAGTTCATCTCCTTTCAGCATTGCCTTTTATGTAATATGTGCTTTTTAAGCTCAAACACTTATAAAGACCTCTCTACTGCCTTTGCAATTGCCCCAGCATTTGAAATAAGCAGTGTTTCAGGATTGTTTAAAATATTCTCTAATTTCTTTTTAAAGATTTATTTATTATTTATACAAGCACTGGAAGGGTGAGAGAATTTACCAGAGACAGAGTGGGGAACAGAGCAGGCAGAAGGACCAAAATGCACTGCTGAGGGGAGGAGCAGGGGAGACAGGAGAGGCCTGCCTAACCATGTGGGAATCTCCCTGGCTGGCCAGGAATCAAACCGGCTCTGCAGAGGCTGCGGACATCTTCACAGCGCTGCACTCAACCCTCTGCGTCACGGGGGAGGCCCTATTCTCTAATTTCTATTACTTTTTGATCTTTGACCTATGAGTTATCTATCTAGTAAACATATATCATCCACAGATTGATGGTGATAATTCTCTGACTTAATTGTTAACATACCTGGTGTGTTAATTTCTAGAAATATAGTAAAGTCTAATAGCCTGAGGATGGATGGTGAATTAAAAATATTTTAATTTGAAGTTGTGGTTTTAGATTTTTACAAGTTTAATATTGCTATATCTTCCTTTTAAATTAAAAATTTTACCTATATGTCATAACCCTTTGTCTTGTAATGCCTTTGACTTTGCAGTTAGCATGAGGTTTGTATTTAACATCCTATATTTATAATAATCTTATTGGCTTGGATACCAACTTAGGCTATTAAGCATGTAAAAACTCTGCTCCAAACCAGCTCTGTCTACTCTTTATGTTATCTTTGTTACAAATTACATCTTTATGTATTGTATCCTTGAAAACTTAGATTTATAATAATTTGCTATGTGTTTGTCTTTTTAATCACATAAGAAATGTTAAGTGAAGTTATAGCAGTATATCTTTTTATAGTTGTGCAGTCATCTTGACTGGAGATACTTATTTCTTCATTTGCATTCAAGTTACTGTCTATTTATTTCAAACTAAAGAACTCCCTTAAGCGTTGCTTGTAGGGTAGCTTTAAGAGTAACAGATTCCCTCAGTTTTTGTTTATATGGAAATGCCTTATTTCTCAGTCATTTTTGAATGACAGTTTTGCGAGATACAGGAAAATTCTTAAGTTTTTCTTTCAGTATTTTAAATACATCACCCCTTTGCTTTCTGACATCCATACTTTCTTATCAAAATCAGTTGTCCATTTTAATGCAAACACTTTGCACATGATTACTCACTTTTCCTGTTGTCATTGGGCTGTTTTTCAGTTTGTCTCTGACTTCTGGCAGTTTGATCATAATGTGTCTTAAGTTATTGTACTTCTTGAATTTGTAGATTTATGATTTTCATCAAATCTGGGGGAGTTTTCAACCATGATTTCTACAAATATTTTTGTCACTCTCTCTTCTCCTCCTATACTCCTTTTTGTATATGTTAATTCACTTGATGTTTTCCCAGAGGCCCTGCGTATGCTGGCCATTTTGCTTCATTTTTTTTTTTTCTTTTTGCTTCTCAGACAAGATAATTGTGTTTGTCCTGTCTGGAGTGAGTGCTCTATTCTTTCATTCTTTCTTATGTTGGGGCCCAGTGGTGCTGAGGGATCCGAGGTTCTTGACATCTACGCAGGAAAGAGCTCATGCTTGAGTCAGTATAGAAGAATGAGAGAAGGTGCTTTATTGTATATGACAGTACACACTTCAGGGTGGGTGTAGGCAGATTCAGAGGAGAATCACACCTTGGGTTATAAGGCTGCCGATATAAACTCTTGCTTAGTTTGAGGGGGCAAGGGTTCACAATGGGATCCTGAATGGATTTACCCATTTTTGTTTAACAGAAGGGATAATGAGATTTTGGGATAATGAGATTTTGCTAGTTTTGTTTATCAAAAGCACCTGGCCCCTCACCTCCTTTTAGTTAGATAACATAGGAGAAGTTTTACCATTAGAGGCACTGGATGTGAGATAAACTAATAGGGTTTTAATCAAACTAACAGGGTTTGAGTCCCTTTGTTCTGAAGTGTGCACAGCTGTTTTTCATGAATACTGGATGGAGGAAGTAGGGAGCTGCAGCCATTGTGCTAAATTCCTCTTCTACTCAACTTTTATCTGCTGTGGAAACCTACTAGTGAATTTTTCAGTTTAATTATTATAATTTTCAGCTTCAAAATGTCTATTTGGTCCCTTTTTTATAAACTTTATTTCTTTATTATTTTCTCACTTTGTTCAAACATCACTTTACTGGCTTACTTTTGTTCTTTGTCCATGCTTTACTTTAGCTTTGAGCATATTTAAGACAGTTGCCTTAAAACTTTCGTCTTTCATTCTTGGGTTTCGGCAACAAAACAAAACACAAAACTTTGTTTCAGAAGTCAGACTTCCTAGTTTCCTCAGGGACTTTTCTATCAATTTGTTTTGCTCTTTTGAATGACCCATATATTTTCCTATTTCTTTGTAATATTTGTAATGTTTTTGAGAACTAAACATTTTTTTTTTAATTTTTTATTTTATTTATTTATACAAGCACTGGGTATAGTCAGAAGCGAGAATTCACCAGAGCCAGAGCGGGGAGCAGAGCAGGCAGAAGGACCGAAGCACACTGCTGAGGGGAGCAGCGGGCGGCAGGAGAGGTCTGCGCGCCATGTGGGACCCTCCCTCAGGTGGCGGGGGAGCAGCCGGGGATCAAACCGGCTCTGCAGAGGCTGCAGGCAGCTTCACAGCCCAGCGCTCAACCGCTGCGCCACCAGGGGAGGCCCGAGAACTAAACATTTAAATAGTATAATGTGTAACTCTGAAGTCAGCTTCTCTCTCTTCCCCTGAATTTGCTACATTTTAAATTATTGTTGAAGGTTATAGAAGTTCTTTTATTAAGGGACTTTTCCAAACTTCCTTTTGCAAAGACTGCATTCCTAGTCGTGTGTAGTTTGCTAGAAACTCTATTCAGTCTCTTCTGTTCAGCTATTATTTTGACAGTGATTTCCTTGAATCTCAGGATCTAAAACAAAACAAAACAAAATCCACCTCTCCTAGTCATTGCACATTGCCTCTGTTCCAGGCACTCCTTCAAGTCTTACCCAGGCCTGCACTGAACCTGTAGCAAGGTGGTTCTCAGGGAAAGGGGAGGTTCCAGGTTTCCTGCCCCACACAAGGAAGGTGGAGCTGAACAGGGAGGAGAAGAAGCTGGAGAGGAGACAGAAGGAGGAAAGCCAGATGCAGAGCCAGAAGGAGACCTGGAGGAGGCACATGGAGCAGAGAGACAGGTGAAGAAACTGCACTTGCTTCTTGGTCCTGGGCTGGTTGAAACAGATGTGGGTGAGAGACTCATGGAGAGGTTAACAATGGCAGCTTTTATCTTGATTTTGATTTTTCTCTTTTCCTCCCAGACTTGTCTGGTTGTTTCTGATCCTGTTCTGTGTGTCCCTGCTGGAAGGTGCTTTAGACTTGGGGCAGACTTTTGGGTCTTGCTCTGGGCCAATCCCATTTGGGTGGAGTTTTACCCATGAGGGCATGGTTAAATTTGGGTGCTTGATTTAGAAACTATGTTCTTTGCCTTTTCTGTCCTGTTCACTAATTGTATTAAAGTTCCTTTCCATTAAAGGTGTTTTATGTTTTGTCTTGATGCGGTGGATGGCAGAACCTATTTAGAGCAGGCAGGTTTGGGGATTCTGGGATGCTCCTCTTACTGCCCTGTTATAAACCGGGACACTAGTCCAAGCCAAAAGTTCATGGTCTTTTCAGGTCATTTCCGTATCTTTACTGAGACCTGTGCATGGCAAATGAATTTCTAAATTACTCCTAAAGCCATGTGCTTTTGCATGTTCTAGTGAAATACTCCTTTAGCTCTCCCTTCTGGGCCTTAGGCAGTCTATTGTATGCTTTTGCCCCAGGCATCTGTGGGTTGTTAGTTGGCCTTGCAGTGTTTTTGAGCACAGACTCTTCCAGCCTGAGTTACAATTAGGCAAAACAGAGGTGAGTGCCTATGTCAGACTTCCAGATAGCACCCATACAGGTTAAAACGGACATACACAGTAATTTGCTAATAAAGTTTTATCTGCTCCTGTAACAGTTTAACCCCCATAGAAAGGGTCTTTCTCTCACATCTGTTTCCATGTCCCCAAGTCCCTGGTACAAGTCCAAGGCCTAGAAGCAAACACCGCTTCTTCACATGTCTCTGCTCCATTTGTCTCCAGGTCTCCTTCTTGCTCTCTTCCTTCTCCTTCTCCCAGTCTCCTCTCCTCCCGACTCAGCTCTACCCTTTCTTGTATGGGGCAGGGACCCTGGCACCTCCCCTTTCCCTGGGGACCACCCTGTTACATTTAGAACACGCAGGTTTGGAGGCCCCAGGGTGCCCCTTATTCTGCCTGCTAACACTCTCTCCAGTCCCAGTGACCAGAATACTACACCGTGGTAAAGTGGGTTGTTCTCTCCCAGACTACTGTGATCCAGGGAGAGGGTGGGGCAAGATCAAGTAGAAAATACCACAAAGCTTTCTTACTGTTTTTAAGTTGTCCTTTTTTTTTTCTGTTTTAACATTGACTTGGTGGCTAAAAAAAGATGAACTGATTTCCAGAGTTCTGACACAGTTGGTTCTAATAGCATTTGCTTATTAATTTTTGACATTTCTGAGGGGTAACCAGAGATCAGAGTTGCTATTCCACATTTTTATTGATATTAGTCAACTTAATTGATTTTTCTAACCCTTCCAATTAGCCATGATGTTATATCTAACACAATCAAGTCTATTTAGGTTTAACTACATATTTACCATTGTATTTTTTCACCTTTTTTTTTTTTTTTTTTTTTTTTGAGGTGACATAGGTTTACAGCACTGTATATGATACAGGGGGATAGCCTCACACCTTCTCAGATGTATGTTGCCACATCCCACCCACCACCAAACACCCATAATCCTCTACCATAGACCTTTGGGTTCCCTCCCCCTTTTCTCCCTGCCCTCCCCCTCTACTAATCACAATTTTGCAGTCAGATTTCTAGGGTTTATTTTGGGTTAATTTTATCTGTTTCTTTGTTTTGTTTCTTTATATTCCACATACACCATTCCATCTTAGAGCTCAATACTTCCCCCTGGACCATCCTTCCTTCCCCATGAAATATATCCTTACACATCTCTTTACTGAGAATTTCTTACTTTTTCTGTTTTTCAGAATGTTCTCTCTCTCTCTCTCTCTCTCTCTCTCTCTCTCTTTCTGTCACATACACACCCACACACTTTTATTTTTTTTTAAGATTTATTTATTTATGCATACAAGAACTGGGGTACAGGCCAGAGGTGTGGTGGTGAGAGGATTCACCAGAGACAGAGTGGGGAGCAGAACAGGCAGATTGACTGAACTACACTACTGAGGGGAGCAGCAGGCGAGTCAGGAGAGGTCTGTTGTGCCATGTGGGTTGCTCCCTGGCCGGGGATTGAAATCATGCTGCAGAGGCTGTGGACAGCTTCATAGGTTGCATCTTAACCCTTTGTGCCACCAGGGAGGTCCACGCACTTTTATTTTTTTACCTTCATTCTTGAAAGATTGTTTCATGAGGTTATTTCCTATAGCATGTTGAAGATAGGGTATAGTCTCTTCTACTTTCTTTGTTGCTTGGCATTTAATGAGCTACCTGAACCTTTTTCTTTTTCTCTGTCTGCTTCTGTTTCTTCAATTCTATCTTCCATTTATCTAACTTCTTTTTTTTTGCTATATATAAACTGTTGTTTAATATATACTTTGATCTTAAGAGTTTAAGAATTAAAACTTTTTCTCCTAGTACTTAAGTTTCTGGTTAATATTGATGGTCTTTTGATTCATTCCAAACCCCCTTTATATCTTTAAACATATCAAACTAATTTATTTTGTATTTACATCTGTGTTTGCATTTGTCACCAGCATTTGTATGATTCTGTGGTTTGTTGTTTTAATTTAGTTTTGTTCATGGTAACTTTTTTCCTTTGGAGAGAGAGAGAGAGAGAGAGTGTGTGTGTGTGTGTGTGTGTGTGAGAGAGAGAGAGAGAGAGAGAGAGAGAGAGAGAACCAGAACATTCCTGTTTCATACTTTACATTGTAAATTCTTTGATGCTAATTTTTTTTAAATGGGTTCATTTAGAGAAAAATCATCTTTGTGCTATATTCAAAGGAATCGTCTTGTTTGCCAAACTTAGTTTATCATTTTTAAGGATGTTTCAGTATTTCCCCCAGCATTTTCAGGCATGCCCTACCAAGAAGCTTATTTATCTACATATGAATTGGAAAACCTAAAGAAGCATCTTGGAGAGAGAATGAGTGATGGAGAAAAAGAGAACAAAGACAAGATAATGAAAATGAGGGCCTCTCTGGTGGCCTAGGGGTTAAGTCTCAGCACTGTCACTGTGACAGCCTGAGTTTGATCCCTGGCCAGGCAGCTAACCCACATGGCACAGCAGAACTCGCCTGTTTCTCTCGCTGCTCCCCTCAGCAGTGTATTTCAGTAAATCTGCCTGTTCTGCTCCCTACTCTGTCTCTGGCGAATCCTCTCACCCCCGCACCTCTGGCTTATACCCCAGTTCTTCTATGCATAAATAAATAAAATCTTAAAAAAAAAAAAAGGAGAATGAAAATGAAAATTATGAGGTGGGAGCAGAGAACACAAGTGAGAAATACAAAAATGGTGGCTTCCTGAATCACCATGGAATACCAAGCCCTTGCTCCTGGGCCTGCTGCATCCCTTCCCTGGGAATCTCAGAAACATCCTGAATCTTTATAAACATCCCAGATTTATTCATTTAGGCATCTCAATTTAGTTCCTATAATTTAGCACCAAAAAAAGCCTTTGAGACACCCCATCAGCTCACTTCTGAGACTAAATGGGTTGACCTGCTCTTCAGACCTCTGGAATCTCTACATTGCTGCTAGGAGACATGAGGATGGATTTAACAGGAAATATAAGAAAACTGCTCTCCAAGTGTTGGCAAAAGTACATTGTCTCAAAATTATCAATAGTTTAGTTCAGAAAATCAATCATGAGTGAATAATGCTCAAAGGATACCTGCTTTTTCAGTTGTTCACAAATTTTACCTCTAGATTAAGCTGTAACTAAGGGATACTGAGCACCCAGATGAAGTCATCTGGCTCCTCTTGGTTATTTTATAATATCAGTTTTATTTGATGTTACCTATCTATATTAGTGTTTATTATAAGAAATAGGTCTATGTGTCTAATGGGTACCTTGCTTATTGTTATGGGCTCAGTTTTTCCCTCCCCCCCCCCAGCCAAATTCATGTGTTGAAAGCTCAACCCTCTGTACCTCAAAATGTGACTTTATTTGGAAATAGGGCAGATGTGGGAGTAATGAGTTAATAGGTCCTGGGTGGCCCCTAATTCAATAATTAGATGAATGCCCTTATAAAAAGGTGAAATTTGGAGGGTATACATCTACAAGCCAAGGGATTCCAAAGATTGCCAGCAAACCACCAGAAGCTAGACAAGAGGCACAGGACAGCTCTTTCTTACAGTCCTGAGATGCAAACAACCCTACCATACCTTGAGTTTGGACTTCTTATCTCCAGAGATAAGACCCAGTAAATGACCCAGTAAGTATCTGTTGTTAAAATCACTCAGTTTGTGGCACCTTGTTTAGGCAGCTCCAATAAATTAAAACTGACTCTGTCAACACAGGCCTTGCCACAAGGATGGCTAATGGTGCTTGCAGGTACATGACTATTGCTCTACTCAGTCATAAGTGCTCACATTCATGACTTCTCATGACCTGTTCAACTTGAGGTCAACTTAAGCACACCCATGATTATACTTAATATTGCATTACTATCACTCACTCACTCACAAGGAAAAATGACTCAGGCATTCCAAAGAAAGCATATTGCCTGCAGACTTTGTGTTGTCTTAGAGATGCTAATGGGAGGCCATCAAGTAACAAAACAAAACAAAACAAAACAAAAAATCCAGTCATGTTTGCAGGAGGCCTATCTAAGAAAGTGACCAAGAGGAGGTGACGAGGTTCCTTCGTGAGTTATTTTTCATTCACTTTGATTTTGACAAAACAGTTAAAGTGGTCTTTTTCCATCTTCTCACAAAAATACATGGCAAGGGATAATGATTTGTTATAAAATTATAGAAATAATTCTTAGCATGAGAGAGACTTCCAGGAGCCCCTGGAGACTAAGAAGTTTATATTTCCTGTCACAGCAGAATGCAGCCCTCAGCACAGTCCTGAAATAGAAGAAGTTTGCTGCTTTCACATCTTGTGATAAGGGCTGACTCAGCCATGTTCCTGGGTGGTATATGCTGTGGTCTGGGATGTGGTTGACCTAATACCGTTTTCTCAGTTGCTTCCACACAGTGGACATGTCTGGTAACTTTTCCAAGGCTGAGTCTTAATTCCTTATGTCTGAAGTCTTTATTACAAGAGGAAAGTATAAAAAGTCTTTATAATAAGAGGTCACAGACATACACAGAGAGAAGACCATGTGAAGCAGTGAAAGAAATCTATGTTCTTATTGGTGTGGCTGAGCCAGAGGAATGAAAAATTTTGCTAGCAAACTACCAGAAGATAGGCAAGAGGCAAAAAATAGCCCTAAGAAGGAAACAATCCTGTCAATACCTTGATTTTGACCTGCTAAGTCTCCAGAACTGTGATACAGGGAATTTCTGTTAAGTCACTTAGTTCAAAGATGAGGCATGAACTACCTCTGAAATTGCCAGTTATATGAGCAAGAAAAGAAATCCCTTATCATTTAAGTCCATGTGATTTAGATTTTCCCATTACTGCAAAAATACAGACTCAGGACTTCTGGTTTCAGCTCCAACATTAAACAGCCTGGAAAACACTTCTGTCCTAGAAACAAGAAAAATGCTGAACAAACTGAAAATAAACAAATTTTCTCAGACCTATCAAAGATTTGATATCAGTTTTGAGATCCAAAACTGGAGAGAAGGTGAACACAGAGGATCTGCCTACCTGAAGCATAAATGGGTAGGAACACTATAATTTTGATGTGTTGCTAGAGGCTGTGTGCACTAGCTCGAAAATGAGAAGCTACTAGAGTCTGCATTCTTAGGAGGACTCCACAATTTTGTGGATCTACTGCCAGGAACTCCACTAGGTTCTTATGGCAAAGATTCCCTCATGACTGAAACAGGAAGAGTGAACGTTATCATTGTGAACTATGCAGCGAGTTCTTCATAGCAAGTACCTAAACTCTAAAGATTTTACTAGCAGGGGAGAGGGAAAAAAAACTGAGACACTTGTGAAGGTTGCAGTCTAGAGACACAGACTTATTAATTGAAAGACTGAAGTTTAACCATACAATTATAGAATGCTTCCTCTCCTCAACACCTCACCACTGCATCAATATGGCACCAGTGTAATACCAGTGGGTTACAGCTGAAAAGCAGCAAAGCACAGACTCTTTTTAAGGTGCCCAAAGGCAGCAGAAGAGATGAAAAAGACATTTACATGACCTTGATGCCTCAGACACTTACAGTTATAGCAAACATTAAACACAGCCCAACTCTTACACAGATTAACATAAAAACTTGTAACAAAGGCTTATATCTCATTTCTTATTACCCATTATCTCAGGCCTAGCTTTAGTAAAATATAACAAGCTATGGAGAGAAAAGGGAAACATTAGAACCAGACTGAGATATGACACAGATTTTGAAATGATTAGGCAGGGAATTAAAAATAACTATGAATAATATGTTAAGGGTTGTAATGGAAAAAGTAGACAACACACAAAAACAGATGGATAGTGTAAGCAGAGAGAGGAAAACTTTTACAAATAATCAAAAAGAAACCTTACAAATCAAATCAAACAGTAAAAGAAATGGAGAAAGCCATTTGATGGGCTCATCAGCAGGCTTAAGACAGCCAAGGAAAGAATCAGAAAGGTCAAAGATAAACCAATTAAATAGCCCTGAAAAAATAATTTTTTTAAATAGAACAAAATGTCCTGAAACTGTAAGGACATTTCAAAAGATGTAACGTGCACAGAATTGGAATACTATAAAAAAAGAAAGACAGGGCCTCCCCAGTGGCGCAGCAGGTTGAGCGCTGCGCTGTGAAGATGTTCGTAGGCTCTGCAAGCGGGTTCGATTCCCGGCCAGCCAGGGAGAAACCCACATGGCGAAGCAGACATCTCCTGTCTAGCCTGCTGCTCTCCTCAGCAGTGTCCTTGGTCCATCTGCCTGTTCTACTTCCCTCTCTGTTTCTGGTGAATTTTTTTTTCATCCTCCCGCGCTTCTGACTGTTCCCCAGTTCTTGTATAAATAAATTTTAAAAATCTTTAAAAAAAAGAAAAAAGAAACGAAAGACAAAGGAGAAGAAATATCTGAAGTAATAATAATTCAAGAGAGTTTTCTAAAATTAATGATAGACACAAAACTACAGAAGATTTAGGAAACTCAGAGAACACCAAGATAAATACCCAAAAATCTACACATAGATACCTCATAGTAAAGTTATAGAAAACAAATGATAAAAGTCTTGAAAGAAGATAGATGGTAAGGAAACCTTATTGTAGAGAAATAAGGATAAGAGTTACAGAGGACTTGTCATCAGAAATCATAAGCAACCAGAGGGTAGGATGCAATATTTAAAGTGTTGAAAGAAAAAAAAATTATAGGATTCTATATCCAGAAAAATTATCTTTCAAAAGTGAAGGAGAAATAAAAATGTTCTCTGTAAAACAAAAACTGAAAGAATTTATTGCTATTACACTTGTCCAGAGAAAAATGTTTGAAAAGTTCTTCATGGAAAAGAAATACATGTCAGAAGCTTGATCTACATAAGGAAAGGCAGATCATCAGAGAAGGAATAAAAGAAAGATAATTATTTTTTCATTCTTATTTGATCTGTTTAATGTAATAATGCTCACAATATATTGGGTGATGATAGCATACTGATACATAAAATGAGCTGCAGCAATGTCTAAGGAATGAAAGGAAAGAACTGGGAATACTCTGTTTTTACAAGGTAGCTGCATGACTGGTGAGGTGATAGAGTGTTACTTGAAGGTGAACTTAGACTAATTGTAAATGTATATTGCAAATGCTAAGGCAATCACTAAAAATTTTTGAATGAAGTATAATTTGTATTCTAAGAGAGGAGAGAAAATGGATTCATATAAAATGTTCACTTAAAACAGAGAAAGCAGAAAAAGGGAATAAAGAAAGGGAACAAAGATGAATAGAAAACAGTAATAAACATAATAGATATTAATCTGTTCTGTCAATAAGCAATAAATGTGAAAGGACTAAATACCCCAAGTAAGATTCAAAGATAGTTCAAGTGCATCAGAAAACAAGATTCAAATATGTCTTGTCTACCAGAAACACTCTTTGAATAAAAAGCCTCAAATGGGTTAAAAGTAAAGGGATGGAGGAAAGATACACATGTTAATACTAATCAAAAGAAAATTGGAGTAACTACATTGATTTTAGACAAAATAGACTTCAGAACAAAAAAAGCTATAAGAGATAAGAAAGGACATTACAAAATGATAATGGTGTGAATTCTCCAAGAAGACATTATAACTCTAAGTGTATATGCAGCTAACAACAGGACATCACAATATGTGAGACTAGTAGAACTGCAAGAAAAAAAAAAAAAGACAGATCCATTATTATAGTTGGTGATTTCTATCAACTCTTTCAGTAATTGATAGATGAAGCAGGCAGAAAAACATTAAATACAGAACTGATCTGAACAGCACTTTCAACCAACTTGAGATTTCTAGAATGCTCTTAACAGCAGAACACACATTCTCCTCAACCTCACATGGTGCATTCACTAAGATTGATCACATTCTGGATCATAAATCACATCTTAACAAATTTAAAATAGAAATTAAATAATCTTCATAGGCCACAGTGGACTTGAGTTAGAGATTACTGACAGAATAGCAGAACAAACAAAACAAATCAATAACAACTGGAAACTCCTAAAATCATTGGGGGAAAAAAAACCAACTTCTAAATAGCACATGGGTCCAAAAAGCCTCAGGAGAAATTAACAAATATTTTGACCTAGATGAAAAAGAAAATGCAGGGCCTCCCCTGGTGGCGCAGCAGTTGAGCGCTGGGCTGCAAATCTGTCCACAGCCTCTGTAGCGCCTGTTCAATTCCTGGCTGGCCAAGGAGTTTCCCACATGGCGAGGCAGACCTTTCCTGTCGCGCCCGCTGCTCCCCTCAGCAGTGTATTTTGGTCCATCTGCCTGTTTTGCTCCCCGCTCTGTCTCTGGTGAATCCTCTCACCTTTCTACACCTCTGGCTTGTACCCCAGCTCTTGTATAAAAATAAAAAATAAATCTTAAAAAAAAAAAAAAAAGAATTCACCCAAAGAAATAATAAACCCTGAGGGGTGTGAGGCATCCACATGGACTTCAGCAGGTCTGAGGTCAGGTACACTGTGGTTGAAAGCTTCTAAGAATAAGCTCTTGTAAAGGGAACAAACTCATCCCTAGAACTCATTCCACGCACAACGTCCAAATGCTCTCTGTTTTTGATTATGGAGACTCCAACAAAGTTGTAAAGCTTTTAAAGATCATAAACTCTAAATATTCTAAAAATGACATTGCACTCCCAAAAGATTAGAATCGCGGGTCTGCCAATGTTCTCTTAGGCATTTTGAGTTTAATTGGATTTAACAGTAAGTGCTGGCACATAGCTTGAGGAAGCATCAAAGTTTAGCTTAGCCTCAATATTGGACTGTAATCAGCTATTTGGCTTTGTCTAACCTTTATCTTCGGAGTCCAAATAGCCTCGTTAGTCTCTATTACCACTCTATTTCACCACCATATATTGTGTTTGAGCTAAGATCTTGTGATTATCTAGGAATGATTATATTGAATCAGAAACAATGCTAGTAATAGGAGTAATAGGAATAAGACATGTATTTTAGGTTTATAAAAATTTATTTCCAAATGAAAGAAAGCATTTTAGATGCAGCTTAGAGGGAAATGTCTCCAGAATTTGTACTTCTGTCTGTCTATATCAGCTAAAATATAATTTTATGTTATCAGAAAAGTTTTGTATTAATTAGTGATGGTTGTGTCATTAAATATATGCCTTAAAGTTACTAGCATTTTCAGATATTTTAACAGAGAAAGAGATTAATAATTACTGTTATTTTTTAAAAGCTAAGGTACTAAATAAATAACTTTAATATGACTAGTCATTTTGTAGATTTTGAGGAAGCAAATGGTTATAAAAATTTGAGTAGTAGGGGGCCACCCTGGTGGCGCAAGGGGTTAAGACACAACCTATGAAACTATTCACAGCCATTGCAGCACAAGTTCGATTCCAGCCAGGGAGCTACCCACATGGCGCAGCAGACCTCTCCTGTCTCACCCGCTGCTCCCCTCAGCAGTGTATTTCAGTCAATCCACCTGTTCTGTTCCCCACTCTATCTCTGGTGAATCCTCTCACCCCCCACAACTCTGGCCTGTACCCCAGTTCTTCTATGCATAAATAAATATTAAAAAAAAATTTTGAGTAATAATTGTATAACCTGCTTAAGCTGCCATAACAGAATACCACAGGTTGGTTGGCTAAAATAACAGAATTTTATATACTGCCTCATAGTTCTGGGGTCTAGAAATCTAATATCGTTTTTGCTGGGATTACTTTCATTGAGGCCTCTCTTCCTGACTTGCAGGTGGATAACTTCTCCTGTGTCCTCATGTGTTCCTTCCTCTGTACGCATACTCCTGGTATCACTTTCTCTTCTAAGGACATAAATCCTGTTGGATTTGGCTCCCACTCTCCTGACCTCATATAATCTTAATTCCCTTCTTAAAGATCCTGTTTCCTAATACAGTCATGTAGAGATGGGTTATGGCTTTAACATATGAATTTGGAGGTGGACACAAGTCAGTCTGAAACAGTAACATCATCATCAATATTAAAATGATGATGCAGGGAAAGACAGTAATACTAACATGTATGTGTGGTACAAGTACCTATAGCATAAAATAAAATTCACTCTATGAAATATATTAATTTTTAATTATAGAATGTTATATAAGGTATAAGAAAAAGTCTTATGTGGAACTTCTTTATTTCTCTTTTTCCTATTTTGAAGACTGAAGCAATTTTTATTAAACAAAACAGAATAGGGGCTTTCAAATTACTCTCCATTTTTCTTCATTTTTTTATAATGACAAATTTAAAGCAAAACATCAACTTTGATACCTTAAGATTTCATGAGGAAGAAAAAAATCAACAATCTCTGGAATAAAACATTTGCAATTCAAATGTAACGAAAAGAAAAAGAATGAAGAACTACATTTTTTTTTAAATTTAGAAGAACAAATACTTTGAAGACTAAAAACAAACATTTCAAAATGCACCTTATTAAAGTGTCCTATTGGGTGCTTTCTAGCATATTTACAAAGCTCATCACTACTATCCAAATCTAGAATATGCCATCACCCCAAAAAGAAGTCCCATACTTACTAGTGCTCACTCTCTATTTTCCTCTGTCCCAAGCTTCAGGCAAACCACTAATCTATTTTCTGTCCCTATGGATTTGCTTTTTCTACACATGTCTTATCAAGAGTCATATGATATATAATCTTTTGTGTCTTACTTCTTTCACTTAAAATTTTTTTCAGTGTTGTAGTATGTATGAATACCTCATTACTTTTCATTCATTAATGATTCATATGCCACTATATGAACAAACCACATTTTGTTTATTCATTTATCAGCTGATACACAATTGGGTTATTTCAACTTCTTGGCTTTTTGAATAGTGCTACAATAAACATCCTGTACATATTTTTGTATATACCTTGGCATGGAATTCTTGAGTCATATGTCAAATCTGTTAAACATTTTGGGAAACTGTTTTCTAAAGTAGCCACACCATTTAACATTCCCACTAGCAATGTAAGAAGATTTTAAAGTCTCCATATCCAAATCAATCTTATTGTCTGTATTTTTTATTGTAATCATTCTAGTGGACATGAAGTAGTGTCTCACTTTTTGACTTGTTCTTCTTTAATGATGAATAATGTGTAGCATCTTTTCATGTTCTTTTTTTTTATATGACTTAATTTTATTTTTATATTCCCCAATTGCAACCCCCCCATTCTGACCCCAATCCCTCCCCTCCCGAACCTCACCCCCCAAAAAGTGTCTCTGGTTCATAGTTGTTTGTTGATTTTGATTTTCACTTTCTTAGTTATTCATTTTCCTGGTCCCTTATTTAAGTTTTCTAGATTCCTGCTATGAGTAAGACCATCTGGTATTTTTCTTTTTCTTTCTGGCTTATTTCGCTGAGCATGATCCCTTCCAGCGCCATCCATGTTGCTGCAAATTGCATGTGTTTATCTTTTTTGAATGCTGAGTAATATTCCATGGTGTATATGTACCACATCTTCTAGATCCAGTCATCTATTTTTGGGCATTTGGGCTGTTTCCAAAGCTTAGCTATTGTAAATAGTGCTGCTATAAACATAGGGGTGCAGGTGCCCTTTGGAATTGATGTTTCTGTGTCCTTTGGGTAAATACCTAGGAGTGGAATTGCTGGATCATATGGAAGCTCTATGTTTAGTAGGTCCAGAAATCTCCACACAGCTCTCCATAGTGGTTGGACCAGTTTGCACTCCCACCAACAGTGCAGGAGAGTTCCTTTTTCTCCACACCCTCGCCAACATTTGTTGTTGCTAGTTTTTTTAATATGTGCATTCTCACTGGTGTAAGATCGTATCTCATGGTAGTTTTGATTTGCATTTCCCTGATTACAAGTGATGTTGAACATTTTTCATATGCCTGTTGGCCATTTGCATTTCCTCTTCAGAGAAGTTTCTTTTTAGCTCTTCTGCCCATTTTTTGACTGGATTATTTTCTTTGTTGTTGTTGAGTCTCATCAGCTCTTTGCAGATTTTTGTGATCAGTCCTTTATCATTAGTGTTGGGTGCAAAAATGTTCTCCCAGTTGGTGGGGTTTCTCTTTGTTTTTGTTATTGTCTCTTTTGCTGTACAGAAGCTCTTTAATTTGATGTAGTCCCAGCTGTTTATCTTTGCCTTCACTATCACTGCTTTGGGTGATGTGTCTGTAAAGATGTCTTTGATGTGCAAATCACGTAGTGTTTCGCCTATATTTCCTTCTATATATTTTATGGTTTCAGGTCTTATGTCTAGTTCTTTAATCCATTTTGAGTTGATTTTTGTGTATGGTGTGAGGTAGTGGTCAAGCTTCATTCTTTTGCATGTAGCGACCCAGTTTTCCCAGCACCATTTATTGAACAAACTTTCTTTGCTCCAATGCATAGTCTTTGCTCCTTTGTCAAAGATTAGTTGACCATAAATCTGTGGGTTTATTTCTGGATTTTCTATTCGATTCCATTGGTCCGTATGTCTGTTCTTGTTCCAATACCATGCAGTTTTGATGATTATGGCTTTGTAGTATAGTTTGAAGTCTGGGAGTGTGACGCCTCCATTCCCTTCTTTTTTTTTCAGGAGAGCTTTGGCTATTCAGGGTTTTTTGTGATTCCATATGAATTTCATCAATAATTGTTCTATTTCTTTGAAGAATGACATCGGAATTTTGATTGGAATAGCATTGAATCTGTATATTGCTTTTGGTAGGATGGCCATTTTAATAATGTTTATTCTTCCAATCCATGAGCAGGGGATGTCTTTCCATTTCTTCGTGTCTTCTTCTATTTCTTTTAACAGTGTTTTATAGTTTTCTTTTTATAGGTCCTTTACCTCTTTTGTTAGATTTATTCCCAAATATTTGATTCTTTTTGTTTCAATAATAAAAGGGATTTTTTTTTTTATTCTTCTTCTTCAGATTTATTGTTTGTGTATAGGAAGGCTACTGACTTTTGCGTGTTGATTTTGTATCCTGCCACTTTACTGAACTGACTGATGAGTTGAATTAGTTTTTCTGTGGAGTTTTTGGGGTTCTCTATGTATATTATCATATCATCTGCAAATAGTGATAGTTTGACTTCTTCTTTTCCTATTTGGATTCCTTGGATGTCTTTCTCTTGTCTTATTGCTCTGGCTAGGACTTCCAGTATTATATTGAAGAGCAGTGGTGACAGTGGACATCCTTGTCTTGTTCCAGATCTTAATGGAAATGCTTTCAGCTTTTCACCATTGAGAATGATACTGGCTGTTGGCTTGTCATAGATGGTCTTTATGATGTTGAGGTATGTTCCTTGTATCCCAAGAATTTCAAGGGCTTTTATCATGAATGCGTGTTGAACTTTGTCGAAAGCTTTCTCAGCATCTATTGATATTATCATATGGTTTTTATATTTCTTTTTGTTGATGTGTTGGATAACATTGATTGATTTTTGGATGTTGAACCATCCTTGTGTCCCTGGAATGAATCCTACTTGGTCGTGGTGAATTATCTTATGGATACATTGTTGGATTCTGATAGCTAAAATTTTATTGAGGATTTTTGCATCAGTGTTCATTAGGGAGATTGGCCTGTAGTTTTCCTTTTTTGTGTTGTCCTTGTTAGGTTTTGGTATTAGTGTAATGTTGGCTTCATAGAACGTGTTTGGTATTGTCCCTTCCTTCTCAATTTTTTGAAGAGTTTGTGAAGGATAGGCACTAATTCGTCTCTGAATGTTTGGCAGAATTCATTTGTAAATCCATCAGGTCCTGGGCTTTTGTTTTTGGGGAGGTTTTTGATTACCATTTCAATTTCACTGCTTGTAATTGGTTTGTTTAGGTGTTCTATTTCTTCTTTATCTAGCTTTGGGTGATTGTAGAGTTGTAGGAATTTGTCCATCTCCTCTAGATTGTTGAACTTGTTTCCATATAACTGTTCATAGTAGTTACTGATTATTCTTTTGATTTCTGCTGTGTCCGTTGTGATTTCTCCTCTTTCATTTATGATCCTGTTTATTTGTGCTTTCTCCCTTTTTTCCTTTGTGAGCCTGGCTAGGGGTTTGTCTATTTTATTGATTTTTTCAAAGAACCAGCTCTTGGTTTCATTGATCTTTTGGATTGTTTTTTTAGTTTCAATTTCATTTATTTCTGCTTTGGTTTTTATTATTTCTTTTCTTCTACTGGTTTTGGGTTTTTTTTGTTGTTCTTTTTCTAGATCTTTGAGCTTCGAGATTAGGTTGTTTCTTTGAGTTCTTTCCTGTTTGTTGATGTGAGCTTCTATTGCTATATATTTTCCTCTTATTACTGCTTTTGCTACATCCCATACATTTAGGATATTGGTGTCCTCCTTGTCATTCAATTCAAAGAATTTTTTAATTTCTTCTTTGATCTCCTCATTAGTCCAGTGGTCTTCCAGTAGTGTGGTTTTTAATCTCCATGAGGTAGGAAAGTTCCTTGCCTTCTTTTTATGGTTTATTTCTAGTTTGATGCCTTCATGGTCAGAAAATATGGTTGATATGATTTCAATCTTGGTGTATCTGTTGATGTTTGTCTTGTGCCCCAGTATGTGATCGATCCTGGAGAATGATCCGTGTGCGCTTGAGAAAAATGTGTACTCCGTTTTTTTTGGGGGGTTTAGTGTTCTATAGATGTCTGTTAAGCCCAAATGCTCTAGGTCCTTATTTAGAGCTTTAGTTTCTTTACTTATTTTTTGTCTTGTTGATCTATCCATTGTTGATAGTGGTGTGTGGAAGTCTCCCACTACGTATGTGTTTTCTCTGATGTCTGTTTTCAGAGAGGACAACAGTTGTCTGATATATTTTGGTGCTCCTTCGTTTGGTGAGTATATGTTAATGAGTGTTATTTCTTCTTGAAGTATTGTCCCCTTGATCATAATGTAGTGACCATTGTGGTCTCTTTTTATTTTTTTGAGTTTGAAGTCTGTTTTATCTGATATAAGTATAGCTGTTCCTGCTTTCTTTTTTGGCCCATTTGCTTGTAGGATTGTTTTCCATCCTTTGACTTTGAGCCTATTTTTATCTTTTGTAGCTAAATGTGTTTCCTGGAGACAGCAAAAGGTTGGGTTTTGTTTCTTAATCCAGTCTGCGACTCTGTGTCTTTTTATTGAAGAGTTTAGTCCATTTACATTTAGAGTTAATATTGATATGTTAGCATTTGTATTTGCCATTGTGTTTGTCTTTCCTTTGATTTTATTTATTTATTCTTTTAATAACTTTTTTTTTTTGGCCTTCTTTTGTTGTTATTCGTCCCTCTGAGGTTCTGGCTTCAGGATTCCTTGTAGTATTTTTTGGAGTGGGGGTTTAGTCGTAATGAAATTCCAGAGTTTCTGTTTGTCTGGGAAGGTCCTTATTCTTTCTTCATAGAGGAAGGAGAGCTTTGCGGGATAGAGTATTCTTGGTTGGCATCTGTTTTCTTGGAGTCTGTTGACTATGTCCCTCCACTCTCTCCTTACCCGTAGTGTTTCTTCAGAGAAGTCTGATGTCAGCCTGATTGGTTTTCCTTTGAATGTTATCTGTTTCTTCCCTCTTGTCAGCTTCATTATTTTTTCCTTGTCCTGGATTCTTGGGAGCTTTACTATTATGTGTCTTGCTGTATTTTTCCTTTCGTCATGGAAGTTTGGTGTTCTTCTTGCTTCTTGTATATCAATTTTCAGCTCCTTCTTTGCGTTTGGGAATTTCTTTCAATTATCTCCTGGAATATTTTCTCTGTTCCTACATCTCTCTCCTCTCCTTCTGGAATTCCTATAACTCTTATATTTCCTTTCCTTTCCTCATGGAGTCAGATAGTTCCCGAAGTCTTTCTTCATTCTTTTTCCTTCGTACTTCTCTTTCCTTCTCTGTTTTGGTTCTTTTTATTTCTGTGTCTTCAAGAGTACTTATTCATTCTTCCATTTCATCTATTCTGCTTTCATTGCTTTTCCCAGAGTTCTTTAGTTCCTCCATTAATTCTTTGATCTCCTGCGTTTCTTTTGCTTCCCTCTTTAGGGACTCAATTTCCTTCTTCTGATCATTGTTTTCCTTTATGAGTTCTGTCATTTTTTTAATCACGGCAATTTTAAATTCTCTTTCTGGAAGGCTCAGAAGTTCTTCCAAGTTACTGTCGTTGCAATCTGGGGGGTGGTTTTCTTTTTGTGGTGTGCTTTTTTCCTGAGGAGTTGTTAGGTTGCGTGTGGTTCTTCTACTCCCTACTGTCTGTTTTCTAATTTGTCGTATGCATTGGGACACTGTGTTGCTCGGACTGGCCGGCATCTTGGGTGAACTTCTTCGCTCCCCTCTGGCTCCTCCAGGAGCCATCTCTGGCTTCTGAGGGAGCTTTCTGCTGGTTTCAGGCAGTCTTTACTGAAGAAATGTCCCTGTTGTAAAATGGCGACGCGGGACTCAGTTCCTGCGCTTCCGGTCTCAGGCACACTCTTCTGCGCGCCTGGTCTGCCCCAGCCGTGGGTGCCTGTTCCCTCTGTGGGCTCAGACTGCTGGTCGGAAGGGGCCTGGCGTGGGCTAATTCCCCAGCTGGCCACTGTCTCCTCCGGGAGCCTTCTGCCATTTTCAAGCAGTCTTAAGAAATTTCCTGTTCTATGGGGTGTTAGTGACTTTTTTTTTCCTGGTCGCTAGGTGGCGCCAGAGATCTCTCCTATTGTCCTTGGGGGGCTGTTTTTCGACCCCCCCCCGCCCCCCGTGGGACAGGGAGCAGAGCGAGAATGGTAGGGTAAACCTCAACGGCTTTGGGGTGCTGTGTCTGCCTTGTGCCCCACCGTCATGGAGAAACCACGCCCCGAATTTCGTGCCCCGGGTCTCAGTTCCACAGCCCTCAGGTCCAGGACGCGGGCTGTAGCCCAGTTCAGTGGCGCGGGAATGGCGCCTTTTGCACCCCGCTCCCGTGCCTGGGCGCCTGGTTCCTGCTTACTCAGTGAGGGACTTTCACCCCAGTGAGGGCCTCCGCGCGTCTCCCCGCAAGCCTAGGTCGCAGGCGCGGGGACCTGGGCAGCCAAGATCCCGGTCTGCGTTTGCTTTTCAAGTGCGCCAAGCGCGCCACTTTCCACGCAAGCTGACCGGCAGCCTGGGCTGTGTGCGCGTCTCCCGGGGTCTTTGTTCTTCTCTAATGGCGCCCGGAGCCGTTCGCTCACCGCCGCGGCGAATCCTGCAGGGTTCTCCACAGCTCCCGTTCACGGGGTGTGGTGGCTGCAATAGTTCCTTTCCACTCACAGTCCCGCTTGCTGTGTCGTTTGTTCTTGTTGGCCGTTTTGGTTTGTTGTTTCCTCCTCTCTGCCGGTCGGAGAGTGCCGCCTCTGTGGGCGGGGGAGGGGAGCAGGGTTCTGCGCTTTCCTCCCTTCTGGTCCTCTTTTATGGCCACTTTCTTCTTTGGGCAGTTTGCTGGCATCACCCGTTTATGTTCCGTGTCCCGGTTCTCACTGGGACCTGCCGCTTTTCCTCCCTATTAACTTTTTTTAATGGGAGATCTTACTCGCAGCGTCTCCTCGCCGCCATGTTGCTCCGCCCCTCCTCTTTTCATGTTCTTATTGGTCATTAGTATATCTTCTTTACTCAACATGTATCCATATCTAAATTGAGTAATTTGAGTTTTTAGTGATTATTTGTAAGCATTGTTTATATATTACAGATACTATTACATGATTTGCAACATATCTCCTTCTGTAGAGTATTTGTTTGTTTGTTTGTTTGTTTTAACTTTCTTGACAGTATCCTTGGAAGGACAGTTATTTTAAATTTTGATGAAGTTCAACTAATCAATTTTTTTGCTTGTACTTTTGGGGTCATATCTAAGAATGCACTGATAAAGTTCATGAAGACTTATAACTGATTTCATCAAAAGTTTTTTCAAATTAGCTCTTATATTTTGGTCTTTAATTTTTTTTTAAGATTTATTTATTTATGCATACAAGAGCTGGGGTATAGACCAGAGGTGTATGGGGGATGAGAGGATTCACCAGAGACAGAGTGGGGAACAGAACAGGCAGACTGACTGAAATACACTGCTGAGGGTAGCAGCAGGAGAGACAGGAAAGGTGTGTTGTGCCATGGGAGTAGCTCCCTGGCTGGGCATTGAACTCATGCTGCAGTGGCAGCACTGGCTTCATAGTGCTCAGACTTAAAACCCTGTGCCACCAGGGAGGCCTCTTTAATTCATTTTGAGTCAATTCTTATATACTCCGTATGCTGTGGGTTTGGTTTCAAGTTCATTTATTCAAATTCAAAGTAAATATTTAGCTGCCCCAGTACCGTTTGTTGCAAATGCTATTTGTTCGACATTGAAATTTCTTGGCACTGTTGTCAAAAAATAATTTACCATAATTTTGGGTTTATTCTGGACTTTCAATTATATTGTATTGATTTATATGTCACATTATGTCACTACCACACTGTATTGTTTACTGTAGCTTTGCAGTAAGTTTTGAAATCAGGAAGTGTAAGTTTTCCTACATTGTTATTTTCTTCTTTTGTTCTTTTTAATGGTTATTTAGCTGTTTTTGTTCCTTTCATTGCCACGTGGATTTTTAAAAAATATATATTGCATTTTTTTTTTAGGTTACAGTAAAATTGAGCAGAAGGGAAAGAGTTCCTATATAACCCATGCCCTTCACCTCAGCATACACCCTCCCCACCAGAATGGTGCATTTCTGACAATTAATGAAACTGCATTGATATTATTAACCAAGATCCATAGTTTACATCAAAACTCACTCTTGGTGTTTTACTTGCAATGAGCTTTGACAAATGTAGAATGTCATATACCCATTATTACATTGTCATACAAAGTAGTATCACTGCCTTAAAAATTCCCTGTGCTTTGTCTATTCATGCTTCCCTCCCCTGACTCCTATAAACCACTAACTTGTTATTATCACCATAGTTTTATCCTTTCCAGAATGTAATGTAGTTGGAAGCAATAGATTGTGTAGTCTTCACAGATTGACTTCTTTCACTTAGTAACACACATTTATGTTTTCCCATGTTTTTTCATGACTTAGGAGCTCATTTATTTTTAGTGCTGAATAGTACTCTATTGTCCAAATGTACCACAGTTTATCCATTAATCTACTGAGAGATATTTTAGTAGCTTCCAAGTTTTTGGCAATTGTAAATAAAGCTACTTTAAACATGGGTGTGCAGATTTTTGTATAGACGTAAGTATTCATTTTCTGTGGGTAAATAGCAAGGAATGTAATTACTGGGTCAAACGGTAAAAATATGTTTTGTTTTGTAAGAAACTACCAAACTGTCTTTCAAGGTGGCTGTACCATTTTGGATTCCCATCAGTAATGAATGATGGTCCCCATTGTTCCACATCCAGGCCAGTATTGATATTCTCATTGTTTTGGGTCCTGGTCATTTTAGTAAGCATGTATTGGTATCTCATTATTGCTCTAATTTACAATTCCTTAATGATACATGAATTGGAGCATCTTATATATGTTTATTTGTCATCTGCATATCTTTGTTGGTGAGTGGTCTGTTCAGTTGTTTTGCTCATTTTTAAATCAGGATGCTTGTTTCTTATTGTTGAGTTTTATGACTTCATGTATTTTTGCATAAGAGTTCTTTATCAGATGTATCCTTTGAAAACATTTTCTACAGTGCATAGTCAGTTTTCACATTCTTTTGACAACATCTTTTGCAGAACAGAAGTCTTTAATTTTAATGAAGTCCAGTTTTATTTTTATGGGTTATGCTTTTGTTATTATATCTAAAAAGTCACCACCACACTCAAGATCAGCTCGATTTCCTCCTCCATTATTTTCCAAGTGTTTTATAATTTTTCATTGTATGTTGAGATCTCTAACCCAGTTTGAGATAGTTTTAGTGAAGGGTGGGAGGTTTGTGTTTAGGTTCCTTTTTTCTTTGCATGTGGAGTCCAATTGTTCCAGCACCATTTGCTGAAAGACTATCTTTACTCCATTTTATTACTTTTGCTCTTTTGTCACTGTACCATTCTTCTGCTCATGCAACTTTAAAGAGGCAGTGAAACACTGCCCATGTGAGATTTTGCAGCACAATAGCTCATGTCAATAATCATGTCACATGTGCTGATTGCTATCATGAAGACTTCATGAAGGTCAAAAGCCTGAATGCCTGTGCTCACTTTAGAGGGGTTAGCAATTCCTTTTACCAAACATTTGAACTTCCTTGTAACTCTGTGAGTGATGATGTGATAGTTCTTTACCTTAGAAGAGAGGAAAGAAGCAGTCAGCTTATAAATGAGGAAATGAAAGCACCTGGGAGGTCATGACATTCTAATCCTGCATATCAGTGGAAAAGTAAAAATTAGCTCCTGGTTCCTTTGAACCCTAATTTTGGCAGAACATTCACTTATAGTTCTGGAACTGGGGGTTGTTGCTGAGGGTGCAACAGAAATGACTTTCTGTGTAGATGAAGCAAGTCGGCCCTGTTTTACTTCAGTGCCTTTGAGGTTTCACCTAAATGCAAAAGGAATAGAATCATGTTTTGAGACAAAAGATCTATGAATCACAACATTTTGAAGTCAGTGGTCACTAATAGCCTAATATCCAATAGGTCTTACCAAAGACTTCTTCATGAAAACCACTTCCAGTATCAGACATAGTGTCGATCAAAAAGAAAATTGTTAATACTAATAAAATAAGGATGCATTAAAAATGAGAAGTGCAATCTATTTAATTGTAAATAACTACCTCAGCTAGATTTATGTACTTTACTTGAACACTAGGTTTGGAATCAAAGCACAACACCCTTCCCTCCTCCAATTCCCAGCATAATCACACATGATTGTCTCCTCTAGTAGATTTTCAAAGCTTCAGGGAAATGACAGATAACTTTTTATAAAACAGTTGATTGTCACGGTTATCATCGCTGTAGATACAATCCACCAGTGGGTGATAAAATTAATGGGTGAAATTTTGAGGAGACACAAGATTATCATAGTTTCAAGTATATTTCCCCAAAGTATTAACTCCAAGTGATGGAGGTCAACAGCACCAGTCATAAGACATACTGAAGTCACAAATCTTGAGATGATGAACTGAGCACTCCGTCATATCATTGCCAGTATGAATATCCTCATGGACATCATGAGAAAACATTGGACAAACATAAGTTGAACACTCTACAAAATAAACCATCAGTACTTTTCAAAATTGTCAAAATCATGAAAGATAAGGAAAGACTGAAGAACTGTCATAGACTGAAGGAAATTAAGGGAAAATAATAACTGAATGCAATGTGGAATGCTGGGTAGGAGGCTGGAACAAAGGAAGGAAAGCAGAAGAAAAGTTGATGAAATTTGGATCTGTTCTGTAGTTTAGTTAGTAGTATTGTACCTGTGATAATTTCATAGATTGGATTATTGTACAATAGAGATTTCAGTTGATAACATTAGAGGAAATTCAGGAAGGATCTACAGTAACTCTTTGTGCTGTTTTTGCAACTTTCTGTATGTACAAATTTGTTCAAAATGAAAGGTTAAAAAATCATTGTGCCAAGTTTTTAACAACTCAAAGGACTATATTTTCGTTCCTTTAATACATTTTGTCAACCTACTCAAAAACTTGATATTTTTGGAACACAATATTCTAATGAAAATGTGACTAACATTGACTAGGTGGAAACACTTTGAAATAAAAGTATTATTTATTCCACCACAGGATTGGATTCTCAAATTCTCATGTTGATTTTTCAAATTTGCATCATATTTTTTTTTAAATGCATGAGAACTGCTGGTATTGTTGAGCTAAAACAATTTATGATAGACATGGGATTTAACTTTGTAGTTCTTCTTTCAAATATTATCTGAATGGAGGGGACTTGCTATTCACAGCTGAATGTTTAATGATATAGCTGGAATTCTTATTCCTTGGGGACTTTAGAATCTATTTCTTAAAGATTGCTTTAAATGCTTAAACATTGGGAATTTGATTTTGTTGGTTTTCCATATTTAAGAGGAGTTTAAAAGCAAATGAGACATGGAAAGCTGAAAAAACATTGTATGTAATCTTGAGTGTTATAATTTGTAGTTAGACATAAATATGGGTAGTTATAAAATCCTAGCCATCTCATCTAAGAGGAAATACCAATCAAATATATGCTTCTCAATCTTTAATGTGTACAGGAATCTGCAGATCTTATTGAAATGCAGTCTGATTCAGCAGCTCTGCAGAGGACACTGAGATTCTGCATTTCTAACCAGGTCTCAGGAGATGCCTGGAAGGCTCCTGGTTCATGGACAACATTTTGAGAAGCAAGGACCTCACGACTGGAAAGGAAATGCTACAGACATAGCCTGTCTACCTCAGGGGTAAATTTTCAAAGAAGGGTATTTAATTTTAAACAAGTGAAGTATTTAATACCTTAAGGCAGTAAGGCTGATAATAAAAATTTGAGAAAATATTTTCATCAAAACAAACTCTGTAGACAGGGAGTGCTGAATTGGGACTCACTAACCATCTCCATGTCAGACATCGCTGGGGATTCAATCTGACATGAAGCAGAACCAGCTGAGGTCAGGTGGCTAGGAAGCAAACACAGGTGGACAAAGAATCCCCCGGGGATTCTACCATTGCCACTAGGGGGCGCACAACCACAGCTTTTCACGATTGATAGTGTGGATGGTCAAACTCCAGTTGGGGTGACTGATAATCTAGGGAATGAAAAGGAGATATGGATATGAACACAGCACTGTATAACTATTTTAGAACTTGATTTTGGGTCTCTCTAGTGACAGGGACTTGGTAAAAGGTCATGTGTTTATAACTCTTCAGGATGTTACACTCAGCAGCTGAACAGAATCCATTGAAGTGGATTCTGACCTATGGATTCCAAATGTTTGAGAAAAAGGCTTTGCTGCGTTTCTTCTCATAGGGATAGGATAGGACAGAGTGGGTCAAGAGCCAAGAGTAATGGGTGTCTCTTTCTTTTGAATTCTTTGTATTTTCAAAATGCTTCCTTGATGCATATACCCTTTTCCCTAATTGCTGTCATCTTTCTGGTTATCAGTGAGGAAACTGAGTCACAGGGGGAAAGCCTCCTATACCTTAAGAGCTGTGACCAAACTTCTGGCTCTAGTCAGCAAAGGTGAAGAACCTTCCCTTGCATTTTAAGTCTCCTCAGAAATAAGCTTCAGGGCACAAGGCAGTCTCCAACAGCTGGGTAAATGGCTCACACTGGAAGGTCAGCCTGCAGCCCCAAATCTAGTCTTCTGCTCAATCCTGCCAATGTCAAACCATGCCATTTCCTTCAATTTAAGTCAAATTGTCATTATATACACATGAACAGATTCTTTTATTTTTTAAACAAAAAAATGGCATGCTGATGTCACAAAACTAATTCTCAAAATAAAAAAAAGAGTATAAAATAAAAAGTGTAAGTTCCTTTTCATTCACTGATTCCCCACCCTAAATTCCCAAATCTATTCCCACCTCCAGAAATAACCATTGCTAACCACCTAAAAAAGTGTGTGTGTGTGTGTGTGTGTGTGTGTGTGTGTAGGGACAGATCTTGCTTAACTTTACAAAAGTGAGGTTATTCAACACATAATGCAGTTTGCTTTTGCCACTTAAGATGTATACCATGGTCTATCAGGATGATAGGATTCCTAAGACTAATATTTAAGTGTTAATAGAAATTAGCCCCCAGGGCCCTCCTCGGGTTTTCCTGCCATCCTGGGCATCCTGTCTTCCCAAGTTTACATTAACAAAATAAATTTAGAGGGTTTTATATGTTTTATTTTCTGAATGACTGTGATGAATGAACAAGCTCAGTTGTGAATACTTAATTTTGTCCTTAAAGGATTTCAAATTAACCCCTCTGTTATTTCCCTGGGTCTCGATTATTTTTTATAGGAGTCTTTTTTTAGTAACACTGGTGTGAAACAGAGATACATACAGGCAGCTGTAGGGTGTTTCTATGCTCTCTGCCTTTATTTCTTCCAACAACCCAAACAAATCAATTAAAACTAGTGACCAAAAAGGAGCTAGGTAATATATTTTCCCTTTTCAGGAGGGCTATCCCTTTCTCTAGAATAGAGATCTTGAAAAATCCTTGGTAAAGAAATTCCTGATAGTTTGTGAAATGCAAGTTTTGGGGTCTCTTGGATCCTGCTTCCTCAGGAGGGGGTTGAGAATCCACACTCCTTACAAGCTCCCTTGAACTTTTTATGTTACTGACATTTTGTTTCAAAGAATGCCCTGCAGCTCTGCCACCCACTGGCAGGAACCTTTCCTCATGGCACCTATTCTGCTTGCCTCTCATTTAGAAGAAAAAGTGCTGGAAAGAATGTCCAGGAAATGGGCTGTGCTGACGTTTTCCTTTAAGGGCTGCCTCCAAATTTTATGCACATCTTAGGAATTCTAGGCTTGTCTTTCAAAGCTTGACTCCCTAAATTTGCCAGTTGACCTGTTGCACTGTGGTTCCCCTGGGCCCCTCCTTATATCGTGCAACTGGTTTGAGAAACAGCCGATGACTGTTTCAATTTCGGTTGAAGTTCCTTATAAAAGGAGCCGATCTGGGAGGTCATTTGTCTCTGATCCTGAGGCAATGGTTTGGTTATTTTGGCTTATACTAAACTTGGAAGAGAACTGAAGCATCAGGTAAAAACAATCTACACCTACACAGCATGAGAAAGAACAGTCTCAGCCCTTCACGCCAGTGTGGATGGACTGCAGAGAAACAAAGCTGAGCAGAAGTGGTCTCCATTTGCCTGAAGTTCAAAGACAGGCAACAATGACCTTTATTGACAGAGGTGGGAAGAAGAGTTATCTCCCAAGGGTTATTGCTCAGTGGGTGTTCCGGACAGAGAGCATGGGGGCGGGGGAGGCAGGAAGTGCTCTAAATTGTGATCTGGAACCCACGTAGGTTGTAGACACATTTATAAAGTCCTTGAGTAAATTATTAAGCTTTTTGAATTTTACTAAATGCAAATTATGCTGCAGTAAATTTTTAAAAAGAGACGGACAACTATGACTATGATGATGATCCCCCAGAGAAAAAATGATCTGTAATCCTATCCATGTTGGGAGTCAAAATCACCAAACAAATGTAGACTGTTGGATAAAAACAAAATCTTGGAGACTATTACAGAATAAGCTGTTATTTAGCTCCAGTGGTAAGCTGAACATTTAAAATAATGTAAACCCCACCCTGTGCGCTCAGCTGTTTCATGACTTGGAGTGGGGACTTGAAGACACACTGGAGAGATTATTGCATGTTCTTCAAAATGCTGATGCTCAGGAAGCATCTAAAGGAGGAGCTTCACTGCTTTTAGACAAAAGCGGCAGAGAAGAACAGAGAAATAAGTTGTCAGCCCTTTCTGGGTGAAGGTGAGATTTTGCCCAAATCTTGACGACCTTTCATGTGCAGGTGACACTCTGGAGGTGAGGGGAAGCAGGTCAAAGGTCAGTGCTGTTGTTTACTGAGTTCAGACAGCGACAGGAGGCCTGGCTATTTCAGTTCTGGGCTACATGGGAGGACAGTTCCGGGAACATTCCATTAAAGAGTGATTCCTTTATTCCTGCATCCACCAACACTTGGCCTCACATTAGCCATATGTTTAATGTGTTAAATCACCTCGTGGTCTTTCCTCCCTTTGCGTGGGCCCTGCCTCCCAGGCCATGGAACAGGTGTGCTGAGGACGCTTGTCACCTCACCGGGCATGTGGTTTCTCTGATTTCTCCCCTCTCTTCCTCCCCAAGGGTAGCTTGTCTGACACACTGGCATTGTTCAATGTTATGGAGACACAACCTGGCTTTGTTGTGGAAACTGCACTTTCAGGTGTGGATGCTGTAGGCGAGGGGAGACCTGGAAATAACACAGAAGACACTGGTTGTCTGGGCACAGATAAGGCCCCACTCACCGGCTGATGTAAGAGCTGGCCTGGGTTGAGAATCTGTGAATGTGGACGTAGACTTTTATTCATTGTTTTGAAGGCAGAGTTTTGAGAAAGATGATTCATATCCAGACCTCCACATTGGCCCAAAGGCTTTGCAAGGAACTGAACGTTTATGGGAAGAAAAAATAAGCAACACAGATCGTGACTCCTAGAGCCCAGCTCAGGGTGAGGAGATGCCGGGTAAACACACCTCTCATTCCTGAAACAGTGAATGTCCCAGCACAACTTAGGGTGATGCCTTTCGTTCCAAGCAAGCTACTTCTCAGAATAATGTATTAAGGAGGGCCTGGAATAGTTTCGCCCTCAGGTTCCCTGCACAACATGTGAGATCAAATGCAAATGAATAAGACATAAAAGCAAAAGCTACCTCAGGATTGGTGATGATCCCAATGGTGAAAGATAAATAATAGCACATGAGTTACTTCAGCTCCTGCATCTTCCAGGATTTGGTTTTGTGGGGAAGCTTCTGAAAACTGGGAGCAGGCAGGCAGCACCCAAGAGCTGTTGTCCTAGGAAAAGGAGACTTTGGGGGAGAATGTGTGTGTGTGGGGTGGGAGGGAGGTGTCTTTCTCCTTTCTCTATTCTGACAGAGAGGGAGAGACTGCTACCCTCACTCCTGCTCCCAGGCTTGCCTGCTGAGGGAGGATAAGAGGACTTCCTGAGCAGAGTAGGAAGCATCCCTCTTGCTCCCAAAGAGAAGCCTGAGTATGAGAGGTGAGGAAGGAACCCACCAGGTGGAAGGTGCTATGGGGCTGGGGACCAAGGCCCCTATTCTTCTTCCCTGAATGGTTGGCTTCTGGGGGGGGGGGGTGTGTGTGTGGGGTCTTTGTCTCTGCTTTTCTGAAAGTTGTTAAAATGAATATTAACTACAAAATCATTTCTGTGTACCACAGGAGTGGCCTCTGGCTTTCTCCCTCTCTCCCTTGCGCTGTCTCTTCCTCTCACTGCAGAGCTGAGAAAATTTCCAGGGAATTGTCAGTTCTGGTTTCTCCCCTTCCTTCTGCCTTCTTCTGTCCTGACACCCTCCCCCTTAGCGGATCACACAATTCCTTGTGCCCCTGGCAATGTCCCCTGGGCTAGTGTTCACTCCCAAACCCAATTAGTTCTACATTCCCTTTCTCTTTATTTTTCCTATTTACACTAGAAAAAGGGATTTGAGTGCCTTTCCTGGTTGGCTGAATGAAAGAATATCTCAGTACCCTGAACCTTCATTTCCAAGTCTGTCTCCGAATGCTTGTTGGAGGTAACCTGACCAGAGAATTTGCCACACAAATTCCTGTTGGACAAACTTAAATATTTTTAAATCCCCCTCAGCACCTGGTAACCAAAGCAAAGGACAACCACACAGGCTTTGTAAAAAAGGTGATCTGGGTGTCTGGGAAGAAAAGCCCAGGACAGAAGTAAATAAATGGCATTCTTGGGAAGCTAAGTTTTCCAGTCTTGTTGGGTGAAATAGCCCCTCTGTGGAAAAGAAGTCATGTATAACACCTTTGTCCTTTGCCCTGACCCTTTCCTCCCAGAAGCTGTTGGGGGTCCTCTGGGGGGCTGTGGGGAAGAGGTCACCCACAGGTGGGGACACACTTGGGCACTGCAGATTCCCCCAGACACAGAAGTGGAGAGACCTGTAAGGAGGCACCTTCCTTCCTTCCTTCCCTTCTCGGGTCCTCCCCACCTCCCTAGGTTTCTGACCTGATTCCCTGACCTGATATAATCTGATTTCACGGAGACAGTGACCTTATAGACACCTAGTTTCCAGGTGATTCTTTTTTGAACAAGTCCTTTTGTTTTCAGCCCCACCACAAAGGCGTCTCCCACAGGTGGCAGCCCTGGGGGGACCCCAGGGAGGAAGACCTAGGAGGGAGGGTAGGTGTGTTTGAGACTACTGGGTGTCCTCTTTAAATGGACACCTCCTGCGGGGCTGTGGGTCCCACTGTGGCTCTAGAGCAGTCAAAGCCTTCAGTAGGTCAGGGCAGGAGCAGAACTGGAGGCAAGAGGGCTGGGGGCGGGGGCTAGGGTTCTGACCCAAGGGTGGGGCAGGCCTATGTACTTGCAGAAAGCCCTGAGCCACCTTCTGAGGCAGCTGCTCAGGGACCCTCAGGCAGCCTCCCTGGGAAGTGCCAGCTGCTTCCCTTCTCTCACCCACAGCAAGGGGCTGGTTCCAGCAAGGGAGCCGGGAATGAGGTGGGCGCCCATGTCAGAGGAGGAAGCCAGGACACTCCCAGTGAGCTCCGAGAGTCTCTGGGGAGTCCATTTATAGGTTTGGAGCCTGGCACACAGCACAGGGGGATCCCCACAAGCTGGCCCAAGGAAACCCAGGAGGCCCGTGGAAGCAGGCTAGGCCGGTAGCTGGGCGCGCACAGTCAAGTGCAATTGCGGCGCCCCCTCTCTAGGCAGAGGCTGGGGGCGGGGAGGGGGAGGCTGGAGGGACACCGGGTTTCCCCGAAAGTTTCCGGTGAATTCTTGTTCCTGGAGATCCGCTTCAGCTGCGTGTGTTTCCCGAGAGGGGGCCTCCTGCGCCGCCGCCCCCCTTCCCTGGCACGGAACGATTGCGCACGGGGCTCCTTCCCCGGCTCAGTCTCCTCCCCACGCGCCCCCTCTCCGCGGCGCTGGCCAGCGCCGGCGCTGCCCCCCGCCCGTGCCCGAGCCGCGGCGCCGCTGCAGGCTGCGGGGAGCTGCGCCAGCCCGTGCTCCCGCCTCGCCCCGTGCTCCCGGCGCGCTCCGGCCCCGGCTCGGTCCCGGCTCGCGGCACGCGGACCATGGAGTAGGCGGGCGGTCCCGCGACGCCGCCTGCAGCCGGCGAGGCCGGAGCCAGCCCCGGGGGGCCTCGCCAGCCGACGGAGTTGGCGAGCGGCGGGCCCTCCTCCCGCCGGTCCTTCCCCGCTCCTCCTCCTCCTCCTCGGCCGCGGCCGCCCCCGCCTCCCGGCCACCCCCGCCGCCCTCGCCGCGCCGCCGCCCCAGGCCGAGCGCGGACGCCGAGCGTGGGAGCCATGGCGCGCGAGGAGGAGCGGGACCCCGAGCGCCGGGAGGCGGCGGCGCGGGCGCGCGGCGAGGAGCAGGAGGAGGAGGGAGAGGAGGGACCGGGCGGCCGCCACCACGAGGACGGAGGCTGGGAGACCGGCCGCGGCCAGCAGGAGGAAGAGCCGGCGGCGGCCGGGCGGGAGCGCAGCGAGGACGCGCGGCAGCACCCCTCGGCGCGGGCCCCCGCCGCCCAGCCCGCCGCCCAGCCCGCCGCGGCCGCCCGCGACCGGAGCGGCCGCCGCCCGCCCGCGCCCCCGCCGGGGCCGCTCCCCGGCAGCCCGAAGATGCCGTCGCCCGAGGAGGAGGAACGCGAGCGTCGCCGCTGCCGCCGGAGGGACCTTCTGCTGAGCCAGCTCTGCTTCCTGGCCTTGGTGGCGCTGCTGCTCTGGTCGCTGGCGAGCATGCAGGCGAATAATGGTGAGTGCGCCCTGCCCGCCCCGAGTGGGCGCTGCCGCTCCGGGTCCCTGGACCGGGCGCTGGGCGAGCCGGCGGCTGCGCGGGGGTGCCTGGCTCGAGGACTCCTGCGCCGGCAAGGGGCCCCGGAGGTGCGCGCCCTGAAGGCCGGGACCTCTCGGTGGAGAAGCAGCTGGGGCGCTGGGGCTCCTGGCCGCCCTAGGCGCCCTAACCTGTGCCTCTTGACTCTGCCCTCCTTATCCACAAGCTGGAGGGGCGAGGGGTGGCAGCGTTCGGGGGATTGTTAACCCGAAACAAATCCCCCAAAGCCGGTGGTCTGGTTGTCCTTTGAAGATTCAGTACCTGCACAGGTAGCCGACCACCTGTAACCTCTGGCTTTTTGAGGGCATGGTGCTGGTGGTGAGCACGTACTTTCCACATGTTCTTCTTGTAGGGCAGGCAGGATGAACCAGGTAGGAAGCACCATACCAGCCTTTCCTGAACAGGTGCTGGAAACTTCCGATAGGGAAAAAAGTATTGGCCACTTGGTTAGGAAAGGATTTGTTTTCTTAAACTGATTGCTCGCGGGGAAAATTATGGACGCTCAGCTTTGGAAGAAATGATTTGGGCTGTACTTGCCATCGTGGTGCCCTGGACTGGGTTCACCCTTTAACCTACAACTTTTGTGTTATCTTTTTCCTTGGCCTTTCTTGAACTTGTGGAGAAATGTGATCAGAACAGTCGCCCACTGTTGAAAACAGTTCAGATCTTGGAGTGCAACTGTCTGAAAAAACAAGGAATGATATGGAAGAATAAGTGATGTAAAATGGTTTTATATTCACATGATCTGAGTGGCACAGTTTGTGGGAAAACAGCTGTGTAAAAGGTTGTGAGAATAAAGCAGTTGCAAATGTGTGCTTTGGTGTTAAGGTAGATGTACCTTTAAGGAAAGGTGTTATGAAGGGCAGAATAAAGGCATTTTGATAGGGATGGTAATATATTTTCAAAGGTGCCCTCAGTTTAAAAGGGAACTCCTCCACATTAGTTGGACTGGTGCTTGGTGGTGAAATCAGATGGTCGCTCCAAGTTCAGATCTTAGACCTCTTGACAGACTTCATCATATATGGTAATATGAGAGAGTTTATCCTGGTCTTCAATGAAGCTGTTAAGACTCCAGGGCTTGCCCGCTCTCCATTGCTCTGCATCCCAGATGTCTGGAGAGGGGGGCTGACATCAGGAAGGTGACTGTGTTGGGGTGAGGAAGGCTGGACCTCACTCCACGGGCGGTCAGGTATCAGCTGCTGATGGCTTCTAAAGAAAAGAAGTCGTTTTCATTAAGCCCTTTTTAATCTTCCCAACTTTTATGAGTGCAAAGCCAGTAAGTACTTCATACTACCCCTGGAAAGAGCCATTCCAAGTCAAATACATACCAGCCATTTTTCCTGCGATTGGGGTTCTGTGAGTCATAGTGGAGTTTCCACCACTGTCCAGGATATAAAAGACATTATTTTCTGGACAGAGAATGTGACCGTACAGTCAAATCCATTATTGGCTGCCTGGATTCCAAGAAAGCTGGGATGTTTAGTGGGGAAGAGGTGCTGGCTGGTAAGCAAATTTGAAACCTGGTGATGAAAATGTCATTTCGGAATGGTTTCCCCGATCACTGAAATTTCTGTTCAGGTGTCATTGACTCAGATTTAGTTCCATAGTGCATCCCTTTCCCCATTTCTCCCCCTGGTTTTTCTTTCTCCTTCCTAATATTCATATTCTTTTTCTTCCTCTCACTCCCTCTCTACTCCCTCCCATAAATGAATGTATGGCTTAAATGACCCCCACCCAGTGACTGAATGTAATGGTGAACAACCAACAGTGTTAAGGGGGATACCATCCAACTCCCAAATGGCCACCTAGTTGTCATTCCGTCCCCAATGACCTTTTCTTTCATTAGGCATTGATAATTTCACTAGGTGATGCACAGTAATAATTTGCAGCAAGGTATGAGTTTTTTGAGATGATCGTTGAGACATTCATTAATGTGTGTGAATCTGCAAATGATTATTTTGTTGGAGTGGGTTGTCATTCAGCATACTTAAGCTTGTGAGTAGTGACTTTTACCCTGGAAACTTGGGGGCTGCTCTGCTTGAGGGTCCTTTTAGTATGGACACAAAGTTTGAAATTTAGACTTGTTTTCAAGCTATCGTGACTTCGAGAGGCTGAGAGATTCCTTAAGGTCACATAGCAGTTGAGCAGTAAAGAGAAAAAACAACCCGAGGTGAGCTGGGTCTTTGTTCTCACCTCTGTACCCTGGTATTCATGTCACCGTGCTCGAGCAGCAATGTAATATTTATATAACCACATAGGCGGTGACTTCATAATGATCAAAAGTAATGTCATTATTTATTCACCTTTAAAGCCATGGAGTGATTCAGTGTAACTTATCAGGAATCTGTTTTCTAATGCATATTTTCTTTTCTCTCTCTCTCTTTTCTTTTTTTAATAAAAAGGACTTCTTTTACCAAACCAAAATAGAAATGTGTGGCAGTTATGTTACACAATGCTGCACAACATTTCTAATCATGTGGAATCTGGGATCCCTTTCTTGATGTCTAATCAAACTCAGTCTAGATTCTTTTCTGCTAAGATGGGACACTGGTGTTGTTGAATTTAGGTCAGAAAGGCTTAGCACTGGAATCAAGAGAAATGTTAATTCTAACACCAAAAGCAATGATAATCGGAATTTGGTGGGCTGTTAAGTTCCAGATACTGTGCTGAGCACACTTTATAGACACTGCTTGATTTCATCTGCAAGCAGCACTCTTTGTAGACCTTCAGGTCTTCAGCTGCAGAAAGAAAAAAGCCCTCTGTGCTTGTTGTTGCCAATGAAGATCTCATTTTTGATCTCTCCTTTCAAAGTCATTGAAATAAAGTGTCAGACTTGCTAATGAGGATTTTCTTTCATTTTTTTTGTAGTGAGAAGGGGTTACTTTTGTATGTTTTGAGTGGTTGAAAAGTGTTTAATTTTTTTTTGAAGTAAAGAATCTGAAGTAAAGAATTTTTTTCTCAGAAGTGGTGTGGATAAAACCCAGGGGTTCTAACTCAGGAGTAATTATAGACTTCCCCTCTAGAGGGTTCCTAGGGAGGAGAATAAGAAAAATTATCCGAATATGTGTATTCTACATATTTAAATATAATTGATGCAAATACATACTTATACATTTATATAAACCTTGAGAAACTTTCTGTCCCAGTTACTATTGCTGCATAGCACACCTTTCCATAACTCAGTGGTGTAAAACAATCATTTTATATTTTGTACATGGATCCTTGGCATCAGGGATTTGGGCAGGACACAGTGGGCATGGCTTTTCTTTGCTCCATTATGTTTGGGCCTCAGCTGGAGATATTGATAGTCTGGGTGACTGATGTGATAGCTGGGTGAGGAGTCATCTGGAGGCAAGGTCACACCTATGTCTGGGGTGCCAGCTGCTGACTCGACCCTTTGAGGGGCTGTCAGCCATATCACCTATGTGTGGCCTCTCCATGTGCCTGTGTTTGGACTTCCTCAGAGCACAGTAGTTGAGTCCCGAGAGGAGAAGGTGGAAGTGCATGGAGTTTTATGTCTTAGCCTTTGAGGTCACTGGTATCAGATGTCAGCCCAAGTTCAAGGAGAGGAGACATAGGTGCCACCACTTATTTGATGGGGGAAGTGTTGGGACATGTTGTAAGGAGAGCACATGCGATGGGAGGTTTTGTTGTTGCCATCTTTGGAAAACCAGTTATCTAAAGGGGTAGTAATTTAGGAGTAATTTTACGTATTTCCCAAGGTGGCAAATGGTGAAATATGCATATATTTATGTATATGCATATGTACACACATGTATACATGTACATGTGCATATATACATATATACACTGTCATACATGTATATCTGGGTCTAGGTATATATAAACCTTATTTGTGTATGTGTACATTTCATAATATCTTTTCATCTTGAACACATTGATGCTTATCTTAGCTGGAATGGAGACTTGAACTGCAACGTCAGTAGCAAATCTGAGAACCCATCTTGAACTTTGTTGCTTCCCATTCTCAGGGGCCTGGGACCTTTCTGTCACTTCTGTGGCTTGCAGGGAGGCGGGGCCAGATCCTCCGGCTTTTTCTTTCCTCTCCTGCCCTCCCCATTCTGTGCCTCACCATTTGTGTCTTCTTCTCAAAAGGGCAGTGCTTCTTCCAACCCCAGGCCTCTAGCATGTGCTGGTCCCAGTGTCGCCATGGCAACTAGTTCATCCTTCAGCCTTCACTTTTGGGCCCAAGATCTTCCTCATTAGGCTGGGCTCCCCATTTTGCTCTCTGGACACTCCCTATTTCCCTTCATAGATCTATCACAGTTGGCGATGATAACTTTATTTGTTTATGATTTGAACAACAGCTCCTCACCAGGTTCTGAACTCTAGGAGATCAAGGACCCTATGAAGTTTCCTCATCTTTGTTGCTGCAGTCACCCAGCCATAATAGATGCTCAAAAGACACTTGTGAAATAAAGAAGGTCTTCTGATTTCTGAACTGCAGTGCCTCTGATTAAAATAGCTACCTGGGGCCTCCCCTGGTGGCGCAGCAGTTGAGTGCTGGGCTGCGAAGCTGCGCGCAGCCTCGGATCCCCGGCCACGGGGCGAGGGTCCCACATGGTGCGCAGACCTCTCCTGCCACCCACTGCTCCCCTCAGCAGTGTATTTCATCAGTCTGCCTGTTCTGCTCTCCGCTCTGTCTCTGGTGAATTCTCTCACCCTCCCGTGCTTCTGACTGTACCCAGTGCTTGTATGAATAAAAAAATAAATCTTTAAAAAAAAAAAAAAAAAAGCTACCCAATTCCACTCCTAGGAATCTAACCAAAGAACACAAAAACTTTAATTCAAAAGGAAACCTGCACTCCTATTTACAAAAGCTAAAACATGGGAACAACCTAAAAGCCCCCAAACAGATGACTGGATCAAGAAGCTGTGGTACTTATGCACAATGGAATACTAGTCAACAATCAAAAAAGATAAACTCATGCCATTCGCTGCAACGTGGATGGAGCTGGAAGGGATTATGCTCAGTGAAGTAATTCAGAAGGAAAAAGAAAAATATTGGATGGTTTCACTTATAGGAGGAATATAGGGGAACCATACAAGGGATCAGAAAAAAAAAAAGACAAAACTAGCAGGCAAACTATAAATCAGAGACATTCAGCAGGCGAGGGGCAGGGAAGAGCAGAGGGGATTATGGTGATGCCTTACGGGTGTCTTGGTGATGGTAATTTTATGGAGACAACACCTGGAAGGAGAAATCAAACATTGGACAAAAATGAACAACGGTGTAAAAATATATAATAAAAATGGAAAACAAATAAACAAACTAGCTACCATAGATCAGGAACCCTGGGGTGGGCACACTCTTTACATTCATAATTCAAAATTCTGCCCCAACTCCAGCAAGTTTGCTGCTGTTGCTCAGTTTTCATGGGTAAGCATGGTGGAGGGCCTGAAGTGTCCCTTCATTAGGTGGTAGGATTTGAACCTGAGCCCTCCTGTGTCCACGCTGCCTGGCACAGCCTTCCTAGCTGACTTGGGAGAACATGAATAGAAGATGGGAATCACGCTGCCTTTTTCAGTCAACTGGGGAGTAAAGGAGTAACAGAAGGTTGGTTTCATAGAAGCAGTATTTTAGAAACACATTGCTTTTCAACCTTTTCTATTTTCTGCCTAAACATATATAGATGTGTCTCTTTCCTCCTGGCTTTTCTTAGCTGCTCATCAACCCAGATTTTTCTCAAAGATTTCCTCTATTTGCAAGCCTTGAATCCTTGTGGGAAGCTTTTTTTTTTTTTTTTTTTACCCCGGAGGGTTGGCAAAGCCAAAAGAATTGCAAAACCAGCCATTTGCTGAGAATTCCAAGCCCTGGTGGAAGTTGGCTGATAGGACAGGGTTTTGGCAGCTCTACTTTTCTTTAAGGAGTTTCTTTTTCCCTGAGTGGAATAATTTGTGTGGGAGGATTGTAGCACACAGACTTTTATAGTGGGGAAACTGAGGCCGGGAACATTCTGAAAATGTCCCTAAAGTCACACAACCATTGGGTAATACTGCCAGGAAGGTAATTTGAGTTTTTCTGGCCTTTTCATGTTCTTAGTTTTTGTAGCGCTTGTTTGGCAATGGTTTTTGTTTAACATTTGCAAGTTTCAAACATGGTGTTATCCTGGAGAATTGGAGAAATTGAAGTATTAAGGATTCAAGTGGGAAAGAGGTTTTCTGGGTGAAGGGGTAATGGGTACCACGCTGGCACTTTGAATCATTGAGTCACACTTTCTCAGGCTCAGACAACATCTTCCAGGCCCTCCTGTGGCTGTTCATTCCTCTTAAGTCTTGGAGGTGTTGATACTTCTTACTGTGGTGAATCCTGGGGGTATCCCCATCCCTCATTGGTTTCCCAAATCATGCCCCTAGCTTTCTAAATCATCCCTAGATGAGCTTTCTTCAGTGGTGTCTCTTGAGTGAATTCCTGTCTGGGTCCCAGCAGGTACAAGTCATGGGGACCTTTGTTCATTCATTTGCTAAACACCTGCCAGGCTATTTACTAGTTGCTGGGCAACAGTGGTGACAGAAAACTATCACCAGAGTTTCTCCCTCAAGGTGCTCAGACTTTAGTGGGAAGACAAGCATAGAACACCTGGGATTTTCAAGAATTGAGTTGAAATGAGAAACAGCATAGTATGGAGGAGTTGTTTGGTGGAGGAAAAACTGGAACCTGAAAAATAAAAAGAATTAGGGGGATCAAAAAGCACATGTGTTGACAAATGGTGATTTACAAAAAAAAAAAAAAAGATTAGCAAACGACCAGGAGACAAGTAAAAATTCTCAACTTTCCTAGTAATCAGGGAAATCTGAATTTTAAAATGATGTAATATGGTTTTTCAGATCAGATTGGCAAATATGAAAACATATGATAATATCATGTGTGGGCAAAGATTCAGGAGAGACAGCTTCTCTCATTGACAGCAGGTGAGGCTATAAATTGGTATCCTGGATACTGAGGGAGGTGAAAACTAGATGAATGATAAGGTTTTAGGCACAGAACCCCCTTCTCCCCCCAAAGAAGTCTTGGCGTCGTAAGACAATTGCTGTAGAGAATGGGAGGTGGTGATTAGAACACAATATGTGCATATATGACTTGGATCAAAGCTCAGCTTCCTTGGACCTCTCTGTGGGCATGGAGAATGCTGATCATGACCCTTGACCTCTAACATTTAGAAATAAGGTAGAAATTTGAGGGAACAGGGAAAGTCTTTGTCATTTCTGGAACTGTCCAAACCAATACAAGTTGCTCATTTAAATCATAAGACGTAGCTGTTACTCCTTGCTTGTCGATCATTCTTTATTTTTACGAGACGGTAAACAAAGAAAGTAAGCTCATCTGTAATCTAGTGTGGGGAATTTCACATTTTCAGCTTGGTGTTTAATTCTTCATTTTTCTTTTGGCACTTCTGCATTGTTTGACCTTAGCAAGAGTAATTTTCATTGTAGTGATTCTGTCTGCCCAGAATCTGAACCTGGGAGGACAGGAAGTGACAGGAAAACCCAGGATAGGAGGTGACAAGGGCAGTAGTGACCCAGAGAAAGGGAGAATTGTGAGTTGATATGAAGAAGCCAAGAGTACCACTTTCAAATTTATTTATTATGCATACAAGAAATGGGATACAGGCCAGAGGTTTGGGGGGGGGGGTGAGAGGATTCACCAGAGAGAGAGTGGGGAATGGAACAGGTGGGTCTACTGAAATACACAGCTGAGCGAGACAGGAGAGGTCTGCTACGCCATGTGGGTAGCTCCCTGGCCAGCGAGGGATTGAACTCATGCTGCAGAGGCTGCGCAGATAGCTTCATAGTGCTGTGCTTAACCCCTAGCCCCACAAGGGAAGCCCAAGAGTACCACTTTAAGAAAGAACACAAACTACTCATTTGGGGGCATTTTAACTTTCATTACTGATAGAATATCCAGGAAGACCACAGCTGATTGTTGCAAGTCAAGATTATAAGCAGTTGCTATAGATAAAGATCTGTGAGTTACAGACATGAGGGTGAAAATTGTATCCGTGGTTAGCTTTGTAGATCTCAATCTTCTCTGCACTTTGTCATCACCTGGGGAACTTTAAACCTTACTCACGTCTGGGTCCTGCCCTCCAGAAATTCTGATGTCATGCTCTGGAGTGTAGCCTGGGCATTGGGATTTTTCTAAAGTGAGGTCAGTATCTCCAATGCGCAACCAAGATTGGGCTCCACTGGATTGGGTCAGTGGTCATTATTACCATATCGTGGCCACATTAGTGCTCTTTGGAGCCGAGCTGTGAAATTACACCAGGATTAATTTTTCTGCCTCTAACATAAATTCATATTTCTTGTGTTCTTAGTTTTCGAAGCTTTTCCAACTAACAGAAGCCCAAACTTTCCTCCAGTTGCCTTCATCTCCTCTTCATATGTTCAACACCAGTAGATATTCTGTTCAGTTCTCTTTTTGAAGAAATCTTTACCAGATTCTTCTGTCCTCTTCTAGTCTTGGAAGGTGGCTTGTTAAATCTGCTGCCCAGCTGTCGTCATGAGATCTTCCTTTAGCTTTATCCTGTACATCTGTCTTTTTGTCTCCTCTCCCTGTGTTCCAGGCTCTTATTTCCTGGAACCCATGGATATGTCTTCTTGGCTTTTGCCTTCATTTGTTCTGTACTTTTGGGGAATCCCACACTCCAGGTGTCTTCTAAGATGAAGCTATAGAAAGTAAAGGTTTGAGTTCTTGTGTGTTTGAAATGTATTTATTCTACCCCAACACTTACAGGTAGAATGGATCAAGAATTTCTGTTGAAATGATTTTCTCAGAATTTTGAAGGCATTGATTGTTCTGTTGTCTTCAGCTTCTATTTTGCCACTGAGAAGTCTGATGCTATCCCAGTTTTTAATTTTTTTGGTATGAAACCTGCTTTTTCCCTTTAAGAGCATGTATCCTCTTTGCTTTGCTCTAATGTTTAGTCATGTCACCATGTGATCCTATGCTTATGCAGTATCCTGGGTACTTACCTGTTGTTGTTTGTTTTTTTGTTTTTTTTTTAATCTATAAGGTTATGTCCTTCAGAACTGGAAAGTTGTCCTTTATGATTTTCTTCCATCGTAAAATCTCCCTTTTTCCTTTCTGGATTATCTGTTACAGTAAGTTTTACTTTCAGAATATGTCTGGTTTTCTTAGATCTTCTTTCCTAATTTGGCTCTTTCTTTTGTTCTAATTTCTATAGATTTTCTCAACCCTATCTTCCAGTTCTTATACTGAGCTTTTAGTTTTTGCAGTCACATTTTTTAATTTCTAAGAACTTTATTTGACTGTGAAAGTTATTTTTAGTAGCATTCTGTTCTGTTTCATGGTTACAGAATCATCTCTTACATCCTTGAGTACATTAATAGCCTTATATCCTTAAGTATATTAATAGTCCTCTATCCTTAAGTATATTAATAGTCCTCTATCCTTAAGTATATTAATAGCCTTCTTGGAGGTTTTCTCGTCCCTGAATGGGTCCTGTTTCTCCAAGTTGCTGTTGTCTATTTGTTTTAGATTTCATATTATGTGCTTTCTTCGAATGTCAAGAGATTCTTGGCACCTACTCAGATTTAAGCAAGGTCATTAAAAAGATGATTTTGGAAACTGAACAAAGAGAAGGTATTTATTCTGTTTCTGTAAGGTGATCCAATTGGACTTTGTCACTGAGCAATTCTCCATGTTTCTAGTCTTACACCTTTATTGGAGGGTATTGGGGGTTGGTCAGATTTCCCAGAGACGGATTACTCTTTCTTGATGGAAAAGTCCTGACTACTTCTGGATATCCAACAGGGGAGGAAATTGGATTGAGTGTAGGAGGGAAGATTTGTTCAGCAAAAACACTTTCCTAGACACAAGGATTTGTCTCAAGGACAACAATGAGTATGAAAGAGCTGAACAATTTATTTTGATACATTGCAGGACCATGCCAAGTTATTTAAGTCTTCCTCCCTTTCTTGCTCTCTCCTTCCTTGCCTCTTTCCCCCTCTCCCTGCCATCCTCAGTTTTATCTTTTAGCTCCTAAACACGTGACCCTGGGAGGGCTAATGGTCAGGATTGGGGGGAAGGCTTAGTCTTCATAGCTTCTTTTTGAATTGAAATTTTTATTGAGCTACGTTCACATGCAGTTGTAAGAACTAATACAGCGATTCCTTGCACATTGTTCCCAGTTTACTGTAATGGTAGCATTTCACAAAAATCTACTATAATATGACCAGGGTAGTGATGGTGATACGATCCACCAATCTTATTGAGATTTCTCCAGTTTTATTTGTACGCGTGTGTACTAAGTTCTATCCAATGTTATCACTGTTACAGTTTCCTCTAACCACAAAAGTCAAAATACTGGACAGATCCAACGTCACAAGGACGACTTGTGTTGCTCTTTTGTAACCACACACACCCCATGTGGCTTTTTGTTTAAAAGGAACAGTTAAGTTACTCCTCTTACCTACTCCAAAAAATAAAGTAAATTTTAAAATTATAACAAAGAATTAAGGAAATTGTACCACCAATAATACTGCATTCTACACCAAAGACTATTTGTGAGTTGGAAACAGGGAGATGAACATAAGGTTAATCCACATTAGTGAAATTAGGAGATGGAAACTTTCCTCCACCCTTCGCAGTTTTATTACTTTCAGGTATGGTTACCTGAGCTAACTGATAGGTCAAGGTCATGCATGACTTCTTGACAGTTTCTTTGGTGAACAATATTTTTCCTGTCATTTGCACAATATTTCTGAATGAATGCTCCAGGAAAGTAGTTTATTCAGATAGCTTGTCCTTTTGAAGCAATTTATCCATAGACCTTTTAAGATGACATTCACCATTTATTTCTGAGAGTTTTTGAGATGGGGGCAATCTGTGTTACCCTTGGGGATCCTTCTATCTTAACATTTGGTTTTATGCCTGAGGAAGCTGATGTCAAAGAGAATTCAATTTGTATCCAGAATCCAGGGTTCCTGATTCCATGCTTAGTAAATATTTAATTAAAAAAAATAGCAGAGGGCCTCCCCGGTGGCGCAGCGGTTGAGCGCTGGGTTGCTAAGCTGCCCGCGGCCTCTATGGTGCCGGTTCGATCCCGGCTGCTCCCCTGCCACTGGAGGAGGGTCCCGCATGGCGCACAGACCTCTCCTGCCGCCCGCTGCTCCTCTCAGCAGTGTACTTCGGTCCTTCTGCCTGCTCTGCTCCCCACTCTGGCTCTGGTGAATTCTCTCACCCTCCCGCACTTCTGACTGTACCCAGTACTTGTATAAATAAATAAATAAATCTTTAAAAAAAATAAACACAATTAAAAATTAGCAGAAATTTAAGATTAGAAATATATTTAATGCAAATAGACTCAGTGAAATTACTTCAAATTCTGAAATGTTTCTGAAGTTCTGGAATCTTGCTGAAAATTATTTGTCGTGCAGTATAGTCACTAAATGGGGGAAATTGGGGTTTTTTAGTATGAGCTAATTCTTGTAGCACATAACAGTTTGGTTTGATTAGAAATACTGGTTCTTAGGACACTCAGCTTGCTTCAGGAGAAAGTTAGCACTATTGGGTTTAGTTTTACCTGGGGAGTCATATAATCATCAGAAAGAATGGTTGTTTTGAAAGTGTGTCTATTAATTTTTCTTGTTTGGGGTCATTGATCATACAAGATTCCAGTTTTTTTCAGCTGGTGTTGCAATTCTCCATTGTAATCTGAACATCACTTCCAAAGAAAGATAAATTTCCTAAGATCCGAGGGCCTCCCTGGTGGCGCAGCAGTTGAGCACTGGGTTGCGAAGCTGCCCCGCAGCTTCTGCGGCGCTGGTTTGATCCCTGGCTGCTCCCCGGCCACCAGGAGGAGGGTCCCACATGGCTAGCAGACCTCTCCTGCCGCCCGCTGCTCCCCTCAGCAGTGTACTTCAGGTCCTTCTGCCTGCTCTGCTCCCCGCTCTGGCTCTGGTGAATTCTCGCACCCTCCCGCGCTTCTGACTGTACCCAGTGCTTGTATAAATAAATAAATAAATAAATAAATAAATAGATAGATAGATAGATAGATAGATAGATAGATAGATAGATAGATAGATAAAAAAAATTTCCTAAGATCCGAAACAACGCTTTGAAAAGTCTGATGATAATGGCCTCATGAGTGGGATTTCAGAGTCTGGTCATTTGGGAATCACCACTATTTGTAGGGTTATGTACAGAAAGAAAACTCATCACTCTTATTTTCAGTTAGTTTGGGTATAAGGACACATCAATTCCAGTAATTTTTCAGCATTGTGTAATATTTCCTCATATATTTAAAAATTGATATGCCAGAAATAATGTCTTGGTCCTGCTTTTAAAATTAAAATAATTAACATAAACTAAAATTGGCAGAGAATTGGGATGTGAAACAGAAATATTACCTCTGAAACACTCCCTCAAAATATTGTGTGTGTACGTGTGTTTGCAATCACATCTCCTCATCCTTAACCCTTCATCTGTTCTTTGTTTTATTTGTTTGAGAAAGTCATACAAATGGAATCCTACAATCTATGGTCTTTCTCTTAACATAATGCTTCAGAGATTTATCTAAATTGTTGTGTGTATCAGTAGTTCATTCCTTTTTATAGATAAGTAGTATTCATTATACAGATATACACCATTTTGTTTATCCTATTGAAAAACATTTGGTTGTTTTTATTTTGGAGAAGTATGAGTAGAACTATTGTAAACATTCAGATCTATGGCTTTTAAATTTTTATTTTCTCCCTAAGAACTCCGAAACAGTGTTGAGTTTGATTGCACATTCTACCTTATTCCCAATATTAGGGGGGATAGTATCCAGTTATTCACCATTAAGTATGATGTTTGCTGTAGTTTTTTCATAGATGAACTTTATCAAGTTGAGGAAATTCCCATCTAGTCCTGAGAACTTTTATCAGAGGTGGATAATAACATTTGTCAAATACTTATCCTGCATCAATTTATATGGCCACATGGTTTTCTTCTTTGGTAGTTAATATGGTAGATATGTGGATTGATTTTCAAATATAAAATCAGCTTTGCATACCCCGGGTAAACCTGACTTGATCATGGTATGTCCTTCATTTTATATTTTCTTGGATTTGACTTGATCATATTTTGCTGAGGATTTTGGCATCTGTGATCACCCGGATATCAGTTTGTCGTTTTCTTATACTGTCTTTGTCAGGTTTTGCTCTCATGGTAATACTGGCTCCATGAAATGGATTAGAAACTAGCATTCCCGCCTCTCACTATATTTTTCTTAGTTGTATAATGATGACATTTAGTGAACACTTTGCATGCTTGAGACTGTTCTAAGTCCTTTACTTATTTTAACTCCTTTTATCCTCACAACACCAATGGGATAGATACCATTTTTATCTTCATTTTACACGCAAAGAAAAATAAGACACAAAGATTTTAGGTAACTTGCAGAAAGTCACAAAATTTCTAGTTGGTCAAGCAAGATTTGAACTAGGCTGTCTTTTTGATTGGATCATACTTTCTTTAGTCAGGCCTCTATTTGGGATATTTAGATATTTTTCATGTCCTTTCTGTGATAAATGTTCTTGTACTGAAATCTATGAGAATCTTGGGTATTTTCTTTAAGTCAGCTTCCTAGAAGTACAATGTCAATGTCAAAGTGCATGCCGTTGTAAGCATACTGCTATATAACTTTCTAGGAATCTGAATAAATTTAAAAAATGCAGTGTTTGGGAGAGTGCAACTCAGTGTTCTCTGCCAGAATTAAACTTTATGATTATTTTACATATTTTAAATTCATGTTGATTGCAGAGAGATGGTGCTTTAGTTTGTCTTTCTTCTTTACTAGTGGAGCTGAATAATTTTACAAGTGTTTATTGGTCACTTATATTTCTTGTGAGAAATATAACTTTCTTCATCTTTAAAATGAGCTAAGTGTTTTTCTTAATGATTTGTAATATTGTCTATGTAAATCTTCTATCTGATTTTAAAAGTTTTGCCCATATTTTTGGTATACAGAAGATTTTCATTTTTATTTTGTCAAAACTTTATCTTTTCTCCCTTGGATTTTTTAGTTGTTTTATTCTTAGATCCAGGATCTCAACCATATTTATTCCACACAATCATTTATGTCTTTCCTCCCTTTTTATGGTTTAATTTTGTAAATATTTTACTCTTTACTTCATTTGGAGTTTATTTTAACATAAAATAAGGATTTAATTCAAACAGATGGACAGATTTAACAGTTAAATATTTATTGAACAGTCTTCCTTTACTCACGCATTTGTGGCACCACCTTTGTCCTATGTTTGTTCACTTATGTCCCAGAAGCATTTTTGTTTCCTCTGTATTTACTCATTAATTAATTGTTATAGTCTATTAGCTTGTTAATTATCTTATAGGGCAAGACTCCTCTGCTCTTGTTTTAGGAAAAAAATCATTTTCTATTATCACTTGTTTATCCTTCCAGGTGAACTTTAGAAGCTCTGCTAAATTTTCCTCTAGTTCCTTTGGGTTTTGACAAATCTATAAATAATTGGTAGGAAAAGGGCATTTTCCAGCATTGACTCTTCTCATTCATAATGTGCTTCTTCATTTGATCAAGGCTTTACAAAACTGTCTTCCTTAGTGATTATTTTCGATCTCTTTCTTGCATTTATTTGTGAAAATTAAACTCTTTTCTACTATTGTTGCTGTTTTTTCATTTTTATTCTTTTAAGATATTTCTTCTTTATATTTTCTTTCTTAAGTTTTAAATTTAATAAGTATAATGAAAACAAACTTGTTGCACTGACTAATGCCTTGTATTTTCTAATAATTTGCTCTTAGGGAATTTTAGATTCATGCTGTAATAATAGAATATTTTCTTTGCTGTTGTTGGCTGTTAGTTAAGTCAGATACTCTTCATTATGTTATGGAAATTTCCTTCTAAGGTTTTTTTTTTAATATTAACTTTGTATGTTATATGTGGTTCAAATAACTTATTTACATTTTTAAAATGATGAATATAATATAATGTAAATAAATATCCATTTTAAGCTTCTACTGAACTAAACCCTTAATAGCCATGATCATTTTTTTCCTTTTAATATGATGTTGGAATTGATTTGTTGGTGTTTCCTGTAGAATTTTGTTTTTTATATTCATGACAGCTATTGATATATACCACCTTTGCCAGGTATTGGCACACTACCTTAACAAAATAAATGTATGATTTCCATGTTTTTCTATATTCTAGAATATTTTATGTGGCATGGAAATGAACTATAACCTTAAAACTTGAATGATCACTTAAGTACTGCCAGGCTAACAGTCTCCTTGAGGGAGATTTTGGACAAATGTTTCATTTCTTCCACTGATAGTTTTCTGTGTAGATAATTTTTGTTTTCCAGGAAAATGTCAGTTTTATTTAGATTTTTAGCATGGGCAAGATTATGCACTGCAATTAAAAATTTTAACTTGTTTTGTAATTTTGATTGTGTGAGGTTTTATTACTAACTTACCTGTTTCTCTTTTTTTCTTGGTCTAACCTGACTGCTTATGGTTTATTTTATTGTTTTTGGAAGATTCATCTCTCATATATCTTGCCAATTTTGCTTTCCTCCCTCTATTTCCTTAGTCATTGAGTACAAACTTAATAGCTCTTTAAAATCTTCTCTTAACTTCTTTGTTTTCTTTTCTAATATCTTGAATTAAGTGCCTTATCTATTTTTTACTCTGTCTGCTAATGACAGTTTTGCTTTTGAAGGCAGCTTTAGACTCACAAGTTTAAAACATCATGAAGTCATTATTGGCATTTTTCTAATACACTTGTAATTGCAGTTTATTCTTTTTTTTTTTTTTTTTTTTTTTTTTTTTTTTTTTCAAATATTAAATTTTATTTTTATATTCCCCCATACAATTGCAAACGCCCCATTCTGACCCCAATCCTTCCCCTCCCGCCCCCACCCCCAAAAAGTGTCTCCGGTTCATAGTTTTTGTTGATTTTGATTTTCACTTTCTTATATTCATTTTCCTGGTCCCTTATTAAGTTTTCTAGATTCCTGCTATGAGTGAGACCATCCGGTATTTTTCTTTTTCTTTTTGGCTTATTTCGCTGAGCATGATCCCTTCCAGTGCCATCCATGTTGCTGCAAATTGCATGTGTTTATCTTTTTTGAATGCTGAGTAATATTCCATGGTATATATGTACCACATCTTCTTGATCCAGTCATCTATTTTTGGGCATTTGGTTGTTTCCAAAGCTTAGCTATTGTAAACAGTGCTGCTATAAACATAGGAGTGCAGCTGTCTTTGGAATGATGTTTCTGTGTCTTTGGGTAAATACCTAGGAGTGGAATTGCTGGATCATATGGAAGCTCTATGTTTAGTAGGTCCAGAAATCTCCACACAGCTCTCCATAGTGGTTGGACCAGTTTGCACTCCCACCAACAGTGCACAAGAGTTCCTTTTTCTCCACATCCTCGCCAACATTTGTTGTTGCTAGTTTTTTAATTGTGCCATTCAACTGGTGTGAGATGGTATCTCATGGTAGTTTTGATTTGCATTTCCCTGATGACAAGTGATGTTGAACATTTTTTCATATGTCTGTTGGCCATTTGCATTTCCTCTTCAGAGAAGTTTCTTTTTAGCTCTTCTGCCCATTTTTTGACTGGATTATTTTCTTTGTTGTTGCTGAGTCTCATCAGCTCTTTGCAGATTTTTGTGATCAGTCCTTTATCATTAGTGTTGGGTGCAAAATGTTCTCCCAGTTGGTGGGGTTTCTCTTTGTTTTTGTTATTGTCTCTTTTGCTGTGCAGAAGCTCTTTAATTTGATTTAGTCCCAGCTGTTTATCTTTCTCTTCACTATCACTGCTTTGGGTGATGTGTCTGTAAAGATGTCTTGATGTGCAAATCCCGTAGTGTTTCGCCTATATTTCCTTCTATGTATTTTATGGTTTCAGGTCTTATGTCTAGTTCTTTATCCATTTTGAGTTGATTTTTGTGTATGGTGTGAGGTAGTGGTCAAGCTTCATTCTTTGCATGTAGCGACCCAGTTTTCCCAGCACCATCATATTGAACAAACTTTCTTTGCTCCAATGCATAGTCTTTGCTCCTTTGTCAAAGATTAGTTGACCATAAATCTGTGGGTTTATTTCTGGATTTTCTATTCGATTCCATTGGTCTGTATGTCTGTTCTTGTTCCAATACCATGCAGTTTTGATGATTATGGCTTTGTAGTATAGTTTGAAGTCTGGGAGTGTGATGCCTCCATTTCCTTCTTTTTTTTCAGTAGAGCTTTGGCTATTCGGGGGTGATTCCATATGAATTTCATCAATAATTGTTCTATTTCTTTGAAGAATGCCATTGAGATTTGATTGGAATAGCATTGAATCTGTATATTGCTTTTGGTAGGATCCAAAAATGCAATCCATCATGAGCAGGGATGTCTTTCCATTTCTTTGTGTCTTCTATTCTATTTCTTTTAACAGTGTTTTATAGTTTTCTTTGTATAGGTCCTTACCTCTTTTGTTAGATTTATTCCCAAATATTTGATTTTTTTTGTTTCGATAATAAAAGGGGTGGTTTTTTTGATTTCTTCTTCTTCAGATTTATTGTTTGTGTATAGGAAGGCTACTGACTTTTGCGTGTTGATTTTGTATCCTGCCACTTTACTGAATTGATTGATGAGTTGAATTAGTTTTCTGTGGAGATTTTGGGGTTCTCTATGTATATTATCATATCATCTGCAAATAGTGATAGTTTGACTTCTTCTTTTCCTATTTGGATTCCTTGGATGTCTTTCTCTTGTCTTATTGCTCTGGCTAGGACTTCCAGTATTATATTGAAAAGCAGTGGTGAGAGTGGACATCCTTGTCTTGTTCCAGATCTTAATGGAATTGCTTTCAGCTTTTCACCATTGAGAATGATACTGGCTGTTGGCTTGTCATAGATGGCCTTTATGATGTTGAGGTATGTTCCTTGTATCCCAAGAATCAAAGGGCTTTTATCATGAATGGGTGTTGCACTTTGTCGAAAGCTTTCTCAGCATCTATGATATTATCATATGGTTTTATATTTCTTTTTGTTGATGTGTTGGATAACGTTGATTGATTTTCGGATGTTAAACCATCCTTGTGCCCCTGGAATGAATCCAACTTGGTCGTGTGAATTATCTTATGGATACATTGTTGGATTCTGATAGCTAAAATTTTATTGAGGATTTTTGCATCAGTGTTCATTAGGGAGATTGGCCTATAGTTTTCCTTTTTTGTGTTGTCCTTATTCGGTTTTGGTATTAGTGTAATATTGGCTTCATAGAACGTGTTTGGTATTGTCCCTTCCTTCTCAATTTTTTGGAAGAGTTTGTGAAGGATAGGCACTAATTCGTCTCTGAATGTTGGTAGAATTCATTTGTAAATCCATCAGGTCCTGGGCTTTGTTTTTGGGGAGGTTTTAATTACCATTTCAATTTCGCTGCTTGTAATTGGTCTGTTTAGGTGTTCTATTCTTCTTTATCTAGCTTTGGGTGATTGTAGAGTTGTAGGAATTTGTCCATCTCCTCTAGATTGTTGAACTTGTTTCCATATAACTGTTCATAGTAGTTACTGATTATTCTTTGATTTCTGCTGTGTCCGTTGTGATTTCTCCTCTTTCATTTATGATTCTGTGTATTTGTGCTTTCTCCCTTTTTTCCTTTGTGAGCCTGGCTAGGGGTTGTCTATTTTATTTATTTTTTTCAAAGAACCAGCTCTGGTTTCATTGATCTTTTGGATTGTTTTTTTAGTTTCAATTCATTTATTTCTGCTTTGGTTTTTATTATTTCTTTTCTCTACTGGTTCTGGGGTTTTTTGTTGTTCTTTTTCTAGATCTTTGAGCTTCGAGATTAGGTTGTTTTTGAGTTCTTTCTTGTTTTTGATGTGAGCTTCTATTGCTATATATTTCCTCTTATTACTGCTTTTGCTGCATCCATACATTTTAGGATATTGGTGTCCTCCTTGTCATTCAATTCAAAGAATTTTTTAATTTCTTCTTTGATCTCCTCGTTAGTCCAGTGGTCTTCCAGTAGTGTGGCTTTTAATCTCCATGAGGTAGGATAGTTCCTTGCCTTCTTTTTATGATTTATTTCTAGTTTGATGCCTTCGTGGTCAGAAAAGATGGTTGGTATGATTTCAATCTTGGTGTATCTGTTGATGTGTCTTGTGCCCCAGTATGTGATCGATCCTGGAGAATGATCCATGTGCGCTTGAGAAAAATGTGTACTCCATTTTTTTGGGTTTAGTGTTCTATAGATGTCTGTTAAGCCCAAATGCTCTAGGTCCTTATTTAGAGCTTTAGTTTCTTTACTTATTTTTGTCTTGTTGATCTATCCATTGTTGATAGTGGTGTGTTGAAGTCTCCCACTACATATGTGTTTTCTCTGATGTCTGTTTTCAGAGAGGACAACAGTTGTCTGATATATTTTGGTGCTCTTTCGTTTGGTGAGTATATGTTAATGAGTGTTATTTTTCTTGAAGTATTGTCCCCTTGATCATAATGTAGTGACCATTGGGGTCTCTTTTTATTTTTTGAGTTTGAAGTCTGTTTTATCTTGATATAAGTATAGCTGTTCCTGCTTTCTTTTTTGGCCCATTTGCTTGTAGGGATGTTTTCCATCCTTTGACTTTGAGCCTATTTTTATTTTTGTAGTAAATGTGTTTCCTGGAGACAGCAAAAGGTTGGGTTTTGTTTCTTAATCCAGGCTGCAACCTGTGTCTTTTATTGAAGAGTTTAGTCCATTTACATTAGAGTTAATATTGATATGTTAGCATCTGTATTTGCCATTATTGTTTGTCTTTTGATTTATTTATTTATTCTTTTAATAACTTTTTTTTTTTTTGCTCTTCTTTTCGTTGTTATTCGTCCTCTGAGGTTCTGGCTTTAGGATTCCTTGTAGTATTTTTTGGAGTGGGTTTAGTCGCAATGAAATTCCG